>NC_073625.1:131842739-132473739 GCF_029407905.1 Bubalus kerabau
TAAAAATTGTATGAGCAGTAAATTCTCAACTTTGGAAAAAATTCTGCGGAAGAAAGACTGAAAGAAAATGTTTATGATGGTCATCTGTGGAAGGGTAGAATTAAGATTATTTTCTCTTGTGTTGGGGTTGGCCAAAAAGTTGTTACATAAGATGTTACAGAAAAACCCAAATGAATTTTTTGGCCAGCCCAACATATGTGTTTTGGTAGTATATTAATCTTTTCAGTTGATATACATTCTCTTTATATTCAGAAAAAAATAAACTATTTACAATAGCATCTCACTTAGCATTTTTATGAATCTCTAATAAAGAAAGCTGAGTGCTGAAGAATTGATGCTTTTGAACTGTGGTGTTGGAGAAGACTCTTGAGAGTCCCTTGGACTGCAAGGAGATCAAACTAGTCAATCCTAAAGGAAATCAGTCCTGAATATTCATTGGAAGGACTGATGCTAAAGCTGAAACTTCAGTTCTTTGGCCACCTGATGTGAAGAACTGACTCATTTGAAAAGACCCTGATGCTGGGAAGGATTGAAGGCAGGAGAAGAGGACGACAGAGGATGAGATAGTTGGATGGCATCACTGACTTGATGGACATGAATTTGAGCAAGCTCCAGGAATTGGTGATGGACAGGCAGGCCTGGTGTGCTGCAGTCTGTGGGGTCGCAAAGAGTCGGACATGACTGAGTGACTGAACTGAGAGTATTCTACATAAATAAAATATTGTTTTAGTTTTGTAAAGGATCATCTTGAGGTGATTTGTCTTCCAGCCAATGCTTAAATCCATTCAACAAAACCCATACCAAGAAACTTTTAAAGTTAAATTTGAATACTCATTTGTTGATGGAAAATTCACTACTTTTCAAGGCAGTACAATTCATTTATAAAGATCTTTTTATTCTGAGAACTTCCAAAGCTTATGTAATCTTCCTACTCTGGAGATGATGCTAATGCTGATAATGTTTAGAGAGATTAAATAATTAACCCAAGATCATGAAGTTAGGGAATGGGAGAGTTCTGACTGTATCCTAGGTCTTTCCATTGTTAGTGTTCTTTCAGTGTCACTATACTGCTTCTGTTCTTAAATGACAACTCTTTTCTTGACTCAGGATCATAATGATGAACATCAGTTATTGTACTATGCTGTTGCAGCAATGGCAACTGTAGAGGCTATAGGTTTATAGGTCATAGAAACTTTGCTTTGGGAGTTTTCTATCCTCTAACAATGAAGCTGTCAGGTCCCATGCTGCTTATGAGTGTGCCAGGCCCATTATATTTTCTGATACACAACTTTTTATGTCTGGCATTAGTTAAATGAATATCTTAATGGATTGCATTTCATGGAAGATTCAGTAAACTTTGAGGGAAGGTTTGAGGGGCTTCTCTTTTGTTTCTTCGTAGGCACATGAATGTTAATGGGTGTGCTTTGCCACTCAAACTCAGTTCTGGGCTAGTCCGTGTGGCTGAGCTTGCTGACTAAGTCAGATGAAGTATGTTTTTAACTACTTTACCAAAGTCCTATCAATCTGTAGCCCCATGGACAGATTTTATAAATATACTTATCAAATGCAGAAAAAAAAAATTTGTCCATATCTCCTTACCTACTGCTGCTTAGTTGCTCAGTCGTGTCCAAGTCTTTGCAACCCCATGGACTGTAGCCTGCCAGGCTTCTCTGTTCATGGGGTTTTCCAGGCAAGAATATTGGAGTGGACTGCCATTCCCTTCTCCAGGGGATCTTCCCAGCCCAGGGATCGAACCCATGGCTCCTGCATTGTAGGCAGATTCTTTACCGTTTGAGCCATCGGGGAAGCCCTACCTACCATTACCTCTGCTCCAAATCTTGTCCTTTCCTTTCTTGCATTTAGGTAGGGTGCCTATACATCTGTTTCCCGGGACTATCCTGGTTTAATAATTTTTATAATTATATAAATATTATTAATAGCACGTCTTTAATTATTAAAAGAGTTAGAAGTGATAAGGTGTATGATCACCCTATCTTCATGGCTATGCTGACTGTGTGGCACTCCTTCTGTGTGGGTCTTTTCTTTGGAAAGCCAGACACTGAGCTTTAACATCTTGATATTCAAGAGTAATTGTCAAGACTTTTTTCTTGCCCTTTTGTTTCTTAGAATCTGTTGGGCTACTCCAGCGGTGTCACATTCAAGCAGCTCCTGCCATGTTTCTGAGATCAAAGGAGACAGAGTACCTCTCACAAAGAATCTCAGCAACAGGAGTAGCAGCAATAGCATCACTGTTGAGTGCCTGCTGTGTGACAGGTGCTGTTCTAGGAGCTGTGCACTCACTCTCACTAAGCCTCTTAACAATCCTGAAATATAGTATTATGTTCTTTCGAGGATGAGGAAATTAGCTTCAAAGAGTTAGGTAATATTCCCAAGATCACCTGGCTGGGGTTGAACTCAGGCCTCTGTTTCCAAAGATGCTTTTTCTACTGTAGTTGGCCATGCATTGCTAAGACAATAAACTTCTTATTTTCATACTTCAGTCAAGTTTTCAAATTGAATGACTCATTTATCCTCTTCTACCCTAGGAGACAGTACTCTCTGCCCTCTCTGAATGCCAGTATTTTTAGACCACTCAGAAGACTCTTAACCATATCCTGCTTGGCACTGTAGCTATTGGCACCCACTGTCCATCTCCCTTGTTAGCTATACTATGTTCCTAAAAGAGTCATTTTCATCTTTGTATTTCCATACCACCCATCCTTACACATGGGTTTCCCAGGTGGCGCTAGTGGTAAAGAATCCACCTGCCAATGCAGGACATGTGAGACCTGGGTTCAGTCCCTGGGTGGGGAAGATCTGCTGAAGAAGGGAATGGCTCCCCACTGCAGTATTCTTGCCTGGAGAATCCCATGGACAGAGGAGCCCACAAAGAGTCAGACATTACTGAAGTAACTTAGCAAGCACAATCAAGCACGCATCCTTGCACACAGTAGTTACTACTCAAGAAACACTTGCTGAATAATGAGTGAATGAGTGTCACATAGTGTTAATACTGAGATACACTTACTTCAAAGCCTGTCTGAGCACGATTAAGAGTAGCAACTGGCTCCCTAGCAGTTGACTCCTCAGATGTTAACTGTATATGCATCACTTTGGAATTGTGTTAAAATACAGATTCTGGTTCATTAGGTCTGGAGTAGGGCCCCAGATTCTACAGTTCTAACAAGATGACAGGTGATGCCCATGCTGCTAACCTGCTGTTCACACTTTGGGTAGTAAGGCCCTAGAATGAGGAAAGTGAAGAAAACACTGTGGTACTTAGTTTTTTTTTTTTTTTTTTCTGTTGACACCAAAGGGAACTCTCAGCAAATAAAGGGAGTGTTTACTTCAGAGGCAGGTTGCAGTGGTATGTGTTCAAAAATGGTGCATGCAAGTGTAAGCAGTGGAAGGTGATGAGTTTGTAAACAATAACTAGATAATAAAACGCCAGACATTGTTCTAAGAAAAAAGTATGGGAAAAGGGTTAGAAATTTGGGAGAATTTAGAAGTCAGCTCTTTCAGTCAACAAGCATTTAGTAAGTGCCTACTCTATGTAAGTCACACGAGGCACCATCAAACATGTTTTTCCCAGGTTGCAGTGGACTGGGACTATTGCTAACTAGCTGTGTGTTCCCCATGAGCATGGGTTCACAAATACATATGTGCACTAGAGTCACCTGGAAAGCTTGCTAAAATGCTCTTTCCTGGGCTCGTTTCTCAGAGGTTTATATGGAGCAGGTGGGAGTGGGGCACATGATTTTGCATTTCTAACCATCTCACAGGTGAAGCCAAAACTGCTGTTGTGAGGTCTACACTTTGAGAATCACTGCTCCAGGGCAGTGAACTCACTCCCTGAGGTTCCTTTCAGTGCAAAACCTGAAATTGATGTTTACCCTGAACATATTAATAAATACAAAACTTTAGGTTAGCTGGCCAGAGACCTGGGTCAGTTAACACAGTCACCTGTGCTTTGCAGGCAGTGGGAGCACCTGAAGGTGTCTACTAATACAAACAGCAAGCTCAGCTTTAATGAGACAGTTGGTTAAAAGATACACGGTTAGAAGGAGCTACAATGAATGTCAGCTTTGGTCACTTATGGATGATTGTTTCATATTTTTATGTACATTATACATTTTAAATAATGGATAGAAAAGTTTTCCAAGTAGAAAACAAACTTTTGTTTTTAAGCCAAGGTCCAGGGTCCCTGCTATGACCTTCACATATACTTTTTCTATAAAAACATCCTTCAACTAAATGATACATGAATCACATAATTATCAACTATACTTTGATATAAAAAGTTTTAAAACCCACAAAAGAGGTAAAATTATTATATAAATGGAATAAATAGGTTAAGTAGTTAAAAAAAGTAACACATGAACCAAAGTTACCTTTTTTCAAACATATCTATTCACACCAAAGAAGGGCTATCGTTTTGATTGCTTTTAGCAATAATGTATTTGGAAGGCAGCTCTAACTGAAATAGAGACACATTTTAATTAAGTATTCTACAGCAAATCTTTCATCTAGGAGCAACTTATGTATACTTCTAAAGTACACTTCAGTCAGTATGTATTAAATATGCATGTGAATAGATACGTGTGCATGTGTGTGTTTGTGCATGTGTGTATGTTTAAGTCAGAAGGATGTACTGTGAAGTGATCAAGTTTACCTTCAGAGTTCTCACTGGCTTTTCTATCCATCTGTCTCCTCAAGAACTCAGAGTTGAACCCTGGCCATGCAAGTCCTTTGACTCCCAGTCCCTAGCCCAGTACATACACACACACACCTGCTCTGAATCATTCTTTCAGCAAAGCTTCTATTCCAGTCAGACGAGTATCTTTTCTTTTATTGAAGTATAGTTGATTTACAATGTTGTGTTAGTTTCTGCTGTACAGCAGAGTGACTCAGTTATAGATATATATTCTTTTTCATGTTTTTCTGTCATGGTTGATTACAGAATATTGAATATGTTCCCTGTGCTGTATGGTAAGACCTTGTTTATTTCTGTCACCCCCAGCGAACACTAAACTGAAGGCCTTTGAGGACAGGTCATTTCTATCTATTGTTCATCCACCAAAGGCACCCGCACAGGGCTTGGTTAATGTTTTTGAATGAATGTCACTAGCTTCTGTCACCCCCAAACAGACACTTGCTGTCACTCTTCCCAGCAAGTATTTTCCCCTCTCCTTTATAAGATCTTTTGAGGCTGCTTCAGTCTTCTCCGGAGCAGGCCTTTCCCTGAACCACTAATGCACTGAAATCTCCACCCTGTAGGTTAACATATGTACTCTAATATTTTTGCACGCAAAGATTTCGACCTTCCACAGGATTACAAGTTCTGGCAAGATTTTGCTTGCCAGATTTTTTTTTTCTTCCACAGGATTACAAATTCTGGCAAGACCGTTTCACACAGTTTTAGAGCATGAATGTAATTCTGAGATTAATTCCTCTCCCCTTTTTGTTTCCTGGAACAAATTCTTCGTAAGTGTTAACGACTGTTGATCACCTGATGCATTCTTTTCTCCACTATGATACATAAGCATCAATATAATATGTTCTATATCACCTTCTCCCCACCCTTCCTTGCTAGCTTAACCCTCTTCAGCTTCTCCTCCTCAGGATGAAGTGGGCCCTTCGTGCTCAGCTTGTGTTCACTTTCTGTCTTTGTCTCTTACACTTCCTTCCAGCTCTGGGCCCCATGCCTACGCCTGCCACCTGATAAGTCTCACCTCACTTTGTTGCAGCTTGCCTTCAGGTCTCCTGAGTGCTTGACACTCATCCTAACCCTGTGCTAACACATCGTTTTCTACTTAAATTATCTTATTTCTGCTCTCGTTCCCATCTAGATTTTAAATGCCTTTAGGATAGAGCCCAGTTATTATTCATTTGTCACTTTTTAAGGAGGGAAGCATAAAGAACATGTGTTGGGCACATAGATTCTTAGTAGATATTTCTTCAGCATTGAGTATGTAAATAATTCTTTGTCCCAAAGGAATGACTCTTTAATGTGGATGTGTCAAGTACTTCAGCAAGTCCCTAGAGGACCTGTTTTAGAGGTGGGAGGACTGTTTTTCTCAGATCATACTAGAAGGTGGTTCTAGATATCTTTCAACCAAATTGCAGACTAAAGGAAGAGAGAAAACAGCTGTTGCTCTTTTCTCTCCGAGTCCTTGGCTTCTCACAAATGGATGTGAACATTCCTTCAGTTCAGTTCAGGTCAGTCGCTCAGTCGTGTCTTACTCTTTGCGACCCCATGAATATTCCTTAGGATGTGGTATTTTGGAATCTAGAGCTTTGGAACTGTTGGCTCATCATTCTCAGGAAATTATGGTAAAAGGAAAAGTGGCTCTGATTGCTGGTGTTCAAACGTACATGTCTACAGTCAGCCCACATCCCAGAATCTTACCCTTCTTCACCTCTGCCTGACTCTGTCCCTAAGGCAAAAACTGTGTTTCATTATACACCAGCCCACTCAGACTATATATTACACAGAGTTGTCCAGTCAAAGAATTCTGTGCCATGAAGGAGACCTGGGTTGTGATTCTAGCTTTAGGAAGAAGGGGCTAATTTATATTTTGGGTCTCACTTGGTACATCTTCCAGTTGAGAAAGTAGAACTGCATTGTCTTGCTACATTGTCTTCAGTTTTCCCTCTGATACTCATTTTAACCTGATGTCATTAAAAAAGGAATGAGATAATAAGAGAAAAGAAAAGTGGTAGGGGTGTTTGACAAGATCATGGTTTGGTTGAGGGTTCACATTTGGTGGCGATTTTGTCTCCAGAACTACATCCCTGGATGTGACAAGTGTAGATTCCATCTTATTGATCGGGCAGGCTCATCCCAATGGATTAGGGATCCTCTAGATCAGTACACTGCCTGGAAAAAGCACAGCTAATCTTAGAGGATGCTTTTTGAAAAGTGGAGATAGTAGGTTTAAAGTAACTTGCTTTTTTCATCCTTTCTGTCAAAAACCCCAATTCATATTATTAATTGCTTGCTCAAAAGCTGTTATTCCAGTCTGCTTTAAAAGAGTTCCTGAGCTTCTAGGTAATTAGAAAAAGATCAGTTTTATCTCTCCAATGATATCAGTTTTTGATTATTGGAAAAGCCAGCTGAATTTTCATACTCTAACTTACACAGCATTTACTTACACATGGAAATGTGTTTTCTAGGCAAAACCATCGAACTTCTTAAAAATCTTTATTTAAATAATTACATTTGCTAGAATAATAATCTTTCCTGCTCTGAAACACTATTGTTTTTTTATCTTAGAATTGCTTAGTTTATTTTAAAAAGTGCAGTATGTGTTCCTTGCTGGAAAAAAATAAGAAAATATAATCAAGTAAAAAGAAAGTAGAAAAGATCCATCCATATAGAGACCACTTTAACATGTTTCTCTCTCCCTGTCAGACTTTTACATTTATGTATATAAATGTGACTGCACTATACATACTACTCTTCAGTTTCCTTTTTTTTCATATTAGTATTTTGCCAATATCCTCCTATGTCTGTGTACACGTGGATCTTCAAAAAGCTCCAGATTCAGAGTGAGACAGTGGTATGTTTTTGGGCTGCTTAACCTAAGTCTCAGCCCTGTCATCTTTAAAATGACAATTCTTACTACAGCTGCTTCAAAACATTGTTGAAAGGATTGAATGAGATACTGCATTTAATTCAGAGTTTGGTCAGTGGAACTTGACAAAGTTAATACTATTCATCTTAATGACTTTATAGTATTCCATTATATGGAAGCACCATGATCTATTGAACCATTTACTTACTGATGGACATTTAGTGTCCCCCCTTTTATGTGCAGTAATAAATACAAAATGCCATGCTGAACATCCTTTTACACACATAATTGACAATATATACAATTATTTCCTTGGCATAAAATCTTGTAAATGGGAAGGGATTGCTGGGATATAGGGTATCTGCATTTTAAATGTGCATATTAATGGATTTCTCCCTAAGAGATGCTGTACCGTCTGAACTCCTCTGACAGTTTTTCTTTCAGTTTTTCTTAGTGCTGTTTGTTATACAGAAGTTTGTTGCTGTTGTTTTCTTTTATACCTTCTGGCTTTTATTTAACCATAATAAGGTTAAATAAATAGTTTCGTATAATTCCTTTTAGTAACTAACTTTATAGCTTAAAGTCACAGCTAAGGTAATACATAAGTATATTTTTGTATATGATTTGAGGTAGATAAGGATTAATGAAAATCTATGTCATTTTTTTTTCACAGTGATTGGTGCACTATACATGTATATATACCTCAAGCATAAAATACTTTATGTAATAATATTCTGAAGCTTGTTTTTTCTCACTCAGTGATATGTTTTAGGAATCTCTTTTGTGCCAGTATAGAGGGATTGATCTCACCCTTTCCTACTTATGTATTATATTCATAGTATTTGGCCAATCCCCTGTGGTCGTTTGTAGTTTCCGATTTTTCACTGCTCAGCTGGTGCTGTGACCTTGTTACTTGTGCACATGTGCCAGTGTTTGTCATGGAAAAGTGGAATTGCTGGGTCTTGGGCTATGCATGTCTTTCATCTTAACAGATACTGCAAAAATTGGCTTCTAAATTGGCTTACCAATTTTACATTCATACCAGTAGTGTCTGAGAGCAGCCCTCTCTATTTAAAATGTTGTTTTTACCGCTACCAAATTCCCAGGTTCTGTTTATTGTACTGCTTTTTCTGTTTCACTAACATCTCGCTTTTTTGGCAGAATTTGGGAGATCCATGAACTAGAGCCAGGCCTAAAAGCCATAGATAGTTTCTACTTTTTCAAATCATATATGACAACTTTTCCCTATAATCAGCACCAAGAATGCTTGAGTGGGCTTAGGTATAAGATTGTCTTCCCTTCTTTCCTACAAAGGTGTTAGAGTTTTAAAGTAACTATTTGGGGGAACATTCCCCTGGAGAAGGGAATGGTAACCTACTCCAGTATTCGTGCCTGGAGAATTCCATGGACAGAGGCTATAGTCCATGGGGTCAAGAAAGAGTCAGACATGACTGAGCGAGTACCACTTTCAGTTTCACTGTAAAACTATTTAAAGATATAGCTGTTAATACTATATAACTTTGACTAATGCAAGGAGACAGGAATTAGAGAGAGTGTAAAATATTTCTCTGTGTGCCCTTTTAAAATTCTACCTCTCTGTGAGATGAGAAAATAGACAGAGGAACAAGGTTTTCCAGTTCTTACGGGCTTCTGTGATAGCTGCCACCTCCCCCTTCACCTTCTGCTAGGGCTCAAACCTTAGGAATATTGATAGGAAGAAAAGGTCTCACCATTGCTGCTACTGTTTTGCCTGTTTTCTCCCCTTTGGGTTTGGAGAGTGATTTAGACTATATGACATTATAATTTAATAATGAACATCATCATAACTGGGGGCCCAGGAGATACAAATTATCTACTCAGGAGATACAAACAGAACACACACTGTTTAATTACTGAAGCTTTACAGAATGCTTTGCTACCTGGTAGAACAAATCGTTTCTCCTATTTCTTTCTTAACATTTTTTAGACTGTCATCACACATTTATTCTTCCAAATAGAGTTTAGAATTAGTCTCTAAGGTTAAAAATGGCATTAGGGCTTTTATTTTGTTTATATTACATCTGTACACTTAGTTGGAAAGAATTAATCTGTTTATCGTTGAGTCTTCTCAGTCAGAAAAATGGTATATCTTTCCACTTTTCAAAATCTTCTTTTGTATTCTTTAGTAGAGTTTGAGTTGTTTTTATAGATATATTTTTTCCTAATTTTACTTTGTCCCCATTTAAAAAAGGTTTGATTGCAATATTAACTATAATAGATATTCCCAGAGTCAAATGGTTTTACACACACACACACACACGCAAACACGGTTGTTATACTAAGTAGGACTAGCAGGAGTCATTAGAACTTTATCTCATAGTCATTAGAGAAAAGCTGTTTCTAAATTCTTTGATCATTGGAGTAGAGTTCAAAATTCTGTGTCCCATGGGAAAATAGATACTGTTTAATATCTTGGCTATCTTTAACATTCATTTATGTGAAAATATTGGTCACTTGGAAGTAACAGATCTTCTCTTAATGATGTTTCTTTTATCAGAGGAGTTTTGGAATAAGGTTATTAGTGTGTAATTAGCCACATTAAAATATTCCCATTAGACCAATTGATTAATCTCAATATTTCATTGTATTACATATATATTATAGAAAAGCTACAGATGCTATTTGTGGGTTATGGCATTTTGTATGTGATTTCATTTTCTTTTTTATAAAATTAACTATTTTCTAAAATATTTCAAAAAGATTTCAAAATACCACCTGAACATAAAATCCCCTTTATTCCACATTTTATCCTTCTTCCCAAGGCATTTGTGGATGGAATGAGGCCCTACTACCAACAGATCTCAAGATGGTTCTGTTTTTTGACGTTGCTATTGCTTCTCATCATGATGAGTAAAATTACAAAGTCTATATTCTTTCTGGAGGCCCACTGTGGAACTGAGGTCACCCTAGATGCAATAAATTCTTATTCAAGAATATGTACAGACTAGGTTATATTTCTGTCCAAAGTCCAGGACCTGGATATTCAGAGTTGACTGGAATAACCTCATAGTATTTTTCTTACCAGGGACTGAATTGGGTTCTCTTTCAACTAGAGTTGTTTGGAGCCTCATAGATAGTATTTAGCTAGGAGAGGCTGCCCTTGGAAAACCATGGACTCCTTGATCCTGGTGGCTTCAGATACTTTATTTAAATGGGATTAGAATTCACAATAGTGTATAATTCACTGTTAGTGTTAGTTGTTCAGTTGTGTCCAATTCTTTGTGACTCCATGAACTATACTCCACCAGTCTCCTCTGTCCATGAAGAATTCTCCAGGCAAGAATACTGGAGTGGGTACCCATTCCCTGCTCCAGGGGATCTTTCCAACCCAGGAATCGATTCCATGTCTCCTTCATTGCAGACACCAGGGAAGCCCTGCAAATTGAAATCACTGCAAACTGAGGCCAAACTAAAACAAGTTGAAAACCCAAAAGAAGAGTCAACAGAAAGGTCATTGTTTGGAACTTCTAGCAACTCTCAAAGGTTCCACTTGGCTCCCATTTGCTGATTCATGGACCCTCCTGGGAAGTCTTTAAGAATTAACATGGTTTTAAAAAAAAAAAAAATAAATAAATAAATAAATAAATTTTAAAAAATGAAAAAAAAAAAAAAAAAGAATTAACATGGTTTTAAAGAAGTGGAAAAGTAAGATTAAAATGTTAGTAAGAGAAGCAAAACAAAGTGAGGAGAATTAGGAATCAAACTTGATTTTTTTTTTTTTTTTGGTCTATCATCATGAACTTAAAATTGGGAGTTACTATTTAGTTAATTTCAAGAATATTTCAAGTATTAGGGATTTGAAGAAGATACAGTTTCTTTTGCTTTGCTATTGAGTTCAATTTAAGTTCTGTTAAATCTCTAAAAATCAATATTAAGTATATGTATTATGTGACAGTTCCATCTAAAGTATCTCGTATAGAATATAGGGCAGATACAATGGAGCGGCCAAGCACATGTAATTTACCCCACAAATCTAAAGCACTTCTACATTGATTTTTTTTTTTTTTTGCAGTTTTCTAGCCCCCAGTCACTGAACAGAGAAAAGATGGCTTACTTTCAGAGCATGGTGATACTTAACAGCTACAAAATGTTCATCTGTCGTGCCCTCTAATTCAGGACTGTCTTTTTGTTACCTTTCTTGATAGGCTTTTTTAGGTCATTTAAAAAATTCTTGTCTTCTCTAAAATGTTATGACAAGAAAATCAAATGGTTTTTAAAATGTTCTGATTTGTTGATTAATTTTGCCTCTAAAATTATATTATACTAGTGTTGTTTTTAACGCTTTAACTATTTCCAAATGTAATTATCTTGAAATAACTATGAATAGAAAATTGTGTATAACTGAAAAGACAGGCTTTTATAATGTATTAAAGTACCTAATTTAGTAACTAAGAATAAAAAGGACACACAGAAACCATTTTTGAGACTGTAATTATAAGTTAAGTCGCTATTAAAATGACATGTATATATATTTCCAGTTTAAAATAATTAAAGCTTTTTTCCCCCAAATGCTTTCACTCACAAGAGTAGACAGTTGTGAACTTATGAGTTCATATATACACAAAAATATTGCATGGCTTCATGTACCATACATAACAAAAAAAGGATCTATCTGTATTGTTCAGAGCAGTGTAAACAAGTGATATTTGATTCTGTCCACCTCACCACCTTCACTAAATGCACATTTGCTTACATTTTAACCAGTGTAGCCCACTGTGAAATACGGTCAGATTAATATTTGAAAACCTGAATAATAGTAGAGTGACAATACTTAAACATAACCAAGCCTTAGGGATGTTGTATGTCTCTAGCTGTAGCTGCCCTCTCCCATTTTATTTACTCATAAGTATCATTAATACCAAAGATATATAACCTTTGGTGCCAATGCGTCACTTTCTCTCTTCAAGTCTTTAGTAGTTGCATGCTTATCTATTTCAGTCAAATGTATTTCTTATCAAAAAAAGAGTGAGAGAGCTGACAATACAGTGTTATCGAATTTTTTCAGCTGAGACCCACATGTCATTCAGCATTCAGACATGCTTGCGCTTGATTGATGGATGGGTTTGTGACAAATAAAACTAGGATCAACAGCTTTGCACCTTTTCCCCCATCAGAGACCAGAGTAAAGCATAACTCTGTAACAATAGTGGGATTAGGGATGCATTAGCTCTCCATCGACCAAAACCATCCATTCCCATCAATACTTCGCACGTAATAACCTGAAGCTATGATAAGGAAACAAAAGAAGGAGAAAAGGGACAGGAGAAAACAAATCAATAATAGAAGGGAATGTCTGGAAGATGCACTGTCCAAATGAAGATTTTTTTTTCCCACACTGCTGGACTAATGTCCCTGAATGTGGAGACAATACCTCACCCAGAATTTTGGTGGGGGAGCAGATTGGTACTTGGTTTAAACACAGGTTTGATATCTGAGGATTGATATTTAGACTAGGTGTTTTTTTTTTTTTTTTCTTCAGGGCAAAAAAAGCATCACAGAATTTACTGTTAACCTGTGTCCCTAAAACTGCTCTTAAAGAAAAGGGGTATTTTCACCTGAATGATTCAGACTGTGTGGCCGCTTCAGGGATAATTGGAACTCTCCTGTGTGGATACGGTTTTAATGTCCAGATGCTTAGCCTCGTCACAAATAGTCCCTTAAATATGGGTTAGTATGAAGAATCTTAATTAACCAGTTTACTGAGATTTACATAAAGCATATATTTTCCCTTACCAGACACAGACTGATGCTCCCTTTATGAAAACTAATACCTGTCCTAGAAGAGTCTTACTTTTTTAGATAGATTTTTTTTTTGTAAAATCTTTCCACATAAAAATGTATCTTCATTCTCAATTCATAGAATATTTTGATGATAATTTCATCATTTTCCCCACAAACAATGGACCGTTAAGCTTATTTATTCAGGTTTTTTGTTCCTTTTCTTTTGAGAGCTTTTGATTTTTGTATTACCTATCATATTTATCCTAATTTACAATTTATTCTAATTGGCCATTGAGTGGGCCAGTATGGTTTTCTCCTGGTGAGGATGAACATTAGTGATATTTGTTCAGAAGAAGAGGTGTGAAGGGAGGAAAAGCCCAAGTTCTAATTGTGGAGCCACTGATCTTGGGAAAGGCACTTCATCATTTTACTTATAAGAAGAGAATGATATTGTCTAATTCATCATCATCATCAATGTCACCATCATTATTAATATTATCATTATTCTGCATTGACATGCTGTAGGGCTTCATTTTCTTAAAGTTTGCAAAGTGTTGAGAAGAAAAAAGCCCTTTAGTTCCATTCTCTTTTTCTAGTTCTGTGGGAAGATGGATGTCCGTTCTCTTTATTTTAGAGAAAGTAGAAGGAAAAGAGAGAAACCATTCCGTATCCAAACAACTGTGTACAAAATCCTTAGGATAGTTGACAGTTTTTTCCAAACTATAGGCTGGGGAATCCAAGAGATTAAAAGAATTTCTAGAATAAAAAACTTTTAAGGATTTTCTACTATCTTATTCATAGAATAAATTCTAGTTGCATTCCTTGAGCTCAAATCTTATTTCAGGCAGTAAAAGTCAATTATATGTGGTTATGAGATCATCTGTATGTGTAAAGGCAGATTTTGGCTTATGTTAATGAAGGTCATGGGTATAGTAGTCAGGAAATGTAGTGGCGTTTATAATTATAAAGAGACTAACTGCATTTTAATTATGATTTTAGAAGTTTTCTTTGGACCTGAAATAGTTAAAATTGTTAAAGCCACATATATCTGACATTTCAGGTCATATAGCAATTATATAAATATATATATCATCATAGCTGACACTTTCTCTGAAAATTTCTGTCTGAACTGAAAACCTTTTAGGTAACAAGCTTGATTAAAGGCATATGGTCCACTTTTTTTGGACCCCAAATTTGACCTATTTTATAATTGGTACGATCCAGTGGGTATTTTCTTTAAGATCCTAATACAAGGCCAATCTTGGGGGCACTCCAAGTAAGTGATTTTGTGGGGCACTTCTGCTGAAGATGAATGAGCCCCAACATGCAATTCTGATACCTGTGACCAGGTTTGTTTCATCTTCAATGAGACCACTCACTGCTTCCATATACGTTCCCTTAACATTTAAAGCTGATGCTGGCCTCTGATTCTAGCCACCTTTATAACCATATGGAGGAAGAGTTCCAGGGTTTTTCAGAGGCCCAGCATTTTAATATAAAAGATCGTTAATAAGCCCAGTCTGTGTTTTAATGTAAATGGGATCATGACCTATGCTACTATTACAAAATATGTAGTATGTGGCTGACTGATAGCTTTTCTTTCCTACATAGTGAAATTTCAAGCTTTCTGTAAAAGCTTTTTAAAACACTTCCATCTATGACCCTATACAGAACTCTGTAATTTGGTTCCATTTAAGGATCTGTAAGTGAAGAAACAAGGTTCACATATATATGTATGTGTAGGAACTCAGACAGGACAAAGCAGTACCCCTGCATGCCAGGAATACATGTAACCTTTGGTTGATGTTTTAATATATGTTACTATACTGTATTATCTATTTGCTTTGTGTATATCTTTCAGTTCAGTTCAGTCCCTCAGGCTCTTTGCAACCCCACGGCTGCAGCACACCAGGCTTCCCTGTCCATCACCAACTGTTGTAGCCTACTCAAACTCATGTCCATCGACTTGGTGATACCATCCAACCATCTCACCCTCTGTCGTTGTCTTCTCCTCCCACCTTCAATCTTTCCCAGCATCAGGGTCTTTTCAAATGAGTCCGTTCTTTGCATTAGGTGGCTAAAGTATTGAAGTTTCAGTTTTAACATCAGTCCTTCCAATGAGTATTCAGGACTGATTTCCTTTAGGATGGACTGGTTGGATCTCCTTGCAGTCCAAGGGACTCTCAAGAGTCTTCTCCAACACCGCAGTTCAAAAGCATCAATTCTTCGGCATTCAGCTTTCTTTACAGTCCAACTCTCACATCCATACATGACTACTGGAAAAACCATAGCTTTGATTAGATGGACCTTTGTTGGTAAAGTAATGTCTGCTTTTTAATATGCTGTCTAGGTTGGTCATAGCTTTTCTTCCAAGGAGCAAGCATCTTTTAATTTCATGACTGCAGTCACCATCTGCAGTGATTTGGAGCCCAAGAAAACAAAGTCAGTCACTATTTCAATTGTTTCCCCATAGATTTGCCATGAAGTGATGGGACCAGATGCCATGATCCTAATTTCCTGGATGTTGAGTTTTAAGCCAACTTTTTCACTCTCCTCTTAAACTTTCATCAAGAGGCTCTTTAGTTCTTCCCTTTCTGCCATACATGTGGTGTCATTTGCATATCTGAGGTTATTGATATTTCTCCCTGCTATCTTGATTCTAGCTTGTGTTTCATCGAGCCTGGCATTTTGCATGATGTACTCTTTATATAAGTTAAATAAGTAGGGTGACAATATACAGCCTTGATGTACTCCTTTTCCGATTTGGAAGCAGTCTGTTATTCCACGTCCAGTTCTAACTGTTGCTTCTTGACCTGCATGCAGATTTCTCAGGAGGCAGGTTAGGTGGTCTGGTATTCCCATCTCTTGAAGAATTTTCCACAGATTGTTGGGATCCACACAGTCAAAGGCTTTGTCATAGTCAATAAAGCAGAAGTAGATGTTTTTCTGAAACTCTCTTGCTTTTTCAGTGACCCAACGGATGTTGGCAATTTGATTTTTGATTCTTCTGCTTTTTCTAAATCCTAAATCCAGCTTGAACATCTGGAAGTTCAGGATTCACATACTGCTGAAGCCTTGCTTGCAGAATTTTAAGCATTACTTTGCTAGCGTGTGAGATGAGTGCAATTGTGTGGTAGTTTGAACATTCTTTGGCATTGCCTTTCCTTGGGGTTGGAATGAAAACTAACCTTTTCCAGTCCTGTGGCCACTGCTCAGTTTTCCAAATTTGCTGGCATATTGAGTGCAGCACTTCCACAGCATCATCTTTTCGGATTTGAAACAGCTCAAATGGAATTCCATCACCTCCACTAGCTTTGTTCGTAGTGACGCTTTCTAAGGCCCACTTGACTTCACATTCCAGGATGTCTGGCTCTGAGTGAGTGATCACATCATTGTGGTTATCTGGGTCATGAAGATCTTTTTTGTATAGTTGTGTGTATTCTTGCCACCTCTTCTTATATCTTCTGCTTCTGTTAGGTCCATATCATTTCTGTCCTTTATTGTGCCCATCTTTGCTTGAAATGTTGCCTTGGTATCTCTGATTTTCTTGAAGAGATCTCTAGTCTTTCCCATTCTATTGTTTTCCTCTATTTCTTTTCATTGATCACTGAGGAAGGCTTTCTTATCTCTCCTTGCTATTCTTTGGAACTCTGCATTCAAATGGCTATAGCTTTCCTTTTCTCTTTTGCTTTTTCCTTCTCTTCTTTTCACAGCTATTTGTAAGGCCTCCCCAGACAGCCATTTTGCTTTTTTGCATTTCTTTTTCTTAGGGATGGTCTTGATCACTGCTTCCTGTACAGTGTCACGAACCTCCGTCCATAGCTCTTCAGGCACTCTGTCAGATCTAATCCCTTGGATCTGTTTGTCACTCCCACTGTATAATCATAAGGGATTTGATTTAGGTCATACCCAAATGATCTAGTGGTTTTCCCTACTTTCTTCAATTTAAGTCTGAATTTGGCAATAAAGAGTTCATGATCTGAGCCACAGTCAGCTCCCAGTCTTGTTTTTGCTGACTGTATAGAGAGAGCTTCTCCATCTTTGGCTGCAAAGAATATAATCAATCTGATTTCGGTATTGACCATCTGGTCCTGCTTCATTTTGTACTCCAAGGCCAAATTCCAGGACAGAGTAAATCCCTGGAAGCAATGTTTGTGTCTTGTCCAGGACTCTGTACACAATGAAATATAGTGCATGTGGGCATTCTAGAAATGGTAATCATATTGAGAGGATTATACAAATATATTCATGAGGATAAATATATACACATTTCCTATGGGATTGGGAATCATAAATAATTATAATGTTTTTGGACAAATTATACTGAAAACAAAACATGCAGCATAATATTAAATGGAAAGGTCTATTTTTTGTCATTTTGGAACTGAACTGAGAGTCGTCTTCATAAAATTTGTATCAGTTTGCTTAATTGAAACTATGTATACTAACTCAGGTTCTATCTGAATACAAACATAAAATATTAAGTCTAATGTAAAACACTGTGACTAGAATCTAAAATATAAAGTAGATTTTCTCCAAGCTTGAGAAGTTTTTTCTTCTCTTTTCCTGCGAAGTGCCAAATCTCTTCCTGGTTTCTCTCATATTCAGAAAGGATCAGAAATGCTTTAAGACTAGGCTCATCTAACTATTGCCTGCCTGCCTGCTGCCTGTTTTCCTAAGTGAAACTTCTTTATAACACAGCTATACCCATTTTTAAACTGAATTTTCTGTGACTGATTTTGTATTACAAGAGCTGAGTTGAGTAGTTGGGACAGATACTCTATGTTATAGGTTGAAATGTGCGCTTCCCTCCCCACCAGCTCCATTTGTTGAAGTCCTGACCCCAGTATTTCTGAATATGATCTTATTTGGGGAAATAGGGTTATTGCATATTTAATCAGTTAGGTTAGGATGAAGTCATATTGGCGGAGAATGTGACCTTGATCCAATATGTCTGGTATCCTTATAAAAATGAGAAATTTGGACACAAGCATGTACACAGGAAAAGCACCATGTGAAGCTGACAGCAGAGATGAGGGTGATGCAGCCAAGGAATGCTAAGGATTGCCCGCAAACCACCAGAGTTAGGTAAGACGTGAGACAGTTGGCTTGCAGCCATCAGAAGGAACCGGCCCTGCCGACACCTTCATCTTAACTTCTAACCTCCACAATTGTGAGGCAATACTTTCCTGTTGTTTAAGCCTCCCAGTGTGGAGTCCTTTGTTACAGTTGCTCTCGCAAACTAATATACTGTATAACTCACAAAGCCTGTAGTATTTAGTAATGGCTTTTTACAGAAAAAGTTTGCCAACTCTGCTGTAGGGCTCTGGCTTAATCTTGGTGGAATTAGAAGTAAGAACTAGTCATAAGTGACTTAATGGTTGGGTTGCCCTGGTGGCTCAGCAGTAAAGAAAACTCCTGCCAATGCAGGAGATGTAGGTTTGATCCCTGAGTCGGGAAGATACCCTGGAGAAGGAAACAGCAACCCACTCCAGTATCCTTTCCTGGGAAACCCCATGGACAGAGTAGCCTGGCAGGCTACAATCCATGGGGTCACAAAGAGTCAGTCACAGCTGAGCTCGAGCATGATTTGATGGTGGGTTATGGATCATTTTTCCTGAGGTCTTTTTTCTGGCTTCAGAAAAGTTTAGACACGGTGCTTGTTGATTTTGCTTGCAGGCATGTTTTAAAATACATATATACTCACAAGTTCAAGTCTCTGCATACTGTAGCTTTCTATGAAGAAGTGTGAATAGATAATAGTGAAAAAAAATGGCTAAATGATTAAAAATTAATTTAATCTGAATCTGTGAGGTCAAAAACGGCAAGGTCAAAACAGTCATTTAACTGGATTTAGGCTTTTCAGATCTGAATGCTGTTCAATTTAGCTCTTTGCCAAGGCCCAACTTTGGTCTTAGCAAAACAGTGTCTAGTAGTTTGAAGCTCCTAAACAATCAGAACTCTTTTTATGAGAAATGTCAATCTTTATGTATTAGTGGAACACAAACATGTGGCTTACATTTCCCTTCAAATGCGTGTGAGGTTAGAATTAAAGAACTGGTTACTTGGCGAAGGTCACCATTTGGCAAGAGAATGCTTAGTTTTGCTAATCCCATCCCTATTTGGAAAACAGATGGAGACATTTTTGCCTACCTCAAAAAAGGTCTCATTCTTTTAGTTTATAATTGATGAGCAGAAGAGAGAAACCAGTTTTGGATCTCAAGGGTAAAAAAATCATCACATGCTTAAGGATTAAAAATATTTTATGTAATTCAAGATATAGTATCTGTGCCATTTTCCTCTGAATCAATACTTATTTTCCAACATTTTATTGATCCATGACCAAAGTGACAAAAGAGACTGAGTTAAAGGAAGATCCCTGGAGAATTTTCTTGTTCTGGAGAAAGAGCCTTTGTGGCAGTTAGAATAGGTGTTCTCTTGACACTGGTTTCCTGCAAGTGAGCTCTGCAGACCAGCAGCATCAGTGCCACCTGGAAGCCAGTTAGAAATGCAGAATCTTAACTTGCACCTTGGACCTAACAGGTCCTCATTTTAACAAGATCTCCAGGTGATTCATTAGCACATTAAAATTTCAGAAGCACTGGCCTTTGTTTCTGAACTGTTGAGACATGGACCAGTGAGACAAATTTTAGCCACTTTATGCTGGCTTGTCTCCATTCTTTTGCATGACATAAAAGTATTTAGAGCTTGAATCTTCTCTTTGCCAGCTTCTTTCCGTCATCCTTGAGGGCCTTGTTAGAGAATTTGGATTTTACTTTGTGTCTGTAACTTTTCTAATTGTTTTACATATATTATTTAATCCTTGAAACAAACTTATGAAGTAGCACTATTAATCTCTAGATTTGACAGATGAGGAAACTGAGGCACACAGGAAAATCTTGCCCAAACTTGGACAGCTTGTACATGACGAAACCTGTACAAACAGAACCACTAACCACTACACTGAATTGCATCTCAGTACAATGTATATTATGGAAACCCTGTTCTGAGTGTTATAGTATCCATGAGAAGTAATAGTAAGGAAGATACCATTTCATAGAAATGACAGAGGAGTCCCAAAATATACTGCAAGTAAGAGAGGCATCTTGGGTCATGAACTATTTCTTTTTTTGAACTTAAAATATAGTTATTTTTAGTATTTTTGTCCTGCTCTATGGATTTTTTCCCTTTTATTATTATTTTTTTAATTAAAGTTGATTTACAGTGTTACGGCACCCCACTCCAGTACTCTTGCCTGGAAAATCCCAGGGACGGAGGAGCCTGGTGGGCTGCAGTCCATGGGGTCACACAGAATTGGACACGACTGAAGTGACTTAGCAGCAGCAGCAGCATGCCAATTTTTGCTGTACAGCAGTGAGTCAGTTATACATATATATGTATACATTCTTCTTTTAATATTCTTTTCCATTATGGTTTATCATAGGATATTGAATATAGTTCTCTGTGCTTGTTTATCTATTCTGTATATAATGGCTTATATTTGCTAGCCTCAACCTCCCACTCCATCCTTCCCTGAACCCCTCCCCCTTGGCAACCATCAGTCTGTTCCCTATGTCTGTGACCGTGTTTCTGTTTAATAGATATGTTCCTTTGTGCCATATTTTAGATTTCACCTTTAAGTGATATCAGATGGTATTTTTCTTTTTCTGACTTACTTCACTTAGTATAATAATCTCTAGCTGCATCCATGTTGCTGCAAAGGACATTCCTTTTTTCTTTTTTTATGGCTGAGTAGCATTCCATTGAATATCTGTACCACTGCTTCTTTATCCATTCATCTGTTGATGAACGTTAGGTTGTTTCCATGCCTTGACTATCGTGAATAGTGCTGCTATGAACATAGGGGGTGCATGTACTTTTTTGAATTATAGTTTTGTCTGGATATATGCCAGGGAGTAGCATTGCTGGATCACATGGTAATTCTTATTTCAGTTTTCTGAGGAACCTCCATAACTGTTTTCCACAGTGGCTACACCAACTTACATTCCCACCAACAGAGTAGGAGGGGGTCCTTTTTCTCCACACACTCTCTAGCATTTATTTGTAGGCTTTTAATGATGGCCATTCTGACGGCATGAGTTAGTAAGTCACTGTAGTTTTGATTTGCATTTCTCTAATCTTAGCGATGCTGAGCATCTTATGTACTCTTTCTTATACTTGCCCAAATGAGTAGGTAGAATCTTAGCATGTGTTAAAAATAGAGGCAGAGGCTAGAACTTTTAGAGTTTATGCTGCTCACAATTCCAAGTAAATTTGATAGATTGGAAAAACCTGGTCTTATATTCATTTCAGTTCTGCTGCTGCAAATATATTCTGCCTTTATATTGTTCCTGTAAGATGCCAAGCCCCAAATCCCTTGGTTTTTCTGAATATGTTTGGATACCCTGAGGGCACTTTATGGCATGGTACTCAGGGTTCATTCTGTGAGACTGTTCTATGGGATTAATTCCCACCATATTTTAGACTTACATGGCTACAGAGGACTCAGAAGTTCTTCTGAACCATTTTCTGGTGAAAATGGAGCTGTGGCCTTGGTTTAATCCATATTCTCCATCCAAAGCCTTGCTCTGTTCATAAAATGATTCCACCTTCCATGTGCCCCCACAAAAGAAATGATATCACATACATGTTAATGGAAACCCATCCACACACTAATTACCTCTCTCAGTGAAATAAATTTCAGATACTAGCAAGCAGATAGGGATATATTTGTATGTCTTTGGCAGGGTCTACTGTTGTACTCCAGGCTATTTTGGTTATGTGAGAAGTAGGGGTAGAGGGGATTACTTGAGGAGGTTAATGGATCTACTTCCTGCTCCACTGAGCAGGACAAACTTCCTGTCTACTTTCTGAGATCTACTGGTCCTCAGCACAATTTAGCATCACTGGGAGATGTAAAGTGGTGGTGTAGTACAAAGAGCACTACATTAGGATTTTGAAGACTCAATCCCAACTTACTAGCTATGTAAACTTGGGTGAGTTACTTTGACCATACTGGAAACAGGGGTTTGTGATTCTTAACCTAAGGATCTTCGTGAGAATTAAATGAGGTCACTTGTGTGAAGGTCCCAGCATGATGCCTGCTACGTTGTAAGTATTCAGTACGTGTTCATTTTTTTTCCCCCTTTCTTGTAGCTGCCATCTTGGGACTTGGGGTCCACTTTGTGTTTTTTGTTGTTATAATTTTATTGAAGTATAATTGATTTACAATGTTGTATTTCATTTCTGCTATACAGCAAAGGGACACAGTTTTATATATATATTCTTTCTCATATTCTTTTCTATTATGGTTTATCAAAGGATATTGAATATAGTTCACTGTGTATACAGTAAGATCTTGTTGTTTATCCATCGTATATATAATAGATTGCATCTATTAATCCCAAACTCCTAGTCCTTCCCTCCCCCATCTGTCTTGACAGAAACTAATTTTTTCTTATGTAACTGAAACTTTTTGTTTTAAATTGGAGTAAGATGGCACAGTGGTAAAGAATCCTCCTGCCAATGCAGGAGACACATGAGACTCTGGTTCAATCCCTGGGATGAAAGATCCCCTGGAGGAGGAAAGGGCAACCCCCTCCAGTATTTTTGCCTGGAAAATTCCATGGACAGAAGAGCCTGGCGGGCTACAGTCCATAGAGCTGCAAAGAATCAGACATGACTGAGGACACACACACACACACACAGTTGCTTTACAATGTTGTGTTAGTGTCTGCTGTACAGCAAAGTGAATCAGCTATACATATTGGGGTCAACTTTGAGCATAAGTTCACACAACTGGTGAGTTCTGCTGTCTGTCCTCTACCCCTTTAATTCGTCCCCATAAAGTCTTCCCCTCCAAGACTCCTGGAGAATATACAGCCATTTTCAGTATCCTGCCCTGGCTTTGGTTTCTCCTTAGTCTTGCTCCTGTAGTATGACCCTTATAACTGATATCAGCCCCATGGCCAAGAGTCTCAGCTATCTTGAGTGCTGCACTCCCGGCAGGCTGGGCGGGAGCTAGAGGCTCAGTAGAGAGCTAAACTGGTGAGGACCAAAGCACTTGGGTTTCTAGTGGCTTTGGTTCTATGCATGTATGTGTTTTAGGGAGAAACTATTGTTAGTACTAAAACATAACAGTTTTATAGATTACTTATCATATGCCACATGCTTTATGTTCCTTTCCTCACTTATCCTCATAGCAGCTTTGCAAGATAGATATTATTACTGCCACTTTGCCAATGAAAAAATAGGCTCTGAGAATTTAAGTAACTTGCTTAAAGTAATACAGTTTGTAAGTGGCTGTGGTAGAGAAAAGGCTATTTCTGCATGCTCAGTCATGTCTGACTCTTTGTGACCCCATGGACTGTAGCCCGCCAGGGTCCTCTGTCCATGGGATTTTACCAGCAAGAATACTTTCATCCTCCAGGGGATCTTCCCAACCCAGGGATCGAAACCACGTGTCCTACATTGGCACTCAAGTTCTTTACCGCTGAGCCACCAGGGAACCACACTATTTTTTCTAACTGGGCAAGTAGTATTTACCAGGCTCTCTTGTAATTCAGTTCGGGTTGTGTGATTGTTTTTTAGCTGATGCATCTGGATGGAAGTGACATAAGTCATTTCCAGGACTGATTGTCTCTAGGTTCTGCTTTCCCTACCAGGATAGCAGAGGTACAGGATAAAGGAATTATCATCTCTTATCAGACTTATGACATGAACAAGAATAAATCTTATTGAAGATTTTGGGGCTTAGTTGAGTGACAGACTGGGTTTTAGAGCAAGTTGTTGGGACCCCAACATTCTAACACTGTGCTGTAGTGTCTTGATATTGACACTAATGACAGACATTAGAGAGTGAACAAAATTTGAATAAAGAGAAAGATAAAAGCTAAAAATGTGCTTTGCTTTTGAAAAAATAATATTGATTACAATTATTTGAGTGAATTAACACATAATTACCACTCAAAAAATGACTATTGGTAAGCATTATTTCATTTCAGAGTTGATTCTCTATATTTAAAGGTGCGAACAGTAAGTTACAAGCCATGCCCAGTCTCAGTGCTTAGAGATACACATTTGATGGCCATAATTGTTCTAGGCATAATAGTCATGTTCACAACTGTAAAAAGTTAGAATAATATGGGTTACAAGTGAACAAATGTTGGAAGAAGGCCATCCATTTTAAAATTCTTAAACATAGTGGTTACAGGCTGACCTGAATCTTAGTGAATTTTAAGCCACAACAAGATATTATACAGATACTCCAGAGGCTGTTGGAAGAACCTCAAACTTTTTTTATTTTTTTTTTAGTCATGTATTTACTGATAAGTAGATTAGTTTTATCAGTTGGGCCACATAATTAAAAATACCTCAAAGGCACTGTTTGTGTATTATAGGTTTTATGTAACATATAAACATATATACAAACCTCTAATAGAATTATAACAGTTACTTTCTTGAACAGTAAATTGATTAGAATATTCCCTTTTAGTATCAGAAAACTCAGACCTGAGAGTTCCCTGCTGGTCCAGTGGGTAAGAATCTGCCTGCCAGTGCAGGAGACAGGGGTTTGATTCCTGGTCCCAGAAGATCCCATGTGCCACGGGTCAACTAAGCCCCTACGCCACAACTGCTGTGCCCACACGCCGCAACTACTGAAGCCCTGGTGCTAGAGCCTGTGCTCCGCAGCAAGAGAATCCTGTGTACTGCAGCAAAAAGCAGCCCATGCTCACTCTAACTAGAGAAAGCCTGCACACAACAGGGAAGATCCAGCACAGCCCCCCTGGCTCCAAAAAAAAAAATAGATTTTTTTTTTTAAAGAAAGAAAACTCAGACCTTTTTAAAAGGAACTTAAACACAGAAGGGTGTATTTTCAATAATAGCAAACTTACAAAGCATCCTCTCTAGACATAGACAGCTCTCATTTAATTTTCACAATAACCCCAGGAAGAAATGGAGGCCAGAGAGAGGTTGAGTAACTTCTCCAATGTTGCACAGCTTGTAAAGGGAAGAGCCAAGATTTGAACTCGGCCAGTCCAGTTCAGAATCTGTGGTCCTTCACCACGCTATGCACACTGCTGCCTCTCAACAACACTGTGGTAATGCTACCTATGGGCTGGGCACTGGTGAGGCATGCTCACTGTTTACTCCTCTCTTTGTCTGCAGAGAGCTTAATCTGACAAATCAGTGTGGACTTGTCCAAACCTTTATTTTGATCATGTTTCAGACTTATGCCCTTAGGGTCAATATCTTGCTGCCAGAGAAATTAGAGGAAATTTAATGAACAATTCAGTAGGTAGACTATTCCAGCACAAGGATTTTGAAAAGAACTTCCAGTTTTGGCAGACAAAAATTATGATTAAAAGGACAGGGTAATGCCAGAGTTTATGAAAAACCATACTGAACAACATTAATAGATATTACTTAGAGTTTTCTATCATTATTTTACTTCTATCTCAGAACAACTCCATAAAGTATATATTATTTAACCAAATCTCACATGTCATAGATTGTAAATTCCACAATTTATTTACTAGTAAGAAAAAAGCTTTACTATTTAAACCAAGACATATCATCAGTTCTAAGATGCATTCTTATATCAGAGATGTTAAAATGTGAAAGAATATGCACCTTAACTCTGAGGACTATGATATACTCCCCACACTACAGAAGAGGAGATAGACTTAATGAGGTTAAGTTGTCAGAGATCACATGGTTAGCCAGCAGTAGACCCAGGGCTCACATTCAGGTGGGTCTAAATTGAAGCCCATGCTCTTAACTGTTTGATGGAGTGTGTCTCAGTTTGTCATCCTTTTAGCTTATAATGAAAAAAGAACATTTTTTCATATAAGATTTTACTTTATGAAGCCATTGCTTGGCCTGCTGTTCAGTTCACAAACAAAGTACAGTTTTCTCTACTTTTAATAACTCAAGATGTTTCATAACTATGTCGTGGTTTGAGATTTGAGAACAAGCAAACAAGACCACACGAAGCTTAAAGAAGCGCAGAACAACTTCATAAAAATATTTTTAGCAATAAAGACCCACAGGACAGAAAAACAGAAAATGCATACGTACTCGACTCAGAGTCCCAGTTTTCTTTTTTTTTTTTTCCAGGAGGCGACAGCAGCTTTAAACATTGCCTTCCTCCTCCGTAGGACTATACATGCACAGTGCACAACTGCAGTTCTTGTCCTAAAAGCACTGTGAGCCATTGTTTTGTGAGTGTCTCTTGAGGCCGAGGGAAAATGTTATTGGTGGTCTGAAAGAATAGGTTTTAATATAGACATTTAATTTTCTTTCCATATACTCCATGATTAAAACAAGGTTTGCCCCATGTTCTTTTTTTTTTTTTTTAAGCCATCTTTACTCCCATTAACAAAACAGCATACTGACTGTGGCCGTGACTTTGGCTTTGACTGTCTTAAATTGATTATTTTTAAAATTTATTTTATCTAGGTATAGTTGATTTTTAGTATTGTTTAATTTCTGCTGTACAGCAAGTGACTCAGTTATACGTATATGCATTCTTTTTTTCCACTATGGTTTATCATAAGATACTGAATAGTTGCCTGTACTATACAGTGAGACCTTGCTGTTTATCCATTCTCCATGTAATAGTTTGCATCTACTAGTCCCAAACTCCCAATTCATCCCTCTCTGGCCTTTAAGAACTACAGATCTGTCCTCTATATGTCTGTGAGTCTATTTGTTTGACTGCCTTCAAGTTTAGATCGAACTTGATTTCTGCCTCTCATATTATATCCAGGTATTGAATGAAATCTGGTTGCACTGACAAAATGTAATATTATTTGTCCTCCCCCAAATCCTAAACTGAATGGTGATATAGTTTATTGATAGATTTAATTGTTTTTAAAATTAGTTTATAAGATTATGAAAAGAATGTACTACTCCTTAGCAATTACTGAAATAAGTAAAACATTTAAATTCACAAAGGCCCTGAAGAGTGAAGCAAAAAAAAAAAAAAATATATATATATATATATACACACACACACACACACACACACATATGTAAAAATATAAGTATAAATGTAATTTACAAAAGTGAGGTTTGGAACATTCAAAGTTATTGCTGTCACTCATGGTAATATTATTATTGTATCTAGGCTATAGAAATAATATGCTTTTTATTTTAAAAATCTGAAAATATAGACAAATACAAAGAAGAAAGTGAAAACATCCTAGATCCAACTTCTGAGATTGTTATAGATCTGAGAGATTAGAAAGTTGGAAGAGTAGCAGTTTAGATTCAAACTCAGGTTTAACTAGAAACCATATGCTTTTTTTTAACTATACAGTGTTACCTTCTAATATCATTTTAAACTATACTCACTGGGTGCTAGATCAACAAATGTAGTTTCATTCGAAGAAGGCTGAATATGGAACATTCTGAGAAGACTTAACACTTACATAAACATAGCCAGAAAAGAAAATGTTAAAATGTTCACACAGATTGGAAGCCTGGGCTTGGGTCCAGTTGTTCATACGCTAGGATAAATGTCTGAGTTCTGTTGGGATTACATGGTCAGTTCTAATCTATTCAGTTTCACTGACATGAGCTCTTATTATGTGCTGGATACTGTGTGAGGTATTTTATCCATACAGCATTTCTCCCCCGTAACTGCAAGTTTGGTAATTATTGGCACATACTTTAAATATGAGAGAAAAAAAAATAAAGATGAGAAAAATGGAGCTAAGACAGGTTAGGAGACTTATTCTGGTAAATGGTGGTGCCTCATGAGATATGCACCCAGCTCTGTGCACCCCAAAGTTATGTTCCTTGATGTCTGGACAATACTGGATCCCATCCTCAAGGAACTCAGAGTCTAATAGGATATGATATAATTGTAGAAATAACTAAGACATAAGAAAGGATACAAAACCAACCAACCAAGATATAAACAGAGTGTTAGGAGAATTCAGATCCAGACATGCCTATCTAGCTCTGTGTGGGAATTAGCAGTGAGAGGAGATGGAGAGCAGGAAAGCACTCCCATTAAGAGCCTGGATGGGAAAAGGGACTAAAAGGAAGAATGAAAGAGATGTGATGAAGGCTGAGTGGAACAAAATTGAATCAAGAAGAAAAAATAGAAATCTAATGTGTTGGTGACATACAAGGTGTGAGTAAGAAGTAAGGAGGGATAAAATTAGAAAGGCAGCTTTGGCTATAATATTTTTGAAGGTTTGAGCCTCAAGGGGAGAAGTTTGTATGTAATTCACCAGGCGGTGAGGCTCCCTGGGAAGTGTCTGAGTAGAGGGAGACCTTAGGAAGATTGATCAGGTGGTAGTATGGAGAGGAAGCAGGCCAGTTCATTGAAAGTCAGTTCCCTTGGCTTTCAGCAGGATACATATTACTATCCTCATTTAAGGATGAAGAAATTGAGGGTCAGAGGGACTAAGTAGCTTGCCCCAGATTATAGTAAATAGAAAAGCCAGGACTTGAATCAAGTCCCTCCAACTCCAGAGCCTCACTCTGTCACTAGCCTAACTACTTTAAGTGAGGTCCGTGGACTGAAGTCTTGGTCCCCAGGCCACCTGACAACTCATTAGAAATGCAGACCTACTGAGTCAGAATATGCGTTTTCACATGATATACGCCCCCTAAACTACTAGGCGACATTTTTTCCCCTTAGAGTGATCTGTATAATTACTGGAAAAATCATTTAGTTGGCTGCAAATCCAATTTCCTCACATAAAGAACTATCTAAGGAAAGGGGCCTTCAGGATTTTGTACTCACTGGCAGACAAATCAGGAATTTAAAACCCCAAGTTCTAACTAGCTGTGTGGCCTTGAGCAAGTCACTTCACCTCTTTGAATTTTAGTTTCCTTATCTGCATAATAGCCTGTAGGAATTAAATAAGGTGATACCTGTGAAAAGAGCTCATACACTGGAAAATCATCATAAACATACAAAGTGCTGTTACTAGGAGATAGAGCAATGAAATACCTTATTTAAAAAAAATAGGAAAGAAAAGGAGGGAGGTCAGGGAAAGAGACGAAGGAAAAAAGGGTAAAAAGAAAAGAGAGGCAAGGACAATATTTTAAAAAAGAAACAGAAGGAAAACCAGTCACTGCTGCAGGGGTTTGAAGAATTTATGGGTAGAAGAAGGTAGAGGAATCTGGGAAATCTAATTTCTGTTCCACATAGGTGTTGATGAAGATACCGAGACCACACTGCACATGGAATTGGGAAGAGTGCTAACAAGGGCCTGTGTGGTCTTGGCCCAAAGTAACAAACTCGAGGCCGGTAAAGTCATAAAAAATTAGTTATATAGTAATTAAAGGAATGAGAAACAGTTCATCTGAGGAAGAATTACTATAGATTTTTAATCTTGAGCAAAGACGCTTACATACTGAATTAATAATGGAACATTTGTTATCCATTTACTGTAGTTACCACATAAAACCAAGATACACTAATTGATTTCAAGCAGGAGACTCTTTAGCTCAGACAGTGAGGGAGGTTAGACAACGAACACATTAAAAGGAGATTATGGACTCCTCATTCCTAATTCTTTTGGTATGTATTTATTGAAGGCCTACTATTTGCCAGGCATTGTGCTAAGTGTTAGGGCTAAAAAATGCATAAAACACAGTTTCTTCCTCAATTAAGTAACAATTCAGCAGAAAAAAAGATACAAGTTATTATAATGCACCATAAAAAGTGGAAAACTTCATAAAATGGTTATAAATAAGAGGATAGGAAAATTTAGAGGCAAGAAAGTATTAACTTCAGATGTAGAAAGTATCAAGAAAGGCATACTACCTTTTATAAAATTTTATTCTTTGGTCTTCTAAGAATCGAAGACCTGAACTAACCATCTGCTGAGATTCTTTCTTACTTTGTAATACTGTGACTGTTCTTATCATGTTATCAAATAATCGATTAAGTTTGAATACATTTGGAACTGTGGGAAAACTAAGGGAGCAGTAACCCTGGCATCACTTGACTATGGAAAACCACGTCTATACAATATTTCAAAAGTAAGAAAAAACTGAGGGAAAAAAAGCCTCAAGTTTTAATTCCACCAAACAACCAGTCAGTTTATTGAGACATTAATGTCAATTCATTCTGTTGATTTGTTGGTCCCATGGTGACACAAACCTATAAAGAGAATATAAATGTATAAAAAAACTAATCAGTCACTGATCACCCCCCTTCCCTCCTAAATCCATTTAAATTAAAATATTTCTGAGGTAAGGAAGGGGAAGTAATGGTTATAGTATGTACTGTGAAGGTAGTTTGTATAGATGAACAAGTTAAATTTTTTTATATTGGTCACCAGGAAAAATCTGGGAAAAACTGCCTTTCTGCATGTTGTAAAGTTTTGACATAATAAAAATCAAGTGGAATATATTTAAAGAGTTCTAGTATACTGAATCTGCTAATCAGTTATCTGAGCTTTTATCAGTTAAAAGCTTATAAAGAAGAAAATGCTGCAAACCAGAAAATATTTTTTTTCTATTTTTGTAATTGCTGTAAGGCTAAGTAATACATTGAGATAATTTTAGAAGAATTTAGACAGGTTAAAGATATCTGGATGGGGGCAAAAACATGTTAGAATTTATCAACAGAATGGAATAGAATGTTAGTCAAAAAATTTTTTAATGTAGTTTCACATATATAATAGATTAACTGAATATTTTTTGGATGACTATTGATAAATGCATAAGCTCTGGGTTTGCTGAACTTCTGAAGGACATGTGCCTGTAATTGGCCTTTCTCATTTCTGTCTTGTTAACAAGTATATAAATAAGAGAAGGCTTCAGTAATTGGCTCAGAGTTACTAATGAATTAATTAACTTCAGTCTATTTTACCTAACCTTTAATAAAAAGAGTCTTTTTATTTTTTTGGTTCAGCAATAGGTCTGACAGACTGAAAAAACAGACATGCAGCAAAGCTCTTGAAAATTAATGAGAAACGAGGAAAGAATCAATGTACATTCTGCTTGCAGAGAACTGACACAAAAAAGACACAATAAACCATGAACAAACACAGTCAGTTTAAAAAATAGGTTAGAAAAAGTGGGCAAATTCAATTATAGAAGTAATTAGAAGATATAGGGCAAGGCTGCCTTTTGGGACTGTGCCAGAAAACATGAATTAATATGAGTGAATAGAAAGAACCCATGTAGTAATTAAGAAGCAATCACCTATGGCAATGAGTACCTGAAAACAGGCTGCAAACTATTAATTCAGTGATCAAAAATATTTTTAGATGATTAATATGGCAAATTTATTTTAAAAGACTAATTTCTGGAAAGATATCAAGACAATAGCACACTATTTGTTCCTCTGGCATTTATATAGCTAATTAAATTTTATAATTTGCAACAACAGTCATTATTATCTGAAAACAGTAAAAGCAATATTTCGCCTCCTTTTTAAAAAACAGTGGTTCCAAAATCATTGTTAAATCCAACTCCTGCTGTCCTCCTATAAGTGCCTAAGCTTTGACTGTTACATCCTTTCAATGTACATTTTCCTTATAAGTCTGTGTTTGAGTAACATTAAAAATTTGAATTAATGTACACATTCTCAAAGGTTTTGTAAGTTCCCATACTTGGGCAGGGATTCCACAAACTGTTTAATTTCAACAATAACAAATAAAAGCAGTTTAATGTACTATTTGTGTATCAAAGACTTTCTTACTTGGTCAACAGAGGTCTGTTACTTCAGTACACACCATTCCTCCCCCTAGAATACAAAGGCGTAGACACGTTACAGTGAAGAGTGCTTAACAACACACAGAAGGCTAATGGCTTCTGAAATAGGTGATTATCAGAGACCCGTAGAGCAAGATGAGGGTCTGGCTGGTAATAAATAACCTTGCAATATGAAGTATTCTATTTCTACAGCTTTAAAAAAAATGTACATTTCATTTGTTGATCAGAAAAGTCTGGAAAATACTGTTTCTTTGGAAATAACAGGAATCTACTAAAACGAATCAGTGTCTCTGTGGGGAGTTATTGAACACCTACTAAGGGCCTAAGGCATGAAAGTCAATCCTGAAATGCTAACCTTGTAACAGATATTTATATGTGTATGCATGTATGATTTCCTTTTGGAAGTCAATGAGCAGAAACCTTTGTATGCCATGCTTTCGAGATGCTAGATTTTTAGTTACTAAATTCGTTCATGGAGTATTACTGTTTTTGAGGTTAAGATATTAAATTCATTACCTACAAAACAAGATCAAGCTAGAAACTCACTGAGTGTCACTGTTGCAGACGGCATGGAGGTACAGAGTATAGGTATTTGAGAAGAATAAACATGAGAGGTTTTAACAAGATAACAAATTAAGCCGATATTAGACCTATCCAGTTCTTTCATTATTTGTATTTCTCTTATTTTCTTAAACTAGGTGCTTTTGAAAAAAACATATGAGAGAAAATAGCCTCTAACAGAGGTCTCTCAGTCTCCGAGTTTGCTTCATGGTGTTCAGTATCATAACTTAGGTGTGACAACAGCAGAGCCAGCTAGATGATGCTGATGACAGAGAGCCTCCCAAGAGGCGGGCAATTGGGAACTAGTGAAGTGAGTACAGCTTAGAGGTGTGGGGCTGAGGGGCTGCCAGCTGAACAGGGCCCACTCACCATGAAATGTTAATGTGTCAATGAAGGCGGAAAGCATGAATGAACTACAAAGAAACTGAAAATGACTCAGCTGGTTGGAAATGGAATTTGGGCTCTTTGCCAAAGTAAGGTGTTTAAGGGCACACGCCCTAACACCTCGGGAATAAAAGGCTGCCCCTGACTTTGAAAAGACAAAATATTTTGAAGAAAGACAAATGGCTTTTTTCATCAGAAATAAACTTCCGTTTTTTCTTTTTTCTTCCTTTCCATACAACATTTTCTGAGTTCCTACTTTTTGCCAGATTCTGGGTTAGGGATGAAGAACAGAGGGAGGGAGAACAGAATATAAAGGTAAATGAGACCCAGTGCCTCTTTCAAAGCTGCTGTCCTAGAGGAAGGACAGATGTAAGCAACTGCAATAAAAGATTTTAATAAAATAATTGCAAAAGGGGGGAAGAGGTAACTTGTGGTGATAGTGCAGAGGAAGGAGGCAATTAGTTAGGGGGCTATATAGTAGATCAAAAAAGGTTTTCATAGAAGAGGTGGCAATTATGCCAGTCTTTGAAGAATAATGGTGCTTCCCAGTGGCTCAGTTGGTAAAGAATCTGCGTGCAATGCAGGAGGCCCCAGTTTGATTCCTGGGTCAGGAAGATCCACTGGAGAAGGAATAGGCTACCCACTCCAGTATTCTGGCTTGGAGAATTCCATGGACTATAGTCCATGGAGTCACAAAGAGTTGGACATGACTGAGCAACTTTTACTTTCACATTTTCTTGAAGAATAATAGGCAGAACTGGAAGAGGAGAATTTTAGCTGGAGGAAACTTTCTTTTATCCTGCTATCATCTCTGACTTCCTCTTTTGCAGATCAAAGTTATTTTAGGAAGAGAAAATAGACAAGACAACCATGATGTGTGTACCTGAGGATGGCGATTGTGCGTGTTGGGGTGGATAGGGAGGAGGATGGGTGTGAGAAGAAAGATTGGGTGGTATGAGGATTTCTTTAGAGTTTATAATATATTCTCCTCATTTACCAAATTTTGCCTCCTCCAGGTTAGTATTTTTTTTTCAGACACACTCTTTTTTAATATTTGAATGATGTTTTGATTCTATTTTGATTCCATGTGACTCTCCAATAGCTTTTATTTTTTTATGTTTGATGGCTTAGTCATTTTGGGCAATGATAAGTTTCTTATTCTAATTTATAACTTGATTCCTGTGGATTGTACTATATTTATACTTGTACCTAGTTATTCCTTTATTAATATATCTTTTCTTTTTCTCATTAAATAAATATTTAAGTATTTACTACTTGATAAGTATCTTGCTAGGCATAGTTTATTCTTCCCTTGCTTCTAGCTTGGAATATGAAACATGGAAGTTATTTAAAATGCAGTATCTAAAAGATCAGACTTATGCATATGGTTCGGAGAAGGCAGTGGCACCCCACTCCAGTACTTTGCCTGGAAAATCCCATGGATGGAGGAGCCTGGTAGGCTGCAGTCCATGGGGTTGCTAAGAGTCGGACATAACTGAGTGACTTCACTTGCACTTTTCACTTTCCTGCATTGGAGAAGGAAATGGCAACCCACTCCAGTGTTCTTGCCTGGAGAATCTTAGGGATGGGGGAGCCTGGTGGCTGCCGTCTATGGAGTTGCACAGAGTCGGACATTACTGAAGTGACTTAGCAGCAGCAGCAGCAGCAGCATGCATATGGTTGAATCTTATTCAGTGTTGAACATCAAAACTAATCGTGTTCTTGACTGATCTATTAGTCAGTGGGGCCATGTATACTGGTCTACTTAGTTCTTAAGATGTTTTCAAAGGAAGACTATAGAGCAACAGCCTTGTTAAGATAATCACAGCAGACTTATCTTTAAATTTCAGGCTGGTATGAGTCAAAAATTGCCTATGTACAAAACGAGACTTATTTACTAAATAGTTCAGTTCATTTCACAGTCCCTCAGTCGTGTCTGACTCTTTGAGACCCCATGGACTGCAGCACGCCAGGCTTCCATGTCCATTTACTAGATATATAAAATCTAAACCTCCGTGTCTGTCTAGAGGCTAAGAAAAGTATCATACGTGAGCATTAATTCATTCAGTGGATTTTTAAAGTAGTACTCTGCTAGAAACTAGGGATATAAAAATGATTAAAAATGAGCTTTGCCCTTAAGGAACTTACTCCCACAAGAAATAGATGAGTCAGATAAGTAAATCAGTTATAACTGATGAGGTATTAAAGTACAGCATTCTGTGAAAGCACAAAAAAGGGAGATCTTGATTGGGACAGTAAGGTAAGAAGATAAAATACCAGAGGTTAAAGTTTAGGAACAAGAATTTAATTAGCTGAAGAAGGGCACCAAGGGCCAAGGAAAGGTGATGTATAAAATAGCATGATGAGCTTGGAAATGTCTTTTTGCAAACTTACAAAGAATTGGCTCCGTATTAAAAGAAGGGTGGGTGGAATGGTTAAAATATCCCTTATATAGATCAGACTCTCTCTGAGGTCTTCAGGGCCTTGTCTCATTTCCTTTTTCCTAATTCCTTTTCTTTTGCCCAAGGTTTTTGGATAGAACCGTATCGAAAGTCTGGTCTGTGGTAATTTTAGAATTTGAGCTGCTGGCCTGCTGATGGGGTAAGTCAAATGGGCGTTCATGCTAATAACCTAGGTGAGAGCACAGAAGAGCAGTCATGGATGGGATCCCAGTATACTTGTGTGTGCCTCAGGAAGTTGTTGACTGTATGGAAATGATTTCTTTTTCTATGCCAGTGTTTCCTTTTGTCTGAATTCAGAGCCTTGAATAGGCTAACTTGTTGCAAAGGTCTCAAAAGTTTTACTTCATGAACAACATCAAGAAAAGGAGTTGAGACAGTTCTCAGGATTAGCTCTCGTGTATCACATGGTAAAGGTACTTACTAGAAATGTCTACTCTACCCACTTAATTCCTTTCCTAATTCCTTATCTTTCAGGAATCAGCTTGAATGACTTTTTTTTTTCTGAGAAGCTTTGTCTCATCTTCTGTATTAGATCATATCCCTCTGTTATATGCTTTCTTAGCACCCTGCAATTTTCCTTTGTAGCGCTGAATATGACTCCAGTTAAATACTAAATTATGTAATTAATGCTTTCACACCAGACTCTTTAAGTAGAATATTAGCTTTATGAGGGCAGGAACTAGATTTTATGCTGCTGTATCTGCAATGCCTAGCAGCATTCCTGGCTCATAGCAGATGCTCAGTATGGATTTTTTGAAAATAATTCAGTTACTTGTTATCCCAGTTCCATTCAACAAATTGAAAAGTAGCAGAGCTTCTAAGTAAAACCAGATCTGTAGATCCTAGAGCTAACGGGAACTCCCAGGAATCTCTCAAAACTGATACAGGCTTCTAGGAGAGTTCAAATGATGGCTCTGGGTTATCTCCTCTTATTATTCTACCTGGCCTCTCCTGATGGTATTTTGGCTCAAAACTAACCCAGCACCTTCTCGTTCATTCATGTCAGCAACTTGTTATTGTAACTTGCTTGCCCCAGGCCAGAGCTTCCTTCATTATTGAGTGCCAGATATGTTTGTCACTGTGCCAAGTACTTGGGATAAAAACTTGGAAAGGCATGGACTTGACCTCAGGAGAGCCATAGGCTGCCATGAAGTGACAAGATCAGAGCAAGCTTCATCAATCTCCAGGGAACCATTGCTTGGAATTATAAGACCATTGCCCTTTTAGCATAAAGAATTTGATCACTGTGAAAATGCACATCACCTTGGAAATCATAATTATTGTTAGCTGTTATCAAGTACTTTTGCCTTCATATAAATGAAAAATCGAGGAGCAGATTTGGGCTCTGAGGTGTAGAAGGACAGAGAAAAGGCCTTTGGGAGTGTGAGAAGAAGAGGGACAGGAGAGCTAGTAAGTTGGGAAAGGGGTAAAAATGAAATAGCTAGAGCAACAGTGCCTAGCACATAGTAGACACAATTTACTCAAGGCAGTGCTTGAGTAAAGGGCAAGTTTTACCTTAGGCTGTTTCTTTAGGTAGCTAGTGATTTCTGGTTGAGTAAAAGTTTACAAAATAGGAAACAGATGGCTCCAGCTGTTTGGGGTTGACGCCAAATCCCAGTTATGCTCACAAAGTAGGACTTCACAGGGAGACCGTACAAGATGTATTTTTTTTTTTTTTTTCTCTTCTAGCACTGTGAATTCAAGATTTCCATTTACTCTGGGGTGGTGGGGCGATAAATTGGGAGATTGGAATTAACATGTATGTTCAGTTCAGTTCAGTCCCTCAGTTGTGTCCGACTCTTTGCGACCCCATGAATCGAAGCATGCCAGGCCTCCCTGTCCATCACCAACTCCCAGAGTTCACTCAGACTCACGTCCATCGAGTCAGTGCCACTGATCTCCAGTAGCATATTGGGTGCCTACTGTACTACTATATATAAAATAGTTAACTAATAAGGACCTTCGGTATAGCGCAGGGAACTCTACTCTGTAATGGCCTATATGGGAAAAGAATCTTAAAAAACAGTGGATATTTGTATATGTATATCTGATTCACTTTGATGTACACCTGAAACTAACACAACATTGTAAGTTAGCTATACCCCAATAAAAATTCAACAGTTCAGTATCAAAAAAAGTTAGCATGATGGTAAAGAATCCACCTGCCAATGCAGGAGAGACAAGAGACTCGGGTTCGATCCCTGGGTCAGGAAGATCCCCTTGGAAGAGGAAATGGCAACTGACTCCAGTATTCTTACTTGGAAAATCCTATGGACAGAGGAGCCTGTCAAGCTACAGTCCGTGGTGTTGCAGAGTCAAACATGACTGAGCGACTAAGCACAAATCAAAAAAAAAAAAAAAAAAAAGTTATATAAAGGAGTCATACACTGTTTTCAAAGGTTCCATGTAAGCTTGAGCTTAGATGCATATGCTGGGTTCTCTTAGCTATTTCAAGCATTTTTTTAATCAAAGAAACTCCAATAGACTTAAATTGGTTATGAGAACTAGTGATGATGTTTCAAAAGAGGACAAATATACCATAGTGGTGTCTGAATACTAAGATTTTTTTCTATGTCTGTGAGTATAATGCTTGCTTACACATACTAGCAAAGAACACAATTAGCATACTAATTTGATTCTCTACCTAAAGAATGAAGAATTGCTTTGATACAGACAGCTGTCCATGAATGGCTGGGGTGACCTTTGGTCAGTTTTCCATCTGTCTTAGAGTAGTAAAAAGTCCAGATTTAGACACGTTTTAGCTGTATGACCTTGAGCAGCCTTCTTATGTTGCTTTTTCTCAGTATCTTCACCTGTAAAATGGAGGCACATCTAATACCTGACTCATGAGGTGGTAGTACGGGTTAAGTTAGCACCTTGCTTGCAATAGATATACCATATATATATATTTTTTTTTTTCACTCTAGTCTGAATCTGTGTATTCTGAGGAGGTCTGTAGTAGGTATAGGACTATCTACTTCTACCTGCCTCTAAAGAGAAAGAAGTAGAGAAAGATTTTAATGAATCTATTTTAAGAGAATTCTGCGGCTATGCAGAAGTCAGCACTTCCTTTTTGCCCTGGCTCCCAGGGATACGAGGCTCCAAGGATAGAGGCACAGGGAGACAGCAAATGATTGCCATCGGGGAACATCTTAGGCCCATCTCTCCAGTGTCATTGGCAGCTCTAAGAATATCAGGTTGATAAATCTAAATAACACCAATTATAATTGCATGACCACAGTTTTCTCAATATTGCCCTGTACTAACTTCCCTCTCCTGCCCTTTTCCCCTCCTTAGACCAGTGGATCTTAATCTTGGTTACACCTTGGAATCATCTGTGGAGCTTTGAAAACTATCGATGACTTGGTCCCATTCTCAGAGAGTCTGATTTTATTTGTCTTTTTAAAAGCTCTCCAGAAAGTCATTGCACTTTTGAGCACTGAAAATTTCAAAATTAATTTTGTTTTTCAACGTAAAGTCCAAGTTAACCCATACCAAAAATGCAGTTAATAAAAAGAAATTGAGTCACAGGGCATAGAATTAATTTCATACTATTAAGAATATTTTGGTACCTTAAGGTTATTTGCTGTAAAAGTAAATGGCAACCCACTCCAGTATTCTTGCCTGGAGAATTCTATGGACAGAGGAGCCTAGTGAGCTACTGTCCATGGGATCGCAAAGAAGAGTCAGACACGACTGAGCAACTAATACACACACACACACACACACACACACACACACACACACACAGTTATTTAAAATCTAGTTTAATGTAAACACCCTCTGTCCTGCCCTGCCTCATAAAATTAAGGCTGTTGAGCCAACTTGGTATGAAAGGTACCAGGCTGGAAGGAGCAGAGCAGTAGGATTTGATCCTATCATTTACTGAAAGATTCTTAAGAGGCAGTGGTAGTTCAGAGTGCTCTCTTGCATCTCTGGTTAGCTCTAGGGATCAAAGGATCTCCTCATTTATTAGCTCTTGTTTGGCTGTTAGTTGTGCTAAATGTATATCTTCAACCCCACTGTCCACAAGACTTTGGTGTGTGTGTCATGATCTGCTGTGATTGAGATATGTTACAAGAAATGTGAAATGATAAGCTTTCGGGTTTAAGAATTAATTCCAGAAAACTCAAGGTTATCCTTGTAACAGCGTTGTTTTCACTCACTTGCACACCAGAACACTGTCCTGAATGGGAGAACATGGTGGAGTTACAATTACTATGGGGGACTGTCATTTGACATGTGTCCCTGTGGAACAAAGATTGGGGTTTTGCAAAAAATCCAATCTCCTAAGTCAAAAGCGTTCCTCACTGGGCCTCATTTGCAGCAGTGCATATTAATGGGGGTGGTGGAGGGAGCTGGACAAAGGGGCCTCTCTGTGTTCCGGTGCCCAGTCTTGTTTTTGGGGACAGAGAGGATCTTGTTTTCTTACATTGAGGAAGGAAGCTGGTGTACAAGGTCACACCTTAAGGCATCTTTGAACTGAAAATGGAAAAAACATCTTAAGTAACTCTACCAGGCTTTATCATCACAAAAATCAGTATATAAACACATCAAATGTAAACGAAATATTTTTAGGAAAAATAAGGACAAAAGTATTACATACTTAGGGGGTTCCTCTGATAATTTGAGTAATTGTGATCTGACCAGTAATTTTAATATTTTCTGCTGAACATGAAGGAATGGGGTACTCCGTTCAGCTTTTTCATTTGTTAGCTAAACTTGCTAGTTGAATAAAAAGAGAAATTGTCAGTTAGGTAATTTAGATCAACACTTTGTTGTTGTTGTTGTTTTGTTTTTGCTTTTTTTTTTGCTTCTCAGGGTTCCTGAGCAGAAGGGAAAATGAGCTTAAACATGAGGCTTGGAGGAGAAAGAAGGGCTGGGGAGAAATATGGTAAGCACTCAATAAGTGGCTGTAGGTGGTTGTCATGGTGGTGATGATAATATTAATAAATCTCTCCTGAGAAAGTTTTCAAATCACAGGGAACTTTGATTTTTATGAGTACTTTGATTTTTATGAGTACTGAGCTATTTTAAGTATTATTTATAACTTTTGTGCTTAATTTTTTTTCTAGTAAGGACTTTGAATGCAAGATAAAGAGGGATTTTTGAAAAGCTTAGCATTCTCAAATTGAAATCACTTGAATCATGTTTTTAATTTTCCTTTTTGTAACAAATGACTTAATTATACTTTGGCATCTTAATTTTCAGCTTCTCAACTTATTAGTGAGTAATATTATGTGGAGTCCTTTGAGTTAAATGGACACAATGTCAAATAAATTTGATTTTATTTTACAATGCAATCGATTAAATTGGGCAAGTAACATAAAATATATGTTGAAGATTTGATTCCTTGTGGCAGTATGGCAAATGAAGTGAAGGACTTTCAAAAAGTGTGATAGATTGCTGTTACCATCTTATTACTACTAATACTATTCGCAACAAAAAGTTTCAGAAAATTCATGGATACAGCTCAAGAAAAATTTGCTTATGGAGAGAAAATCAGGAATGTTTGGGGGGTACTTCCCTAATCTTTCAAAGCAGACACTATCCTGACTTCCCACAATATATTTGACTGGGTTGCTTCCTGAGACAGAAATCTGCAAGGCCTGGTCTGACACACGGCATTTATTGCACTGCCAACATTGAAACATGATATTTTCCTTTCCTTCCAGCTCTTAGTCTTTATTTTACACTGCTCTTTATTTCACATTGCTTTTTATTTTACACTGACCCTAGGCTATTGGTGGCACTGTATGAAATCTCAGTTTTCTAGTCTGCAGATCTGTCACTGTTTACTGAGCTTTTATTGTCACTAGAGACAGCTTTGCATTTTAATACAGTTTCCAGTCCTCTAGGACCCTCTCCCCTGAAACAACTCCAGCTCCCCAGGGCTGCTGCAGAGTGGAGCAGAGAGAGGAGACGCTTTTGTGGACAGTGATGCTGATGGTAGATAACTCCAGCTGTCATTACAAGATCATCCAGATAAGGGGGGGACAATCAAGTAGGGCTTACAGTCCACTTGAGTTTTTCTGATTGTAAAACCAGCCATTTTTCAATTTAAATAATTTAAGGATTCCTGCTTCTCTATACTCTAAGGCTCATTTAGCCTCTTATTAGCTAACTGTTTCTCCAGTTCAAGAGGTAGAAGGGAGGAGTGCAGATTTTTTGTTATTGTTAATTCACAGCAGTGGGTAGTGGTGTGTAAATAAAAAATAAGCCAAACAAATTTGATGAGAAGAGAGAATAGAAATCCATGCAAGTAATCATAATTGATTTTTAAAAGTTAATTAAAAGGAATAACACAGGCCAAATAGTGCAGTGGCCTAGCATGTTATCAACAGGCAAATGACAGAGAGGAGAATGAATTAGAAAATTGATTCCCAGCTAACTAGAACAAGAAACCAGACTAACACAGCTCTTAATTTTAAACTTGAAAATCCCAAATTCTTTACTAAGTCCTTTCCTCATAGTATTCTGACAATGATATTATCTCACACTATTTCCATTGAAGGAATTGCTGGGAGGAGTTGGAGGGAAAGAACAAAATGAAGTTGTAATTTCCTAGAGAATGCAGCTCAGAACCAATTTACAGAATCACCTGTGGCACATCAGTGATGGCAAATGTAGCCAATAAACCATAGGTCTTCCTTTTTTCTCTCTTAGTTGTAAGCTTTTTTATTTTTCTCTTATAAATTTTGCAGCCTTTCCTTCTTCCTAAATTTCTATGATCAAAGACCAGTAATCTACAATATTTACTTTCAAGTAGCATATACAGGAGCTACCCCTCAGGTCATTGACTTCTACTCAAGAAAACAGGACCTGAGGAAACCGTCCAGTAAGAAGGCAAGGCTCTTCCTAAACCTTTCAAGAACATCTTTTGGTAGGACTATGTCTAACATTTTTGTGTAGGCATTCTTGGGCTGGGATAGTTCTAGAGAGTCATGTACTAGCTGAACCCACGGGCCTGTCTTTTCCTTTGCTTAGGAGACATCTGCTCAGATGAAGACACAGATTCCCCAGTATAGAGGTCAGAGCCTGAGCTAGTAGGTTGGTTAGTTAATTAAAGAAAATATTTCCTAACAGAAGTAGGGCTTGAATCTGATGGAGGGATATTCTTGAATTATTAGAAAGACAGTGATGACATGCAGCCTGTTGTTGAACAAGCAAGGTCTTTAGCTTACACTTGAAAAAGAATTATCTTATATAGAAGGTAACATTAGTAACTAAGCAGTTACAATAGGAGGAAAGAGCAGAAAACACTGTGTTGCATTTTCTTTCTCCCCCCATCCTCTTCCCTCTCTTCCTTTCGGCGGTTCTTCCCTCCTTCCTCCTTTGCTTTCTCTTTCTTTCCATTCCTACCCATCTCCCTCGTTATAAACAATGGAAGCCCATCTTTGGATTATTAGAGAATTACCATAGATCTAATTGATGCATAAGTAGACCTCAGGAGAATATGGCATATCTCTATTCAAAGAACAGATTGTAAACAGATTGATATTCTGCTTTTCTTTTTTCCTTTCCCTCTTCTCTCATTTTAGAATTAGGGAAAACAAAAATAACCAGATGTGAGTGCCAGAGAGAGCTAAAATTGCTTGTGCTTCTTCTGTTTCCTTTTCTCTCTTTTTTAGACACTAGAGCACTTGTGGTGGTTTTTTTCCTGAAGCTCTGTAAGATCATGGGCCCTGATTGATTTCCTCAGTACTATACTCCTGGCATTTAGTGTTGTGATTAAATATTTGTTGAGTGATTGAATTAATGGGATGTCTATTAATATCCTGTCCAAAAAATTGAGGATAAAGGATGGGTAAATACAGAACCAGTTAACATAAATAACATAAACATTACCTTGTAGGTCTTTTTCTTTAATCTGCAAAAGTTCTACTAGAGAATTTCCCAAAACGTATTTAACAAAACATTAGCTCTGAAGAATAGATAGATTTTTAAAATGCAAAATAGGTGAGGAAAGTCTATGAAAAAAATTGTTTAGGATACTCTATATTATACAAAGTTCAAAGAGATCTTTACAATATGATTTCTCAGAATTTTTCAGGTCCAAATTGTCACTGTAAATTTCTTAGAGCAGGATATAACATGCTATATTTTAAAGATTATTTGACTATGTTCCTCTTTTACTTGGCACATCTTATAGAAAGACTATTCCATAAAACACAGTTTGGGAAAAGTAGCATCTTCATTCAGCTTTACTTTCTTTAATTCTCTTTTGAATTTAAGTTCTAATTTCTTTCACTGTACATGATACCCTTAAGCACAAAATGTGAATACAATTAACAGTACTGAATTTTACACATAAAAATAGTTAAGATGGTTAATTTTATGTTCTGTTTTTTTAAATCACAATTAAAAGTTTAAAAATACTCCCCAAATATTACTTTACTAAAAATAGATGAATCAGTATTTTACCTAAGGGCTATAATAATGAACCAAAAATTTAATGTTATTGCCAAATAAAGGGCATGATTTGGGGCTACCACCTTTACTCAGTTGTATTACATACCTGGATGCTGTATTCTCAGTAAGTATCTTGGTTTTGAACATTGACTTATGGATCTCTTAGTGTGTGTTTTTAGTAATATTGTTTAGGATGACTATGCAAAAAGATCTATAGATGTGTAGGGAAAGTTTATTGTGGTTTAGTAGAGTGAGTTTAAGACTAAGGCACAAGAAATTGCGCCAAAAAATTGACATTGTTACTGACTCGGAGTGGTACATTAAACCCTGGTTATCTTATGGATAACGTTTCTTTATCCATAAGATATTTACTTCTTCCTTCCAGCAGGGTTATCCCATCTTACATGGAACTCTAACAGTCACAGCAGATAAAGGCAAGAGGTAAGAGGCTACTTGGCCTCCCTTCCTCCATGGCCCTAAGTATCCCCAGAGAGCCCAAGAGCTCAAGGGAACACAGTTTGAAAATCATGATGTTAGATAATCTTTAGTTTTACCCAAGCCTTATTCCTACCACTTGAAGTAAGACTGAAGCAGAAAAGAATATTTGTGTCCATATTAAAGCCTGTGAACCCCTGTAATGTTATACAGACTCACACAGCATTTAGCTATTACAGAATGTAGAATACGTACCATACCACATGCGGCAAGCACCTTTTGAATTTCAACATATATTTTAGATTAAAAAATAAGAAAAATATTACCAGAGTGTATCCTTCCCTCAGTCATTTTATGGATACATTTCAAGATACCAACATGATGGTGGATTAAATTTGAATGCAAATATTGTCACTGGAAGTTGCCCATTTGTACGGTTTCTAAGACTCTCTTATTTTTAATGAGCAAGGTTTTACTAAAAACAAAAAGTGTTAATTACATAAATATGCGTATTCTTTTCAAAGCATACACTATATTATGGTTAAAAAAATAGAAAAATGAATGCAAAACTATTTCAACAGAAGTACTGCTTCTTGAACAGCCTTTAAAATTATGACATGTTTACTGGGAAAATACATTACTTGTGACAGGGGTTACAAAAGCAATATTAACCTTCTTGAAATTTAATAGCAAAGCCAGACATGTAAAAATCAGTACCAGACGTGGTCACATAACTACTTTTGTTAAGATTGTATGTAGGATAAAACAGATATTTAAAACTACATTAAGATGTGGGTAAGTAAATGGGCCTTTAGAAGATTCACAGCACACATGTATGATGAATAAAATCCTGATGCAGATTGTGCTAAGGATAGCATTCTTGGAAATGAAAAGCCTTGTTTTTTTCTTTTGCTTCTGTTATATTAGGGATTGTTGCTTTTGCAGTTTTGTACAAGGTGTCAGACATTAAATTTGTCCTTAAATATACAAATGTCTATCTTTTGAAAGCAGGCATTTGTTTACACTGACAAGCTACCAAACACTTTTGCTGCATTTAATATGTGACTAATGAGTTTTTCTCATTTATAATCAAAGAGGATGTTTGCTTCTGCAAAAAAATATATGATTTACCTAAACATAGCATTGATATTAAGCCAAGAACTCCATGGTAGTAGTTTAAAGATGTGATGAATTATAGATTATAAAATTTTACTTACCATCAAATACAAGTTTGTTTTACAAAATAATTTTTTTCTGAAATTTATTGTCACTATAATTTTATCATATATTATTTGTTTGTCATGTAACATTGATATTTAAAAGAGATTCATGTTTTAAATTATTTCATTGTTTTTATAACCCTAAAATATTTCATTAAAATCTCTGAAAGCGTTTTTACTTATTTTAGAGAGTGCTCTAGCTTGACACATATTAAAAAAATAAAGGTCAAAAGTCATAAAGGATAATAGCTGATGGTTTTGATAATGCTAATTATATATTTCTGAGAATTAAAGTAGAAAAGGAAATATGAATACTAAAGAAAGATAAACATCCCAATGCTGGATTTAAAAAAAATAATGAAAAAACTCTTAAAATGTCTTTGTACTTCACTGTCATAATTCAAAGACATAATGAAGCCTGAATTAAAAATGTCAGTTTCTGTGAGTGTTGATAACTTGGTTCTTTGTTGGGCAAGTCAAAATGTGTCTGTTTGATAGGCAAAAATGACAGACTAAAAATGGGAGAAGTTGGATCTAAAAAAAGAAACACACACACATACACAGACACACGACTTTAAAAAAGGTCCATAATGTACTTAAAGGAGAAGACCTGTAGGGTAGGAGGCAGTATCTTTAGGAAGTCACCGAGCAGCACTAAAAGGCAATGTCCACGGCCAATCAAAATGATTTCTGTGACTGCTGGGGCTCTTGCATCCCCGTCTTTACACTAGACTGGAAACCCTTTGTACTAATTACCAGACTGTACCAGATTTTCTGGTTCAGTTCAATCCTATAATTGACTGACAGTGATGGGCAAGGAAGGGGAAAAATTCAGGCTCAACACTGCAAGCAGAGGGTCAGAAATGGTTTCACAGAGAGCTGGTCACAGCCTGGCACTAAAAGCAGGGTTAAGCAAGCATCATCAGCACTTTCTTCTAATTCTCAGGTTAAAAAGGAAATGAGGAAGAAAAAACAACAGTCCAGGCTGTTCTCCTCTTACAGACCAGTTCTTAGCGTGCAACCATTTTGCAAAAAATAGAGAATAGCTTCATGTGTAAATGGTAATTTTAGATGTCATTAATTTTTATTTTGCTTTTTGGAAATAGAGGTTTTTCTCCAAGAACTCAAATAGGGTCATTTTGCTAAAGTTCAACAGTCTTTTGTTTATTTACAGAAACTCGCTCCTCTCCTACTTGGATAACTGTGGTAATTCTAGGAAAAACAATGCTGCTATTTAATTCCTAGGGCTAAAAAAATCATTAAAGTGCAAGTCTTATTTAGAGAGCCTGTGATAGGTTACATAATCAAACTTAAGGATTTGAAAACGTCATTATTTTCACCTCTTTTGCTTGTTTGTAATTCATTGATTTGGATTTACTGTATGTCTTTAGTAATAAAATGGTTGCCCATGAACCCATACTTTTTAAAACAAAAGTTTGAATAATAATTTACATGACTTGCAGTTAATTCATTAAAGAAATAGAACACATTGAGCACTGGATTAAAGACTTAATCGGCTGACCATCATTTGTTATTTGCTTAGAACTGTTCTCCTCCCACTTTATTTGTAACCAAAAGAGCAACCTCTAGCTTTAGCTACACCAAACATTAAAAAAGCAGGTGCCAGAATCAGGGTCAAAATGAGACTCAGGCCATTCAGTAGGCAAGTGAGAATTATGTACTATCTTGTTGAGGTCAATTGACTTGAAATTTAATCACAGGTTAAGCCCCTTTTCTTTCCAGGCTAAAGAGTAAGCAACACCTGTGCCAGCAGCAGCTCACATTGCAGTTGACATAGCAGCCAGTTCAATTTTTAGTTACAAGTCAATTACTTACAGGAATAGAAAGGGAACATTTCATTCATTCCATGGATGGTCACTTTCCCGGAGAAACCTGTCAGGCTTTCTTTCTCCAAAAGAAGAAAAGAGAAGAAAAAAGTAAAAGTTAAAAATAAGTGATATGCTGCAAAAGTTCTAGAGCTAGGCCAGCACACTACAGCAGAGAAGTTGCGCAAATGGCTTACCTTCCAAATACTGAACAGAGCTGTCTTGGCAATGAGGCCTATCCCTGCTGATAAGTCCTGGGACTTGCCTCATCAGAGAATCAAAACAGGTGAAATGATAATAGGTGATCTACACCTGAGAAGAGGGCCAGCTGACTGTATGAAAGGAGAGAGCAAATGAGTAAACTGTCTTTCCCCAGCTACAGTCAGCCCTTGTGCAAGGGGAGTTTCAAATGCACTGGCTATAGACTTTTGTCCAAAGCTGTGGTTCTTTTTTTTTTCCTCTTTTTTCTTCTTTCTTTCTTTTCTTTTCTTTCTTTCTTTTTTTTTTTCTTCCTTAGTGAAGCTAGATTAGTTCATACAAAACTCAACAATACAGCACTGAAACCCATTGTTGATATTCAACATTTTTCACATAGCGGAACAGAATAGACAATACGGTATCTAGGAAACCATGGGCTGGATTACAAACTGATGATATCTCATCCTTCTGGGGGCCTGTAATCCTTTTTATTACCTACCACAGTAAAAAAAAAAAAATCACTGTGTGTGTGGGGGAAGCTCTTTCAGAATAAATCAGTAACATTGCTATTCTTAGGTAAATAGGATAAATTAAAATGAAGTCTTGCTTGTAACACTAAATCCCAAAGTGCCACTTGCTTTTTATGCAAGTTAATGATTTTTAAATCTATCTTAACCTTTATATGAGCTTCCATAGGTTTAAAACATTAAAATATTTGTAGAAATTTGCTTAATAACAGTGTTTAAAATTAACTTGGACTTTCAATTTCTTATGATAAATACCTGGAAAGTTCATTTCAAAGAACCCATATTGATGCTAAGGGCTGAGTACAAAATAATTTTCATTGATTTGTATTAAAATACTTGTGTTGGATTATTAATATACTATATTTATTTCCTCCATTAAGAACACACTGAACTCCAAAATTTGGGGGCTTACTTTCCTGATATCTAGTTTAATACATTTTTTAAACTTTTTTGACCCCATGTCATTTTAATTGTTCATTGTTTTTAAATGCATTTCCTGATCATGTTTAACTGCAAAGCCATTCTATGCGAGGAAGTTATGCCTATTAACCTTTTAGAAATCTGGTCCAATCCCTTTTTAAGATGCAATCCAGTTCCCATACTTTTCTTAAGCCTGCAAATGGTCTAGGTAGCCACAGAAGTGATTGTTCCTACCAGTTTCTTTTCATCACTTCTGCAATTGACCAATTGACAACTGATTGATGGTTATCTTTTCACTTCAACAATGAAAGAAATTACCATCACTATAGCTATGTACAGTAAATGCCTCCAGAGTAAATTACATGATTCTAAAATTCTCCTTAGCTCACTTAGTAAAACATCAACACAAAAAAGTTTCTTTTTGCGCCTCCTTTCCTGTACCACAGATTTGGCCTTTTCTGTCAGCTGCAAAAAAAGAACTTGACAGCTTCTTTAAAAAGAGGAGTATAAAGGAACTTGAATAAAGGATGGCACTGGGCCTGTCTCAAGCAAGTGGCCATTCTTTGCACTGGGAAAAAAATTAGGCATGTGAGCACAGATAAGCCCTATAAGAATACTCTAACGATCATTCCCAGTGACCTTGAGATTCTTTCCTTCTGTAACCATTCCTGAACATCAGACTGACAACATAGGTTCTGAACATGAATCTCCAACTTATTTTGAGTAGGTGTTGTTTCTCATTGGAAAGAAAACATCCTTAAAAATTTAAACTCCTTTACTGCACTGCAAAGACTCCCCCTGCTCTTTGTAAAAGTGCTCAAACAAGTGCTATTACGCTAGTGTCACGTTCGTTATGATATGTTGATGGCCATGAGGTTTAAATTCCACCACCAAATCTAAACTTACTGTAAATGTGTATTTTTTTCCCTCACATCAAAGTCCTGAATCTTGTCAAAGAAGGATATTCAAACATTTTTTCTATCCCTGTACAATTAAAGTCATTATTATTATTTTTGGTGATGTAAATATGCTATGAAAGATTGAACTGATTTCCTCTCTTATTCCACTCCCATCCCTCTATAAGATCTTGTTTAAAAGTGAAAAAACACACCCAAACAGATAAGAAACATGACTTCTCACTATTTCACCTTGATGTCCTAAATCCATAGAATTTGTTTTATTGAATGTCACAATGTAAACTGAACTACAGTTTTATTGTCTAGAATGACTTGACAGTGTTTGCAGCTTTTTCTCTCTCAATGTTAGCCTCTTCTGTCCATAGTATTTTCCAGGCAAGAATACTGGAGAGGGTTGCCATTTCCTTTTCCAGGGGATCTTCCTGACCCAGAGACTGAACTCTTGTTTCTTGTGTCTCCTGCATTGGCAGGTGAATTCTTTACCATTGCGCCACCTAGGAGCCCCACATATTCTATAAATATATGTATGTGACAGCATGTGATACCGTCACACGATACTGGCATGCTGACAGCACTAAATAAGTTTTGTTTACTCAAACAAGTTACTGTCTTCCCTGTTACCTTTGCTATACTTGCTATAGCAGTGATATTATTATTCAAAATATACCAGATAAAATTCATGAAACATCACTTTTATATCCTTACACTTGCTCTCCAAAGACCTATGTACTAGTCTAGATCTATAGCAGGTCATACAAGCATTAATAAAACTGCTTTCAAGATGATCTGATCTTCCATCTTAACCCACAACATCACTGTTGGAATAACCTCTCTCTGACTCTGCTTTTGCCATATTACATACACCTTGGTTTTAAAATCTATGATACTTCTCTCTCTTTCTCTTTGTGTGTATATGTGTGTGTGTGTGTGTATATATATATATATATATATATATGAATATATAGTGAATCAAGAAAAGTAGAATTATATGATACAACATAGGTTTGGTGGTTAAAGAATCTGCCTGCAATACAGGAGACCTGGGTTGGATCCCTGGGTCAGGAAGATCCTCTGGAGAAGGGAATGGCTGCCCATTCCAGTGTTCCTGCCTGGAGAATTCCATGGACATAGGAGCCTGGTGGCCTACAGTCCATGGGGTCAAAAAGAGCTGGACAGGACTGAGCGACTAACTCTTTCCTTTCTTCTCTTTGGTTCCTGGGCATCATTTGTAGTGTAAGGGAAACAGGGACCTTGGTTAACAGAGGTGATCCTCTGCTTGCTGACAGGTACTGAGTGGTGCCACACCACCAGCAAGGAGCAGCCTTCCTGTATCCTGCTTACACTGGGTGAACCTCTGGAGGGTCATACTTATTTCTGGGTCCTAAGTTTTGAGAAGGATACTTCAAATCAGTGGTTGACAAGTAATATTAACTCAGGTGGGTTGGACTCTGGAAAACATGTGAGTGATGGTTGAAAGAATTGGGCTGCTGCTGCTAAGTCGCTTCAGTCGTGTCTGACTCTCTGCTGCTAAGTCACTTCAGTCAAAAGAATTGGGCATTCAGAGTTTTTGAAAAGCTATCCTAGTGATTCTAAAGTGAAGCCAAGTTTTGAGAATCATTGTTCTAAACTAGTGATTCTCAAAGTATTGCCCTCGATGAGCTGCATCCTCTGTCTTCAGCCTGCTGTCTTCACTTTTAATTCACAGATGGCTTGAGAGAGATGGGAGTACCAACGTAATCTTTCTGTCAGGACAGGAGATACGGGCTTGAGAGCCACTGGAATAGAAATGGCAGTGGAAACTAGCAGAATAGATGAATGGTCTGAAGGAACATTGCATGTACAGTGAGGAAATAACTACAAGGTTTGCAACTCAGGGAATACCCACAATTTGAGTTAGGAGGAGGAAGAAACACTGCTAGAGGAGAGACCTGGCACAGAGGCAGGACGAGACCATGGACACCCCAGTGGCTTCGAAGACAGGCTGACCAATCAGCAATGTCAGATGAGGCAGGCAATTGATTAGGCTGATCTAAGAAAAGGACAAAAGAGTTGGCTGGAAGAAAGTCATTGCTAACCTTTGACCAAGGAATTTAATATTGGGGTGGAGGAAAAAGTCAGACTATGGAGATTCAGAAGAGAATGGGAGGAGAAGAATGAGGTGCAGTAGGTATAAAAAATATTTTTTCAATACTGGTTGGGAAAGGAAGAAAGAGGGCAGTTAATGGGAGCAGCAGCCTCCAAGAAGCCAGTGTTAGGGAAGAAGTTTTCATATTTTAAGAACTAAAGGAAGAAGCCTTCAGTTCAGTTCAGTCGCTCAGTCGTCGTGTCTGACTCTCTGCGACCCCATGAACCGCAGCATGCCAGGCCTCCCTGTCCATCACCAACTCCCGGAGTCCACCCACGCCCATGTCCATCGAGTCGGTGGTGCCATCCAACCATTTCATCCTCTGTTGTCCCCTTCTCCTCCTGCCCTCAATCTTGCAGCATCAGGGTCTATTCAAATGAGCCAGCTCTCCACATCAGGTGGCCAAAGTATTGGAGTTTCAGCTTCAACATCAGTCCTTCCATTGAACACCCAGGACTGATCTCCTTTTGGATGGACTGGTTGGACCTCCTTGCAGTCCAAGGGATTCTCAAGAGTCTTCTCCAACACCATAGTTTAAAAGCATCAATTCTTCAGCACTCAGCTTTGTTTATAGTCCAACTCTCACATCCATACATGACCACTGGAAAAACCATAGCCTTGACTAGACAGACCTTTGTTGGCAAAGTAATGTCTCTGCTTTTTAATATGCTGTCTAGGTTGGTCATAACTTTCCTTCCAAGGAGTAAGCGTCTTTTAATTTCATGGCTGCACTCACCATCTGCAGTGATTTTGGAGCCCAGAAAAATAAAGAAGCCTTCAGGAGACTGTATTTGTTGAAGTGGGAAGAAGACCTATCATGAGAACACAGAATAAAGTGAGGAGTAGAAAAGAAGTAAGAGGACTCAGAGTTGCCTTAGGAGTGGAAAAAGAAAAGAAACATAGAAGGATTTATATGGAAAAATGGTTTGTGAAGGTAAAGAGTGTAATAAATAGGTCATACTGGATGGCACCAAGCTTCTTTTTGAAGCAGGAGTAAAATCATTCACTAAGGCTTTAATTTCTTTTTTTTCTTTTTTGAATAAGAGACAGCAGAGGGTAAAGGTGCACAGAGATTTAGAAGAGGAAAAAAAGGATTGAGGAAAAAATGCATTTCTCAGAGGCTTAGCACTGGCTTTCACCTTACTTCCACATTTCTAGTTTGCATACTTCTATAATGTTAACTCTTGCCTGCTTGACTTAGAGTAACTTGACTTTTCAGTAGCTCTTTCCCCACACTCTCCATAATGGTCCATGGTCTTCAGAATTGGCCCTTAACCATCTTCTCAACTCAGTCTGCACTTTCTCCTTGCCTATCACTCCCATGGCTTTATCAAATTGGTTATCAAATTCAAAGGCAGCCCTAGTCTTTCTCTTGAATTCTAGATCTGTATTTAGCTGTCCACTGAACATATAGTACCTCAGCTGCATAGTATTTTAAATCAATCTGATTCTTTATTTGCTTAACTGTGAACCAATGAAAACATGTTCCCCTGTCTTCAACACCCTGTCTGTCTTTACCACACTTACTTATGGTGGATTCCAAAGCAGGAAGCTTTCAATGATCTCTTATTTCTCAATTCTGATAACTGATAATTGTCTAATTTTTAAAATTTTACTTTTCAAATATTGCATCTTTTCTAATTCTTAATTTGAAGTTCAGCCCTCCATTGTGCCTTACAATAAGCTTCTAATAGATCTCTCGGGTTCTAATAATATATTCCCTCTTTAAGTAGTCTCCATTTTATGACCAGAGATGTTATTATAAAATACAGATCCGTTTGTGTCTCTCACCTTTAATGACTATCCATTTCCTATTACTATGGTTTTCATAGTGTTTTCTGGAACCAAGGGTTCCATGGAGAGTTTTTTAAGAACTCCAAAATCAAATTATAAATATGATCTTGTATCACTGATGAAAATCTATTACTGTAGCATACATGGTACAGATGCACATGTTTGTGGTGAAACATGTTCTAAATGTACTATTAGATCTCTGGAGAATCCAGAGAAAAATCCAAGAATATGCACCCATTATGTTTGAAGAATAATAAGTATGAAAACTGATATGGCGAGGAAACTTTCCAAACCAAAAGGGCAAAGTGTAAATATTGCCATTTTCTTTATTTTGCATGTCTTTGCATGCAATAAGAAAGGTTTATTACAAATAAACTACATAACACATGCATAACAGGAGGAAGTGCATACTTCTGAAACATCAAATAAAATGAGAAGAATGTGGAAAGATGTATTTGTACTTCTTGAATAAAAGTGATAGTAGCAAAAATACAGGAGTAGTGATATTTTTATAAAAGTGACTACTGAAAATATGTTTGAGGAATCATCCAAGTTGCACAGATAAGTATTAACTCTTAAGAAAATGTTTTCTTTTCAAAGCAGTTTTAGTTTATTATATTCAGATCACCAATTTTTATTTTATTTGGATGCAGAGAAATTGAATCTATCATATTATTTTTATTGAGGTCTATTTGATTTATAATGTTTCAGGTGTACAGTAAAGTGATTCAGATATATATACGCATATTTACTTTTTCATATTCTTTTCCATTATAGGTTATTCAGTCAGTCAGTTCAGTCACTCAGTCGTATCCAACTCTATGTGACCCCATGGACTGCAGCACACCAGGCTTTCCTGTCCATCACCAACTCTTGGAGCTTGCTCAAACTCATGTCCATCGAGTTGCTGATGCCATCACTTTATTGGTTATTACAAGATATTGAATACAGTTCCCTGTGCCATGCAGTAAATCCTTGTTTTTTATCTATTTTATATATAGTTGTGTGTATCTGCTAATCCCAAATTCCTAATTTATCCCTCCCCCTTTCTCCCCTTTGGTAAACCATAAACTTGTTTTCTATATCTGTGAGTCTATTTCTGTTTTGTATGCAAGTTCATTTGTATCATCTTTTTAGATTCCACATGTAAGTGATATAATGTTTGTCTTTGACTTCATGAAGTATGATAATCTGTATGTCCATCTATGTTGGTGTAAATGATGTTATTTCATTCTTTTTTATGGCTGGATAATAATCCACATATATATCACATCTTCTTTATCCATTCATCTATTGATGGACATCTAGGTTGCTTCCAGCTATTGGCTATTGTAAATCATGGTGCTCTGAACACAGGGTGCATGTATCTTTTTGAATGAGAGTTTTCCTCTTTTCTGGATTTACACTGAGAAATGAGATTGATGAATACTATGGTAACTCTATTTTTAGTTTGTAAAGGAACCTCTATACTGTTCTCCATAGTGGCTACACTGGTTTACATTCCCACCACCGTGTAGGAATGTTTTTTTTCTCTGTACCCTCTCTAGCACTTATTATTTGTACACTTCATGATGATGGCCATTCTGACCAGTGTGAAGTGATACCTCATTTTAATTTGCATTTCTCTAATAATTGGTGATGTGAAGTGTCATTTCATGTGCTTGATAACCATCTGTATGTCTTCTTTGGGTAAATGTTTATTGAGGTCTTCTGGTCATTTTTCTGTTGGGTTGTTTTTGTTTTAGTTTTTTTTTTTTTTAAATATCAAGCTGTATAAGCTGTTTGTGTTTTTGGAAATTAATCCCTCATCTGTCACATAATTTGCAAATATTTTCTCCCATTCCATAGATTTTTGTTTTGTTTATGGTTTCCTTTGCTGTGCAAAAGCTAAGTTTAATTAGGTCCCATTCATTTATTTTTGCTTTTGTTTTTATTACTGTAGGCGATGGATGCAAAAAAAATACTACAGCAATTTATGTCAGAGTGTTCTGCCTATGATTTCCTCTAGGGGTTTTATAATATCTGGTCTTACGTTTGGGTCTTTAATACATCTTGAGTTTATTTTTGTATATAGTGTTAGAGAATGTTCTAATTTAATTCTTTTACATGTAGCTGTCTAGTTCTCCCAACGTGACTTATTGAAGACAGAATCTTTTCTGCATTGTGTGTTCTTGCCTTCTTTGTCATAGGTTAATTGACTGTAAATGTATGGGTTTATTTCTGAGCTTTCTTTTTTTAAATTAATTTTAATTGGAATATAGTTGCTTTACAATGCTGTGTTAGTTTCTGAAAAGTGAAAGTGTTAGTTGCCCAGTCGTGTCCAGCTCTTTGCAACCCCATGGTCTGTAGCTTGCCAGGCTCCTCTGTCCATGGGATTCTCCAGGCAAGAATACTGGAGTGGGTAGCCATTTCCTACTCCAGGGGATCTTCCTGACCCAGGGGTCAAGCCCTGGTCTCTTGCATTGCAGGCAGATTCTTTACCATCTGAGCCACCAGGGAAGCCCATGTTCATTTCTATCGTATAGCAAAATGAATCAGCCATACTTATATGTATATACCCTCCCTTTTGGACTTCCTTTCTATTCAGGTCACCAAGCTGCATTAAGTAGAGTTCCCTGTACTATACAGTATTTCTCATTAGTTATCTATTATATACACAGTATCAATAGTGTATATGTGTCAGTCCCAGTCTCCAGTTCCTCTTGCTCCCTTTCCCCCTTGGTATCCATACATTTGTTCTCTACGTCTGTGTCTCTGTTTCAACTTTGCACATAGTATCATCTGACCTTTTTTTTTTTTTATATTCCACCTATCTGTATTAATATACAATATTTGTTTTTCTCTTTCTGACTTATTTCACTCTGTATGACACTCTCTAGATCCATCCACATCTCTACAAATGATACAATTTTGTTCCTTTTTATGGTTGAGTAATATTCCTTTGGGCTTCCCTGGTGGCTCAGATGGTGAAGAATCTGCCTGCAATGCAGGATACCTGGGTTTGGTCCCTGGGTCAGGAAGATCCCCTGGAGAAGAGAATGGCTGCTCATTCCGGTGTTCTTGTCTGGAAAATTCCATGGTCAGAGGAGCATGGCAGGCTATATAGTCCATGGGGTCACAAAGAGTTGGACACCACTGAGTGACTCACATTTATATCACAATGTTCCCGTGTATATACGTACCACACCTTCATTATCTATTCTCTGTTGATGGACATTTAGGTAGGTTCCATGTCCTGGCTATTGTAAATAGTGCTGCTGTGAACATTGCAGTGCATGTATCTTTTTAAATTATGGTTTTAGGCTGGGTATAGGCTCAGTATTGGGATTGCTGGGTCATATAGTAGTTCTATTTTTAGTTTTAAGAAACTAAAATCATGCTATTTTCCATAGTGGCTGTATTAGTTTATAGTCCCACCTATTTCTGAGCTTTCTAGTCTGTTCCATTGATCTAGTGTCTGTTTTTGTTTCAGGATCTTACTGTTTTGATTACTGTAGATTGTAGTATTGTTTGAAGTCAGGGAGCTTGATTCTCCCAGCTCTTTCTCAGAATTGTTTTGGCTACTGGGGGTCTTTTGTGTTTCTATGCAAATTAAAAAAATTTTGTTCCAGTTCTGTGAAAAATGTCATTGGTAACTTGATAGGGATTGCTTTGAATCTGTAGATTGCTATGGGTAGTATGATCATTTTAAAATATTGATTCCTCCAGTCCCAGGATGAGTGGTATATCTTTCCATCTGTTTGTGTCATCTTTAATTTCTTTCATTAGCATCTAATAGTTTTTGGAATACAGTTCTTTTGCTTTCTTGGGTAGGTTTATTCCTAGGTATTTTCTTCTTTTTGATGTAACGGTATGTGGATTGTTTCCTTAATTTCTTTTTCTTATAGTGCATTATTAATATATAGACATTAAACAGACTTTTGTAAATTGACTTTGTATCCTGCCTCTTTACTGAATTCACTGATGAGCTCTAATAGTTTTCTGATAGCAATGTTAGATTTTCTATGTATAGTGTCATGTCATCTGCACACAATGACAGTTTTACTTCTTCCTTTCCAATTTGGATTCCTTTTATTTTCTTATTTCCTTTTCTTCTCTGATTGCTGTGGCTAGGACTTCCAAAACCATGTAGAATAAAAGTAGCCAGAGTGGATATCTTTGTTTTGTTCCTGATCTTAGAAGGAAGGCTTTCAGCTTTTCACTGTTGAGTATGATGTTAGTTGTAGATTTGTCATGTATGAACTGCTTCCCTCCTTGAAGTGGTCATAGCAGGAATGGAATTAGGAGTAGAGCTTGAAGGGGAGACATGATCCACCAAGGGAGAAGGAGCAAATGGTGAAGAGAACATGTCCTGCCATGTGCATTCTGTATGGCTTTTCACAGATTACTTAATCCCTTTTAATCTGATTTCATTAGCTGTAAAATGAGGTTAATAAAAACACAATTTGGCCTGTTCTTTTTCAGGGGGAAAAAAAAAAAAGCCTCTAGGAAGGCTTCTAACCCAGTTCCTGGCACTTACTAGGAGCAACAGTTTACTCTCCTGACAGCCAGACCATTTGCATTTCTTTCTTTTCCCTTCCTTGCTCTGCCTGGACATTAGTTGATGCCACTTCCTTAGGCTGCTCACATTGCATCTCCATGCAAAGCTGTCAGGGACTCACTGCAACTGAATTGTTTCCCCCTCATCAGGGTGGGCACCTCTACTGAAAGCAAACTCTGTTTCTTGGTAGAATGAAAAAGAAACTGGCCACATCATCATCGTTATTACTTTTTGAAGCACGAATTTAGAAGGTCTTGTAGACTCCCTGAAAAAGGCATCATCTTTTTACTCACTGTTTTCATTATTTTATTCCTCAAGCAAACATTTTAGACAATTAAAACAAGTTGGTTTCAAGCTTTTCAGTGTTTCAATTAAGATTTTTATGTTCAGTATTCAGTGGTATGTAATTTTGGAAGTATGATGCCAATTTTAATTAATTTTCATAGGTTTGCTAATTAAAACAATTAAGATGTAGGCCTTATGCTTTGGAAAAATAATTGGAGGAACTCTTGAACATTATCCTTGAGGTTTCACACAAGCATGAAATGGTGTAAATTTGTTTTAAAAATAGCTGGAAACCCAAAAGAAGTAATTATAACATCAAAGTTGTGTCTGCATCTATCTTTTAAAAAAATTATAGTAGATAAAATTTTCCTTGAGTTTCTGGAAGCTGATTCTGCCTCTGTGTTCATGGTGGTAATAATAATTAGGAGTAACACTAAACAAATTTTCAATAACAGCATGACACGGAAACTTTAAACTTTGGAGATAAATGTCAACAAGACAAAGTACTGAGAGATGAAAAAATGAGAGAACAAATACAGAAAGCCCAAAGGAATGGAAGGAGGAATATGTAATGTAAATTAATAATCCTGTTGCCAACAGGATACAGTCCTTGAGATAAATGGGTTTCCAACTTTTTTGAAGTCACAGATCTTTAGAGTCAAAGCACACTTCCTAGAAGGTTCACACAGAACATAATTCTTAATAGTAGTAGTAATATGATAGTGTATATGAAAAGAAAAATGAACAAGAAGCAGGAATACTCAAACTGTTTAGCAAAGTGGTTAAATGCAGGAACTCTGGTGTCACAGTATCTAGGTTTTAATCTTTGCTCTGCCTCTAAAATAGGGGTAGTAAAACCTATCCCAAAGGGTCATTGTAGGGACTAAATGAGTTATTATATGTAAATCACTTAGAACAATATTCTATCCAAAATAAAGATTAGTTATATTTATAAATATCCTCACAAATATTTAAAATATGAAAAATTAGTAATTTCTGCAAGCAATCTCCCCATTGTTTAGTTTCTCCATATGTTGTTATACAATCTTGGCAGAGGCCCAGAGTTTTGGCAAACAATGATTTAAAATCTCAGTATAGTTTTGCCAAACATCAAAACGAATCCGCCACAGGTATACATATGCTCCCCATCCTGAACCCTCCTCCCTCCCCACACCATCTGTTTCAGGTTTAAAAATAAAATTAAATTAAAAGAAAAAAAAAATAAAATCTCAGTATATTTATCAGGGGTCATAAAAATGTTGATACCCTTTGATTCAATAATTTTGCCTTAAGGAACCTAGTTGAAGGAAATAATAAAAATGAAAAAAGTATTAACAAAATTATTCACCACAGCATTATGTAGGAATAAAAATTAAAATTAAATGTCAGAAAATAGGGGAATAAATAAGGATTCTTTACATAGATGATGACATATTTAAAAGGTACAATATATACTAGCTTAAAAAATGTTGGCCTCTGGCTATCTTTCATAATGAATGTTAATTACATGCACAAATGCTAATGGTATAGTGGTGAGAGAGCTCAGCAAAATATATAGTTGTATTTATAGTCTGATCCTCACTTTAGAAATATGTCTAGAACATACCTTTGAAAATGTAGTTAATAACATTGTTTCAGAGGGTTAGAACAAAGGTCATCAAACCTTTTCTGTAAAGTGCTGGCTGATGTAAACATTTTAGGTTTTGTAGACCGTAGAGTTTCTGTCATAACTACCAGACTGCTGTGGTGGTGTGGAAAGCAGCCGTAATTAACAGTCAACAGATGGGGGGGCGGGGCGGGGTGCTGTGTTCCAATAAAACTTAATTTACAAAAAATAGGCTTGCTGGCCATAATTTGTCAACCTCTAGGTTAGATTTGCAGATGCATTTATCCTTTTTAAATATTTTTCTCAATTTTCCAAAGTGAGAAAAGGATAAATTACTTTCACACTAAAAAATTAAAACAATGTGTTATAAAAAGCAAAATATCCTCTGCTATAAAGAATAAGAGATACCATCAGTTCAGTTCAGTCACTCAGTCATGTCTGACTCTGCGACTCCATGGACTGCAGCATGCCAGGCCTCGGTCCATCACCAACTTCTGGAGCCTAATCAAACTCCCGTACATTGAGTCAGTAATGCCATCCAACCGTCTTATCCTCTGTTGTCCCCTTCGCCTCCCACCTTCAATCTTTCCCAGCATCAGGATCTTTTCAAATGAGTTAGTTCTTCACATCAGGTGGCCAAAGTATTGGAGTTGCAGCTTCAGCATCAGTCCTTCCAGTGAATATTCAGGACTGATTTCATTTAGATTGAACTGATGTGATCTCCTTGCAGTCCAAGAGACTCTCAAGAGTCTTCTCCAGCACCACAGTTCAAAAGCATCAATTCTTCGGAACTCAGCTTTCTCTATAGTTCAACTCTCACATCCACACATGACTACTGGAAAAACCATACCTTTGACTAGACGGGCTTTTGTTGGCAAAGTAATGTCTCTGCTTTTTAATATACTGTCTAGGTTTGTCATAGCTTTTCTTCCAAGGAGCAAGCATCTTTTAACTTCATGGCTGCAATCACCATCTGCAGTGATTTGGGAGGGGAGCCCCCCAAAAATAAAGTTAGCTGCTATTTCCATTGTTTCCCCATCTATTTGCCATGAAGTGATGGGACCAGATGCCATGATCTTAATTTTCTGAATATTGAGTTTAAGCCAACTTTTTCACTCTCCTCTTTTACTTTCATCAAGAGGCTTTTTAGTTCCTCTTCACTTTCTGCCATAAGAGTGGTGTCATCTGCATATCTGAGGTTACCGATATGTCCCCTTGCAATCTTGATTCCAGCTTGTGCTTCATCCAGTCCAGCATTTCTCATGATGTACTCTGCATGTAAGTTAAATAAGCAGGGTGACAATATACAGCCTTGATGTACTCCTTTTCCTATATGGAACCAGTCTGTTGTTCCATGTCCAGTTCTAACTGTTGCTTCTTGACCTGAATGCAGATTTCTCAGGAAGCAGGTTAGGTGGTCTGGTATTCCCATCTCTCTCAGAATTTTCAACAGTTTATTGTGATCCACACATTCAAAGGCTTTGGCATAGTCAATAAAGCAGAAGTAGATGCTTTCCTGGAACTCTTTTGCTTTTTTGATGATCCAGCGGATATTGGCAATTTGATCTCTGGTTCCTCTGCTCTTTCTAAATACAGCTTGAACATCTGGAAGTTCTTGGTTCACGTACTGTTGAAGCCTTGCTTGCAGAATTTTGAGCATTGCTTTGCTAGCGTGTGAGACGAGTGCAATTGTGCAGTAGTTTGAACATTCCTTGGCATTGACTTTCTTTGGGATTGGAATGGAAACTCACCTTTTCCAGTCTTGTGGCCACTGCTGAGTTTTCCAAATTTGCTGGCATATTGAGTGTAGCACTTTCACAACATCATCTTTTAGGAATTGAAATAGCTCAGCTGGAATTCCATCCCTCCACTAGCTTTGTTCATAGTGATGCTTCCTAAGGCCCACTTGACTTCGCCTTCAGGATGTCTGGCTCTAGGTGAGTGATCACACCATTGTGATTATCTGGGTCATAAAGATATTTTTGTATAGTTGTTCTGTGTATTCTTGCCACCCTTAATATCTTCAGCTTCTTTTAGGTCCATATCATTTCTGTCTTTTATTGTGCCCATCTTTGCATGAAATGTTCCCTTGGTATCTCTAATTTTCTTGAAGAGATCTCTAGTCTTTCCCATTCTATTGTTTTCCTCTATTTCTTTGCATTGATCACTGAGGAAGGCTTTCTTATCTCTCCTTGCTATTCTTTGGAACTCTGCATTCAAATGGATGTATCTTTCCTTTTCTCTTTTGCCCTTCACTTCTCTTCTTTTCACAGTTATTTGTAAGGCCTCCTCAGATAGCCATTTTGCCTTTTTGCATTTCTTTTTCTTAGGGATGGTCTTGATCACTGCCTCCTGTACAGTGTCATGAACCTCTAGCCATAGTTCTTCAGGCACTCTATCAGATCTAATCCCTTGAATCTCTTTGTCACTTCCATTGTATAATTGTAAGGGATTTGATTTAGGTCATATCTGAATGGTCTAGTGGTTTTCCTTACTTTCTTCAATTTAAGTTTGAATCTGGCAATAAGGTATTCATGATCTGAGCCACAGTCAGCTCTCAGTCTTGTTTTTGCTGAGTGTATAGAGCTTCTCCAACTTTGGCTGCAAAGAATATAATCAATCTGATTTCGGTATTGACCATCTGGCGATGCCCATGTGTAGAGTCTTCTCTTGTGTTGTTGGAAGAGGGTGTTTGCTATGACCAGTGTGTTCTCTTGGCAAAACTCTTATTAGCCTCTTCCCTGCTTCATTCTGTACTCCAAGGCCAAATTTGCCTGTTACTCTAGGTATTTCTTGACCGTACTTTTGCATTCCAGTGCCCTATAATGAAGAGGACATCTTTTTTGGGTGTTTGTTCTCGAAGGTCTTGTAGATCTTCATAGAACCATTCAACTTCAGCTTCTTCAGCATTACTGGTTGGGGCATAGACTTGGATTACTGTGTTATTGAATGGTTTGCCTTACAAACAAATAGAGATCATTCTGTTGGTTTTGAGATTGAATCCAAGTACTTCATTTTGGACTCTTTTGTTGACTATGATGGCTACTCCATTTCCTCTAAGGTATTCTTGCCTACAGTAGTAGACATAATGGTCGTCTGAGTTAAATCCACCCATTTCAGTCCATTTTAGTTCACTGATTCCTAAAATGTCATTGTTCACTCTTGCCATTTCCTGTTTGACCACTTCCAATTTGCCTTGATTCATGGACCTTACATTCCAGGTTCCTATGCAATATTGCTCTTTACAGCATTGGACTTTACTTCCATCACCAGCCATATCCACAGCTGGGTGGTGGTGTTGCTTTGGCTCCCTCTCTTCATTCTTTCTGGAGTTATTTCTCCACTGATCTCCAGTAGCATATTGGGCACCAACCGGCCTGGGGAGTTCATCTTTCAGTGTCCTGTCTTTTTGCCATTTCATAATGTTCATGGGGTTCTCAAGGCAAAAATACTGAAATGGTTTGCCATTCCCTTCTGCAGTGGACCACGTTTTGTCAGAACTGTCCACCATGACCCTTCTGTTTTGGGTGACCCTACATGGCATGGCTCATATATATTGTTAGAAAATGGCTATTATAGACTTCTGTGATTTAAAAATTCATATCAGATCAACCTCAGAAATGACATGCTTAAAAATAAAAGCCTCCAATCATTGCATGGTAAACTTAAAGTCCAAATATTTTATGTAGGCTCTAAGGCCCCAAAAGACCTGACCTCTGGCTCTATCTCCCAGTTCGTGTCTTACCACTCTCTCCCTTGGTCACTTGCTCCAGTAATGCTTGCGTTGATATGGGGCCCTGGGATTTAGCATTTAATGCAGACTTGAATAAACAGACTGTTATCATTGTAAGAAGACTCTGCGTACAAATCCAAGAGTCCTGGAAATGACTGAAAAAAATTACTCAGGCTTCTAAATTCTTTTTAAAAACCTGGTATTTTTATTGCATACACAAAATAGTCTAATATTTTATTGGTTTTCTTTATTTTTCATCCAGTCCACACAAATTTAAAGGATTCAACTAAAATACCAGCTAGCCTCAGATTTTATTTTTGAACTTAGAAAAACTAAAATTTTATAAAGCACAATAGATAATTTTAAAAAATTAATTAATTTAGGCTGCACTATGTCCTCCTTGCTGCATGTGTGCCTTCTCTAGTTGCAGTGATTGGGGCTTCTCTTGGTGTGGAACACTGGGCTCTGGAGCGTGTGGGCTCAGTGGTTGCTGTTTGCTGTCTCTAGAGCACGGGCTCGCTAATTCTGGTGCAGAGGCTTAGATTCATATACATATATACATATGTCATCAGAGAAGGCAATGGCACCCCACTCCAGTACTTTTGCCTGGAAAATCCCATGGATGGAGGAGCCGGGTAGGCTGTAGTCCATGGGGTCGCTAGAGTCGGACACGACTGAGTGACTTCACGTTCACTTTTCACTTTCATGCATTGGAGAAGGAAATGGCAACCCACTCCAGTGTTCTTGCCTGGAGAATCCCAGGGACGGCAGAGCCTGGTGGGCTGCCGTCTATAGGGTCGCACAGAGTCGGACACGACTGACGCGACTTAGCAGCAGCAGCAGCATACATGTGTCATATATCTATATAAATATATACTTATATCTATCAAACTTTTAAAATTCTCACGAAGCAGGTAAAAGGAATGTCTGGTTTTATGTTGTATTTCTTGTATTATGAGAAATTTAAGTACATTCAAGTATGTTTAAAAGCCATTTATGTTTACTAGTTTCATGACCTTAGATTTTCTGTTATCCTTTAGTTGTCTTTTTGTGTGTGTGTGTATTGTAAGACTTTTACTATGTTATGGAAATTAGCTTTTGTCTGTCATATGCTGCAAATAAGTTTTCTATTTTGGTTTTTGATTTTATTTATTATTTACTTACTTTGCAATGGAGAAATTAAAAAAAAAAAAAGGTCAAATTCTTAGATCTTTGAAGTATTCTGAAATTTAAATCATGCTTTGAAAGATCTGTTCTGCTGCAAGATTATTGTTGTTCAGACACTAAGTTGTGTCTGACTCTTTGTGACCCCATGAACTGCAATATGCCAGGCTTCCCTGTCCTTGACTATCTCCCAGAGTTGACTCAAACTTGTGTCCATTGAGTTGGTGATATCCAACCATCTCATCCTGTGTTGCCCCCTTCTGTCATTTTTTTCCCCTTAGATCTTTGCTTTATTTGGGATTTATTTTATAGTGAGGAGTGATAGAAAATTACATACCACATTCTTCTGCTAATTTAGTCAGGCAAGAGTCTCTGATTACCGAATGATACAACCTGGTTTCTTTAAACTATCAGGTATTTACCACTCAAAATACTCTGTAAAACCATACAACAAAATAACTTAATATTAACATGTAACAAGATGCTTTCAATGAGTTATTTAGAGTAGTTATTTTCTGAACTTCTTTCAAATACTACCTCTGTAACTTTTAAAAAATTTTTATTTATTTTTGGCTGTGCTGGGTGTTCATGGCTGTGCAGGCTTTTCTCTAGTTGAAGCAAGCAGGGACTACGCTCTAGTTGTGATACGTGGACCTCTCATTTTGGTGCTTCACTTGGTGCAAGAGCATAGGCTCTCAGATGCGCAGGCTTTTGCAGCTGTGACACGTGGGCTCGCTAGTTGTGGCTCCTGGGGCTCTAGAACCACAGGCTCAGTAGCTGTGGTACATGGGCTCAGTGCTCCACCAGATATGGGATCCTCCTGGACCAGGGATCAAAACCATGTCTCCTGCACGGACAGATGGATTCTTTACTACTGAGCCACCAGGAAAGCCCTACCTCTGTAATATTTGACATTTCCACATTAAATCCTATAATAATATTTCCTTAATACTTTAAATTACCTCTTTTTATGTTAGTAATTTTATTGAAAAAGGAAATTTTATATCATAATTTAGTATTTTAAATTTCTGAAAGCATACTAAAATAAATAAATACTGAAATACATTTTTAGCTATATACACTGATGTCTCCACACTGGAAAATGGTGATCTAGTTAAATATAGAAGTTAGGAGCTCCGTAAAATGAAATATTGGGATGAATGACAGAAATTTTGAGTTTTTAAAAATGATTTTATTTATTTATTTAATTTTGGCTATACTGGGTCTTCACTGCTGTGCAGGCTTTTCTCTAGTTGTGGTAAGCAGGGGGTACTCTCTAATTTTATTGTGTCTTCCCTTGTTGTAGAGCATGGTCTCCAGGGCACACGGGCTTCAGTAGTCGTAGCCCCCCAGCTCTAGAGCACACGTGGGCATAATTGCTCCATGGCATTTGGGATCTTCCCAGACCAGGGATCAAAATTATGTCTCCTGCATTGGCAGGTAGATTCTTTACCACTGAGCCACCAGGAAAGCCCCTTAATTCTTATACTTGAAGTGTAACTGGTCAGGCAAATACTGTACACATACACTCACATATATACACAGTAAGTTTAGTAAGTTTTTCTAAAACTTACTAAAACAAAAGTAAATAGAAAAGCTAAGTCTGCATCTCTGGATGAAACAGTCTCTATAACAGTAAAGCACATCCCACTGTTTAAGTTTAGCTCTCTGCAGATTGAAACATGTACCACTATATCAAAAATAATGCAGTAGGATGACCATAGAATATTTCATTTTGCCTAGTTTTTGAAAATGGATAGCTTCCACATTAATTCCAGGTAGTACAGGCTTTTTAAGAATGGGCTTTCCTTGTGGCTCATCTGGTTAAGAATCCGCCTGCAATGCGGGAGACCTGGGTTTGATCTCTGGCTTGGGAAGATCCCCTGGAGAAGAATACCTACTCCAGTATTCTGGCCTAGAGAATTCTATGGACTGTATAGTCCATGGGGTTGCAAAGAGTGAGACGTGACTGAGCAACTTTCACTCACAGGCTTGAGAATGATAATAATAACCCCACTTGATTCCAGCTGAGTCCCTAGACATATAGAATAAATATATTATATATATATATATATATAAATATAAAAATTTATCTGGTGAAGATAAATCCTTTTGACCATATATTTATGTTTTATATTACTCTATATGAACAAGTAGATGATTATTTGACAACTTATATTCAAACAATAGGATTTAAGTAATTAGTGAGATAATCTGAGGACTATAGTACTATATAGATTCCTGGAGAAGAAGGTTACTGAAGAAGAGGATGTTAGTTTTCAGTCAGACTATATGTACAGCCACTAAGTGAACAAGGAGTTCTGCTGGGTTGTTCAGTGATAACTACAGTTTAGAAAAAAAAAAAAAAAGGCCTTTAAGTGGCAATTAATCCTGTAAAATCTCCCAGATATCTAATAGTGTATATTCAGGGCATGATACTATTTTGTGTTCTTGCCTCCTCAAAAATGAAAACAAAAGTTGCTAATATTTAGTAAATGATATGCTTACTATGTACCAGGTGTCTTAAAAATTGCATCTCATTTAATGCTCCTGATATTTCCTCTATATTAGAGATGAGAAACTGGAGTCTCTGGGAAGTAATCTTGCCCAAGTTAAACAATTAGAAAGTAGAAAAACTTTGAGTAAAACTCAGGCTTCCCTGGTTGCTCAGCTGGCAAAGAATTCTGCAATGCAGGAGACCCCAGTTTGATTGCTGACAGGGTAAGATTCCCTGGAGAAGGGATAGGCTACTCACTCCAGTATTCTTGGGCTTCCCAAGTGACTCAGATGGTAAGGAATCTACCTGCAATGCAGGAGACCTGGGTTCAATCCCTGGGTTGGGAAGATTCTCTGGAGAGGGGAACAGCTACCCACTCCAGTATTCTGGCCTGGAGAATTCCATGGATCTGGTCTCGTCAGATTCATTAAAGTGGCTCAGATGGTAAAGAATCTGCCTGCAATGCCGGAGACCCGGATTTGATCCCTGGATCAGGAAGATCCCCTGGAGAAGGGAATGGCAGCCCACTCCAGTATTCTTGCCTGAAGCATTCCATGGACAGAGGAGTGTGGTAGGCTACAGTCCATGGGGTCGAAAAGAGTTGAACACAACTGAGCAACTACACATTCACTTTCAGGCCCTTAAAAGATCAAGTGTTAACCATGACAGCATGGTTCTTTCCCTATCAGTCTAGCTCCTTCCAAATCTTGAGACTAACCCTTCTTCTGTCTCAGAAGGTAAACCTGGTCAGAATAAAGCACCTGGATCTCACATGCAGTCCCTCTCCTGGCAGGAGGAAGGAGAGCAGTTCAAGGAGCCGAGTCTGGCTTTTACTTAGGAAGGATGGTGATGATAATTGGGGTAAATTGTTTTTTTGTTTTTGTTTTTTTTAAACAAATCTGCAGGAGTTACATAAAACCAGTATCTCAAAATAAAAAGTTTTAGACTTTTGTAATAAGTAGTCTGTCATTCAGACCATAAGTATTTATTTATCATCCATGGGGGTGCAGAGCTCTGTATTAGCTTCCTGTACCCCTTCACCCATCCCCCCCACCCCCATTTAGTTCAAATAATTCATGCAGTCTGGGCTGAAAAGAAACAAACAACATATGCAGGATTTCATTTCATAAATCCCCCTGTGGGGCGTTGACTGGCAGCTCACTTCCCCTGGGGTGTATAGAACACTTACACTAATGTAAAATATGAGAATATCAAATGAAATGTTTATGGAGAAGTTTCTAAGCTGCTACAGAAATTCTTTGTAGAAATTTGTTGCCAGGATTCCCCAAAATTAAAGAGAAATATCCTAATTAGAGTCAGCAAAAGAAAAAAAATTTGTTAGCATTTCCCAGAAGATCACAATGTGCTATTCTAAAGGTGATTCTCAGATAATTCTGAGAAATAAGTTATCTGGTTCTATAAAACAGTAGTCAGTCAAAGGTAGTTACTCAGTGAGGACGTGGAAAAAAGGGAACCCTTGTGTACTGTTGGTAGAAATGTAAGTTGGTACCGCCACTTTCCATACAGTGGAAAACTGTATGGAGGTTTTTCAAAAAATTAAAAATATGATCCAACAATTCCACTTTTGACTGTTTATCCAAATAAAACAAAAACACTAACTGGAAAAGGTATATGCACTCCTATGTTCATTGCAACATTATTTACAACCCAAATGTGGAAACAACCTAAGTGTCCATCAGTGGATGAATGGATAAAGAAGATGTGGCATATATATGTATATATATATACACACAATGCAATATTATGAGCTATAAAAAAGAACTCCGACTCTCTGTGATCCCACGGACTGTACCCTGCCAGACTCCTCTGTCCGTGGAGTTTTCCAGGCAAGAATATTGGAGTGAGTTGCCATTTCTTTCTCCAGGGGATCTTCTTGAGCCAGGGATCAAAGCTGGGTCTCCTGCATTGCAGGCAAATTCTTTACTGTTTGAGTAGGGAAGCCCATAAAAAAGAACTGAATCTTGCCACTTGCAACAACATAGATGGAACTTGAGGGCATTATGCTAAGTGAGTAAGTCAGAGAAAGACAATTACCATATGATTTCACTTACACATGAAATCTAAAAAACAAGAGAACCAGCAAAACAAAGCAGAAACAGATTCATAGATACAGAAACAAACTGGTAGTTGCCAGAGGAGAGGGAGTTGGGGGTGCAAAAAAGGGGACTAAAAGATACAGAATTGCATTTATAAAATAAGTCATGGGGATGTAAAGTACAGAATAGGAAAAAATAAGATTGCAACAATCTTGTACTGTGACAGGTTGTTACTGGACTTACTGTGATGATCATTTCAAAATGTATATAAATGTTACAATGGAATATTTCTTGGCCATAAAAATGGGCTCATTTGTAGTGATGTGGGTGGACCTAGGGTCTGTCATACAGAGTGAAGTAAGTCAGAAAAACAAATGTCTTATATTAACGCATATATATGGAGTCTAGAAAAATGGTAAAGATGAATCAATGTGCAGGGCAGAAATAGAGACATAGATGCAGAGAAGAGATGTGGACATCGCAGAGGGAGAGAAGGGTGGGATGAACTGGGAGAGTAGGATTGACATGTATACACTACCACGTGTAAAATGGATAGCTAGTGGGAAGCTGCTGTGAAACACAGGGCGTTCAACTGAGTACTCTGTGATGATACATGGGTGAGGTAAGTGGGAGGGAGGGCCAGGAGGGAGGGGACATATGACATGTATACATATAGCTGGTTCCCTTTGTTGTACAGCAGAAACTAACACAGCATTGTAAAGCAATTACATTTCAATTAAAAAAGAAAAAATGTATAAATATTGAATTACTATGAGGTGCACCTAAAATTAGTATGATATCGTACATCAATTATACTTCAATTTAAAAAGCAGTTTCGCAAAGTTTTACAGTATATGGAGAATAGGCTTGAGAGATCTAGGTTCTAAACTCTGATCCATCCCTTATTAATTGACTAATCATGTCAAATAAAGAAGTCTCTGAGAAACAATGTCCACATTTGTTAAAGTAGGGATAATATCTATCTCAGGGGAACAGTTATGGGGATTAAATGAAGTAATGGCCAATGTAAAACACATAGCAGACTCTCTGGCACTTAGAAAGTGCTCAACAAATATTAATTCCTTTCCCCTTTTGCATCCCTCATAGTTAAAACATACTGATCACTTACCTATTTACTTGATTTCTATTTCACAAGCAAAAGTTACAGGGGAAAGCCAAATCTTATAAGAGATCAAGGTAGTCATATATTTCTTATAGTGAAATTTGCATTATAGACATCTTTGATACAGGGTTGAAGTTTCTTTGCAGAACACATTAGGATGTCATGTAATCTAGTCTGTAGAAAAATAAAGGACATTTCAAGAGTGGCTCCATTGTATAATTTTTATGAGTATTATCATCAAAGTGATCTTTGATCATATACAAATTTTCATTTCATTATGTTCATAATTAATTTTTTATATTCATAGAGGTACCACAAATGTTTTGTTAATTTACTTTTTAAAAGCTATTGTAAGGTATAGTGTATAACAATCATGGAATAATAATCATAGAACAATAATTATAAATAATATTATTATCTAAAATACAGCACTTATCACATACAGGTATCTGATATGTGCATTTAACTGCTTTACCTCATTTAATACAACAACCCAGAGAGAAGGTATTATTATTATCCTGTTTGACAGATGAGAAGCAGACACAGAGTGACTAAGTACCTGAGAACTAAAGTAGATATGTATAGTAGGAAACAAAGGAGGGGAGAAGAAAATCTGTTGCTTATTATAAAATTTAGCCTTTCTAAATTCACAACTAAAATTAGAGGCTATTTGGTGTTTTTGTTAGTTCCTTGAACTATTTGGACTGTTACCCTATCAAGGACCTTCTTCCTGTGATAGTTTGGATTTGTTTTCTTTGTCACAGACTGTTTATAATAAATATTCGGATGAAATCTAAAGAAAACTGAATAAAAATATTTTTGTATGCAGTACAAATACTTACATTTTTAAAGAAGTACTCCAATGATTGAACAATTTTTTTTAAAAGTTATTTACCAGATCCTTGGGTTTGTATGCAGAGTCTTTATATGAGAAGAAGTTAGTGGTACCACTGTTAGGTCATATGTGGATCTGGAGTTTGGACTGTAAAGGTTAATAAGACATAATCCTGCCTGCAGTGAATGGGGTACTTAGGTTAGCAATATCAGTTATTTGATTTCCTGAAACATTCTGCTAGATAACATGGTTATATCCGTACTATTTGGAAAATGACCTGTTCATAGGTTCCAAATATTCCTTAATAGCAACTGCCAGTGAGTGTCAGATCTGGCTTAAACACACTATAATTTCAATTAAGTGGCACACCATTTAAATATGCACATAAGTAAGTTGCATAGAAAAATTATAGGAGAGCAGAATGCGCTAACATAATGCATGTCAAACTTACAGTAAACACCTATCATGAAAAATTTCCATGACATTCTTCTCTCTAGTGAAAATATATACAGTAATATTTCTATTAACGATGCTTTAATGGTAAACTTTGATGTCAGAAGCCTGTGAGAAGGAGGAGGAGAAATAAAGAGAGCTTTGAGGGGATTCTTGTCTTGCTCCAGTTTAACGTGACACTGAACTCAAGTGTTAAGTCTATATTTCTGTGGATTTTGGTCTTATGGGGTACCTGGGAGATTCTGTCCACTCTTAGGACAGATCTTAGGAGGCCAAAGGGCAGGGGGCATTTTTGCCAGTTTTAAGCCCCTTCAATCCAGAAATAAGGTTATTTACAGTGAGGGCTCTTCCTGGTTTGCCTTGGGAAAGTTCATGTATGAGATGGTGTCCTTCTCTTCCACCACAGTGGTGGCCATGAACCCAGACCTGAGGACATGAGATCTAGTCCAATCTCCATCCCAGTTAAGTCTCCCTGAGTCCAAGTCAAGTGTGTGACTGTGGACATATGACAGTCCCTTCATGCCTCAATTTCCTTATCTGTAAATTTAGGATGGGCTTTCCAGGTAGCTCAGATGGTAAAGAATCTGCCTGCCAAAGCAGTGAATGGAAGAGATGCAGATTTGATCCCTGGAGAAGAGAATGGCAACCCACTCCAGTATTCTTGCCTGGAGAATCCCATGGACAGAGGACCCTGGTGGGCTACAGGGTCGCAAAGAGTTGGATATGACTGAAGGGACTTTGCAGAGCACAATAGAATGTATCTTACAGGGTGGTTGTAAGGATTGCTATTACCTGTGATTGTATGGGGGAACAGATCTGTGTTCAAATACTTTTCTTGCTATATACTACTCCTCTGACCTTGGGCAAAATACTGACTCTCTCTGAGCCACACTTTCTGTATACTGCAATGAGAAACAGTCACCTATCTTTCAGGGTGGCTGTGAGGAAAATAATGTATGAAAATTACCTAGCCCATGGTAAGTATATTTATGTTAGTAATTTTAAATAAAGCCCTGATTTGTGTGTGTGTTGTGTACAAGTCCCTATGATACTTACTCTAAGGAACATGTGGATTTACAGTGTAGCTGGTAAATATTTCAGATTATTAAGAAGGCTATTTCTGCTTTATTGACCATGCCAAAGCCTTTGACTATGTGGATCACAACAAACTGTGGGAAATTCTGAAAGAGATGGGAATACCAAACCACCTGACCTACCTCTTGAGGAATCTGTATACAGGTCAGGAAGCAACAGTTAGAACTGGACATGGAGCAACAGACTGGTTCCAAATAGGAAAAGGAGTACATCGAGAATGTATATTGTCTACCTTGCCTATTTAACTTATACGCAGAGTACATCATGAGAAATGTTTGGCTGGATGAAGCACAAGCTGGAATCAAGATTGCTGGGAGAAATATCAATAACCTCAGATATGCAGATGACACCACCCTTATGGCAGAAAGTGAAGAAGAACTAAAGAGCCTCTTGATGAAAGTAAAAGAGGAGAGTGAAAAAGTTGGCTTAAAGCTCAGTATTCTGAAAACAAAGATCACGGCATCCGGTCCCATGACTTCATAGCAAATAGATGGAGAAACAGTGGAAACAGTGTCAGACTTTATTTTTTTGGGCTCCCAAATCACTGCAGATGGTGATTGCAGCCATAACATAAAAAGACACTTATTCCTTGGAAGAAAAGTTATGACCAACCTCGACAACATATTAAAAAGCAGAGACATTACTTTGTCAACAAAGGTCCATCTAGTCAAGGCTGTGGTTTTTCCAGTAGTCATGTATGGATATGAGAGCTGACTATAAAGAAGGCTGAGTACTGAAGAATTGATATTTTTGAACTGTGGTGCTGGAGAAGACTCTTGAGAGTCCCTTGGACTGCAAGGTGATCCAACCAGTCTATCCTAAAGGAAATCAGTCCTGAATGTTCATTGGAAGGACTGATGTTGGAGCTGAAACTCCAATACTTTGGCCGCCTGATGCAAAGAACTGGCTCATTTGAAAAGCCCCTGATGCTGGGAAAGATTGAAGGCAGGAGGAGAAGGGGATGACAGATTATGAGATGGTTAGATGGCATCACCAACTCAATGGACATGAGTTTGAGTAAACTCCGGGAGTTGGTGATGGACAGGGAGGCCTGGTGTGCTGAAGTCCATGGGGTTGCAAAGAGTCGGACACGACTGAGCGACTAAACTGAACTGAAGAAGGCTATTGTATTAGCCATTATTTTCTCATATTCTTACCTTGTGGTACTAAGAGTTGTCACAAATAAATAACACCCCTGAAGTGATTTGAGGATAAAAAGCTTAATTGCATATAAGCATTTGTTAGTTTTTGTCAGTTATCAAATGGCTTATTCTGACACTGTCCTCATCTGTTATATATGGACCCCCAAATTATTTTCTCTCAGATAAATTTCTATCTGATTGATACGTAAATTTTATTTTGGACTTTTCCACAGATAGGTATAATACCTGTAAATCACATATAGGTTCAGTTCAGTCGCTCAGTCGTGTCAGCCACTGTTTCCCCATCTATTTCCCATGAAGTGATGGGACCGGATGCCATGATCTTAGTTTTCTGAATGTTGAGTTTTAAGCCAACTTTTTCACTTTCCTCTTCCACTTTCATCAAGAGGCTCTTTAGTTCCTCTTCACTTTCTGCCATAAGGGTGGTATCATCTGTATATCTGAGGTTATTGATATTTCTCCCAGCAATCTTGATTCTAGCTTGTGCTTCCTCCATCCCAGTGTTTCTCATGATGTACTCTGCATATAAGTTAAATAAGCAGGGTGACAATATATAGCCTTGACGTACTCCTTTTCCTGTTTGGAACCAGTCTGTTGTTGCATGTCCAGTTCTAACTGTTGCTTCCTGACGTGCATACAGGTTTCTCAAGAGGCAGGTCAGGTGGTCTGGTATTCCCATTAGCTACTTGTAATTATGTTTTTTAAAACATGAAGCTCCTTATTTTATACATACAAACAGGAAATTCATATTGTTCTGTATGCATAAATGATATATATAATAATAATTTTAAAAACCCATGTACCCTCTACTTAAAAAATGGAAGTGTCCTTCCTTAGAAAAGAGTAACCATTCTTCTGAGTTTTGTGTTTCTCATTCTTTTCTATTTATCCTAGTGTTGTCACATTTGTATGTATGTCTATATATACCTCACCAACTTGCAAATTATTTGATGAAAATGTTCTGTCTCCGTTGTCTTGTACAGCCTCTGCTGCTACTGCTGCTGCTAAGTCGCTTCAGTCGTATCCGACTCTGTGTGACCCCATAGATGGCAGCCCACCAGGCTCCCCCGTCCCTGGGATTCTCCAGGCAAGAACACTGGAGTGGGTTGCCATTTCCTTCTCCAATGCATGAAAGTGAAAAGTGAACATGAAGTCGCTCAGTCGTGTCTGACTCCTAGAACACACCAAATATAACCAAAAGAACACATCCTTCACACATCTTGGTATTTATCAGCTTAAGAAAGTCAGCTTGTCTGAAAGTCAGTTTCTCAACTTGAAATGGAAATAAAACTATTGTGTGAGGAATATTTTAAGCAGTTACTGAATTCATGTGATCAAAGTCTTCTTCAAAGTGCTTGTTTATTGTAGCTGTTCCTCAAACTTCAGGCCCATATTTTCTCACTACCAGAACACTCCAAAGATCCCTATCACACAAGTATGTTAAATTGGGGTGTCCAATTTCTGCTGTTGTATTCATTCAGTTCAGTTGCTCAGTCATGTCCGACTCTTTGAGACCCCATGGGATGCAGCACACCAGGCTTCCCTGTCCATCACCAACTCCCGGAGCTTGTTCAAACTCATGTCCATTGAGTCAGTGATGCCATCCAACCATCTCATCCTCTGTCATCCCCTTCTCCTCCTGCCTTCAGTCTTTCCCAGCATCAGGGTCTTTTCCAATGAGTCAGTTCTTCGCGTCAGGTGGCCAAAGTACTGGAGCTTCAGTTTCAGCATCAGTCCTTCCGATGAGTATTCAGGACTGATTTCCTTTAGGATTGACTGGTTGGATCTCCTTGCAGTCCAAGGGACTCTCAAGAGTCTTCTCCAACACCACAGTTCAGAAGCATCAATTCTTCAGTGCTCAGCTTTCTTTATAGTCCAACTCTCACATCCATACATGACTACTGGAAAAACTATACCTTTGACTGTATGGACCTTTGTTGGTGCAGTAATGTCTCTGCTTTTTAATATGCTGTCTAGGTTGGCCATAGCTTTTCTTCCAAGGAGCAAGTGTCTTTTAATTTCATGACTGCAGTCACCATCTGCAGTGATTTTGGAGCCCAAGAAAATAGTCTGTCACTGTTTCCATTGTTTCCCCATCTATTTCCCATGAAGTGATGGGACCAGATGCCATGATCTTTGTTTTTTGAACGTTGAGTTTTAAGCCAAACTTTTCACTCTCCTCTTTCCTTTTCATCAAGAGGCTCTTTATTTCCTCTGCTTTCTGCCATAAGGGTGGTGTCATCTGCATATCTGAGGTTATTGATATTTCTCTCAGCAATCTTGATACCAGCTCGTGCTTCATCCAGTCCAGCATTTTGCATGATATGCTCTGCATATAAGTTAAATAAGCAGGGTGACAATATACAGCCTAGACATATTCCACTGCTAATTTTTAACCAGTTTGTTTTTCCATGTGCAGTTCTAAGTGTTACTTCTTGACCTGCATAGTGTTGTATTCATAATACCTATTTTTTTCCAGATGGGTAGGATGAATATCAACATGTTTTTCTAACTTGCTGCTTCCATAGTATTCTCAGGAAAGGTCTTTACTGAATATCATTGGTATTATAAACTATCTTAAATTGAGATAGATTTTGGTCTTTCAATCTCTTTTTAATGGCCAAACTATTTTCATTATTCAGCCTTATATGATACTTTCTGTTGAAATTATTGTTGGATGAAAATATTTTGCATATATCTTACAGTTCCTCTATAACAACACACACCAAGGAAACTTCTAATTGGTGATATTGCTCATATGGATGGTCACAACTTAGAAATTAATTTTAGACATAAATCCTAGATTATTGTGAAAATGGCCATGTCTTTATTCTATCCTTGTCTTTCGGTATCTAATGTCATCCTAAATATTCTTTTTTTTTTCCCTAAATATTCTTTATGCAGGATGAGTTGATATCCCATCTCTCAGAAAGGCAAACCACAACCCACATAATGCCAATGTGCATATTAGCTGGCATATCCTGATTGTCACTTTGAAAAACTTTCATGTCAGAGGCTAAGATTATGCCTATTTTTCAGAGAGAAAGGAGAGGTAAAATAATTTGTTCTAATTTAGCAGGGGGGTGTTTGTCATAATATGTATCTATGTAAGTCTTTCATAGTGCTACCTCTTGATTTTAGATTTTCTTTTAAAAAGAATGCTTGAATGCTTACAAAATTTTTACACAGAAAAAGAAATCCATTCTTACAGATCATTCGTTTGCCCAGTTTTTGGATTGCACATGATAAATTCCTTTAAAAATTAACCATCAATATTTATTTTAAAATACCCATTTATTCCTTAAATAATTTTCAAAATATAACATAGGAAAATGTTATTTAACTCATTTCAGAAAGAAGACCAGGAATTATATTATCTTATTTGGGCAGTCTACCTCTGCTCTGAGGGAGAAGAAATGTAAGATTCAGCAATCATGCAAATAACTGTAGCCTGGAAAGATCTTCATGGATGATAATCTGCATTGGCTGAAACTCTGGCACTTTTTCAGAAGATCCCTATATGCCATTCATAAAAAAAGAACAGTGTTGGATAGGCTGCTGAAGAAACATTCCTGCAGCAAGATAGATGATGTCTGTGATCCAAAGGCCTTGGAAAGAAAATAGTTTAAACCTTTGACCTCATCAGGAAGAGATCAAAGTATATATTAATGTGTATATATATATATTTTATATATGTATTTTCACTTCCTGACCATCCATCCATCCATCTATGTACCATATCTGTCAGTCTGTCACTTTATCCCCAAATCACCAGCTTTATTTTAATTTTTTAATTTTATTTTATATTGGAGTAGATTAACAATGTTGTGTTAGTTTCAGGTGTACAGCAAAGCGATTCAGTTATACAAATACATGTATCTATTCTTTTTCAAATTCTTTTCCCATTTAGGTTATGACAGAGTACTGAGCAGAGTTCCCTGTGCTATATAGTAGGTCCTTGTTGATGATTTGTTTTAAATATAGCAATCAGTCCCAAACTCCCAGTCTACTTCTCCCGATCATCCTTTCCGCCCTCACCCCAGTAACTGGAAGTTCGTTGCCTAAGTCTGTGAGTCTGTTCCTGCCCAAATCACCAGCTTTAATAGAGTACTGTAGGCACTGCAGTGCCCAGCAAAATAGACTGTATGAGAGCAAGTGGCCCCTGCAAGATACAGTAGTACATATGATCAGGTCTTTTTCCATAAGTGTCTTTGGATATTCAAAGTAATACATGAGCATCCATTAAGAATTATATTCAACTTCACTAAGCAGTCATAGGTTCATGAACCTAGAAGGGAACTTGTGCAACCATATAGAAGGAGGAAGAAAAGAAAGCAACTTTCATTCAAGCAGGGAAAAAACCCCACAGTTATTTAGATTTAAGGTTTCTAAAAGAACAGGAAACTGACGTGAAGAAATAAACACAGCCTATAAAGGACTGAGGACTGCACTTTAAGCACAACTGACTAACATGTCCAGACAAGATAGAGATGCCTTTGTCATAAATAATAAAATTTAACTCAGACACTGCTTGCTATTTGGTAATGTTGCCTCTGAACTTTCAGGTCAATAATACATATTAAGATTTCTTTTAGGTACAAAATTCTATCAAAATACCATGAAATTATATCATGCAAAAAAATCAACAACAAGGAGCACACTGGGGGAAAGAGCAATATTTAAATAAAATACCTTCAATTTTCCCTGAACTCTAGTAATAGCTTCTATTTTATCATATTTTTACAGTTTCCCTGATAGAAAAGTCACACCAGTAGCAAGGCTTTTATTTTAGAATGTGTGGTCACTGGACAGTATTTTTCTCTTGAGATAAGGTTATCTCCTGACTTTTGAAAGATTATTTTGACCATCATCTTGCTGTTCTTATATAAATCTTTTATCCTGAAATGAGACCAATTCCAGCATGGAGACCTCCACTACAAATTATCCATGACCAAAATCATTATACTGGGAAAATGAAGTCCAGACTAGTATGTTTGGATTATGGTGTGAAGACAGTCATTGAAGGGCCCCACTTTTCAGGTTTCTAGTATCTTAAAGTTGGGTATACCCAACTGCTCTATTCCTGGAAAACATGTTATGATCCAAAATCTATAGGTACAAGGTTGTTTTTAGTTTAGCTATTGTTTTCATCTTATTTTGCTTGGAAAGTACAGTCCAAGTATAATAGATACAACTATGTGTGTATACGGAGAAGGCAATGGCACCCCACTCCAGTACTCTTGCCTGGAAAATCCCATGGATGGAGGAGCCTGGAAGGCTGTAGTCCATGGGGTCGCTGAGGGTCGGACACGACTGAGCAACTTCACTTTCACTTTTGACTTTCATGCATTGGAGAAGGAAATGGCAACCCACTCCAGTGTTCTTGCCTGGAGAATCCCAGGGATGGGGGAGCCTGGTGGGCTGCCGTCTATGGGTTCGCACAGAGTTGGACATGACTGAAGTGACTTAGCATAGCATAGCATAGCATATGTGTGTATAAAGATAAAAAGATGTATCAAAATGTACTCTCTTTAGAGGAAAAAAAATACCTTTAAAAGGTGAATGTAGTCAAATATTTTTAAATAACAGAGTTGAATGAGTAAATGAATGAATAAATCTATCAACCACCTATCAAAAATACGTTGTACAGTTAGAGTGTGAAAAGCTCAGTGCTAGTTGTGAGGAGGACAAATATGCATACATTGCAAAAACCATTGGTAATTAAAATCAAATGAATACACTTTGGATAAATGACTAGTATCTAGAATCTTCCCACTGCCAAATTACAAAATTCCCGTAGTAACTTTTTCCTTTCATTTTGTCTCAAAACATGCACATTTTATTTGTGTGTGGAGTATGTAATATGAAGTGGCCACCTTAATTGGCAATAATTGGCAATTTTCCAAGTCCTGCGTTCAATTCCCACTCCTGTTTACTGCATAATCCTTTCCTTTTTCATTAGTTATAATAAACACTGTTTTTCATATATTACATTGTTATATATAGTAGAAAGTAAATGGAGTGGAAAATAAGATATGTAATACATATGTGGGTATTATATACATAAATGCAAATATTTTATAGTATATCTACAAAATGGAAATTATACACTACAAAAATGGAAACTGTCTTCCAATATTTATAATTCACATTTTTATTAAAAATTTAATCACACAGTTGAGAAAGTCGTAATACTCTAGCAGATTTATTGAGGCTTATGTTTCAACGGAAACAGATGTTTTGAATTGTTGTTATAGGTGAGCTGAGTTCTGATTTTGTTTTCTTCTCTGAACCTGTCAAACTTGCTTTATTCTTCTCACTAAATACATGTCTAACTTGTTTTCTCAAAAGATCATTATTTTCCTCTTTATTGTATGTATTTTTCAGTCTATAGCCAGTATTATAACCAACATTTTACTCTTGCAGAAAACCCATTTATTCATTCTCAAAATTTATTCATTCTTAGAGGTAAAACATTTGTAAAACAGGGAAATTGTTTTTCTGAATTTTCTTGTTGTCTTTAACTTGAATTTTGTATTTTTTCAAAGTCATAATATATGGCAAAACATTTAAATAATTTTTCAGTGAAATAACTGTCTTTTTTTTTTTTTCTGATAGTCTATATTTGCGGAGAAGGCAATGGCAACCCACTCCAGTACTCTTGCCTGGAAAATCCCATGGATGGAGGAGCCTTGTAGGCTGCAGTCCATGGGGTCACTAAGAGTTGGACACGACTGAGCGACTTCACTTTCACTCTTCACTTTCATGCATTGGAGAAGGAAATGGCAACCCACTCTAGTGTTCTTGCCTGGAGAATCCCAGGGACAGGGGAGCCTGGTGGCCTGTCGTCTGTGTGGTTGCACAGAGCTGGACATGACTGAAGTGACTTGGCAGCAGCAGCAGTTTATATTTGAGCATGATAGTTTTTCTTGGGTGCTGATTAATAACTAATACTATGGTAATAAGCTGGAAAAAATGCTGAAGGAATAGAAGAAATGCCCCTAGATTAAAAATATACGACAGGGACAAGCATGGAACCAGGAATCACCAGGCTTTATTGAAGAGGACCTTGAAGAATGAGTAGCATTTAAGAAGGAAGATAGGAGGTATGTGAGGTGTTGACATACCGGGAAAGGGATATCTAAAAGCCCAAAAGTGGGCCACTGGTTAGCACTGCCTTACTAGAGAAATGGCAGGTGCTCCACTCTATGCTCACTTGTACTACTCCTATGATAAATATTTCAGTTTTATTTTTACTCTAAATAAAGTTATTTAAAATGTTACATCATGAATGAAAATTTGGTAAAAGTCCTCTATTGTGTCTTACTATTAGATTACAACCAGAAAAAGTAAGAAAAAATAAAATAAACTAGTTACATATTCAGAGTCTAAAATGACTCTAAGATAAAGGGTTCATAGATCACAAGGTGTCTTATGGTTCAGCATCAATCCTTCTTGTTTAAGAACTTGTATGAACTGATTTGGACAATAGAGTTAAATAAACATGAAATTTGTTACACACCATGGATTTATAAACTCATAGGATTAAGTCTTTAACCCTTATTCATAAAGGATTAATTGGAATAAATTTTTAAATTTATTTTAAGGAGGTATTTTCAGAATTAAGTAGTTTACAATGGCCCAGAGTAAAAGAATTCCTCTGAAGTTTAGTTTAGCATCTTTTACCCATGATAACTGACCTTTAAAAACATGTATTATTTCATCCTTGAACTCATTACAGAAAAGATCTAATATGTACAATCTATATATCTTCAACCCACTCCAGTACTCTTGCCTGGAAAATCCCATGGATGGAGGGGCCTGGTAGGCTGCAGTCCATGGGGTCACTAGGAGTCGGATACGACTGAGCGACTTCACTTTCACTTTTCACTTTCATGCATTGGAGAAGGAAATGGCAACCCACTCCAGTGTTCTTGCCTGGAGAATCCCAGGGACTGGGGAGCCTGGTGGGCTGCTGTCTATGGGGTCGCACAGAGTCGGATACGACTGAAGCGACTTAGCAGCAGCAGCATGTATCTTCAATTATATCATAATATATTCATAATCTGTTCAAATTAGGAAACAGACTTCTCACTTTGGGAGGTACAGATAAATTAGTAAATTAATGTAGAGGTTGATTAGTGAGAGAGATACCCTATTGACTGAATAACTTTACCTGTGGAGCAGTTTACACATAGTAAATAATTTATATGCTGGGAAAATATTATTACTTGTTTATTCTGTCTTTCTCCTAATATGTTCAAAAAAACCTTTCCAGACAGTGTAATAACTTGTAGACATTGACTGACACCATAATAATATAGACAAGCAGTTACCAAGAAATGAATTTAGTGTTTTACAGTATGTGAAGAGGCCAAATTTTAGTTGTTGTGATACAACAGGAAGACCCAAGAATCAAAGGAATAAAAAAATTTCTGTATGCATCCTTTCCATCCCATTTTAATTCCTCTGCCAGAATTGCCTAGGGAAGATTGAAGATTTGGTTGGCAAAGGAGAGTATAACCTTAAATCAATGGTTTTGAAAGTGTAGTCTTTAGACCCTTGTTTGAGAGTCTTTCAAGGAGTCCGTGAAATCAAAACTATTTTTATGATGCTACTGTGTGTGTGTGTGCACGCACATACTCACACACATGCGTGCTCAGCCATCTTCAACTTCTTGTATCTCCATTGACTGTAGCCCAACAGACTCCTCTGTCCATGGAATTTTCCAGGCAAGAATAGTGGAGTGGGTTGCCATTTCCTATTCCAGGGATCTTCCTGTCCCAGGGATTGAACCCACCTTTTCTGCATCTCCTGAATTGCAGGTGTATTCTTTATCATTGAGCCACCTGGGAAGCCCATGATACTACTAAGATGTTACTTATTTTCTCGCTGTGTTGGTATTTTGCACTGATTGTACACAAATTATGATGGATAAACTGCTGATGATATAAGGCAGTGGTACTAAACTCGAATAGTCAATATATTCTTCACCTCCACACTTACAATAAAAAGCCAGTTGCACTTAAGAATTTCCTTGATTCAACAATAAAAGTTTTTAATTTTATTAAATGCTGTCCCTTGAGTACACGTCTTTTTTAATAGTCTGTGTAACTAAATGGGAAATACACATAAAGCATTTCTGCTGTGTACTGAAGTAACATAGTTGTCTCAAGGATAGCACTATCATGATTGAGATGCAAGGTGACTCTTTGATAAAATTAGTGGTAATTTTAATTAATATGGCTTGATTTTAAATATTACATAATGAAATATATTGACATGTAGAATATTTGAAGTAGACGGATATTTTCCAAAGGACTAATATAATATTTCAAAACTACTGTGTATGTGGATGCTCAGTCATGTCCGACTCTTTGTGACCCCATGGACTGCAGCCCTCCAGGCTCCTCTGTGTATGGAATTTTCCAGGCAAGAATACTGGAGTGGGTTGCCGTTTCCTACTACAGGGGATCTTCTTGACCCAGGGATGGAACCCATGTCTCCTGGGTCTCCTGCACTGGCAGACAGATTCTTTACCACTGAACCACCTGGAAGCCTGATTTCAAAGCCAGGCACTAGAAATAAGCCAATATAACAGAGTACAGAAAGTTCACTGATGTTTCAGATTCCATATTGAAACTAACCATTAAAGAAACCATGTTCATCAAGTTTTGGTGTTGCATAAAAGGATGATACTCATAACTATAAAGGCTATTTAGACACTCCTCCCCTTTCTAACTGCACATTTGTAAGAGATCAGAATTTCTCGATATACTTCAAAATCACAGAAGATTGAGTGAAGAAACAGATCTGAGCATTTAGCTGTCTTCTTTTTTAAGTTTTTCAATCGATTTTGAAAATTGAATCAATTTTCAAAATTGATTTACAATGTTGTTAATTTCTTTTGTTTTTCCTGGTTTGGCTACATCATGTGGCTTGTAGGATCTCAGTTCCTGACCAGAGATTGAACCTGGACCATGGCAGAGAAAGCCTGGAATCCTAACCACTAGGCTACCAGAGAACTCCCCACACTGTTGTGTTAATTTCTGATGTGCAGCAAAGCGATTCAGTTATACACATATATATTCCTTTTTAAAAATATTCTTTTCTGTTATGGTTTATCATAGGATATTGAATATAGTTCTCTGTGCTATACAGTAGGACCTTCTTGTTTATCCATTCTCTATATAAAAACTTACGTCTGCTAATCCCAGTGTCCCACTCCATACATCCCTATTGGCAACCACCAGTCTGTTTTTTATGTCCATGATTCTGTTTGTTTCATAGATAGGTTCATTTGTGTCATATTTTAGATTCCACATATAAGTGATGTCATATGATATTTGTCTTTCTGGCTTAGTTCACTTAGTGTAATAATTTCTAATTGTATCCATGTTGCTGTAGATGGTATTATTTCATTCTTTTTTTATAGTTGACTGATACACCATTGTGTGTATGCACCACATCTTCTGTATTCATTCAGCTGTCAGTGGACCTTTAGGTTGTTTCTGTGTCTTGGCTATTGTGAATAGTGTTGCTGTGAGCATGGGGGTGCATGTGTCTTTTTGAATTATAGTTTTATCTGGATATATGCCCAGGAGTGAGATTGCTGGATCATATGGTAATTCTATTTTTAGTTTTCTGAGGAACTTCCATACTGTTTTCCACAGTGGCTACACCAACTTACATACCCACCAACAGTGAAGAAAGGTTCCCTTTTCTCTACACCCTCTCTGGCATTTGTTATTTATAGACTTTTTAATGATGGCTGTTCTGACTGTTGTGAGCTGGTACATCGTTGTAGTTTTGATTTGCGTTTCTCGTCTCCCGCGTTGCAGGCAGACGCTTTACCATCTTGAGCCACCAGAGCTGCCCAATAATTAGTGATGTTGAGCACCTTTTCATGTGCCTATTGGCCATCTATGTTTCTTATTTGGAGAAATGTCTAGTTAGGTCTTCTGTCCATTTTTCAATTGAGTTGTTTTTTGTTGTTGTGTGACCTCTCGTATATTTTGTAAAGCCCTTGTTGGTCACATCATATATAAATATTTTCTCTCATTCTGCAGGTTATGTTTATGGCTTCCTTTGCTATGCAAAAGCTTTCAAGTTTAATTAGGTCCCATTTCTTTCTTTTATTTTTTTTATTTCTGTTGCCTTGGGAGACTGACCTAAGAAAACATTGGTACAGTTTATGCCAGAGAATGTTTTGCCAATGTCTCTTCTAGGACTTTTATGGTGTCATGTCTTCTTCTTAAGTCTTTAAGCCATTTTAAGTTCATTTTTGTGTATGGTATGAGGGTGTGTTCTAACTTCATTGACTTATATGCGGCTGTCCAACTTTCCCAGTGCCACTTGCTGAAGAAACTGTCTTTTTCCCATTGTAAAGCCTTGCCTCCTTTGTTGAGGTTAATTGACCACAGGTGTGTGGGCTTATTTCTGGGCTCTCTATTCCATTGACTTACATGTCTGTTTTTGTGCCAGTACCATGCTGTTTGGATTATTATAGCTTTGTAGCTACCCTGTCTGAAGTCTCGCAGTGTTATGCCTCCTGCTCTGTTCCTTTTCTTCAGGATTACTTTGGCAATTTTTGGGCTTCCCTTGTGACTCAGCTGGTAAAGAATCCGCCTGCAATGCAGGAGACCTGGGTTCGATCCCTGGGTTGGGAAGATCCCCTGGAGAAGGGAAAGGCTACCCTTTTCAGTATTCTGGCCTGGAGAATTCCATGGGCTGTATAGTTGCAAAGAGTCAGACATGACTGAGTGACTTTCACTTGGCAATTCTGGGTCCTTTATGGTTCGCTATGAATTTTAGGATTATTTGTTCTAATTCTGTGAAAAAATGTTATGGATAATTTGATAGTGATTGCATTACATCTGTAGGTTGTTTTGGGTCTGCTTTGGCCATTTTAACAATATTAATTCTTCCAATGCAAGACCATGGAATATGTTTCAGTTTCTTTGAATCATCTTCAGTTTTCCTATTAATGTTGTATAGTTCTCAGCATATAAGTCTTTCACCTCCTTGGTTAGGTTTACTCCTAAGTATTTTATTTTGGGGGGTGCAATTTTAAAATATATCATTTTTTTTACATTCCTTTTCTGACATTTCATTGTTGGTTTGAAGAAATACAGCAGATATCTATACATTAATCTTGTATCCTGCTACTTTCCTGAATTAGTTTATCAGTTGTAGTAGTTTTTGTGTGGAGTCTTTAGGGTTTTCTGTATATAGTATCATATCACCTGCATATAATGACCTCTGTATATAATTTTAGCTCTTTGCTTCCAATTTGGATACCTTTTATTTCTGTTTCTTATCTGATTGCTGTGGCTAGGACATTCAATACTATTTTGAAAAGAAGAGGTGATAGTGGAAGTCTGTGTCTTGTTCCAGATTTTAGTGGGAAGGATTTCAGCTTTTCACCATTGAGAATTATATTAGCTGTGGATTTGTCATAAATAGCTTTTATTATATTGAGATATGTTCCCCTCTATACCCACCTTTGTAAGACTTTATCATGAATGGATGTTGAATTTTGTCAAATGCCTTTTCTGCGTCTGTGAAGATGATCATGTGGTTTTTGTCTTGTCTTTGTGTGGTATATCACAGTGATTGACTTGTGTATGTTGAATCATACTTGAGAACTTGGGATGAATCCTACTTGGTTGTAATGTATGATCTTCTTTATATATTGTTGGATTCAGTTTGCTAATGTTTTGTTGAGAATTTCTGCATCTATATTCAATGAAGACATTGACCTGTAATTTTATTTTTTTGGTGGTGTGTTTCATTTTGGTATCAGTGATGGTGGATTCATACAGAGTGTTTGAGAGCGTTCCTTCCTCTTCAGTTTTTTTTGGAAGAGTTTGGAAAGGATTAGTTTAAGTTCTTCTTTATATGTTGGGTGTAATTCACCTTTGAAACCATCTGGTCTTGGATTTTTGTTGGAAGTTTTTTATTTCAAATTCTTCGGCTGTCTTCTATTCAGCCTGATAGTATAGGATTTGAAAAAAATGTCAAGTAATGCCACTTTTTTGATGAAATAACTCTAGTTATATTTCGTATGTTAGTTATGCTCACATGTAATGAATTCTTTGTTATTTTTAAATAAATTGTTAAGTGTTTTTAAAGTTGCTCAGTTTTAATTTCTAATATAATATTCTTAGATCTAGATTACATAAACAAAAGCTTTTTGGGGTCTTCAATAATTTTTAAGAATGTAAAGGATATCTGCTGCTGCTAAGTCACTTTAGTTGTGTCTGACTCTGTGTGACCCCATAGACAGCAGCCCACCAGGCTCCCCCGTCCCTGGGATTCTCCAGGCAAGAACACTGGAGTGGGTTGCCTATCTGAGGCCAACAAAATTTGTAAACCACAGTAAATGAATGCTATGAATGCTTACATATTTAAAATTAGATTTGTTATTGGCTGAGAGACAAAAGATAATGAAATAGTTATATAATTTTATTTTTTTAAAGAATAAAAAGACTGCTATTCTTTTAAAGCTTATGTCCAAATGAATATAGTTTTCTGTAGATCATTTGGAATTTCAGTCCTACCACTTAAAAACTATATAGCCTTCACCAGATTGCTTATTATCTCCATGACCATGCTTCTCATCTATGAATGATAATGGTAATACCTACTTCAGTAGTGGTGTGAGGATTAAATGAGATAATCCATGTTAAGTACTTGACCACAATGCCTGTCACTGGTATTTCTTCTGTTATTGTTTTGAGGATAGGATAGCTCTTTGATTCCATAGTAGCAAATGTGAATAATACCTTGTATATCTTTTTTAGTTTTCAAACATCTGTATAAACATCCTTGTGACTATAATCTGATTATTCTTCTATTATTGCCTCATGGAATTGTAGGAAAAATATTTAAGGGGAAATTGGTGTTGGCCTTTTCTTTTTTGAAAATGTTTATTGGGGGTATAATTGATTTACAGTGTTGGGTTAGTTTCAGGTGTACAGCAAGGTGAGTATGTTTTATGCAAATACATATATCCACACTTTTTTAGATTCTTTCCCCGTATAGGCCATAAGAGTACTGAGTAATTTTCTGTGCTATACAGTAGGTCCTTATTAGTTGCCTTAGTCACCTGTATTACATATAATAATGTGTATGTGTCAATCCCAGTCTCTCAATTTGCCCAAGTCCCCCATTGGCTTTTAGTAAGGTAGGCAAAGAATCTTTTTTTTTTTGTCTTTGGGAAAGATTGTGTTGTCTGAATGTTGTCAATGTCAGCCTTAATGATTTAGGATTTTTTGTGTTGTGCTGAATCCCTTTTAATGAATCAGCCCAGCAAGAAAGATTAGTATCTGCTGATGCATTGGTTTATGCTTCAGTGTAGTTGAAAAGAGGTTAATTTAAGACATTGAATAACCTGTCTTTGTACACAAGTCAATCAATAAGGATTTCAATACTAATCAAAGAGAAGGGAATTAGCTTTTATGGGGAGCAGACTGTTACAGGAGGTCCTATGCAGTTACTTGTAGTAATCTCTAATCTTCATAACAAATCTGAGAGGTGGGCATAATTATTTCCACTTTACAGGTGAGGAAACTGAGTCTCAGAGAGCTGTAACTTTCCTAAGATGGTGAGGGAAATGAAACAACAAAGGATTAAGCCTTTTTTGACTGAGAGAAGAGAGAGCAAATTTCCAACATAATAGATAAGGAACATTGCAGGGGTGGAAAGTAGGATGTTCATTTGCTCTCTGTTAACTATAAAGTTAGAAAGAAAATGATGGGTTTAAAATGCCATGTAGAATGAATAAGAGGAAGGTTGCTGCTCGATTGTTAAAACACTACAGCTGCACCTATGAAATTCCAACACAACTGCCAGTTAAGCATCTCAATGGAAAAAACCTAAGTGTTAATTTGATATAATGGAGATAAAAAATCACTTCAGTTCAGTCACTCAGTCGTGTCCGACTCTTTGCGACCCCATGAATCGCAGCACGCCAGGCCTCCCTGTCCATCACCAACTCCCGGAGTTCACTCAGACTCACGTCCATCAAATCAGTGATGCCATCCAGCCATCTCATCCTCTGTCGTCCCCTTCTCCTCCTGCCCTCAATCCCTCCCAGCATCAGAGTCTTTTCCAATGAGTCAGCTCTTCGCATGAGGTGGCCAAAGTACTGGAGTTGAGCAATAATTTGACTTTTCACTTTGGTGGGTACTAATGTAGGTAAATAATGTAGGTACTAATAACACTTGGATACTAAGAATTGGCTTAATCTAGCTTCATGTATTTTCTTCTTATATCCTCCAGAAGAGTTTATTAAAATACTTTTGGTAGATATGAAAGTTGAGCCATGTAAGGTGCCATTTTTATAATCCTAGCTTTATACAGTATATGTGAGGTTTAGAAAATTTGTCATAAATTTCTGAATAATCACAAATCAGAATTCTGAGAAATAGTTGAACAGAAAGTTGAGAATCTATTCCTTTTCCACATTCAAAACATGGTCTTATAAATGTAAATATGCAGCTTTTATAGTAAATGTTTAAATAGTATAGGGCTTCCCTTCAGCTGGCAAAGAATCCATTTGCAATGCAGGAGACATGGATTTTATCCCTGGGTTGGGAAGATCCCCTGGAGAAGGGAAAGGCTACCTACCCACTCCAGTATTCTGGCCTGGAGAATTCCATGGACTGTCTAGTCCATGGGGTCTCAAAGAGTCGGACACAACTGAGCGACTTTCACTTTTCAAATAGTATAAGTGAGATATGCTATCAAATTCCCCTCTTTTCCAGCATTTTTTATATTTTTATTGAGAAAAAAAGAAACAAAAATTAAGCCTTTTTATCTGTAAAGACGTTATATAAGCCATAACAGCAGCTTTAGGTAAGATTCTTCAGTGATTGCTTTCTGGCATTAAGAAAATTAAACAGCTTTTTTTACTGATTCTTTTCTGTGGCAAGTCTCCAGTTTACTGGAAAGGTACAGAAGAAGTTTGATGAGCTCAAATTTTAAAACCTTAAACCTGTGTTCTAAATGTGCAAGCTATCCTGCTTTTTCAGTTCAGTTCAGTTTAGTTGCTCAGTCTGACTCTCTGACCCCATGGACTGCAGCACGCCAGGCTTCCCTCTCCATCACCACCTGCTTTATAATCATCAGTAATAAATACGTAAAAGCCTCTATAAGAGAAGGCATCTAAAGGAAAGCTTTCTGTGTTTTGAATATCAAAATCTACCAAATCTGAAAAAGATGCAGTCAGAAAAGTAAAGGAAAATGAATTCAGAATATCCCACATTTAAAGCATACTGTACATACCTTGAAAGAAAAATGAACTAACAGAAATAACTTCAGTGCTCAAATTTGGGTCATAAGACTCAAGGCTCTCTTTATATTTCATACCAAAGCAGAGTCCAAACAGTGGTGCATACATTTTTGAGTCAAAAGATCACCAATTTTATACACTTTTTCAAGTAAGGATAGTGTTTTTAAAAGTCCATGGTTCATACAGCCTACATTAACCAATACTTTAAGACTTTTATATTGCTTAACAGTCCCCCCAAAAGCTAATTTTATATGTTGAAATTTATAATGGGACAGTACATATCTTCAAAATGTTGCTTAACAGTCCCCCCAAAAGCTAATTTTATATGTTAAAATTTATAATGGGACAGTACATATCTTATTTTTAAAATGGTTTTAATCATTTTTTATTTTTGTGGAATTTTTAGTTCAAAAATTTCTTTCTGTGAAAATTTAATCTGATTGAAAGTTCAACACTAAAACTTATTCTAAGTTTCCAGACCACATATATTGGCATTACTATGAAATATGTCATAAGACTTTAGTTTTGGCTTTATATTTAACTTTAGTTGGTTTGACTACATTAATTGTTAAAAATGAAACTTAATTCATTTCAGGTGAGCTAGGGACTACACCTGAGACCTGTTAGGACCTGATGTTGCATGGGTTTATTTCAGCAAGGAAAGGAAAAGCTTTCTGGGCTTCCTTGGTGGCTCAGATGGTAAAAGAATCTGCCTGCACTGTGGGAGACCTGGATTCAATCCCTGGGTTGGGAATATCCCCTGGAGGAGGGCATGGCAACCCACTCCAGTATTCTTGCCTGGGGAATTCCATGGACAGAGGAGCCTGGTGGGCTACAGTCCGTGGGGTCTAAAAGATTCGGACATGACAGTGACTAAGCACATGATTCAGAAATGACTCTGAATTCAATTGTTCAGTAGCACTTGGACCTTCTCCAAAAATCAGTTATTATAAATCCTTCTGCATCTTGCCCTCCAATTTGAAACAAGCAAAATGTGTTTTTATCAGTCTCTAAGTATTTCATTTTACATATAACACTCAAAAGCATTTTGTTTTGCATTTGCAAACTTCAGCTTCATTTTTTTTTTCCAAATAATGTGTCTTCTTATGAAGAATACTTGGAGAACATTTTGTTAATAGTCATATAAATTATTTATTGGCTTTTTTCAGGTCTCTGGAAAACACTAAGGGTACTCTCACAATTTGTTTGGCTTGTCTGGCTTTGGCACAACTGGATTTGGAAAATCATGTTGGAATGTGAATCCAAAGCATCAAATTTTATGAAAGCAAAGTGTTATCCCAAAAGTGTCAAGCAGCCAAGTGGTACCAGTTTCAACAATAGTGCCAGAATGTTTTTCAGAAAGACAGTTTTTGTTTAAATCTCAGCTTTTTGTCTGGCATCTATAGTTAGTCTGTCTGTCCCGGAGAAAGACAAAGAGCCAGCAGCACCTGAAGCTTTTATCTTTTACTTCCTTTGGAAAGTTATTTGACATTCCTGCTGTGATTTCATTATTTTATTTATTATTCTTTTACTAAATCACTTAGTGATAAGACATAGAAGGAAGATTCACATTTTGTAAAATATTACATGCATTTTAGATGAATAATATAATTCCTTTTATATTTATGTATAAACACAAATCTAAAAGATCAGAGACTATATTTAGGTTGAATATTATTTATTATTCATTCATGTATATTTTTATTAAGTATATAAAAGGCAGTTGCTAAGTTTTGTAAAGGAATATAAAGATGAATTAGACACAAATCTCATTTCCCTCTATTAAAATTATATAAAATACAATATACAGATAACTAAATAAAAGAGGGAAGAAGGAGGAAGAGAGGGTTATGTGTGTGAGAAAAAGAGTGAGCATTGAAGTGATAAAAACAAATACAGCAAAATGTTAACGACTGGTGAATTTTGGATGATAAGTATAATGGAGTTCTTTGTACTATTCTTATAACTTTTCTTAGGTATTATTTTAAAATAAATTATCATGTGTATGCTCTGAAAAAAAAAAGGTAGCTGAAATATCTAAGAGACAGAGGGTTTTTGATGTCTAGAGTCCTTGATTGTAGAAATTGCATCTTAAGTCTCTCTTACCTTTCTATTACTTCTGGAATCATTCTTTAAACTTGCGTGTGAGGCACTCAGTAAATGTATAAACACTGACTGCTTATTTTTTCTTTGGAATCCTAATTTTCAGGCCGAATTCCTCAGATCAGACCATAAAACTAGTGTAAACTGTATATACAATTCACAAGAGAAAAAATTCAAGAGACAATTTTGCAAATGACTGTGTATCAGCTTCATGAACTAAAAGGCAATAAATTTGGACTGATCTCTTGATCTCACTTGCCAACTACTATTAATTAAAACTCTATCCATTTTCACATTCAAACTGTAGGCAAGTTGTAAGCTGAAGTGTTTTCTTTCTCATCTTTATACATCTAGCAGAGACCCTTGATGTAGTAAGTACTCAGTTCTTATTGGCTGTGTAAATTAATGAATACAGATTCAAACATTTTTGTGCAAAAGATCTTCAAATTGATGTGCTTATTTTGTTTCTCACACCAAGATTACACTGATCATGAAGCCGAGTTAGCCCAGAGTGTGACACTTGATCCATATGATTCTTTATGATAGCGTTTTTAATTAGAACTGTAATGTGCAAATTAAATTTAAGAAAAAGTATATGAGGAGTTTGTAAAAAAAGAAAAGGTGATTTCAAAGCTGGAGAATATTAGTGTCATCCAATATATTTAGCATGTGGTTAACTACTTAATATGTTTTATTGTGTCTTTTTAAAGTCAGAATTCCTATATTATGTATATATTTTTCAAATGACATTTGAATAAAATTGTAAAAGGCATCAAAAGTGAGGAAGGGCACTTCTGGACTTGGAGAAACCTCTCAAGTTTGATAATAACATTTTGAGTCATCTAAATTCATACCTATTATCACTTAAGTGAACATTGATGCTGCTTCTGGATCTTATACAAATATTCAGATTTTTGTTTTCCTCATCATTCTGAAGGTTATCTCCCTGGTCGCTCTGAAAATCAGGTGACAGCCATTTCCCATGATGCTTTAAGTGCTGTCAAACTGTCCATCAAGCTGTCACCTGACCAATCGTTCCCATGGTTCTTTTAGACTTCCAGTATGATAAATTGAAAAGCACTATTATCTGTCTGTTGTGAAGAGGAACTGTTTGGGCTTTGATAAGATATCACTACTCCCAGGTGAGAGGCGGCTGACAGCACATCAAAGCAAAAACAACACGTAGAAACACTGAACAGGAGAGCACAGGTTTACAAACATCTGTTGTCGTTTTTATTACTTTTCTATGGGTTTAAGTTTCCTACTCATCCTTAGATAATTCATGAACAGATATTTTGCTTTCTAGATTGCAAATAACAATTGCTGTTCTTTTCATCTTGGGAGAAGAATCTTAAAATTGAAACACATCTGTCTACCTTTTTGATTCATGGCACACAAGCTTTTCATTTTGTAACCAACAAGTTCTGCATTCCTGCTAGTGTCATCATTTAATTTTTTTTAAAGAAAAACTATCAGTAGAAATATATTTCACTGTAACAAATAATTGTACTTGGGGCTTGATGATAAAATTATTTACTTGCCTTATATGTCATTATTAGTGTACCAGTACTCAAAAAATATGAATTGATTTGTGTTAGCACATATTCAGTTCAGTTCAGTTGCTCAGTCATGTCCGACTCTTTGTGGACACATATTAGCTAGCATATAGCTCTCTATATATTAGTTAACTTATATTTTAGTATTGATAATGTTAATGAGTCCAGTATTTCATGAGAAATAAGATTGTGACTTACTATTTATCAGCTTCACTTTTTAATTGCTCTGAATTATGCTAATATAAATCTAAGAACTTCAGTTTCTTCACAAGAAACATGAATAGAGAGTACGACATTGCTCTTCATTAATCACCATTGTAGTTAGGCTTGGGATAAGGAAAGTAAGGAAGTAAAAGTGTCAGTTGTTCAGTTGTGTCTGACTGTGACCCCATGAACTACAGCCTAACAGGCTCCTCTGTTCATGGAATTCTCCAGGCAAGAATACTGGAGTGGGTTGCCATTTCCTTCTCCAGGGTGTCTTTCCCATCCAGGGATTGAACCTGGGTCTCCTGCATTGCAGGCAGATTCTTTACCATTTGAGTCACCAGGATAAGGAAACTTGTTTACAAAGGCCAGGGAGAGTGGTAAGGCAGAGGCTTTCTAAAGAAACCTTTCTGGGAAGTGGGAATATTTTGCTAGAGCTAGTTTTAGAAACAACTTTACATTTTGGATTTAATCTTCGGACTTAAATATCCAAATACGTGTTGTAGAGACGTAAGTGTTAAAAGCTGAATACTTGAATCATTACTACATTCAATATAATCTTATTCCTTAGAAGTTACTCTGTGTGTGTGTGTGATTTGTCCTTTTTCTCTTTCTTCCCTGCGACTTCTGTAAGATGTGATGACGAATTTCTTACGTGCTTTGTGCCCTTGTATACTGTCACTGTATGAATACCTAAACATACCCTTTGGAGATCACTCAGGGAAAATAATTTATTGTTATTTATTGTGGTTTTTAGCACAATAAAAGTACTGTAGTTGGTTGCTAACATCACCACCTTGTGTACAAATATTTTTTTGCATGCAGTTCCTTAATGTCATTAAGCAGTATTGTAATTTCATTACGTAGTAATGTAGCACTTCGATTATACACAACATTTAAATAATTTTGTAATTCAAAATCTGAAAAAGTAAACTATGGTTTATTTTTAGTCCTTTGCAATTATTTAACTAAGTAACACTTCTCTACACTCAAATAAGAAGCAAAAATGCCCTAGAGCCTTCAAGAACTGAGAATCTGTCAAAAAACTCTCTAAAATGGCCAAGGAATTCCAAGCAAAAAGGAAAAGAAAGAATTAAATTTCCTGAACATTTATAATAATACCAACAGTACATGCTCCCAGTGCCTACAGTATCTGATTGGTGAATCTCTTAATAGTTTTTTTTTCACTAAGTGTTTTTAGCTCACCCAATAGGCTAGCTAGTATTGGAAATTATTGCTTACTTTGAAGTATCACTTTGGTCTCCATCCCAAGATGAGGAGAACCTCTGAGTTACCAAATTTCTTTTTCTAGTGGTTTCTGGCATGTCAGAATACCATAGCAAGTTTTGTAATTTTCAATAGTCCTTGGAGGTCAGTGAAGTTAGGTTGATTAGACTCTGCATTACTTTTCTGAAAGGACATACCTTGTGACTAGAGGGGAAAAGACCAAAATATTCGATAAATTCAGTGTTGGTCCCAGAGGAAACAAACATGTTCCCTGTTACTCCCTCTCTCACAATAAAAAATTCCAACCCACTCCTAGAAAGAAACAATTTCACATTTGGATTTTTGTGTTGCTGCTTAACATCTTTTCTCTCTCTCTCCCTCTCCCTCCCTCCCTCTCTGTAAAATGACCTTCTATTAAAACTTATTACCTCATATGGTAGCTGTTATTAAATAAGAACTATTACAAGTTGTTGAAAGTAGCATTACAATGTTTCTTTGATTTATAGAGTTTTCCTACATAAAGTTTGATTATATGGTAAAAACTTCAGAATGTTCCTAAGGATACAAGGCAAAGAATAGCCGTCTAAATCTGTTGTGTGTGTGTGTGTGTGCTCATATCTGTCTGTGATAATTTGACTATTTTCAAATGGAAATTTTGCTTGACAAATCTAAGAGATCTTTCTATATTGGCCAGTTATTAGTTTTCTTTAGTCATGACCTTAATATGTTCTAAAAGAGATTAAGAAAATTTTGAAAATGAACTTGGAGGGTATTTTTTTCTTTTTTTAGCATTTAATGAATTTTAATAAATAATCTGGATTCAAGTTTACCTCTGTGGCATTGTTTGTGCTCACTCTTATTCTGTATTATTTCATCTGTGTGTAAGATAAACATCTATCTGGGCTGTGTGCCCTATCAGTTGTGTCTAACTCTTTGCGACCCCATGAGCTGTAGTCCGCCAGGCTCCTCTGTCCTGGGATTTTCCAGGCAAGAATACTGGAGTGGGTTGCTATTTCCTCTTCCAGGGGATTTTCCCAAACCAGGGATTGAACCCACATCTCCTGCATTGCAGATGGATTCTTCTACCACTGAGCCCCTGGGGAACCCCCAAGGGAATATTTTTTTCAATGAGAATTTCTCTGGTAAATTTAGCAGCAAAAGCACAAAGTAAAGCTAGATTTCAGTTCTTCTTACTACAAAAACTTCTTGTCAAGTCTTTTAGCTCTGACTTCTGACTAACACACATGGGAAGATTATTAAAAGGAGATGGATTTTCTCAATATTATTTCTCATGATTTTTCTGTGCTGTAATAATGTTAACAGTATATTCATAGATTATCTCTTGGTCTCTAAAGTACAAAAATGATTTCTTTTGTGTTAACAGCAATACCATCAAGTTAGTAGGAAAGGCTCCCAGTTTCATTGATGAGCAAATTGAGGATCAGAGGCATGACAGAAATGCTCATGATCATATAGATGTTGATAGAAAAGTGAATAAAGAACTCAGGTGGTTTTTTTTTTTTTTTTTTGGTGTGTGTGTGTCTGTGTGTAGTTCAGTGTTATGCCTTCCACTCTCATGCTGCTTGTGTCTTTGGGACAAGCATAGCACTTTTTAAATGTAGATATTAGGAGTTAAGGCCATTTTGGTATGTTTTCCCTATTCTTAGTGAAAGTCTATGCATGCAGAAGTCTGCTAGGAGGCCAGACTCAGAAGTCAGGTTTACCATTTACTTACTCTTTACGTTCTTAACTTAGAATCAAGCAGAACATTATGGGAGGCTATATTTATTATTTGACTCTGACAGCAAACAAATGTGTGCACATTAATGTACATAATAAATGTGAGATATTTAATTTTTCAAAAAAACATAAAACTTTTTTGAAACCAGTACCTAAATGGAATAAAAATCCATAGATACTTTTTTATGGGGGCATCAGACTTCCTTCCCCTCTAGTATTATTTATTTTATACGTGTTTCAAGTGTTTGATATTTTAAAGTGGCCAACCACTAATGATATTTAAAGGGAGAAAATGAACTTGGAAAGGCTTCAGAATGTTTGGATCTTTTCTCTTTATGTTGTATTTACTTATGGTAAGCAGTGTTTATGAAGTGAATAAAGTCTAAAACCGAGATTCATTAAAATGTTCACCTTTTTAAAAATTGTTCAATTGTATTTGTAAAAGAGACAGTGGAAGTGAAAAACAATGTTGCCATAAAAAATACAGGTGATTTTTTGAGGCTACAAAAATAGAATAAAATATGTATTTTTAAAATCCCATTTTAATTTTTAATTTATACAGGAGAGTAAATACTACTTGGTGGAAATTGCTTAACAATTTCTTACTTTTCCCCAAAGATTCAGAGAATGAAACAGATATCTGTAGGACGGAATGCAGCTAAATGTTCTCCTTGGCTAATATTTGAACTTCTAAGCCTGAGACATTAAGAAACTGTCACTTGAATAAAGATGAAACTGAACAAACCTATCACTACCTAGAAAAAAAAAAACAGTCTAAGCCAACTTTATTTCCTAAACTCAAAACCATAACAATAAAGTTCTTTATATGAGCAACTTTGTGAACTGAAAGCAGGGACAGTCTAATTTCTTTCTATGTTTCAAGTCAGAGAAGTGAAGGGAGAAAACCATTCTTCCCTGTTGGCCTCCTGTGTAAAATTTCTTTTCTTATCATCCCATCTAGTCATATCTTTCTGCAGTTTGAATTACCCTCTTTTCCTCAGACTGGTAAGTCAGTGAAAGGATGTTTGTTCTGCTAATTAACTTTATTACCCTGATAACTCCCTGCAGCCTTTGACGAAAACAATTACCGTTACTCCTTTTTCCCCCCCACTGGCAAAAAAAAAAAAAAAAAAAAGGAAAAGGAAAAAAAAAAAAAAAAGACTATTAATTAGAAACGAGGCCCAGGTCCCTGCCATGTTATCCTGCCACGTTCCCAGGCCCTCGAGCAGGATAGCATTACATTGTCAGTAGTAATTTAGCTCTCATCTGTCTCTGCTAATTATTGTCACATTCATCAAATTCATCAACAAAAGTGCTCTCAGAAGGATTGCATATTTGCAGTTAATACAGCATAAACTGGTATTACCCATCACCACATTTGTGATGATGAGAGGGACACAACTTATTCATCCCTAATTAGAGCAAGCTGGGTAATTAATTATGCATTCCGCCTTATTACTTCTGAGTTCCCAGATATTGTTTGTCTAAAAAGGGGGAGAAAGCAGGAGAGAGAAGCCTGAAAATGCAAAAAAAAAAAAAAAAGGGTGATGTGTTTTGTCACATGCGCTATGCCATAATTCCCACCTGACAAACTAGCTGAATCAGTGGAAAATTGCAAGTTGTCAGCAGCAGAATAAACTGCTGTAATAGCTGATTAATGATCAGCACCTGTGACAGGTGCTGTACGGGACTGTAAACTTGGTTTGATTAACAGTCACTGGACGAATAAATATTAGTGACAGTCAGCAGAGAGCAACTTTGCTTGTTTTCTTCCCTGTTAACAAATCGTACGCATTAAAGTTATTGATATTTCTGTCTGAGACACTATTTTTTTGTAGTTATCTGGCAACACTGGCAGTGAGTTGTAATAGATTGTGTTTGTTTCTGTTCTGTAATTTTATTTCAGAGCTGAAATTGTATTTTGACAAGATGACCTGTAGGGGTTTAAATCTATCAGGTGTGGAAGAAAAGACTAAAAAAAATAAAAGGATGCATACTTGGTTTAATTTATGCTCACCTGCTAGTAATCTGTGTATGTGTACATATACACTATGCATACATAGACATACTCATTATATCCATTTACATGTATGTACAGTAACTATTAAGGAATAGTTTTAAGGAATAGTTATGCTTTACACAGACACAAACTTAGGGTGTGTGATGGTCATTTAAAAAAATTTTTGGTTGATTTTTTTTTTCCAGAGTTGGATATTTTCTCTGAAAACAATTGCAGTCTGAGTTCTCTCAATCCTGTTTCAATCCCAAACTGAAGGAACCATCTTCTTGAAGCAGCTATTCAAAACTGCTGCCAGCCTGATTGCTTCTATTGAATTGAACAGTTAGAAACAGATTGGTCAGGAGGTGATTAACCTGTTTGAGCTGATTAATTATTAACCAAGAGTCAAGTTTTGTGCAGAGGAAAGCAAAGTGTGAGAGAAGGGACCCAGTCTGTCTTTTTTTTTTTAAGGTCATTTACTATGATAAGTAGTAGTTTTGAATTGTGTGTTTGAATATTGTATAGTTTTGAATTGTATACAGAGTGGTTAGGATTGTGGGTTTTGGAATCCTAAAGACCTAGTTTCAAATTTTGATCCTGCTAACTAGTTGTATGAGTTTGGGTAAATTATGTAATCTTGCTGATTTTTTTCAGCTTCTCAGCTGTAAAATGGGAGCGTTTTCAACCTATGTTATAGTGTTACTGTGAGGATTAAGTGATACAATATGTGCATCTTAGCACAGTACCTAGAATAGAAAGCACTTAAAAAGTAACATTTAATTATTTTTAGCACAACTGTTTGTAATCAGAATAATCAAATTACTTCCATTTCCATTTCATATGATGAAAATTTTAAGAATAACTAATTCTTTTTTCCCTCCATATGCCCAAAATAATAAGAAAAAAATTAAAAAAAACAAGTGTATGCTCACTTATCCCTGAAGGAAAATTGAGGAAAGATTACTAATACCCCTGGGGAGTAGATATCCCAAGGTGCTACTTTGATTTATTGAGATGTTTCTCAGAGGCACAAAAGTTGGAATTGATGAGATGGCACATAGGCTAGAATGTCTGCAGAAACTTCTAGGGTGATGGTAGAGACAAATCTGAGTAATGTTTATTTATCACAATCCCATATCCTGGTGGAATTGAGATAGTAAGAAAACCAAACATGAACAATAAAAATAACATCTAGGTATGTTCATTTTGATAATTTACTATATATCTACTTTAATATTAACCATCTAACAGAGAATGAAAATTATGAAAGTACCCAGAGAAGCAACTATACTGCAATTATAGTTTTGAAACTATGTTGAGCAGTAATAAAACTACCATATTTCTAGGACATTAGGGAATATGTACCTACTGGGTTATAGTTAATCAGCATTTGAAACCGGTTTATCTAGATAAAAAGACAAAAATAAAGGAGGTGTATAGCTTCACTTGTATTGATACTGATCCTGAGAACATTCTGGAAGTCATTTTCATGAAGAATCCTAATTTTTTAAAATAGTGTTTGAGTTTTTATAATTGTAACAAAAGGTGACTTACAAAACTTTCAGAAAAAAATGGTGATATTTAATAATTTTTGGAATCACAAAAGCAGTGGTTCCAGTTACCATATATTAGAATAACCGGGGAGTTTTTTTTTTTTTATTAATGAATATCTCGGGACCCACCACTAGGAGCCCCATGGGCACTGGCATGTTTAAAAATGTCCCTAGATGATTCATATGCGTGTGTGTGTGTGTGTGTGTGTGTGTGTGTGTGTGTGTCTTCAAGCTTTAGAATGGGGAATAAATATATAAAATTAGAAAATTCACATTACAGAATATTATGGTGAAATGGATGTCAGGAAACTTAAGCACATCACCATGGGAGCTATAGAGTTATTTGAAGTTTCCACTTCAAGTATTATGATGGAAATACCTTTTTTTTTCTTAGTTAATCCAATTAGAGAAATAGCTAATAATTCAACAGTAAAATTGATATTCCTAATTCAGCAACTCATTGCATGTCACTAATTGGAATTGTAGGGTCAATTGCCTTATCTCATTGGGGAAAAATAAAACCACTGGAGATGGCCAGACCATTTCTGTGGTTGACAGATGAACTAGATGGTGTCAGGGCTGATGGGTGCTTATGGCACACCTCCAAATAGATAGCCTGCTGCACAAATGCTAGAAGAAAATCAAGACACCAGAATGTTGTCATTTGGCCTTTGTTATAAACAGGGATTGAAAATCAGGTAATAGGTACTCCATGTCTGCTTCTGTCTGCACTTACACTAAGTAAGCTTTGATGATTCTTGTTGCGTGTGAGTGCATGGTTGTAGTAAGGCTAAGGGTCTATCACTTCCTCATTGCTTCTCAGTCAGTTCAGGAAACCATATGAAATAAGTTGGAAATGGTATGTTTGGCTTAAGTACTGATATTTCAGATTACAGTGCTCTTCCACTAGGAAGGGAGCTCTTTCTCTGTTAGCTTCTGCATCTGTGTTCTAGAATCCTTGAGTTCCTATAAGATCTTAATTTGAAATGTTAATTATCAAAACAAAAAATGTAATCCAACTCTGGAAGTGTAAAGAGGAAGAGTCTCACTTGGCACATGGGGTTTAATGCCTCACTTGAAAGAATAACTATCCTATTGACTTTTCCATGGTCTAGATTGGGGGTGAGCAAACTATCTTGGCCTGCCACTTACTATTGTAAGTCTTTGAAAGCTAAGACTGGTTTTCACATTTTTAAATGGTTAACAATCTTTATAATGTTTTGTGACATGTGAAAGTCATATGAAATTCAAATTTCAGTGTCCATACATAAAGTCCTTTGGAACATAACTATGCTTTTTTGTTTCCATTGTCTAAGGCTTCTTTTGGTCTAAAATGGCAGAGATTAGAAGTACAACAAAGATCATATATCTTACAAAACCTAAAATTTTGACTATTTAGTCCTTTCTGGAAGAAGTTTGCTTCTCTTTGCTCTAGAATAGTATTTCACAAAGTCTTAATTTGCATACAAATCTGGAATCTTTAAAATACAGATCTGATTCAGTAGGTCTAGAGTGGGGCCTGAGGTTTGAGTCTGCATTTTTAACAGGCCCGTAGTAATGCTGCTGCTACTAGTTTGAGGACCGCATTTTGAGAAACAAGCCTCTAGATTTTGGTCCTCAACACTTAGGCTTCCAAGACTGATAAGTCCGATTAGGAGATCTTTTAGGAATAGAGTCATAGTAAACTAAGATCATGCCATCTGGTCCCATCACTTCATGGGAAATAGATGGGGAAACAGTGTCAGACTTTATTTTGGGGGGGCTCCAAAATCACTGCAGATGGTGACCGCAGCCATGAAATTAAAAGATGCTTACTCCTTGGAAGGAAAGTTATGACCAACCTAGACAGCATATTCAAAAGCAGAGACCAGAGACATTACTTTGCCAACAAAGGTCCATCTAGTCAAGGCTATGTTTTTTCTAATGGTCATATATGGCTGTGAGAGTTGGACTGTGAAGAAGGCTGAGTGCCAAAGAATTGATGCTTTTGAACTGTGCTGTTGGAGAAGACTCTTGAGAGTCCTTTGGACTGCAGGGAGATCCAACCAGTCCATTCTGAAGGAGATCCGTCCTGGGTGTTCATTGGAAGGACTGATGCTAAAGCTGAAACTCCAGTACTTTGGCCACCTCATGGGAAGAGTTGACTCATTGGAAAAGACCCTGATGCTGGGAGGGATTTGGAGCAGGAGGAGAAGGGGATGACAGAGGATGAGATGGCTGGATGGCATCAATGACTCGATGCACATGAGTTTGGGTGAACTCCGGGAGTTGGTGATGGACAGGGAGGCCTGGTGTGCTGCAATTCATGGGGTCGCAGAGTTGGACACAACTGAGTGACTGAGGTGAACTGAACCAGGCTTACAAGACTGATGTAAATACCTAGAAATCTAATTTGTTATTGCTCATATTATAAATATCTACTTAATATGTTAAATTAAGAAAATGGTAGGGACTGATCCAGAATCTTCTGTTCCTAAGACATGCCACCTGAGATGCCAGATTAGAGCACAGGATTGGAATGGACTGGAAACAGTGAAAGGTATTTGTCTGTCTAGATTGTTCAGAGTCTTCAGGCTAAGAGAGATTTGTGAGCTCATTGTCACTGCATCAGAATGGTGGTTTTAAAATGTATAGGGGATTTGTTTTAATCAGGTATGGTTAGTGATACGTAGTCATACAGACATGGAAATGACTTATATGAGGGAAGAAGTTTTATATGCACAAATGCCTAGAAATAAGAGACACACTATATACCTTTACAGGGAGGCACCAGGGTAGCTCAGGAGGAAGGAGCAAGGTGAAAACATGGGGAAGAGCCTTTATTCTGAGAGAAGAAGTAGGTGAGGCAGGATGAGCAGGTTTAGGATGGGCTTGTTTGAATAGTTTTAGCAGGCTCAGGGGTTAGGGACTGTCTCTCTTTGTCTAGTACCTGATCCTGGGGTGATTAGGGCTCGTGGATAATGGGCCCAGAGTGTAAAAACTAGATAAAGAAGGGAGTTGAGGGTATGGGCTTTGAGTATTGGGTGGTTTACTTGTGAAAGTGTAGTCATTTTAAGTTGTTTGCTCTCTCTTGGAATTAGCACTAGGAAGGGAGGTCTCTCCAGTTTCCTCAAGGCCCTAGATGTCAAAATACTAGAAAATACAGAAAATAAAAAGGCATGATTAATATAGGTGGGTCCTTGCCCAGGGCACTCTTGCCTAGGATGGTTATAGGATGGACACTGCCCATACACACATTTTCGTTTTTTTTCTGTGTTTCTTTGTAGTTGATTAACTTCCCATCTAAGTGCTGTATTCCTCCTTCAGATTTGCTAATTCTTTTAGGTTATGAAGAGGTCCTTCTAGTCTGGGCATCCTTCAGCCTCTTTAAGTTGGTTTTGTATATTGATTATCAGTTCAGCAGGGCTCCAGTCCATCAAGTACTGATTACCTAGTTTAATTCAGAAAACAATCTTATTTTGCTCAGACCAAGTTGGATAAGAGCTTTTCTCGGTAGTGTTCAATACAGACTACACTGTATTTACTGTGTACGGTAACTTCAGCTTAATACAGTAAGACTGTTTAAACACGTGAACACCCTGTTTCAAACCATGGAGCCCTCAGTCTTTTTCAGAGGGCTGCTGATGAGTGACACTTAAGTAGTATATCCGAGGGGGAGCCATTTTTTATGACACTGTGGTCACTAAGAGGCTTCCCTGGTGGCTCAGTGGTAAAGAATCCACCTGCCAACGCATGAGACATGGGTTGGATCCCTGGGTTGAGAAGATCCCTTGGAGAAGGGAAGGGCAACCCGCTCCAGTATTCTTACCTGGAGAATCCCATGGACAGAGGAGCCTGGCAGGCTACAGTCTATGGAGTCACAAAAGAGTTGGACATGTTTTAGCAACTAAAAAATAACAACATGGTCCCTAAGAGGATGGAGGTAACATCGTAGTTGTCTACAAGCTTCTGGACACACCTCCTTTCTCCACAGAGATGTCTACAAGCCATAGGGAGAGAAAAGTTGTGGCAGATGCCTCTTTCATTATCAATTGCAACATCTATAGGCTGGCACTGAGTGATATTTCTGGGGTTCTGTCCCAACACTCTAGCCAAAGAGGATTGCTTGTAATTGTAGTAACTCCATCCCACCTCTCATTTACGTCGCACAGTAATGACCTATTCTTGGTTCATTGTTTATTATTATCTTGGAAATTTAGCCATGATATTTTAAAGGATTTCTATGCAAACTTCCTTTAAGTATGCCCTAACCCTCAAATCATGAGGAGTAGCATTGAGAGAGAACTGGATTTGAGTCCTCATACTTATTACTCTGTGACTGTGACTAAATCACTTCTTATTTATTTGGCTGTGTCGAGTTGTGGTATGTGGGATCTTTCATTTGGGTGCTCAGGCTTCTCCCTAGTTGCGGTGCTTGGGCTTAGTTGCCCTGCTAGCATGTGGGGTCCTAGTTCACCAACCAGGGATTGAACCCACATCCCCTGGATTGAAAGGCAAATTCTTAATCATTGGTATGTGTGTGCTCAGTCGTGTCTAACTCTTTGCAACCTTGTGGACTGTTGCCCTCCAGGCTTCTCTGTCCTTGAAATTTTTCAGGCAAGAATATTGAAGTGGGTTGCCATTTCCTACTCCAGGGGATCTTCCTGACCCAGGGATTGAACGGGCATCTCCTGCATTGGCAGGCAGATCCTTTACCATTGAGCCACCTGGGAAGCCCTTAGCCACCGGACCACCACGTTATCCCCCAGATTACTTCTCTTTGACTATCAGTTTCCTCATCAAAAGTATAGAAGAATAGTTTTGGATTACATGATTTCCACAGACCCTTCTAGCTTTAAAGCACTAAGCTCAACTGAAATGTTTCACATAAAAATGGGGTTCATTTCTTTATTGTCCTATTCCTGGAATATGCTATATGGTACTTTGGACCTCCACTGAGCTTTTACTTTTTTTGTCCTGGTGCTCTTGCTACTTGTTTAAAAGTCTGTTCCAACTTTCTTCATTAAAAAGAAGATATAAACGTTTAGGGGTAGATATCTCTATATCCCCTATCATTTTGTATAAAGGGGCTATTTGATAGATATTGATTGAATTAGTGTGAGAGTGAGTGACCTTGAAACAAGTAATTTGGGGGTAACAGATTCTTAAAAGGTTGAGAAGTTGAAGCCCTGCAAAACAGGACTTTGACAAGCTCGTTGATTGGATGTGTGGCAGTTCCTGTGGTTATATTGCAGGAACTACATTTATAAAATTATAAAATGATTTTGTTTCTCTAGAACATTGAAAGAGTAACTTGACTTTAAATTTCTTTATGGTCCATTATACTTTTGACGATGAAAGTAACTTCTGATAGTTTTATAGTTAGGTTCTATCTAAATCTTGTGAATATCAAGGATATTTTTGCTTTTTGTTTGGGAATTAACACATTATTAGAGGTTTGAGAAAGGAAGATAGACCATCTAGAATAATGTCAGTGCCATACCTATACATGTTTTATTGAATTTAAGAAAAAAAATCTCAAGAAATTTATTTTTAATGCATTTCCATTTATGTGCAGTGTTTTTCATCTAAAACTAAAATGTAACTATGGGTGAGGAAGGGGGGAGCTGAATATAGAATTGGTGCCAACAGATGTAAAAATGCCATGGAAATCTTTGGCCCAGAAATAAAAGCTTACCAAAATACATACACACAGTTGTTGGACTCCTGAACAGATACACAGCCGTCTGTATAGACAACAGTGCTTTGGCCAAGAGTCCCGGAGGCAAGCCAACCTCCCATCCAGATGCCGCTGCCAGTGAGGAACCATTTGGCTTCTAGTTCTCTGGCTGCCAACCTTCTTTCCCACTCTTTGGCATGGGTTTATACTGGGTTTGCTCAAGTAAATTAAGACTCTGAAGAGTTCTGTATTAACATGCTGCAACAATGGTGTACTATTTGAATGCCTTTTTTTTTTTTAACTGTAGTATAGTTAGCTTACAATATTATGTTAGTTTCAGGTTTATAGTATAGTGATTCATTATTTTCTTAGATTATGTACCATATAAAGTTATTTCAATATTATTGACTGTGTCCCAGATTATTGACAATAGATAGTGCTATGCGTTATATTCATATAACTTACTTATTTTATAACTTGTAATTTGTACCTTTTAATTCCCTTCACCTAATTTGCCTATCTTCCCACTTCCCTCCCCTCTGGCAACCACTAGTAGTTTTCTACTTATGAGTGTTTCTGTTCTGTTATGTATGTTCTTTCATTTTTTAGATTTCACACATAAGTGAAAGGGCTTCCCTTGTGGCTTAGCTGGTAAAGAATCTGCCTGTGATGCGGGAGACCTGGGTTTGATCCCTGGGTTGGGAAGATCCCCTGGAGAAGGGAAAGACTACCCACTCCAGTATTCTGGCCTGGAAAATTCCATGGACTGTATAGTCCATGGGGCCTCAAACAGTTGGACACGACTAAGCGACTTTCACTTTCAAATGAAATTGCTTTGAAAATTAAGAAGATATATTTTTATTTCTGTATGGATGCAACTTTACTCAAGCTAGAAACACCCTGAGAGCTTTAAAGTTCTGGCAGCTCCAAACATACAAGCAAAAAAAGAAAAAATATACTGAACTTTTTGGGAGAGGGAAATTGTTCGTGTGCAAAGTGCATGCTTCAAAAATCTCCCTGCTGATCAAAAAAATTCAATAAGCACATTTTTTCCTATGAAAATTGAATAGTTGTCAGTATTCTTCCCTGATAGTTTGCATGTAAGGCTAGTTTACCAGAAGGAAAAAAAATCAACATGAGCACTCTCTCTTCACCTTGTAATCTCATTGCATTACAATTTCTTAAAAAATTTTAAAATATTATATTGGAGTATAATTGATTTATAATGTGTTACTTTCAGATGTACAGCAAAGTGACTCTGTAATATATACAGATATATCTCTTCTTTTCAAATGCTTTTCCCATTTAGGTTATTATAGAATATAGAGTTCCCTGTGTTATCCAGGAGGTCCTTGTTAGTTATCTATTTTAAATATAATAGTGAATATATGTTAATCCAGACTCTGAATTTATCATTCCCCCCAACCTTTCCCCTTTGGAAACTGTAAGTTTGTTTTCTAAGTCTTGGAATCTGTTTCTGCTTTGTAAATAAGTTCATTTCTATCATTTTTTAAGATTCCACATATAGGTGATAGTATATGATATTTGTCTCTGACTTACTTCAATTAGTATGATAATCTACAAGTCCATCCATGTTGCTGCAGATGGCATTATTTCAGTCTTTTTTATGGTTGAATAATATTCCATTGTATGTATGTATCACATCTTCATTTATCCATTCCTCTGTTGATGGACATTTAGGTTGCCTCCATATCTTGGCTATTGTAAATGGTGCTGCTATCAACACTGGGGTGCATGTATCTTTTTAAATTATGGGTTTCTCCAGATATATGGTTGGATCATATGGTAGCTCTATTTTTAGTTTTTTAAGGAACTCCTCCATACTGTTCTCAATAATGGTTGTAGCAATTTACCTTCCGACCAACAGCATAGAAGGGTTCCCTTTTCTCCATGCTCTCTCCAACAGTTATTGTTTGTAGACTTTTTGATAATGGCCATAAACATCTGAATGCAGAGTTCCAAAGAATAGCAAGAAGAGATAAGAAAGCCTTCTTCAGCAATCAATGCAAAGAAATATAGGAAAACAACAGAATGGGAAAGACTAGGGATCTCTTCAAGAAAATCAGAGATACCAAAGGAACATTTCATGCAAAGATGAGCTCGATAAAGGACAGAAATGGCATGGACCTAACAGAAGCAGAAGATATTAAGAAGAGGTGGCAAGAATACACAGAACTGTACAAAAAAGATCTTCATGACCCAGATAATCACAATGGTGTGATCACTGACCTAGAGCCAGACATCCTGGAATGTGAAGTCCAGTGGGCCTTAGAAAGCATCTCTACTAACAAAGCTAGTGGAGGTGATGGAATTCCAGTTGAACTATTCCAAATTCTGAAAGATGATACTGTGAAAGTGCTGCACTCAATATGCCAGCAAATTTGGAAAACTCAGCCGTGGCCACAGGACTGGAAAAGGTCCGTTTTCATTCCAATCCCAAAGAAAGGCAATGCCAAAGAATGCTCAAACTACCGCACAATTGCACTCATCTCACACGCTAATAAAGTAATGCTCAAAATTCTCCAAGCCAGGCTTCAGCAATATGTGAACCGTGAACTTCCTGATGTTCAAGCTGGTTTTAGAAAAGGCAGAGGTACCAGAGATCAAATTGCCAACATGCGCTGGATCATGGAAAAAGCGAGAGAGTTCCAGAAAAACATCTGTTTCTGCTTTATTGACTATGCCAAAGCCTTTGACTGTGTGGATCACAATAAACTGTGGAAAATTCTGAAAGAGATGGGAATACCAGACCATCTGATCTGCCTCTTGAGAAATTTGTATGCAGGTCAGGAAGCAACAGTTGGAACTGGACATGGAACAATAGACTGGTTCCAAATAGGAAAAGGAGTTCGTCAAGGCTGTATATTGTCACCCTGTTCATTTAACTTCTATGCAGAGTACATTATGAGAAACGCTGGACTGGAAGAAACACAAACTGGAATCAAGATTGCCAGGAGAAATCTCAATAACCTCAGATATGCAGATGACACCACCCTTATGGCAGAAAGTGAAGAGGAACTCAAAAGCCTCTTGATGAAAGTGAAAGTGGAGAGTGAAAAAGTTGGCTTAAAGCCCAACATTCAGAAAACGAAGATCATGGCATGTGGTCCCACCACTTCATGGGAAATAGATGGGGAAACAGTGGAAACAGTGTCAGACTTTATTTTTCTGGGCTCCAAAATCACTACAGATGGTGGCTGCAGCCATGAAATTAAAAGACGCTTACTCCTTGGAAGGAAAGTTATGACCAACCTAGATAACATATTCAAAAGCAGAGACATTACTTTGCCAACAAAGATTCGTCTAGTCCAGGCTATGGTTTTTCCTGTGGTCATGTATGGATGTGAGAGTTGGACTGTGAAGAAGGCTGAGTGCTGAAGAATTGATGCTTTTGAACTGTGGTGTTGGAGAAGACTCTTGAGAGTCCCTTGGACTGCAAGGACATCCAACCAGTCCATTCCGAAGGAGATCAGCCCTGGGATTTCTTTGGAAGGAATGGTGCTAAAGCTGAAACTCCAGTACTTTGGCCACCTCATGGGAAGAGTTGACTCATTGGAAAAGACTCTGATGCTGGGAGGGATTGGGGGCAGGAGGAGAAGGGGACGACAGAGGATGAGATGGCTGGGTGGCATCACTAACTCGATGGACGTGAGTCTCAGTGAACTCCAGGAATTAGTGATGGACAGGGAGGCCTGGCGTGCTGCGATTCATGAGGTCGCAAAGAGTCGGACACGATTGAGCGACTGATCTGATCTGATTCTGATTGGTATTAGGTGGTGCCTCATTGTAGTTTTGATTTGCATTTCTCGTTAGTGATGTTGAACATCTTTTCAGGTGCCTCTTGGCCATCTGTGTGTCTTCCTCGGAGAAATGTCTGTTTAGGTCCTCTGCCCATTTTGATTGGGTTGTTTGTTTTTCTGGATATTGAGCTGCATGAGCTGTTTGTATATTTTGGAGATTAATCTCTTGTCAGTCACATCATTTGCAAATATTTTTTCTCATTCTGTGAGTTGTCTTTTTGCTTTTTTTTTTAATGGTAGTCTTTGTGCAAAAGCGTTTAAGTTTAATTAGGTCTCATTTGTTTTTTGTTTTCATTTATTTTTATTGCTTTTATTATGTCTCTATGAGACAGATTTAAAAAAACATTGCTGCAATTTATGTCAAAGAGCGTTCTTCCTATGTTTTTCTCTGAGTTTTATAGTATCCAGTCCGACATTTAGATCCTTAATCCATTTTGAGTTTATTTTTGTGTAAGGTGTTTAAGAATGTTGTAATTTTATTCTTTTACACATAGTTGTCCAGTTTTCCTAGCACTGCTTATTGAAGAGACTGTCTTTTCTCCATTGTATATTCTTGTCTCCTTTGTTATAGATTAATTGATCATAGGTGCATGGGTTTATTTCTGGACTTTTTGTGCTGTTCCATTGATCTATATTTCTGTTTTTGTGCCACTATGGTACTGTTTTGATTACTGTAGCTTTGTAGTATTGTCTGAAGTCAGGGAGCCTAACTCCTCTAGCTCCATTTTTCTTTATCAAGATTGTTTTGGCTATTCAGGGTTTTTTGTGTTTCCATTATAAATTTAAAATTTTTGTTGTTCTGCTTCTGTGGAATATGTCATTGGTAATTTAATAGGGATCGCATCGAATCTGTAGCTTGCCTTGGGTAGTATAAAATTTTGACAATATTGATTCTTCCAATTCAAAAATACTGCCTATCTCTTTGTCATTTTCAGTTTCTTTTATTTTTTCCAGTTTTTTGAGATATAATTAACAAATACATATATATTTAAGATATACAATGTGATGATTTAATATATGGACAAACTGGAAATGATTTCTAAAATTAAGCTAATGAACTACTCTTAGCACACTCAAAGTATAAAACACCATATTGTTAACTATAGTCACCATGCTGTACATTAGATTCCCAGAACTTGTTCATCATATAACTGAAAGTTTATACCCCTTGACCAATATTTTCCCATTTTCCCATTCCTGGCCTCTGACAGCCATCCCTCCATTCTTTGTTTCTATGATGGCTTTTTTAGATTCCACACATAAGTTAGCACATGCAGTATATGTCTTTTTATTTCTCATTTAATTTGCTTAGCATAATATCCTCCAGGTTTCTTCATGTTGTTGCAGATGACAGATTTCAGATGTTGCAGATTTCATATTTACTGGCAGTGTTACATACACCATCTCTTTTTTATCTGTTTATCCACTGGTAGACACTTAGGTTGTTTCTATATCTTGACTATTGCACATATGTTGAAACAAATATGGGAATGCATACATTTCTTTCAGGTGCTGATTTCATTTCCTTTGTAGATATATACCCAGAAGTGAAATTGCTGGATCATATGGTTGTTCTATTTTTTATATTTTGAGGAATCTTTATACTGTTTTCCATAATGGCTAACCCATTTACTGTTCTCATCAACTGTGTATAAGGATTCTCCTTTTTCCACATCCTTGCTAATACTTATTATTTTTTGTCTTTTTAAATTTTAGTTTTATTGGAGTATCAATGAATTACAATGTTGTTAGTTTCTAGTGTATAGCAATGTGATTCAGTTATACAGATACATATCTTCACTCTTTTTTAGATTCTTTTCTCATATAGGTTATCACAGAATACTGAGTAGAGTTTCCTGTAATAAATAGTAAGTCCTTGTTGGTTATCTCTTTTATGTAGTAGTGTGTGTATGTTTATCCCAAGTTCCTGACTTATCCCTCCCCCTCAACGTTTCCACTTTGGTAAACATAAGTTTGTTTTCCACATCTGTAAGTCCTTCTGTTTTGTAAATAAGTTCATTTATACCTTTTTAAAAATTAGGTTCCACATATGAGTGATAGCATATAATATTTTTCTATCTGTGTCTAATTTTCTATCTGTGTCTAATTAGTGTGATAATCTTTCGGTCTATCCATGTTGCTGCAAATGACATTATTTCATTCTTTTTTATGGCTCATATTCCTTTGTATATACGTATTGCATTTCTTGCCTGGAGAATCCCAGGGATGGGGGAGCCTGGTGGCTGCCGTCTATGGGGTCACACAGAGTCGGACACGACTGAAGTGACTTAGTAGCAGCATTGCATCTTTATCCTTTCCTCTGTCGATTGACATTTTAGGTTGCTTCCGTGTGTTGGCTGTTGTAAATGGTGCTGTAATGAGCACTGAGGTGTGTCTTTACAGATTATGGTTTTCTCCAGATATATGTCCAGGAGTGGGATTTCAGGATCATATGCAAGCTCTATTTTTAGTTTTTTAATTAATATCCACACCGTTCTCCATAGTGGTTGTACCAATTTACATTCCCAGCAACAGTGTAGGAGGGTTCCCTTTTCTCCAAATCCTCTCCAGCATTTATTGTTTGTATACTTTAAAAAGAAGTATTTATTAGGGTATATTTTATTTACAGTGTGTTTCAGATGTACAGAAAGGGAATCAGTTATACATATACCTATATCCACTCTGTTTTACATTTTTTTTCCCACATCAGTTTTGCATAGTATTGAGACACTTCCTGTGTTATACAGTAGGTCCTTATTAGTTATATATAGTTTTGTGTATATTGTCAGCCCCAATCTCTGCATTTATCCCTCTCTACCCTGCCCTTGGCTTTCCCCCTTGGTAACCACAACTTGTTTTTTACATCTGTGACTCTATTTCTATTTTGTAAATAAGTTCTTTGTACCATTTTTTTAGATTCCACATATAAGTGATATATTTGTCTTTCTCTGTCTGCCCAGGAATGGGATTGAAGGATCATATGGTAGCTCTAGTTTTAGATTTTAAAGGAACTTGCATACTGTTCTCCGTAATTGGCTGTACCAATTTGCATTCTCACCAACAGTGTGAGAGGGTTCCCTTTTCTCCATGTCCTCCTCTTTAATATTTATTGTTGGTAGGTTTTTCTGATGACAACCATTCTAAGCAGTGTGAGGTGATATATCATTGTAGTTTTGATTTGCATTTCTCTAATAATCAGTGATGGTGAGCATCTTTGCATGTGCTCTTTTGGCCATCTGTATGTCCTCTTTGGAAAAATATCTATGTAGATCTTCTGTCCTTTTTTTTTTTTGATTGGGAGGTTTGTTTTTTTCATATTGAGTTGCATGAGCTGTTTGTGTATTTTGGAGATTAATCACTGTTGATTACTTCGTTTGAAAAAAAATTTTTAATGATTTCCTTTGCTGGGCAGAAGCTTTTTCATTTAATTATGTTTGTTTATTTTATTTTTGTTTTTATTTTCATTATTGTAAGAGGTGGATCAAAATAGATATTGCCGCAATTTATACCGAAGGAGGTTCTGCCTTTTTTCCCTATGTTTTATAGTGTTTGGCCTTATATTTAGGTCTGTGATACGTTTTGAGTTTATCTTTGCATATGGTATTAGAGAATGTTCTGTGTTCTAATTTCATTCTTTCACATGTACTTGTCTGTTTTTCCCAGCACCACTTATTGCAAAGATTGTATTTTCTCCATTGTGTATTCTTCCCTCCTCTTTCATAGATTAGTTGATCATGTTGCTGTTTAGTTGCTAAGTTGTGTCTGACTCTTTGAGACCCCATGAACTGTAGCCCACCGGGCTCATCTGTCTATGGATTTCCCAGGCAACAGTACTGGAGTGGTTTGCCATTTTCTTCTCCAGAGGATCTTCCAAACTCAGAGATCGAACCCAAGTCTCTTGCATCTCCTGCACTGCAAGTGGATTCTTTAACACTGAGCCACCTGTGATATTGTCTTGAGAAACAAGTCTACTGGCCTAGTGTTCAACCAACATAATGCTACTGAAAAACCTGAAAGTCTTATTTAGCATTTCCATCTCAGACTAGATCAAAGAAATGGTTCTCTTTGAGCTACAATTTCATGATTGTATAGAAAAATCACTGATCCTTCAGACAATAAATTCATACTATACTATTTTAAAGTGATTTTTACCTCTTTGTAAAGAAGGGGTCAAAATAATAATCAGGATTTTTAAAAATGAAAAAATGAGATCACTCAAAGTTAATAAAATGAATCATGACCCAAACTCTATTTACTTTCAAAATACTTAATTCTACCCGGGCTGCTAGGATAAACAAATGAATGAAAAAATTAAAGCTTATGTACAGGAAGTTATTTTTGCAACTATAGACATCAAAAACCAAAAAGAGCTTTAGATATGTAGTATTTCCCTAGAGCATTTCTTGAAACTGTTTACCACAGTTACTACATATGCAAAGTAAGAATTGCAGGAAAAAACAACCTAAAAATTGGTATTAAATTTGTTTAATATCACATCTTTAAAAAAAATGTCAGCCGTACGATTGAAGCTATAATACAAATGTTTAATTATTGGCACTATCCTAAAAAGCACAGTGGAGAACATCTGATTTAAATAAAATGAGGATAATATTTCACTGGGTATATATCCAACAGATTTTTATCTCCCCACACCTATGTGTTTTATAGGCAAAATTTAAACAAACACAAATTTTTAAAAATAATGAAAGCCATATTTTGCTCAGGAATACTATTACACATATACCATATAGGTTATTTTATAGCAGATACTAGTCTGACAAATTTCAGATGGCAGAATGCTAAGCAGTAACTTTGTAATTGCCCAGCTAGTTGTTTCTCGTCATCCTGGAGAATCTGTCAGTGTATAATGTTGAGAACATCTTGTCACCACTACTTCTCTTCTCAGAGGTAACTCCACTGTGATAGAACATTTATATCTTAAGATGCAAGGCCTAGCAAAAAGCCTCCCACTGGATATCACAATGTTCTGTTTGAAAAATTCTGTTTCATTGTCTTACAGTGCACAAATTTATTCCCAGGCTTTCTATCCTGTCCACTGATTGATATGTATTTCCGTTTTTGTGTCAATATTATACCTTTTTGATTATTGGAGTTTTGTAGTACAGTCTGAAGACAGGGAGTCTGATTCTTCCATCACTGTTTTTCTTAAGATTGCTTTGATTATTTGGGGTATTTTGTATTTCCACATAACTTTAAAAATGTTCCAGTTTGTTCTAGTGAAAAATGTCATTGGTAATTTGATAGGGGTTGCATTGAATCTGTAAATTTCCTTGGGTAGCATGGTCATTTTGACAATATTGATTCTTCCAATCCACTCCAAGAATATGGTGTATCTTTTCATCTGTTTGTATTATCTTCCATTTCTTTCATCAGTGTCATAGTTTTCAAGGTACAAGTCTTTTGCCTCCTTGGTGGGTTTACTCCTAAGTATTTTATTTTTTCTGATGCAATGGTAAATGGGATTGATTCCTTAATTTCTCTGATATTTCGTTGTTAGGGTATAAAAGTTCAATATTTCTGCATATTAATTTTGTATCCTGCAACTTTACCAAATTCATTGATGAGCTCTAGTAGTATTCTGGTAGCATCTTTAGGATTTTCTTTGTGTAGTAGCATGTCATCTGCAAACAGAGACAGTTTTACTTCTTCCTTTCCAATTTGGATTCCTTTTATTTCCTTTTCTTCTCTGATTGTTGTGGCCAGGACTTCCAAAACTATGTTGAATAAAAGTGGCAGCAGTGGACATCCTTGGCTTGTTCCTGATCTTAGAGGGAGTGTGCATGCACGGTTAGTCGTGTCTGACTTTTTGCAACCCTGGGACCTACCAGGCTTCTCTGTCCATGAAATTTTCCTGGTAAGAATACTGGAGTGGGCTGCCATTTCCTACTCCAGGGGAATCTTCCTGACCCAGGGATTGAAACCACATCTCTCTGTCTCCTGTACTGCCAGGCAGATTCTTTACCATAGAGCCACCGTGGAGGTCCTGAGAGGGAATGCTTTGAGCTTTTCACTGTTGAGTATAATTTTTGCTGTAGGTTTACCATACATGTGTGGCCTTTATTATTTTGAGGTGTGGTCCCTCTACACCCACTTTCTGGAGGGTTTTTATCATAAATGGATGTTGAATTTTGTCAAAAGTTCTGCACCTGTTGGAATGATCATATGGTTCTTATTCTTCAATTTGTTGATTGGTGTGTCATGCTGATTGATTTGTTGTGGATATTGACAAATCCTTGCATCCCTGAGATAAACCCCATTTGAACATGACATTTGGTCTTTTTAATGTCCTGTTGGATTCCATTTGCTAGTATTTTGTTGAAGATTTTTGTGTCTATGTTCACCTGTAATTTTCTTTCTTTGTGATATCTTTGGTTTTGATATCAGGTGATAGTAGCCTCATAAAATGAGTTTGGGAGCATTCCTTTCTCTGAAGCTTTTGGAATAGTTTCAGAAGGATAGCTTTTAACTCTACTCTAAACGTTTGATAGAATTTGCCTGTTTAGCTATCTGGTCCTGGACTTTTGTTTGTGAGAGTTTAAAATTACAGTTTCACTTTCAGTAATGGTAAGTGAAAGTGAAAGTTGCTCAGTCATGTCCAACTCTTTTCGACCCTATGGACTGTAGCCTGCCAGGCTCCTCTGTCCATGGGATTCTCTAGGCAGTCTTCCCAACCCAGGGATCAAACCCAGATCTCCTGCAGTGCAAGCAGATTCTTTACCATCTAAGCCACCAGGGAAGCCCCAAACCGAGTTTCTTCATCTTGTCCATTTCTTTCTGGTTCAGTCTTGGGAAATTGTACCTTTCTAAGAATTTGTCCATTTCTTCCATGTTTCCATTTTATTGGCATGTAGTTGCTTGTATACTCTCTTATGATCCTCTGTGGTGTCTACCTTCTCTTTTTTTAAAATTTCTAATTTTATTGATTTGAGCTATCACCCTTTTTTCCCTTGATGAGTCTGGCTAATTTTGTTCATCTTTTCAAAGAACCAGCTTTTATAATAGTTTAATTGATCTTTGCTATTATTTTCTTAATTTCATTTATTTCTGCTTTGATCTTTGTAATTTCTTCTAACTTTGGGTTTTGTTTTTCTTCCTTTTCTAGTTGTTTTTGGTGTAAGGTTAGGTTGTTTATTTGAAATTTTTCTTGTTTCCTGAGGTAAGATTATAAACTTCCCTCTTAGAACCTCTTTACTTCCTCCCATCTAGAACCTCTTTACTTCCTCCCATAGGTTTTGGATTGTTGTGTTTTCATTTGTCCCTAGGTATTTTTTTTATTCCCTCTTTCATTTCTTCAGTGATCAATTGGTTTTTTAGTGGCACACTGTTTAGCCTCCATGTGTTTATGTTTAAAAAGTTTTTTCTTGTAGTTGTTTTCTAATTCCATTTCATTGTGGTCAGAAAACTTGCTTGATACAATTTCAGTTGTATTAAATTGACTGAGTTTCACTTCGTGGCCAATCCCTATGTGATCAGTCCTGGAGAGTGTTCCATTTGCACTTGAAAAGAATGAGTATTTTGCTGCTTTTGGATGGAATGCTCTATAAAAATCAATCCATCTAGTCTAATGCATCATTTAAGGCCTGTGTTTCCTTATTGATTTTCTGTCTGGATTATCTATCCATCTGGATTATTTGTCTGATGAAAGTGGGGTGTGACAGTCCCCATCTGTTTGTTTGTTAGTTCTTCTAGCTACATGCAGTTAAACATTTCTTGTATCTTCTTGGTCTGTGTCTCCATTGTTTTCCAAGATCTTGGATCATGTTTACTGTCATTACTCTAAATTCTTTTAGGGGTAGATTGCCTATCTCCATTTCACTTAGTTGTTCTGGGGTTTTATCTTGTTCCTTTGTCTGGAACATAGTCCTTTGCCATCTCATTTTATCTGTTTGTGATTGTGGTTTCCATTCCACAGGTTGAAGGCTTGTATTCTTCTTGCTTCTATTGTCTGACCCCTGGTGGATGAGGCTGGCCTAAGGGGATTGTGCAGGTTTCTTGATGGGAGGAACTGGTTCCTGCCCACTGGCATGTGGATCTGGGTCTTGTGTCTCTGGTGAGCAGGGCCATGTCAAGGTGTGTGATTTTGGTGTTTTCATGAACAGAGATGAGCTCATGTCATTTTTTCTTCACTCTCTTGTCTCAACCCTCAGATTCCGATTTCTGATTAAGTGAGGTTGTACCTGGCACCAGCACCATTTTATACTTCCCAACCCCTCCCATTAGGAGAGGCTTCTTTACCTACCAACTGCATTTCACCTCCCTTACATCACCAGGGTTGGGCAGCAAGACAAATCCTGCTGAAAGAGTTGACTTCTGCAGCTACCTTGCAAGAGTAGAGTTTTGAGATTTATCTGATCAGAGAGATTATCAGAAGATAGCAGCTTGAATGGATCTTGGATTTTGATGGAGTCAGAAACATGCTATAGTTCAATTCAGATATTTTAATTTGTACAACAAATAATTCTTTTACTTTAAAATTTCTGTAATATCAAAATAAAACATTAAACTATTGCATGCTGCAAAAGGAAAAGCAAAGAGGTCAGGTTTACATTGATTATCTTGGCTCTGTTTGTATAAATGTAACATTTGAACTAGAGGAATAGTTTTTTGTGCATACCCCCTATTCTTTCTCCAACTTGCCCACAAAAATACAATGAACTCTTGAGGTTGATTGTTTTAGAGTTTCAGTCAGAAAGAAGTCCATGATCTTAAATTAACCATTCAAGAAGTATTGTTTTCCCTGGCTACCTTCAGTGGAGCTGCCATATTAACTTTTCTTGAAGCAAAACATTAATTGCTTTCAGAACTCTTAAGTATCATTGACATTGATAAATCATCCTTAAAGAGACATGAACAAATAAATCAACTGCTCATCATCATATTCAGGAAGGATAAACATTTTTACAAGGAATAATGCATTAGGCAAACTACTTATGTAATGCTGGGTTGAATAAATATTTCTTGATGAGCCATAAATGGTATCCTATAAATTGAGTGACTAATGCATTGAAGAGGCAGCTTAATCATAGAAAAGCGTGGGACAAGGTACCCTGTAGAAAACATATTTATTTATTTTTATTGCAAAACAGAAACAGCTATTCAGCTGTTAGAGTTTAGTCTATTTGTTTCACAACTGTACATTAATATTAATAAAACTTCCATTTTCTCTTGTGTTAATGTGATTAAATTATTACAACACCAAAGTGATATTTAGATAATAAAATTTCTTCGATATTATGTAATATACTTTGTTGTTGTTCATTTGCTAAGTCCTGTCTGTCTCTTTGCAACCCCATGGACTACAGCACATCAGGCTTTCCTGTCCTTCACCATCATCTGGAGTTTGCTCAAACCCATGTCCATTGAGTCTGTGATGGCATCTAACCATCTCATCCTCTGTTGCCTCCTTTTCCTCCTGCCCTCAGTCTTCCCCAGCATCAGGGTCTTCTCCAGTGAGTCATCTCCTTGCATCAGGGGGCCAAAGTACTGGAGCTTCAGCTTTAGCATCAGTCCTTCCAATGATATCCTTCCAATGATTTAAGGTTGATAACCTTTAGGATTAACTGGTTTGATCTCCTTGCAGTCCAAGGGATTTTCAAGGGTCTTCTCCAGCACTACAATTCAAAAGCATCAATTCTTCAACACTCAGCCTTCTTTATGGTTCAACTCGCACAGTTATACATGACTACTGGAAAAACTATAGCTTTGACTAGACATACGTTTGTCAGCAAAGTGATGTCTCAACTTTTTAATACATTGTGTAGGTTTGTCACAGCTTTCCTTCCAAGGAGTAAGCATCTTTTAATTTCATGTCTTCTGTCACTCTCTGCAGTAATTTTGGAGCCCAAGAAAATAAAATCTGTCAGTGTTTCTACTTTTTCCTCATCTATTTGCCATGAAGTGTTGGGACTGGATGCCATGATCTTAGTTTTCTGAATGTTGAGTTTTAAGCCAGCTTTTTCACTCTCCTCTTTCACCCTCATCAAGAGGCCCTCGTCACTTTCTGCCATTAGAGTAGTATCTCACGTAACTGAGGTTGTTGTTCTTTCTCCCAGCAGTCTTGATTCCAGTTTGTGATTCATCCAGCTCAACGTTTCACAGGATGTACTCTGCACATAAGTTAAATAATCAGGGAGACAAATACAGCCTTCACATACTCCTTTCCTAATTTTGAACCAGTCTGTTATTCCTTGTTCAGTTCTAACTATTGTTTCTTGACCTACATACAAGTTTCTCAGGAGACAGAAAAGGTGGTCCGGTATTCCCATCTCTTTAAGAATTTTCCAGTTTGTTGTGATCCACACAAAATTGATGCTTTTGAACTGTGGTGGTGGAGAAGACTCCTGAGAGTCCCTTGGACTGCAAGGAGATCCAGCCAGTCCATTCTGAAGGAGATCAGCCTTGGTATTTCTTTGGAAGGAATGATGCTAACGCTGAAACTCCAGTACTTTGGCCACCTCATGCGAAGAGTTGACTCATTGGAAAAGACTCTGATGCTGGGAGGGATTGGGGGCAGGAGGAGAAGGGGACGACAAAGGATGAGATGGCTGGATGGCATCACTGACTTGATGGACGTGAGTTTGAGTGAACTCCAGGAGATGATGATGGACAGGGAGGCCTGGCGTGCTGCAATTCACGGGTCACAAAGAGTCGGACACGACTGAGCAACTGAACTGACTGAACTGAACACAATCAAAGGGTTTAGTGTAGTCAGTGAAGCAGTAGATGTTTTTCTGGAATCCTCTTGCTTTTTTCTGACCCAATGGATGTTGGCAATTTGATCTCTGGTTCCTCTGCCTTTTCTAAATACAGCTTGTACATCTGGAAGTTCTCAGTTCACAAACTGCTGAAGTCTAGCTGAAGGATTTTGAGGATTACCTTATTAAGCAAGTGAAATGAGTGCAGTTGTGTGGTAGTTTGAACATTCCTTGACATTGCCTTTCTTTGGAATTGGAATAAAAACTGACCTTTTCCAGTCCTGTGGCCACTGCTGTGTTTTCAAAGTTTGCTGACATATTGAGTGCAACACTTTAACAGCATCATCTTTAGGATTTTCAATAGCTCAACTATACTTTGCTGTATAGAAAAATAGCTCTACAAATATATAGACAATGGCAATATTAGTTGTTTATTGTCTCCCTATGAATTTTCTAATACATCAATCTAAATAAAGTCTGCTGTATTTACTCTGTATTATCTTCTTTTATGGGGCTTCCCAAATGGCTCAGTGGGTAATGAATCTGTCTGCAATGCAGGAGACACACACGGGTTCAGTCCTTGAGTTAAGAAGATCCCCTGGAGAAGGAAACAGCAACCCACTCCATTATTCTTGCCTGGAAAATCCCATGGACAGAAGCAGCCTGGCGGGCTTTAGTCCAAGGAGTCACAAAGAGTCAGACATGATTTAGTGACTAAGCACACACACATCTTCTTTTACAGAGTATGGTTTCAACAAACCTTCCATTTTAAAAGAAAAACAGTTGGTAGTATTTTCTCTTAATTCTACCACTTTCTGTTTCAAAGGAAAAGAACATGATTCATCTTTTTTTTTGGAAAAGTAGCCACTAAGAAGAGTATCTTTTTTGTTGTTTGTATTTGAGAAACAGGGTTATATTAATGGGAAGATAGATACTACTGATTGGAATAAGAGAAGTCTCATGACTTAGCACTCCCTTCTCATTTGCCCTTTCTTTATCTGCCTCTGAGCACCAGCTTTACCTTTATCCTTTCATGGACAATCTCTGTGTTTGCAAACATCTATAGAGACATCTGAAAGAGATGGGAATACCAGACCACCTGATCTGCCTCTTGAGAAATCTGTATGCAGGTCAGGAAGCAACAGTTAGAACTGGACATGGAACAACAGACTGGTTCCAAATAGAAAAAGGAGTACATCAAGGCTATATATTGTCACTCTGCTTATTTAACTTCTATGCAGAGTACATCATGAGAAACTCTGGACTGGAAGAAGCACAAGCTGAAATCAAGATTGCCGGGAGAAATATCAATAACCTCAGATATGCAGATGACACCACCCTTATGGCAGAAAGTGGAGAGGAACTAAAAAGCCTCTTAAGGAAAGTGAAAGAGGAGAGTGAAAAAGTTGGCTTAAAGCTCAACATTCAGAAAACGAAGATCATGGCATCTGGTCCCATCACTTCATGGGAAATAGATGGGGAAACAGTGTCAGACTTTATTTTTGGGGGCTCCAAAATCACTGCAGATGGTGACCGCAGCCATGAAATTAAAAGACGCTTACTCCTTGGAAGGAAAGTTATGACCAACCTAGATAGCATATTCAAAAGCAGAGACATTACTTTGCCAACAAAGGTTCGTCTAGTCAAGGCTATGGTTTTTCCTGTGGTCATGTATGGATGTGAGAGTTGGACTGTGAAGAAGGCTGAGCACCGAAGAATTGATGCTTTTGAAGTGTGGTGTTGGAGAAGACTCTTGAGAGTCCCTTGGACTGCAAGGAGATCCAACCAGTCCATTCTAAAGGAGATCAGCCCTGGGTGTTCTTTGGAAGGAATGATTCTAAAGCTGAAACTCCAGTACTTTGGCCACCTCATGTGAAGAGTTGACTCATTGGAAAAGACCCTGGTGCTGGGAGGGATTGGGGGCAGGAGGAGAAAGGGATGACAGTGGATGAGATGGCTGGATGGCATCACTGACTCGATGGACGTGAGTCTGAGTGAACTCCGGGAGTTGGTGATGGACAGGGAGGCCTGGCGTGCTGCGATTCATGGGGTCGCAAAGAGTCGGACATGACCTAGCGACTGAACTGAACTGAACTGAACTGATAGAGACATCAGCAAATCTCAGCAACGGCATGACACTACATGGTCCTTCATCCCTGAATGAAAATGCCTCACTTTGCCAGGACTGCAAACCTTCTCACAAATATGTGCTACTTGAAAGCCTTCCAATAAGTTTTACATTCCCACTGGTATATAATAGACCTGCAGTAATTATTTGTGTATGCATTTTATGCTGTTATTGAATAATTATGATTCCATTTTCAAATTATGTTCTATAAACTCTCATTTTGAGAACTATTAACAACAGTTTTAGCTAAATTTGTTTAGTACTTAGTATGTGATTTCTATGCATTTTATCATCCAGTGCTCACAAGTCTTTGAATAATATTAGTTATTATTTCCATTTTATAGATAAGGGATGTGAGGATTAGATAAATGTCATTGGTAGGCAGTTGAGCTGGAATTTGAACTGGGCTCTTTGACTCCAGAGCTCAATAGTACAGCATAGCTGTTAGATGAAAAAGGATTTTGGGGTCAACGGATTTGGAAATGCAGAATTAAACCAAATTTTGAAAACTTATATCTTACAGAATTTCTCTGAGTATTTAATATGCCAGTGCAGATTGAATCTTTAAGAATAAAAATTATATGGAATATAGTATGTGATATTCCTAAACTTACTAAACCCTACATATTGCTCAAGTGCTTAAGCCTGAAAATGCAGTTTTTGAGATGTCAATATTATTCAGAGCTATTTAGAAATTTAGTATAATTCCTATAAAAATTCCAAGTTCGTTTTTTTTTTTTCCAGAAATGGAAAAGCCAATCCTCAAATTCATATGGAATTGTAAAGGACCCATAATAGCTAGAGTAATCTCGAAGAACAAGAACAAAGTTTGAGAACTTCCATTTATTTTGAAAACTTAATACAAAACTGCAATAATAAAACAGTGTGATACTGACATTCAGTTCAGTTGCTCAGTCGTGTCCGACTCTTTGCGACCCCATGAATTGCAGCACGCCAGGCTTCCCTGTCCATCACCAACTCTCGGAGTTCACTCAGACTCACGTCCATCGAGTCAGTGATGCCATCCAGCCATCTCATCCTCTGTCGTCCCCTTCTCCTCCTGCCCCCAATCTCTCCCAGCATCAGAGTCTTTTCCAATGAGTCAATGCTTCTCATGAGGTGGCCAAAGTACTGGAGTTTCAGCTTTTGCATCATTCCTTCCAAAGAAATCCCAGGGCTGATCTCCTTCAGAATGGACTGGTTGGATCTCCTTGCAGTCCAAAGGACTCTCAAGAGTCTTCTCCAACACTGCAGTTCAAAAGCATCAATTCTTCAGCGCTCAGCTTTCTTCACAGTCCAACTTTCACATCCATACATGACTACTGGAAAAACCATAACCTTTACTAGACGGACCTTTGTTGGCAAGATAATGTCTCTGCTTTTCAATATGCTATTTAGGTTTGTCATAACTTTCCTTCCAAGGAGTAAGCATCTTTTAATTTCATTGCTGCAGTCACCATCTGCAGTGATTTTGGAGCCCCCAAAAATAAAGTCTGACACTGTTTCCCCATCTATTTCCCATGAAGTGATGAGACCAGATGCCATGATCTTTGTTTTCTGAGTTGAGCTTTAAGCCAACTTTTTCACTCTTCTCTTTCACTTTCATCAAGAGGCTTTTTAGTTCCTCTTCACTTTCTGCCATAAGGGTGGTGTCATCTGCATATCTGAGGTTATTGATATTTCTCCCGGCAATCTTGATTCCAGCTTGTGCTTCTTCCAGCCCAGCGTTTCTCATGATGTACTTTGCATATAAGTTAAATGGAACCAGTCTGTTGTTCCATGTCCAGTTCTAACTGTTGCCTCCTGACCCGCATACAGATTTCTCAAGAGGCAGGTCAGATGGTCTGGTATTCCCATCTCTTTCAGAATTTTCCACAGTTTATTGTGATCCACACAGTCAAAGGCTTTGGCATAGTCAATAAAGCAGAAATAGATGTTTTTCTGGAACTCTCTTCATTTTTCCATGATCCATTAGGATAGATATATAAGCATATAGAATAGGATTGACAGTCCAGAAGTAAACATCTGTGGTCAGTTGATTTTTGACAAGTGTGCTAGGTCCATTCAGAGGAGAAAGAATAGTTTCCTCAAAGAAGATAATGAGCCAAGTAGATTTCCCTATGCAAAACAATGAAGTTGGATTCCTACCTCATACTATATATAAAAATTAACTCAAAGTGGATCAGCGACACAGAACACACAAGCAACAAAAGAAAAAAATAGATAAATTTGACTTCATTAAAATGAAAAAGTTTTTTGAATCAAAAGATATTATTTTTAAAAAGCAGCCTACAGAATGAGAAATGTTATTTACAGTCATTTATCTGGTAAGGTTTAATATCCAGAATATATGAAGAACTCCTAAAATGCAATAATAAAAAGACAACCCAATTAAAAAATAGGCAAAGGAATTAAATAAGCATTTCTCTGAAGAAGATATACAAATTATCAACAAGCTCATAAAGGAAGCTTAATATTATCAGCCAATAGGCAAGTGCAAATAAAAACCACAACAGGATACCATTTCACACCTACTAGGATGGATATAATAAATTAAAAAAAAAACAAAATAATAATTACTGCTGAGAATGTGGAGAAATTTGAACTCTTATACATTGCTAGTGGGAATGTATAGTGGCTGTGTAAGCTAGTTTGGAGGCTCCTTTAAAAGCTAAAAATAGAATAACTACGTGACCCAGCAGTTAAACTCCTGGATATCTAGGTATATACCCCCAAATAATTGAAAACAGGAATTCAAACAGATACTTGTACACACTGTAGAATTATTCACATTAGCCAAAAGGTTGAAACAATCCAAGCACCATCAAATAAATAAAATGTGGTATATAAATACAATATTATTTAGCCGTAACAAGATTGAAATTCTGATACATGCTACAACAATGATGAACCCTGAGAACAAGTGAAATATACCAGACATAAAAGGGCAAATACTGTATGATTCCACCTACATGAAATATCTAGAACAGACAAATTGATAGAGACAAAAAGTAGAACAGAAGTTATCAGTGGCTGGGTGGAAGAAGAATGGGGAGTTACTGCTTAAAATGAGTACAGAGTTTCTATTTGGGTGATGAAAAAGTTTTGTAAATTCATAGTGGTGCTGGCCACACAACTTTGTGAATGTAATTAATACCGATGCATTGTACATTAAAAAATTTAATGTTACATAGATTTTACCACAATAAAAATATAACCTCAAATTGGGGCAGCATTATTTAGGGAAGCTAAAGGAGCAGGTAAATATCAGAAAAATTAAGCTGTATTTTGGAATTCTTTAATGGAAAAATCTGAATAAATCAGTCCAAAAAAAAATCCATTAGTACATACCATTCAGGTATGAAACACTAGTTTTGGGTTCCTGCTTTTCTCTTTTTCCTCAGTCTGAGCATATCTACATTCTTCATGCTGTGCTTAGTTGCTCAGTCATGTCTGGCATTTCGGGACTCCATGGACTGCAGCCTGACAGGCTCCTCAGTTCGTGGGGATTCTTCAGGCAAGATTACTGGAATGGGTTGCCATGCCTTCCTCCAGGGGATCTTCCCAACCCAGGGATCGAACCCAGGTCTCCCGCTTTGCAGGCAATTCTTTACCATCGGAGTGACCATGGAAACCCAGTAGCAGTGCTCTTGCATTGGCTGGGAATTGAACCCAGGCCTCCAGCGTGGCAGGTGAGAATTCTACCACTGAACCACCAATGCTTACACCTACATTCTTTAGGTTGTTAAGTAATCTGGACATCAGCTTCAAAGACATAGGAGGCACTTTGGCCAGTTGTGCTTGACAATCCATTACTTCATTAGTAGGATTTATTGGACAGGTTCCGTTGGTTTTTTGATTGCAAAATTAAACAGAAAACTGAGAAACTTTTGGATGGATTTCCCACAAGAATTCTCTGTTCCTCAGAACAGACTGTGATATAGGAGACCTGGTTATCTGGAATCTGGGAGTTGGAATAAAGGGCCTTTGGGGCCAACAAGACAGGCTCCAGGTGATGGTAGTATGTGAGCTCTGTAGGAGAGAGCTGGAGCAGTGGAATCAGAGCCAGTTACTGGGTATCTGAGCAGCTGGACACTTGCTGGGGAGGCAGGTGATAAGAATAGAGCTAATGTTCATCCTGAGTCAATCTTTTGTTATTTGTCTGAAATCTTTCTGAAGTGAAATGGATTTACGAGTAATAAATAATTCATACTTCTGCTTGGAGGTGAATATACATATGGCTGAAACTACAGGTAGGGGCAAGGAGACAGCCTGGGTTAAAGGAAAATGGTTCAGGAAGAACTATAAGTGCTCTAATGTATATGAAAACATACTGTCAGTGATGAAGTGCTAATCAAGCGTTAGTTATCTGGTTACTCATGGATGCAGAATTTAAGAGCTATTCCTTAGTAGAAGGATCTGGTCATCTTTGGAGTCCTGATAGTAAAACAAAGATGAAAAATATCCTCATCTATTAATATATCACTGCAACCTACTGAAAATTAGGATCTTAAGTGAAAGAAATGAAGGTTTAAATGGTCATGTTTTTAATCTAGGGGGAAAAATAAAAAATTTTTCCTGAGTATAATAACAAGTTTTAAATTTCAAAATATGATTTTTAGAAGTAGTCTTAGGAAAAAAACCTCCCTACAAAATAAAGATGTTCTGTATAGCATAACCTGGGTTTCTCTAGTGGCTTAGATGGTAAAGAATCTGCCTGCCATGCTGAAGACCCAGGTTTGATCCCTGGGTTGTGAAGATCTCCTGGAGAAGGGAATGGCACCCCCCTTCAGTGTTCTTGCCAGGAGAATCCCCATGGACAGAGGAACCTTGTGGGTTACAGTCCCTGGTGTTGCAAAGAGTCAGACACAACTGAACGACTAATGCACACACACATACATAGTATAACCCAAACTAGATTTGGAGTTGTCCTAGTAAAGATATTTATTTGGAGCAACTGTTCCTTGCCTTAGTAGCCAAGAGCTAATATTGGGAGTTTACCATATGCTAGAAACTGTTCCAGCTACTTTAAATGTGTCCAGTTATTTAACACTCGTAACTTTCTCTCAGCTAGTTACTCCTCTCATGCCCATCCTAGAAATAAAGAAAAAGGAGAGCTCAAGTAACTTGCCCAAGAGCCTACAGCAAGCCAGAGTTTGAACGCCAGCAGTCTGACTCCAGAGTCCATACTCTTAACCATTATCCCCCCTTTCCCAACTGCTTTTTACAACTCCTAACTGCATTATCCCCTTTTTGACAACTGAAAACAAAGGCCTCTGTTGATGGAGAGGAGTGGTGCCAAATCAGTACTTCCAAAGAATGATCCAAAAGACATTCGTCCCTCAGTATGTACTAAGTCACTTCAGTTATGTCCAACCCTTTGTGACCCCATGGACTGTAGCCCGCCAGGCTTCTCTAGCCATGGGATTCTTCAGGCAAGAATACTGGAATGGGGTTGCCACTCCCTTCTGCAGGGGATCTTCCCAACCCAGGGATTGAACCCATATCTCTTACATTCCTGCATTGGCAGGTGGGTTCTTTACCACTAGCGCCACCATATGCTTCATGGCAAAATAAAAGGGTCCACTGGTGAAACACTGAATATTGTATATCCCTCTTCCCATCTCAGATCCATAGTAAGTACTAGTATTCAAGGTTTTGCTAAATTTTACTGTAAATCTTTTCATGATTTGTTTCACCCAGCACAAAATCTTCATTTATAGAATATCTATTCCTGTATCTCAGAAGAGGTACTGTGTACACTACACCTGAGAAATTTGCATTAAAATGCTTTAATAACTGGCCATATTACAAAATAGCTGACGCTAACTGTTTTTGACAACTCTTATGTCTTTAGTTGTGGAGAAGGCGATGGCATTGGTTAGCAGGGCAAACCGACTATTTGGATTTAGTGAAATGGGCCTTTAAGTAAAAGATCAGGGAAATATTTTCCATATTAAAATATTCTTTTTTCCAGGTTATAGAGATCTTTTTTTCGTATGTTTTTTACTTTTATTTTGCTTTTGCTATATTCTTCTAGTCCCATGCTGGTCTAAATTGGCTTTAGTCACTATCTTATTTCAGAATTTCTTTTACTATCTATAGATTTTTAGACTCTAATGGACTCTCTCAAAATTTACTTAAAGATTCAAGTCTTGTTATCAATTGATTTTCATGAAAATTTGTTCTTAATACAGGAAATATGAGCAATGACTTGTCTTTAAATACGTTTCATGTCTGTATTGCTGACATGGTATCTTAATGAGAGGTCAGAGGTGGTTAGAGTCTCCCTTTTCGGCTAAAAGAGGCATGTCTGAATTGGCCGATCAATTGAAAATGGATTTCTGCAAATGGCGAGAAATATAAGCACTATGAAACATTTCATCCTTCTGTCCTGACCCTACCCCCACCTGCACCCACTATCCCCTAATATTACTCTGACCAATTTGTCAGGATCTGGTCTTTTAAAACCACTTTATTCTGCATCTATAGTCTTTACATTGCTTTCTATATGATTGAAATTACTATTAGGTAGCACATGATAGCTTCCATTTTATTATGTGATAGTACTCTCTCTCCACTAACGTTCTGATAGCTTAGAATAGTTCTGTATTTTTGAGCCTGACCATTTCTCATAATTTAGTTACCAGCTCTTGTTTCTTTCTATATCCTTTGCTGCTGCTGCTAAGTCGCTTCAGTCGTGTCCGACCCTGTGCGACCCCATAGACAAGCAGCCCACCAGGTTCCCCCATCCCTGAGATTCTCCAGGCAAGAATACTGGAGTGGGTTGCCATTTCCTTCTCCAACGCATGAAAGTGAAAAGTGAAAGTGAAGTCGCTCAGTCATGTCTGACTCTTAGCAACCCCATGGACTGCAGCCTACCAGGCTCCTCTGTCCATGGGATTTTCCAGGCAAGAGTACCGGAGTGGGGTGCCATTGCCTTCTATATCCTTTGGCCATTCATATATATTTTTGCATGTTCATTTATAAAATATTATTTTTTTAAATCCATTGAAGACAGACTGTGTTTGTATCTTGGTCCCACAATTCACTGTGTGTCTTTAGCAATTTATTTAAACTTGTATAAAGCATCTCTGGCTTCCCTTTTGTGAAGTGAGATTAATATCATATACCTTCTGGGGTTCTTATAAACATTAACGTTAATATATGTAACATGTAATATATTAATCACATATAACAAATGTAAAGTGTCTGGCTGTGGCAGATTATAACATATGGGCTCACCATCCATTTCATTTTCCTTGGCATGTAGCTAAACTTTATTTCTCAGCTCCCAAGACCTAGGTAAAGTAGTGTGATTAAATCTCACCAATGGGATGTAAAGGGAAGTGTTATGTCATTTACAGGTTGAGGAAGGAAGGAATCCTCTCTATTCCACCATCACTACTAGAGAGACTCAGAGATTGCAGAGTTGCAGAATGGAAGGAAAGTGTTTTCTTAGAGGAAAACTGCAAAGAAGAGGAAAACTGTAAAGAAGAGCCACCTGACCCATATCAGATTCTCCTGATATCTAGCAGATATTTTTAAGAACTTGGATTTGGGGGTTTACTGATTGTAGCAGCTACAGTTATTTACCTTTCCTTATGTATGCAGATGGGAAACAAGGAATAGAAGCTATGACCATTATTATTTTTGTTCACCATCAAAAGGAATGGCCAGCGGTAGCCTTAGACTTCAGTGGTACTTAATATTCATTGGCCAGATAGACTGAAACAATTTCCTTCTGACTCTGAAAACTTCTCTCTAACCTTACTTAAAAAATGTATATTCTCAGGAGGCTGTTTTCACAAGAAGTTTGAAGAAGTATAGAAAGTATTTTATATTTATTTATTTAAGGTCTCCACTTAACCTGAACTTCTTAATGCCACTATTTCTTATTTATCTGAATGAATGATTGATTTCATAAAAAGGAAATTAGTACAATATGTTGATGGAAGGTATTGATTAGTAAAGTTTAGTCTGTAGTTGTAAATCTTTTGGACATAATTTTGTGTATTTGTAGGCTAAGAAAAAGCAAAAGAGTTCCAGAAAAACATCTACCTCTGCTTAATTGACTATGCCAAAGCCTTTGACTACGTGGATCACAACAAACTGTGGAAAATTCTTTAAGAGATGGGAATACCAGACTACCTGACCTGCCTCTTAAGAATCTGTATGCAGGTCAAGAAGCAACAGTTAGAACTGGACATGGAACAACAAACTTGTTCCAGATTAGGAAAGGAGTACATCAAGGGTGTATATTGTTACCCCGCTTATTTAATGTATATGCTGGGTACATCATGAGAAATGCTGGGCTGGATAAAGCACAAGCTGGAATCAAGATTGTGGGGAGAAATATCAATAACCTCAGCTATGCCAATGACACCACCCTTATGACAGAAAGTGAAGAACTAAAGAGCCTCTTGATAACAGTGAAAGAGGAGGGTGAAAAAGTTGGCTTAAAACTCAACATTTGGAAAACTAAGATCATGGCATCTGGTCCCATCACTTTATGGCAAATAGATGGGGAAACAGTGACAGACTTTTATTTTTTTGGGCTCCCAAATCACTGCAGATGGTGACTGCAGCCATGAAATTAAGATGCTTGCTCCTTGGAAGAAAAGTTATGACCAACCTAGACAGCTTATTAAAAAGCAGAGACATTACTTTGCCAACAAAGGTCCGTCTAGTCAAAGCTATGGTCTTTCCAGTAGTCATGTATGGATGTGAGAGTTGGACTATAAAGAAAGCTAAGCGCAAAAGAATTGATGCTTTTGAACTGTGGTATTGGAGAAGACTCTTGAGAGTCCCTTGGACTGCAAGGAGATCCAACCAGTCCATCCTAAAGGAAATCAGTCGTGAATATTCAATGGAAGGACTGATGTTGAAGCTCCAATCCTTTGGCCACCTGATGCGAAGAACTGACTCATTTGAAAAGATCCTGATGCTGGGAAAGGGTGAAGGTGGGTGAGAAGGGGATGACAGAGGATGAGATGGTTGGATGGCATCATTGACTCAATGGACATAGTTTGAGTAAACTCCAGGAGTTGGTGATGGACAGGGAGGCCTGGCATGCTGCAGTCCATGGGGTTACAAAGAGTCAGACATGACTGAGCAACTGAACTGACTGATAGGCTAAAAAAGTTAAATGCAGGGACATTTTCACAATGATTAGCTATAAAATGTCTAAAATAACACTAAGTAGAACAACTTAACCTCATTAACACCCTCCATCCCTCATATAGTCCATGTTTATATTTCTGGGAATGAGAAACAATTTGTGTTCTGATATTAACTGTTTTATTACTCTTTTTAAACATTTTACTCTAGAATCCTTTCAGTGTCCAGCATTTTGGGAATCTGACACTACCCAGCTGAGGTGAATGGAAGAGGGCAGAGGAAAGTGCTAGAAAGTCTCATCTTGGTTGAATTAATTGATTTTTTCACAGTGAGCTCTGGGGGATTCTCCTACTTTCCTTTCAACCTCCCGTCCCTTCCTTTCTCATCTGTTCTTCCTGTTCCTCTTCCCCAGATTTTTCACAAAGGAAAAACAGTTAAAGGGCCCTGCTGTATAATTAGGTGTCAAAAGACTGAAATCTTTATTGTTCCTTTCCCTGGATTTCTTCAAGGGCGGTCATGACTAATTAACTATGAACTTGGGAGTGAGGAGGACATCTATCAGAAATGAGGTATATATGGCTTTCATGCAAACACAAAAAGGCACATGAACTGTAATTTTAAACACTAAACACAGCTAACAAGCACAGCTAGTAAATGGATAATTGTATTTTCATATTAATATCTCATTCAGCCCTCATTGCAGCGTTCTCCATGAAATGCTTAAAAAATAATCTTTCTTTTATTAAAGAAAATACAAGGTCAGAGCTGTTGTAAAATTGTAAGAGCCAATAGAGCCAGTGTGTGCTGCTAAAACCTATCCCCTGACTCTACCTACTAATATTCACATGGACCCAAAATAATGGAGAATCTACTGTGGCCAAGTGCCACTTTAACTGCCGTGTGACCTTTGCCAAGGCACTGAATCCTTCTGTATGTTACTTCCCTCATCTTTAAAGTGGGGATAATAATACTAACTTTATGGGGTTGCAAGAGATTAAATGAGTTATCCTAAATAGATGCCTGAGAATGGTGTCTGGCATGTAGCATATGTTCAGTAATCATAAGCTACTATAATATAATGTGGCAATTAGTAGTAGTATTCCTAATTAGTAAGTGGAAGAATTTAGTTTCTACAACTGTCTCAGATTTCTTCACTATTCCCCAAAAGACACCTAGATGTCATATGGCATCACAGGAACACACGACTGAATAAAATTAGTATTATATAAATATAATTAATTTAGCACTAAAATGCTAAGCAGCTACTTTAAAATTATGAGCATACACTAAAATACATGGTATTTTCCCTTGCTTTTAAAAAACTAATACACTGTAATAAAATTCACCCCCAAGTGTATATAGTTCAGAGCTCCACCAAATACATAGAGTTGTATAACTACTATATAGGACAGCTCTTAGAGTTTATTTACATGAATATTTAGAAAGAATTTTTCTAAAATTAGAAGCCTATGTAAGTACATCTCCTTGATTCAGGGACTTCAAATACACTTGAAACTTGAGTAATAATTCTCTTTCATTTACTAATTGACTCAAGAAGTGTGTACTGAGTTTTTTCTACACATTGTTATCATTTATAAAGAGAGGAAGAAGTATCCCCAAGTTTACTGCCTTCAAAAGAACAAATGTAATACTTTTGTTTTATACTTCTACCTATAGATCAGGAGAGGGAAATAATAGGCCTTTTTGTAAATTTAAAAAGAGTGCATGAAAAGAAGGATGACAAAGTGTCAGTTCTTCTCTTAATTAGCATGTATTAAAACAATTATATCCTCTCTCCCTATAACAACTACAACTCAGTTTAATTTCTCAAATATTTGAGCACGTCACTGGGTCGATACAGTCCTTGTCCTCAAGCAGTTTGTAGCATTGTAGAACAGATAATTGTAATAAATGGCAGAAAATGATCAAAGATACAAAATGAAATATATTCAGGAAGAGTTAGGGAATGTTGAGATGGGGGAGTCAATAAAGACTTTATCAAAGGCATAGCTTTCAAACAGTTTTGAAAAGGTGAAAAAGCTATTGGTGGAGGGAGGAGAAATTTAGTACACTATAAAGCTGTTGCACTGTCTAATACAGTAGTCACTAGCTATATGTGGCTGTTTAAATTCCAATGAAAATAAAATAATTTAAAATTTTAATTCTTCCTCAGTCCAACTAATCACATTTTGAATGTTTAATAGCCACATGTGGCTAGTGGCTACCATACTGAACAGGATAGAGTACAACATATCCATCATAATGGAAAGTTCTATTGGATAGTGTTTCTATAGAAGGAACAGCAATGAAAGATCAGGAAGTGGGAATAATGAATTACCCAAATCTCTGTTCAAGTCCTTGGACAAAATACCAGAAATAATGGTATATCCATGTATTTCCTCCCCAAATATAAATTGGAAATATGTGCCTATGTAAAGCTCAATGACTTAGTTGTTTTATTGGCTGCTCTGGTTCAATTGTCATGCTGAGTTCATACTATAAATCAATAATGAAGACATAAAACCTAACAGGCCTATCTAATTGCTCTATCTATCTGAGTATGCAGATCACAGTGGCTGAAAGCCAGGCTCGGGTCTAGCCAAGTGTGTTGCCGCTGTTTCTTCTGGCAGGGACCTGTTAGCTGAGTGGGTCCAAGCTGAATGGCTTGGGCCTGGCACTTTTGCAGTTCCCTAAGAACATGCTCACTATTGCCCTTTGCTTCTTTAGAAATAGCGCTAGTATCCATGGCAAAACCTAAAGGCAGGTAGAAGTTTGAGGAAACTATAACTCAGAGAAACAAGTCCTGCTGTATGCGATGGATGAATTGAGCCATGTGTGACCTTAGTCACTGATAAATTTGTGAAGGTAAAGACTTCAGCCTTTTGATAAGAATTGCTGTCCACGCTGTCAGAAGTGTGGTTCAGCCAAACAACCAGGTGGTGTTTTTACAGAGCCAGCCAGGGCATCATTTGTCTGAGATCCAAATGGACAGAGGTATGTAGGACAACAGACTGGTTCCAAATAGGAAAAGGAGTACGTCAAGGCTGTATATTGTCACCCTGTTTATTTAACTTATATGCAGAGTACATCATGAGAAATGCTGGACTGGAAGAAACACAAGCTGGAATCAAGATTGCTGGGAGAAATATCAATAACCTCAGATATGCAGATGATACCACCCTTATGGCAGAAAGTGAAGAGGAACTAAAAAGCCTCTTGATGAAAGTGAAAGTGGAGAGTGAAAAAGTTGGCTTAAAGCTCGACAATTCAGAAAATGAAGATCATGGCAACTGGTCCCATCACTTCATGGGAAAGAGATGGGGAAACAGTGGGAACAGTGTCAGACTTTATTTTTCTGGGCTCCAAAATCACTGCAGATGGTGAATGCAGCCATGAAATTAAAAGACGCTTACTCCTTGGAGGGAAAGTTATGTCCAACCTAGATAGCATATTCAAAAGCAGAGACAGTACTTTGCCAACAAAGGTTCATCTAGTCAAGGCTATGGTTTTTCCTGGGGTCATGTATGGATGTGAGAGTTGGACTGTGAAGAAGGCTGAGCGCCGAAGAATTGATGCTTTTGAAGTGTGGTGTTGGAGAAGACTCTTGAGAGTCCCTTGGACTGCAAGAAGATCCAATCAGTTCATTCTGAAGGAGATCAGCCCTGGGATTTCTTTGGAAGGAATGATGCTAAAGCTGAAACTCCAGTACTTTGGCCACCTCATGCGAAGAGTTGACTCATTGGAAAAGACTCTGATGCTGGGAGGGATTGGGGGCAAGAGGAGAAGGGGATGACAGAGGATGAGATGGCTGGATGGCATCACTGACTTGATGGACATAGTCTGAGTGAACTCCGGGAGTTGGTGATGGACAGGGAGGCCTGGCGTGCTGCGATTCATGGGGTCGCAAAGAGTCGGACACGACTGAGTGACTGATCTGATCTGATGTAGGACAGAAGTACCATGTATCAAGTTTTCTAAATCTGAGTCTAAATGTGTCTTCATTAGTTTAAAAAAAAAAAAAAAGTAGAAAATAAACCACCTGGAGAAATTAAAGGCAGCCCCGAATATACTGAATCCATACTTTTTTGGTTATTTGGTGCCTCTTGTTTTTAGATCCAATAAGTGCTTACAACGTGACTTTGATTCCTTTAAATATTGTTCAACAATAATTTACTTTAATTTGCATATTTTGGGGAGGGTTGGAATCTTTTAGACACCGTCATTAGGCATTTTATTTATACAAGCTCATTGGGCAATAGATTATTGTCTTCTCTTAAAAGGGCTTAAGAGTACCAGAAAAAGGCAGGGGGAAAACATACTGATTTTAAATAACTGTGCATACTTAGTCACATCTGACTCTTTGCGACCCCATGGACTGCAGCCCTCCAGGCTCCTCTGTCCATGGGATTTCCGAGGTAAGAATACTAGAGTAGGCTACCACTTCCTACTCCAGGTGATCTTCCTGATTCAGGGATCAAACCTATGTCTCTTGCATCTCCTGCATTGGCAAGCAGATTCCTTAGCACTGCATCACCTGGGAAGCCCAATTACTTTTCAAAAGTAAGATATACTGTATGCATACTACACATCCTATATGCACTTACTTTTTTTTTTAGAAGTAGTGTATAGAACCATATTCTTCCCACCCAAATACTTACATTTGGAGGAGTCATCTAAATGTCTTTATAGTTCTATAATCTTATGCGTGAAGAAAGCAGTTGCTATGCCATGAAAAGTATTTTTATAACCCTATTTACATATAAACACCTATTTTCAATGTATTGTTAACTAACAGTGTCAAGGGCAAATAGAAAAGTTAAATCTGCATACCAAGAAAACCTAAATAAATATTTTTCAGTTTATTAGATTCTCTTGAAAATGCTTATGATGATACATGGATTTCAATTATTTGATGCTTGTTGACTTCATATTTATTTGAGACTGTTCCCACAATGAACTCGGCATTTTCAAAGAATTGAAGGAGAGACCTCCCCCCCGCCTTTCTGAACAGTCAAATGAAGGAAAAAGTGATTAACTTCAATTTTCTTTGCTTTTAGAAGGCCTCTGAAAGTTTCATAGGTAGGGAAATGATACTGATGACTCAACTATCCATAGTGTTATTTTGCTTGTTTATGCTACCTGTGCGGAAAATACTAAGTCTAATTTATCCCCCTGCAAAATAAAAATCTACATTTATTGGGGAACCAGTACCAGCTATAAGAACTCATTTAGTTCAGGATAGTCCAGCTGCTGAAATACTCTTGATGACATTTAACCTTCAACTGGATTGCAGGAACAGCGCACATGTCATTTGGTTCCCAGTTTCATAGTTTTGGCATCTGTACATTATTTAGACAAGCTTAGGCTGCTTTGCTTGGCTATGATAGACATTTTAGAATATCTCTGACTCATGAATATAAATAGTTGTACAAAAATAAATTTTATAAAACCAGAGCTGGTAACAAAAAAATCACCTAGATATCAACAACTCTGAAAGAATCTAGTGTCACATTCCTTAGAATGTCAGATTAAACTAACATGTGCCAGTCAATATTGCTACACTGCGACCCTTGATGCCTCCTAAGCAAAACTATTAAGTCCAACATTCTCTCCTGTAAGCACTTATCTGTAAGGATGGCTAACATGTCCTCTGAAGCAGATATTGAAACTGATTGGACAATAGGTAGATACCAGACAGAGGCCTGGGGGCCGACCTCTAGAAATAGGGGGAGAAAATCTTAATCTGCAACACAATGCCGTTCTCTTGAAACCCTATCATTTTCACTTCCCATGTGTCTGCTGCCTGACTGTGAATGGATTTGAAAAGGAATGGTTAGTGCTGAAAATTGGATCAGAGCTAACATTCTCTCATTTTTATCAGCAGCTGCCAAAGGTCATCTGACATAATAGCTGATGAATTCAAGCCCAGTGGATTTCATTTGCAATTTTCAATTTACTGAGGCCTCCAAACCCCACGGTGATAAAAGCTTCCCCTATCGTGGCCTGTCACAAACATCAAGAAACTGCACAAACCCACAAGAAAGAAAAAAGAGAAAGCTGTGCATCCTTGCAGGTACAGATAAGGAGAACAGGAAGGAATGGTATCATGCAGGAAGGTACGGAGCAGCTTGTGTGGCTAGTTCTCTAAATGCCAATTGAAAGGAAAAGACTATGAAGAACAATCAAATAACTTCCACAGAATAACATCATGTTTCTTTGGGGCTTGTGTGTGAAAATTGCCTTCTAATCTCTTACTTGACATATCCTCAAACAAAAATGTGAGTGTAAATACGTGGATAAATAAATGAATAAATAATCCTTGCTTATTTAGTCCCTGAAAAGTAAGTATGCTCTGTATGTTGTATTTACCATAGTTTTGATTTACAAAATGCAGGCTTGTAAAGTCTCTTTTATCGTGGAAGTATCGGTCAGTACTAAGAAATCATTTGTTTTGTTACAGAGAAATGGTTAGATCCTTTGACTGATTTGCAAAGGCAGTCAAAGAACTGTCGAGCAACTACTTGTACGTGGATCTAGACAGTGTATATTGATGTATTAGCAAGAAGAAAGCCATTTGCCCCCCTTGTCAAGCTATTTACAGTGAACTTAGGCAAGATCAGGGACTGAATCTTGCTCCCAGTGGTTCAAATTGTGGAGACCATATTCATGTTCCTTGGAGAATGGCAAGTTTAAAAGCCAAGCAGTCCATCTTAATCCTATGCTAGTCAACTCATACCACAGCCAGTGAAAAGAGAGCAGAGAGATGGACCGCTCTTTGAGAGGCAATTGCTGGGAGAATTTAATTTCAGACGTGGATGTCTGGATCCCATTTCTACCAAATAGATTCAGAAAGCCTTATGAAATTGGTCTAATGAGGCAAGAGGACTTGGCAGTGGGCATCTACCAAACCTGCCTAATGACAGGACTTCTCATGACAGTTGACAAGAAAACCCAAGCATGACATCAACAGGACTAGGATATTTACTTCATTTGTGTGTTGATAACTGTGAGGCAATCAGAGTTTGGACAGGAAAGAAGATAATTCCTGGTTGAACTGATATGACTGAGAAAGACTGCCTCTTACAGAATCATTATTTAAATTGTCACAGTAAAAAATAAGAACATGGGTTATTCATCATAATTGAATCCTTAGTTCTTTGAAATTTAGCTATTAGGATTTTCTATTAGCAAAAGTTTAATGACCTTTTAATTCTTCAAACTCTCAAAATAGAAAATATGGTTTCCTCAGCAGTTAAAGATGGCAGGAATTAACATTTTGAAATAAGGGATGTAAAATTTTATTCTTAAGCTGCAGAAAATCTGGAAAGTAACCATATTTTAGTATTTTTTTGGTCAGGATGCTACTTTTCAAAGGTTACTTACCCCTTGCCCCTCCCCCCCCCTTTTTTTAGTTTTTATAGGTTCAAAGAGAACTGTCTATAATTTGCAGTTTCTATGATTTCTCTTTGATTGTTAGCATAATACAGAGATCCTGGTGATGACGAAAGATTACCTAATAGGGTCTTATTGATAATTTAATCGGTTCTTTAAAAAAATGCATATAACAAACTTGGTGAGGGTATTTCATTATCTCTGTTCTTCTGTGGCAGTGATAGAAGGCAAGCTGTACCACTTGGTCTGTAGTTACACAGAAGAAAGGTTAATCTCTTTTATGTTTCTTCTATTAGAAAAACAGCTCTTGAATCTTCAGGGCAGAGTCCTAAATTGTTCTTGTAGACTGATTCAGAGAGACTGTTCCTTCTCGTGCCCTGTGGCTAATTACATTCAGTCAGGTCAGAGCATTCACTATCGTTTGAATGGTACAAGAGGGCATTTCCCATTTCATTAATTGATTCTTTCATTCCTTCACCTAGCATTTATTTAGCATCTATTAATTGCTGTATACTATGTTGAAAATTATGAATAAGAATTTCCCTACTTTCAGTTTACAGAAGAGTGGAAGAAAAAAAATGTAAATCTGTTTTCTCTACCCCTACCTCCCTCTTCCCCACTCCATTGAGTTTATGTCATATAGCTGTAAAACTTTAAAATAATGAAAAGTTTATCCTGAGAATTTGGGCAATGTAATGATACTGTTGACATCTGGACAACATTTTATTTAAGGTGAAAGCTGTGTTCCACTCTTTTTTTGGTTTTGTTTTGTTTTTTTTGGCAATATACGTATCACCGTAACATCTTCCCAAGTCAATATACAGTCTATACTTATTTACTAAATACTTTTCTTTGACTGAACTCAGCTTTTTAAAATTAAATTCAATTAGGAAGAAGTCATTGCCTAAACTGTCACAAACAGCCTATATCATGAATAAAATTTAATAACATATAAATGTAAAACTACTAATGCATTAGTCTGTGTACCGCCTACATAATTTCAGATTTCACATGTGTTACGAATGCTACACTTTGGAAAGTACTGGTTTGGTGTGTGGTGCTGATAAAGACCAGTATTGTAGATTTGACCTCCATGAGAACAGAAGCTCCATGAGAACAGGTATTTTGATTTGTTTCTTGCTGACCAGCAGTTCCTAGAACAATGACTAGTACATATTAAATAATAAAAATATATGCTAAATAAATGAACAAGGGTCAATAAATGAACTTCTCAAAGAGCAGCCTGTATTTCCCATGTAGTCATAATAATCATACTTTATCATGATTACTTGCCTAATATCTCTCTTAATCACTAGACTGGTAGAAAACTTTGTCTTTTTTGTTCATCTCTGTTATAATCCCAGTGCCTTGAAAAATGTATGGCACATAGTAGGTACTCAAAAATTCATTGAATAAAGGGATAATGCCATTCCAAGGTCATAAAGCTTTTTCTGTTATCTCACTGATCATTTTTATAGAGGAGTTGATTTGGCCAAAATTAGCTTAAAGCTGTTTAATGCCTGGCATGTTAAAAAAGCAAACCTTTGTTGAGTAAATGAATGAGGGAATAAACAGTTTTGTGATACCAGAGAGAGTCAACTGCTTATATGAAAGAACTTTAAAGGAGGATAATCCTTTCTCAATGCTTAAATGTAGTGCCAATTTTCAACTGTTGAATAAGTCATCCCTGGCAAGCCTTTCTTACTGTTTTACAAATTAAGATTATACTGAAGTTTATGTGTTTATAGAAAAACTGACAAATGGTGAGGTCTGCAAATTACATAAAATGGTTCCAGCAAGTGACCTGATGGTATATTTTCATTTAGATTGCTTTTATGCATTCCTTGATTCACTTAAGAATCAAACACTTTGACTAGACAAGTAGTATTTACAAAATCTGAGTTTGTGCTTTTCAATAATGAGAACATCCATAAGAAGAAATAGTGAAGAATTAGCTGCATTTCTCTGGTCCCACCCCTAAAGAGTACTGTCAATCACTGCCCCAAACATAAGCTTTTGTAGGTTTCGAATGCTTTGAACTGGAAAACGACTATTTTAGTGGATAATTAAAGGGTGTTACAACTGATTGAGCTTGTGTAGAATCAGGAAAATTGGTGGGATTGGAATGGACATACAGGTCACACCACTTTTCCTTTGTAATATTTTCTACTATAAATGATGCTTCAGTTGAAAATCAAGCCTTAAACTAAGGTATCACAAATGGGTTGATAAGGTATGGCTGTAAAATCAAATACTGGGAGAACTGTCTTTATCACTTGAGAAATCATACTCAACTTAAACAAAGGGATGATTTCTTTAATAGCATAATTTTGTCTCTTAAATTTACAGCTTGAATTATGTGTGTTATAACCACAGTTTATTTAGCAGATCAGCACTTGTTGTGCTGCATAGAAGAGGGTTCAGTAAGATACCAACGAGTATCACACAGAAGAAAGATCTGGGGCCAAGAAAGTTTGGGTTAAATGGATTTTTTAAAAAAATGTTCTCCTGTCCTTCAGAATATGCCAATATATATTATAACCAGTCAAGAGTCATCTGTTTAAGCAAGAAGTTTTTTTTTTTTCTTGCGGAATGTCTATTAGAATCATCCAGAGCACAGATTGGACTGATGCTGAAGCTCCAGTACTTTGGCCACCTGATGAGAAGAGCTGACTCCCTGGAAGAGACCCTGATGCTTCGAAAGATTGAGGGCAAGAGGAAAAGGGGGTGACAGAGGATGAGATAGTTGGATGGCATCACAGACTCAATGGACATGAGTTTAAGCAAACTCCAGAGATAGTCAAGGACAGGGAAGCCTGATGTGCTGCAGCCCATGGGGTCACAAAGAGCTGGACATGACCGAGTGACTGAACAACAATAGCAACGTGCACAGATTGGGCAAGTCTCAGATTTCAATCATCTCTGTGGAATGGCCTTCTTGAAACAGTAATGCTTATGACTACTTATGAAATACCTTCTGTGACAGACAAATAATAGACACTCCACCCATCCTGTCTTATAAAAAGTCTCTTATTATAAAATGACAAACATATAGAAAACAAGAATATTATAAAACTATGGGTACACATTAGTCATTTTCCATTTGATAAGATCTTTTAAGATGTAATAAAATATTATTGAAATAATTGAATTCTCCTGTGTGTCTCTTTCCAATCCTATTCTCTCCTTACTTTTCCCAGAGGTAGCCAACATCCTGAACTTGATACATTCCTATGTATATATCACATTTGTATGGCTTTGTATATTTTAAAAGTTACTTTATAATACCGTAATTTTCACTAAAAATTATATTTTGATATATGTCTACATTGCTGCATGTAGGACCAAGTTACTTTATGTGAAACTTCTTTATGAGTATATTTTATTGATCTGTTCCACTAATGCTGGACGTTTCTTTTCAGTTCTTTAATAACATAATGTGGGAATGAGCAGTTTTAAACCTCTCTCCTGCTTGGTTTGAGTGTGCTCTTACTCCTCCTTGCTGTGGTGCTGCTCAGTGAGTACTCTTGTGTACCCACTGGGGCTCACACCCAGTGAATTTCAGACATCCTTCCCCCTGACATGAAGGTGACTTCTGGCAAATAGAGCAGCTGCCCCAGCAAGCAGGTTCCTGCTGAGTTCCCAGGCACTCTGGCCAGCTTCTCAGAAAGTTCAGTAGCATCCCTTATAGGAAGATAACTTGCAATGTTCATGAGCACCCCACCACCTGCCCGAGCTCATGGGTAGCCTAGGCTTACTGTACCTTACCAGAATTAAAGCCCAGATTTGAATAAATTCATTTTCTAATTGGATTAAGATAATCTGAAGATTGGCAGTGGTCCGAGCCTGTCTTTTTACCAGAAATCAATGTAGACCTGGGGCTTCCCAGGTAGCACTAGTGGTAAAGAATGTGCCTGCCAATGGAGGAGACACAAAGATGTCGGTTCATTCCCTGGGTCAGGAAGATCTCCCGGAGGAGGGGATGGTAACCCACTCCATCATTCTTGCCTGGAGAATTCCTTGGACAGAGGAGCCTGGTGGGCTACAATCCATAGGGTTGGGTTGCAAAGAGGCAGACACGATTGAAGCAACTTAGCATGCACACAATGTAAATCCTCTTTAGAGAAAAATACTATTATCTGAAGCCTCAACATATCTGTAAAATAATGGAAGAAAAAGGGAAAGCAGATACTAGAAAATAATACACAGGAGATAATGGAATTATCAGACATAGGCTTAAAAATAACTGTTTCATATGTCCAAGGAATTAAAAGGCAAGGCAAGGAAGAGAACCGCAACAGGAAATTGAAAGTTATAAAAAGGATGAAGTAAAAATTCTAGAAATGAAAAATAGAATAACTGGATTCAACAGCCCATTAGACACAGTTTAAGAAAGAATTTATGAAGCAGAACACAGTTCAGGAAGAAGCATCAGACAAGCATATAAAACAATGAAAATACAGAAAAAAAGTAGCAGAGGCATATCAGATATATTTGTATACAGAAAGAAGCACTAGTGGAAGAGATAATAGGAAAGAACTTCCCAAACAGCTAAAAGATACCAAACCACATTTTAAAGAAGCATGGCAGACCCTACACAGAACAACTACAGACAACCATTGCTAAGCACATAATACTGAAACAACTGAAAACCAAAATCAAGGATAAAAATCTTAAAAGCAGAGAGAAAAAAAGAAACATTACTTTCAAAGAAGCAAGAATAATATATTTTCTCAAAAGAAACAATGTAAATCAAAGTACAAAGGAATTATGTTTTCAAGGCATTGAAAGAGCATAATTGTCAACCTAGCATTCTATCCTCAGTGAGTACATCTTTCAAAAATGAAGGCATTCTCAGACAAAATTAAAAGATAGCACATTGGTACATTTATACATTTCATAATGATAAAAGTTTCAACTCAACAAGAAGATTAAGGTTTCTGACTGTAGGCACCAAATGACAGAGATTTAAAATATACAAAGGAAAAATGGACAGAATTAAAAGAAGATAGAGACAAGTCCACAATCACGTTGGAAGATTTAATATACTTCTCCCAATAACTGATGAAACAGGCAGACCAAAAAATGATACGAATATGGAAGATTTAAACAGCACAAGATTTAAACTTCACCCTAGACTGCTTTCTTTTTAGTGAATGTGGAATATTTATCCAAATTTATATGAGCCAAACTATAAAACAAGTCACAAAAAATTTCAAAAGATTAAAATAATTCAGAGCATTTTCTGTGGCCATAGTGGAAATATGTGCATGTGTGCTAAGTCGCTTCAGTTGTGTCCAACTCTGTGACCCCATGAACTGTAGCCTGCCAGGCTCCTCTGTCCAAGAGATTCTCTAGGCAAGAATACGAGAGTGGGTTGCCATGCCCTCCTCCAGGGGATCTTCCTGACCCAGCGACTGAACCTGTGCCTCTTATGTCTCCTGCATTGGTAGGTGGGTCCTTGCCCACTAGCGCCACCTGGGAAACCCAGTGGAAATGTATTAGATGCCAATAACAACAATGCTGAAAACCCCACAGATTTAGGAATTAAATAATAAACTTTTAAATATGCAAGGGGGTGTCAAAGAAAAAAACTATTCTGCACATTAGAAAATATTTGAATTCAATGATAATGAAAATGCTACATATCAAAATTTGTGGAATACAGTTAAAGTTATGCTTTGAGGGTCATGTAAAGCCAAACTAGACATAACAGATATAGACATTTACCTCTAGAAACTAGAAAAGAAAAATTTATAGAGGAAGTATGATTGATGAAGGGGAAAATAGAAAAGGTATAAATGTCAGAACAAGACTAAAGATCTCACAGATTTGTGAAAATTATTGTAATTATTAAACTAAGTTACGTGAGGGAGAGAACATAAAGTTTCTCTTTGCCTGTTATGGTCGTCACTCATCTTTTACATCCATGATCTCCTTCAGCACTCCCAGCATCTCCAAATGTAGGATTATCATTCCCATTCTACTGGTAAGGAAACTGAGGATGAGAGTACATTTAAGAGGTCATAGAAATTTTAAATGCTAGAATGCTAGGGGATAGAACGCAGATTTTTCTAGATTCTTGTCCAAAGCTCCTTCCAGAAAAAATGTTAAAAACATTTGCAGCTTCACTGGTGGTCCAGTGGTTAAGAATCCTCCTGCCACTGCAGGGGACATGGGTTCAATCCCTGGCCCAGGAAGATTCCATGTGCATGAAGCAACTAAGTCTGTGTGCCAGAACTACTGAGCCTGCACTCCAGAGCCTATTGCTGCAACTGCTGAGCCCACACGCCATTAACTGCTGAAACCTGTGCACCTAGAGCTCATGCTTGCAACAAGAGAAGCCAGCACAATGAGAAGCCCACACTCTGCAACAAAGAGTAGCTCCCACTTGCCTCAACTAGAGAAAGCTCATATGCAGCAATGAACATCCAGCACAGCCATAAATAAATAAACAAAAACTAATGTATATGTGCATCACTCAGGGCATGTAGGTACATAATAAGTACTATTTGAAATGTAAAGTATATGCAGATATGAAAAGATATATACAAATGATTTTACAAAATACAAACATTTAAATGCACTCTTCCCTCAACTTAGAATGCCTTTCTGTCCTTTATTCTCTGGCAAACTTTTAGTTGTCCTTCAAAACTCCACCTGAGCATTTTCTTCTCAGAGTAATTATCCTTTCCACATAAGCAAAGTTCAACACTGAGTTCATTTGCAGAAGTGATATTGTGTAGACATTAGGAACAAATGCTCTAAAGTTAGACTCAGGTTTGGCATGCTAGTTCTGACACTTAAGGAGTTATATAATTTTGGACAAGTTACTTAGCCCCTTGGAGTCTCTATTTCTTGCCTATAAAATAAAGATGATAGTAATATTTAATCTATTTTATTACATTGTTGCAAAGATTAAGTTAATTTCTATAAAGTGTTAGAACAGTACCTGGGACACAGTAGGTATAGTATAAATGTTAACTGGAGTTAATATTATTCAAAAATAATTATTGTGTACCTACAAGATGCCAGGTACCATGCTAAGCTTTATTGAGAGGCAGAAGTGAAGTAAATAGTTCCTTGCCTTGTAGTGAGAGAGACAGACCATAAATAAGTAAATAAAGATAATTTTGAATTTCAAATGTTTTATAAAAGACACAAACACAGAAAAGGCAATGGCACCCCACTCCAGTACTTTTGCCTAGAAAATCCCATGGATGGAGGAGCCCAGTAGGCTGCAGTCCATGGGGTCGCTAAGAATCGGACATGACTAAGCGACTTCACTTTCACTTTTCACTTTCATGCATTGGAGAAGCAGATGGCAACCCACTCCAGTGTTCTTGCCTGGAGAATCCCAGGGACGGGGGAGCCTGGTGGGCTGCCGTCTATGGGGTCGCACAGAGTCGGATATGACTGAAGCGACTTAGCAGCAGCAGCAGCAGCAGCTGTCGTTTAGTTAATTATTGAAGATAAACACTTGATTTACTTGCATTTAGCAAAAAAAAAAAAAAAAAAAAAAAAAGGACACAAGCAGAGAGATAATAGAGAGTAGTAATATTAGTTGTCATTGTCATCTATTTAAAGTAGGATGATCAAGGAAGTGACCTTTAAGTGATGGGGGAGTAAAAGTCTTCATTACTAGTGATGAATAATGTGAAGAGTTATGAGAGGATTTGAAAGAAGTGTGCTCCAGGCAGGAGGAACAGACAATGTGAAGATGGCAAAATTAGAACAAATTTGTATCTGAGGACAGAAATGGGGACAGAATGAATGGGAAAAAAGTGGAGAGGATGAGAAAGGTAGTAAGGGGAACAGAGGTTGGATCACGTAGACTTCATAAGCCATGGAAGTTTTGATTTTATGTGTAGCTAGGAACCACTACAGTAAGTTATAAACAGTAAAGGGCTATGATTCAATCAATGTTGTAGAAAGTTCACCCTAATTTCTCTTCTAGTCTTGCAGGAAGGCAAGACTGGAAGCAGAGAGACTCACAAGGAGACTGATGGGGGAAAAATGATGGTAGTAGAAAAGGAGCAAAGTATTTGGGATATGCATTGAAATGGGGGTTTACAGGCTTGCTGACAGACTGGATGTGGAGGCTGTGTGGATAAAAGGACTCTGAGATGACCACCACAGTTTTTGGCTTGAGCAATTGGGTAAATGCTAGGGCCATTTACTGAGATGGGGACTTATTTCTCCTTTGGGACCCTGGTGGTATATTTAGTACATGATTCTCTCTTTGAATTTTTCACACTGATACACAGTTATTAGTCTCATTATTTCATTGATACTGTTAGTTTCTTGAGGACATGAAATTTGTGTGCATGTGTAGAGGTATTTCTGGTATTTGGTAGAGTATCTCATACATGTGTAATCAATAAATTCTGGTTAAATTGAATAGAAAGAACCTGAGAGAAATGCTGGACTGGATGAAACACAAGCTGGAATCAAGATTGCTGGGAGAAATATCAATCACCTCAGATATGGAGATAACACCACACTTATGGCAAAAAGCAAAGAACTAGAGAGCCTCTTGATGAAAGTGAAAGAGGAAAGTGAAAACGTTGGCTTAAAACTCAACATTTAGAAAACTAAGATCATGGCATCTGGTCCCATCACTTCTTGGCAAATAGATAGGGAAACAGTGGAAACAGTGACAGACTTAATTTTGGGGGGCTCCCAAATCACTGCAGATGGTGACTGCAGGCATGAAATTAAAAGACACTTGCTCCTTGGAAGAAAAGTTATGACCAACCCAGACAGCATATTAAAAAGCAGAGACATTACTTTGCCAACAAAGTCTGTCTAGTCAAGGCTATGGTTTTTCCAGTAGTTGTGTATGGATGTGAGAGTTGGACTATAAAGAAAGCTAAGTGCTGAAGAATTGATGCTTTTGACCTGTGGTGTTGCAGAAGATTCTTGAGAGTCCCTTGGACTGCAAGGAGATCCAACCAGTCCATCCTAAAGGAAATCAGTCCTGAATATTCATTCGTAGGACTGATGCTGAAGCTGAAGCTCCAATCCTTTGGCCACCTGATGCGAAGAACTGACTCATTTGAAAAGACCCTGATGCTGGGAAAGATTGAAGGTGGGAGGAGAAGGGAACGACAGAGGATGAAATAGTTGGATGGCATCACCGACACAATGGGCATGAGTTTGAGTAAATTCTGGGAGTTGGTGATGGACAGGGAGGCCTGGCGTGCTACAGTCCATGGGTTTGCAAAGAGTTGGACACGACTGAGCGACTGAACTGAACTGAACTAAGAGGAAGTTTGGCATTGGAAGAATTTATTTGTGACAGTGGAAAGGATCAGATGGCACTTGAGATGAGACCCTGAAGCATAGTTGAGAGTAGCTATCTAACAATGAGGAAGAAGTAGAGAAAACAATGTATGCGAAAGTGGGAAACAGGGAAAGGCAGAGTGTGGTCAGTGCATAATCCTATTTGGCTGGAGCTTAGTAGCTCAGTTGTGTCTGACTGTCTGCAATCCTTTGGACTGTAGCCCACCAGGCTTCTCTTGTCCATGGTATTTTTCAGGCAAAAATACTGGAGGGGATTGCTATTTCCTTCTCCAGGGGATCTTCCTGACCCAAGGATTAAACCTGTGTCTCCTGCATCTCCTGGATTGGAGGAAGATTCTTTACCCACTGAGCCATCAGGGAAGCCTCCTGGCTGGAGCAGAGAGAGTGTGAAAGAGAACAGTGGGAGGTAAAGTTGTGGAGGAGGCTGAATCTAGTTCAGGGAATACTTCCAATACATCTGAGCTTCCTCTCATAGGCACTGGGTGGGTGGGTGGACATGGAAGGTTTCTGAGGACGGAGTCTTGAAAACTATCAGAATTGTGCATTTGGACGTTAAATCAGGCATACCATGCAAGAGGGCTCCCACTTTCTCTGGTTGCAGTATCTTTCTTTAAAAGTAGCTCCTATGGTCATGATGATAGCCATGACTTTCTTAACCTTTCATCTGTATTATTTCATCTTTCACTGGGTTGACTGATGGAGAAACTACATCTCTTTTCACTAAGGGCTTTAGTTTGATTATCACACCATATCAAATTATGTTTCTGTGCTTTTTTCTTATGCCAATGTTTTTATACACATATCTCAAGATTTGCCTTTCTCTTTCTTCCCCTATCTCCCCCATCATTTTCATGAGAGGTCTCAGGTTTCTTATCTGAGTCACCTGGCCAAGGGGTGGGTGAGCAGTTCAAGTTCTGCAGAGCACAGTGCCACACACTGGCCATCCTGCATCTGATCATCACACAGCCCAGGACACTGAAAGTCACATCAGTCATTTCATAATCTCAGTTCTGCTCTTTGGAAAGCCATTTTTTTCATCTCTAGCATGAAAACGTGCTGCTATAAAGCTTTCCTTCTAACCACAGAGATCCTTCTCTCTCTCTTCCAAGTAGCTTCCTGATTCTTTCTTTCAAAGGTATTTCCCTTCTTGTCACAGTTGTACTAGCATTCAAAGCAGACCCATCCAAGCAGAAAGCCCCTTTTCATCACTTTTATACCCTTGACTTCTTCCAAACTCACTCCATGTGGTTCACACATATACGACCAACAGATGTAGAGCTTGGGACTGTCAGATTGAACCAAAAGACCCAAAGAATCATTCTGACTATACAGTTACAGGGGGAAAAAAATCACTTCTCAACTACAATTAAACTATTCATCTTTTTTCTTTTGGGGGTCCTAGACGATATCATTCTCACTGTTACGAGTTTCACATAAGTGAAGAATTAAAGTTGTTTTGAAAAATGCCTTAACCACCAATTGAATGTTACAAATGCATTGATGTTTTAAGCTTCAAAATAAAAGTCTACTGACATGCCATTAAAATAATAACTTTCAAGTTCTTTCCCTTTATTTAAGAAATATTATTTTCTATGTATTTATTCAATAAGATACAGAAAGGCCAAAGAATAATGTAAAAATAAATACCATTTTTTATGCATGTGCATTAATTTTTATAAAAATAAGTATATAGTACAGACTATTTTGTGATATGCTTTTTCACTTAACACTATATTGTGAGCATAATGGATACTGTTTTTATTAGGCTGTAAAATATTTTGCCGTCATATAGCTGTGTCATAATTTAATTAATTCTATTTTATGGGACATTTAGATTGCCCTCCTTTTGTTCTTGAAGGCAAAAATATCCATGCAATAAAATCTTTGAATATATGTATGAAAACTTTCAATGATAAATTCTTAGAAAGCTGAGTCAAAGGGTATTGGAAATATTATGATCTTTGATATTTTTGATATGTTTTTAGTTTAAGACAATAAACTGAGAGGAAATTGCATCCCTATTCACAGGTTGCGCTTAGTAGCAGCCCAGAATTGTCGTGCACACACACGTAAAAGCTTGCTCTACTGTCATCTTCAGAATACTCCAGGTTGTAAATAGCAGAAATTACATGTAGATTTGTTCATGAAAACTTCAAAGAGCGAAAAGCCTATTTGCTGGTTACTCCTTACAAGTATTACTGGTGGAAATGAATAATAATTAGGTATCATATGCAGGAGTTTCCTTCCATAGTGCAGGAACTATATGCTTAAGAGGCTTTTGAGATCGGATAGAACTAAAATTGGGAAATAAACAAGTGGACTTTTAATAAGATAGTGTGTTCATTTTTTTCTTTGGTTTGTTTATGTTTTTATTGTTTTAAACTCAGGACAGTGGTTGACTATAGGAACCATATCTACCTATTGTCTCAATATAAGTTCAAGCACCTTTCTGGGATGTTTTGATGCCTTCTGGTCTAAAGAAGTTATTAACAGCCCCACATGGAATACATAACAGTGAATATACTTCATGAAACTTATGCCCCAATTATCCTATCTTGATTTATTTACTTAGCATGGTTTTCCACTTCTTAACATCTGACCACACTTGCCTTTCCAGGCTCATCTGTCACTCCTTTCTTCCCCACAACCTCCTGTATTCAAGTCACTCCAGACAGCTTGCCATCCCTGCAAGACTGGCGCTCTTCCATATCTCCTCACCTTGATTAATGCTATCCCCAAGGTCTTAAATGTTTGTCCTCCTTTCATCATGGAAACAAAGATGGGACCTACAAATTTCACTTCTGCAAAACCTGCCCAGCTCCCTGCACTAGAATTATGGTTCTTTTATATTCATTGCTTCTTACTCTGTTTTCTGACAGCATTTGGTTAAAATTGTTTTGTTTGGATTTATGCTGAGTTCTAGTATTTCTCTGTCTTAGACTATACTGTATAAAATCCTCAGGACAGGCATCATTTCCTATAGTTATTTCTATATTTCCTGTATTCAGCTTTTATTCTTTCAGTGCTGACACGTGGTGCTTAATAAATGTTTGCAATGTGAATGGGATAAATTCCCATAAATTATATATTTCTGTTCTCAGTATTTCATTTTAAGTGTCCTGAGTTATTTCAGATGCATATGGTACATCACAAACTGTAAGTTGACCTTTACTTGGCTCAACAACCACACTCTTTGATTTCTGCTGCCTCTTGAGTAACTCTCATTCCCAAATGCTTACCATTAATACTCTATGGCATTCCATAAAATCAGTGAGATATTCCATAAAAAGTTTTTTATTATTAAGAAAAATGGTAATTCCCTTGGCTAAGGCTTACAGTAAAATTCAAGACAAGAGAATCATTAAAATCAGTGTATGACATAATGAGGGCAAACCTTTGTCAACCTTGGGTTGTGTTTAAGAGCCTACGTCATTAAACTCTTATATTTACCTTACTTGTTATTCTTGCATTGTTTAGAGATGCCCTTCTCAAGCTGTTCTGATAATAATGCTTGACTGTGTTGATGGCTTAACTTGCATCACATCATGTATTCCTTACAGCAATCCTAAAAATCTGTTTTCAAGATAAAAAAAAAACTCTGAGGCTTACAGAGGGAAAGTAACTTGTCCCAAGTTACATACTAACAGATGGTGGAGCTGGTATTCCTGATAAATAATCATGTAGATTTTGAGTTGTCACTTCCAGTGACAGGTAAATTATTATGTCATTGAAAACAACTTTTTGAGGGGTAGGGCTTTAAAAAATATTGAACTGAATTATGTAGCTTTCAGCTCTCGGTCACAGTTCTGTATTCTAAATAGACATCTGGGAAGGTCTAATTCTTCCTTCTTATGATAGCCCTATTAATAAAGGCAGTTGCTGTTTTCTCAATTATGTTTTTAGACCCAATATCATCAGCTCTTTCAGGTGTTCCTCATGTGACTTGGCCTTCCCAGATCTCACATCCTCCTAGTTGCTGTCCTTTGGACAAGCTCCAGTTGTGTCAATCTTTGCCTGTCTTAAGACTCAGTGACGCCTAGAACTGAACACAATGGCCCGGATGTTTTCTAACTAGCACAAACCGCAGTGAAACTATCACCTCCTTAGTTCAGATACTTCACTTCTATTAATGCAGTCTGAAATTGTGTTACATTTCTTGGCAACTAAACATTTATTGGTTCACTTGCTGTCAACTAAAACCCTAAGTGGTTTTTTTATGTGACTTATGAAATTTATGACCTTAAGAAATTTATAAACAGGAAAGCAGTTTATAGACTATAAACTACTATGCTAATATTATTTATTAATAATAGCATAAATGGAAGATTTGACCTATATTTAAAGTGAAAAAGTTCACAGAATAAATTATAATTTGTGGATATTCTTACTGCCTTCTAAAAATCTCCATATCATTAAAAAAAACAAACAAAAACAGGTTACACTAATCTGGCTGCAAATAGTAGAGGGAAATCTCTCACCCATAGACTCTAATATTTCTAAAACAATCCAGTACTCAACGTCAACCTAAAAACAAGACAACACAATTTTTATTATACAGGGTGATCTGGACAACTACTATGAAGTCAGAATGTTTATACTTAGAGCAGAGTCTCTTTATTAAATAAACATATGTAAATTATAGCACTTGATAGCTGCTTGAAGGAAAATAGCCATCCTATTTTCAGAAAACAGAAAGTGCTCTGCCTCAAAACTCAATGCTTGCCTGGTAGCTCAGAGGTTGAAGCGTCTGCCTGCAATGCGGGAGACCTGGGTTCAATCCCTGGGTCGGGAAGATTCCCCTGGAGAAGGAAATGGCAACCCACTCCAGTATTCTTGCCTGGAGAATCCCATGGACGGAGGATCCTGGTGGGCTACAGTCCACGGGGTGGCAAAGAGTCGGACATGACTGAGCGACTTCACTTTCACCTTTACTGATACAGTTGTTCATTAATTCATCGAGCAAACATATCAAATTCAGGAAACTCTAGTAACTGATGTATTTATGGGAAATGAGAACTAATAAGGCTTTGCTGGAAGGCAGGGGCCAAATGCAATGAGCCTTGTATGTTCAAGTGGAGCATATGTTGTTTTTGTTTAACTGCTGTTCTTCTCCACACCCTCCTGGTAACTGAGCTCTCTCTTCCAGGAAGAGGACCCTCTGCACGTGGCTTGGAGAGGCAGAATGACCCAAGCCCCTTCATTCTTCACCCAGATACAAGGGTGGGCAAATGACCTAGCCCTAGGTAGTAAGAGGACACTTTTCCCTCAGGCCATAGTGATTGGTACAGGGCAGGCTGGTGACCCAAGCCAGGCTAATCAGGGTGCTGTCCTGGGCTTTTCTGTTAGAGCTATTGAAGAACAATTCTTTCTGGAGGGGTAGCTAGAATGTCCACAACAGAAGGGAGGTTTGGGGAGAGGGAGGCTTCTCAGTACATCTGGATGCCAAGTGGAGACAGTCTGCGAAAAAATCCAAGATAGAGATTCCATGATGGCACCACTTGCCACTGAATGAAGCCAGGTCTATGTCAGCTAATAAATAAGATTTATTTTTTGTTAGTTTGAATTGGGGTTTATTGTTTCTAACTAAAAAACTTATGTTATCATAAGGAATTTGATATCATTCAAAAAAACAACCCAATCAAAAAATGGGTGCAGGACCTAAATAGACATTTCTCCAAAGAAAGTATACAGATGGCCAACAAATACATGAAAAGATGCTCAACATCTCTAATTATTAGAGAAATGCAAGCCAAAACTAACAATACAATGAGATTTCACCTCACACCAGTCAGAATGGTCATCATCACAAAATATACAAACAATAAGTGCTGGAGAGGGTGTAGAGAAAAGGGAACCCTCCTGCGCTGTTAGTGGGAATGTAAGTTGATACAGTCAGTATGAAGATTCCTTAAAAAGTAGAACCACCAGGTGATCCAGCAATTCTGCTACTGGGTGTATATCCAGGGAAAAACATAATTCAAAAAGACACAAGCACCCCAGTGTTCACTGTAGCACTATTTACAATAGCCAGGACATGGCAGCAACCCAAACGTACATCAACAGAGGAATGCACAAAGAAGATGTGGTACATAGGTGCAATAGAATATTCAGTTCAGTTCAGTTGCTCAGTCATGTCCAGCTCTTTGCAACTCACTCATAAAAAGGAACAAAATTGGATCATTTGTAGAAATGTATCTGGACCTAGAGACTGTTGTATAGACCGAAGTCAAAAACAAAAACAAATACTGTATATTAATGCATATATGTGGAATCTGAAGAAATTGCTATAGATAATATCAATGTATTGTAAATAATTGCAAAGCAGAAATAGAAACATAGAAGTAGAAAACAAATATGGATATCAAGAAGGAAGGAAGGGGGGCGGGATGAATTGGGAGATTTTTATTGACATGTATACACTATTGATACCATGTATAAAATACATAACTAGTGAGAAACTACTCTATAGCAGAGGGAACTCTACTCAATGCTCTGTGGTAACCTAAATGGGAAGGAAATCCAAAAAGAGGGGACATACGTATATAACTGTTTCACTTTACAGTAGAAATTAACACAACATTGTAAAGCAACTATCAGATCAGATCAGATCAGTCGCTCAGTTGTGTCCGACTCTTTGTGACCCCATGAATCGCAGCACGCCAGGCCTCCCTGTCCATCACCAACTCCCGGAGTTCACTCAGACTCACGTCCATCGAGTCAGTGATGCCATCCAGCCATCCCATCCTCTGTCGTCCCTTTCTCCTCTTGCCCCCAATCCCTCCCAGCATCAGAGTCTTTTCCAATGAGTCAACTCTTCGCATGAGGTGGCCAAAGTACTGGAGTTTCAGCTTTAGCATCATTCCTTCCAAAGAAATCCCAGGGCTGATCTCCTTCAGAATGGACTGGTTGGATCTCCTTGCAGTCCAAGGGACTCTCAAGAATCTTCTCCAACACCACAGTTCAAAAGCATCAATTCTTTGGCGCTCAGCCTTCTTCACAGTCCAACTCTCACATCCATACATGACCACAGGAAAAACCATAGCCTTGACTAGACAGACCTTTGTTGGCAAAGTACTGTCTCTGCTTTTGAATATGCTATCTAGGTTGGTCATAACTTTCCTTTCAAGGAGTAAGCGTCTTTTAATTTCATGGCTGCAGTCACCATCTGCAGTGATTTTGGAGCCCCCAAAAATAAAGTCTGACACTGTTTCCACTGTTTCCCCATCTATTTCCCATGAAATGATGGGACAGGATGCCATGATCTTCATTTTCTGAATGTTGAGCTTTAAGCCAACTTTTTCACTCTCCACTTTGACTTTCATCAAGAGGCTTTTTAGTTCCTCTTCACTTTCTGCTCCAATAAAAATTTTTTAAAATTTTGATATTATGACCTTCATATCAAAGTCTGTTATAAGTATTATATATATTTGATATTTGTGTATTATATGTATATATACATACATGCCTATGCATACATACCCTCCCTCCTCCTACCCACCACATGTTATACAGGCTGCAATATTGTACTCAGTTTGCAATTTAAACTTTATGCAATTTCAACCTCATCTTTAGCAAAGTTTGTCTCTAAATGGCAACCCACTCCAGTATTCTTGCCTGGAGAATCCCATGGGCAGAGGAGTCTGGCAGGCTAAAGTTCATGGGGTCACAGAGAGTTGGACATGACTTAGAGAGTAAACTACCACTACTGTATTCTGTGTGTAAAATAGATTTTTATCAGTTCTTACTGATGAAGATGCTTTGAGAATAAATGAGCTAAAATTAACTGAGACAGATTTTTACAGATGCTGAGTGATTATTTAACATATACTGGTGACCTGAGAAAGTAGGCTTATGAGGCCTCCACACATCCATGCCTTAATTGTGGCAAACTCCAGTGCTTCTTTAGCTTCTAATTTTGGATGAATATCCAAATTCTGAAATTTACTATCCAGCTCTCTATTCACTAAAATAGAGAACACTGCAATCTTAAACCTCGCTTCAAAATTATTCTTCACAAAATTTTATGATGTATCAAAATAAGTTATGTCTGAAGTAAATTTTCTAATTTTAGGACCACTTTAGAAACCACTCTAATGTAGAATAATTTCCAGTACACTTACTGGTAAAGACATATTCCAAAAGAAGGAAGTAATTTGCAAGTTGTTTTTTTTTTTTTCCCCTGACTGAACAAGCCTCTAAAAACAAATACTCATCTATAATGCATGGAGTTTATTTTAAAGCAAAAATTGTGTCACATTTTGCCAGGACTAAATAATTATATTTTCTACTTTCTTCTTCCTTCTCTCCAGATCTAGTAATATTTGAATTGATCCACATAAAAATTACATTGAATTTTTTCAACAACTTAATAAAATACAATAATGGCATTAATATTGTAGATGGTCTACACATACAAACTAATCTACCTTAGTAGATTTGATGAGTTAAATTAGTCCAATTTCTTATTTTAAAAAAGTTAACAACCAATATCATTTTTTGACTGACTGATCAAACTGAGCTTTGCATATAGTACCAAGAACAGGCCTGAAGCATCAGAAAAGATACAAGCTTTGCCATGACCTGTGCTAAAACTTAATTATTCAAAGTAGCTAGAGGCCTGGTTGGGCCTAATACATGCGAAGTTGAATGTTAGTCCTGTGAAGATATTTGATCCCTACAGCAAACAGGCACCAATATTCAAAGGTTTGCTTTGTTTCAGTACTTTAACAAACCAGGCTATACAAACTCCATGTAGAATTGGGTCAAAACAAACTCAGTTTAGGAGGTTTGTTAATTCTTTGTCTATATAATACAGTAACAAGCAGGAGATATTAAGAAGAGGTAGCAAGAATACACAGGAGAACTGTACAAAAAAGATCTTAATGACCTGGATAACCATGATGGTGTGATCACTCACCTAGAGCCAGAGATCCTGGAGTGAAGTTAAGTGGGCCTTTGGGAGCATTACTATGAACAAGGCTAGTAGAGGTGATGGAATTACAGCTAAACTATTTCAAATCCTAAAAGATGATGCTGTTAAAGTGCTGCACTCAATATACCAGCAAATATGGAAAACTTAGCAGTGGTCACAGAACTGGAAAAAGTCAGTTTTCATTCCAATCCCAAAGAAGGGCAATGACACAGAATTTTCAAACTACTGTGCAATTGTGCTTATTTCACATGCTAGCAAGGTAATGCTCAAAATCCTTTGTGCTAGTCTTCAACAGTACATGAACGAGGAATTTTCAGCTGTACAAGCTGGATTTAGAAAAGGCAGAGGAACCAGAGATCAAATTGCCAACATCTGTTGGATCATAGAAAAAGCAAGAGAATTCCAGAAAAACATCTACTTCTGCTTCATTGACTACACTAAAGCCTTTTATTGTGTGGATCAAAACAAACTGGAAAATTCTTAAAGAGATGAAAATTTATCAGACCACTTTACTTGCTCCTGAGAAACATGTGTGCAAGACGCAACAGTTAGAACCAGACATTGAACAACAGACTGGTTTAAAACTGAGAAAGGAGTACATCAAGGCTGTTTATTGTCACCCTGTTTATTTAACTTATATGCATAATACATCATGAGAAATGCCAGGCTGGATGAAGCTCAAGCTGGAATCAAGATTGCCAGGAGAAACTCAATAACCTTAGATATGAAGATGACATCTGGAGGTTCACAGTTCACATGTTGCTGAAGCCTGGCTTGGAGAATTTTAAGCATTACTTTACTAGCGTGTGAGATGAGTGCAATTGTGCGGTAGTTTGAGCATTCTTTGGCATTGCCTTTCTTTGGGATTGGAATGAAAACTGACCTTAAATTCTCCAAGCCAGGCTTCAACAATACGTGAACCATAAACTTCCAGATGTTCAAGCTGGTTTTAGAAAAGGCAGAGGAACCAGAGATCAAATTGCCAACATTCGCTGGATTTTCAAAAAAGCAAGAGAGTTCCAGAAAAACATCTATTTCTGCTTTATTTACTACGCCAAAGCCTTTGACTGCGTGGATCACAATAAACTGTGGAAAATTCTGAAAGAGATGGGAATACCAGACCACCTGACCTGCCTCTTGAGAAATTTGTATGCAGGTCAGGAGGCACAGTTAGAACTGGACATGGAACAACAGACTGGTTCCAAATAGGAAAAGGAGTACGTCAAGGCTATATATCGTCACCCTGCTTATTTAACTTATATGCAGAGGACATCATGAGAAATGCTGGGCTGGAAAAAGAACAAGCTGGAATCAAGATTGCCGGGAGAAATATCAATAACCTCAGATATGCAGATGATACCACCCTTATGTCAGAGAGTGAAGAAGAACTAAAGAGCCTCTTGATGAAAGTGAAAGTGGAGAGTGAAAAAGTTGGCTTAAAGCTCAACATTCAGAAAACTAAGCTCATGGCATCCGGTCCCATCACTTCATGGCAAATAGATGGGGGAACAGTGGAAGCAGTGTCAGACTTTATTTTTTGGGCTCCAAAATCACTGCAGATGGTGATTGCAGCCATGAAATTAAAACACTTACTCCTTAAAAGGAAAGTTACAACCAACCTAGATAACATATTAAAAAGCAGAGACATTACTTTGTCAACAAATGTCCATCTAATCAAGGCTATGGTTTTTCCAGTGGTCATGTATGGATGTGAGAGTTGGACTATAAAGAAAGCTGAGTGCTGAAGAATTGATGCTTTTGAACTGTGGTGTTGGAGAAGACTCTTGAGAGTCCCTTGGACTGCAAGGAGATCCAACTAGTCCATCCTAAAGGAGATCAGTCCTGGGTGTTCATTGGTAGGACTGATGTTGAAGCTGAAACTCCAATACTTTGGCCACCTGATGAGAAGAGCTGACTCATTTGAAAAGACTCTGATGCTGGGAGGGATTGGGGGCAAGAGGAGAAAGGGACGACAGAGGATGGGATGGCTGGATGGCATCACTGACTCGATGGACGTGAGTCTGAGTGAACTCCGGGAGTTGGTGATGGACAGGGAGGCCTGGCGTGCTGCGATTCATGGGGTCACAAAGAGTTGGACTTTGTGACTGAGTGACTGAACTGAACCGAATGCAGATGACACCACCCTAATGGCAGAAAATTAAGAGAAACTAAAGAGTCTCTTGACGAAGGTGAAAGAGGAGAGTGAAAAACCTGGCTTAAAAGTCAACATTCAAAAAACTAAGATCATGGCATCCAGTCTCATCACTTCATGGCAAATATATGGGGAAATAATGGGAACAGTGAGAGACTTTATTTTCTTGGGCTCCAATATCACTGCAGACAGTGGTTTCAGCCATGAAATTAAAAGACCCTTGCTCCTTGGAAGGAAAGCTGTGACAAATCTAAATAGCTTATTAAAAAGGAAAGATATCACTTTGATGACAAAAGTCTGTATAGTCTAACCTATGGTTTTTCCAGTAGTCATGTAAAGATGAGAGAGTTGGACCATAAAGAAGGCTGAGCACTGAAGAATTGATGCTTTTGAACTGTGGTGCTAGAGAAGACTCGAGAGTCCCTTGGACAGCAAGGAGATCAAACCAGTCAATCCTAAAGGAAATCCACCCAGAATATTCTTTAGAAGGACTGAAGCTGAAGCTCCAATACTTTGGCCACCTGATGAAAAGAGCCAACTCATTGGAAAAGACTCTGATGCTGGGAAAGACTTAGGGCAGGAGGAGAAGGGGACAACAGTATGAGGTGGTTGGATGGCATCATTGACTCAATGGACATGAGTTTGAGCAAACTCCGGGAGATAATGAAGGACAGGGAAGCCTGGTGTGCTGCAGTCCATGGAGTCACAAAGAGTCAGACATAACTGAACGACTGAACAACAACAATATAATACACTTTCAAATGTTAAAAGCATTCAACAAGTGCAGGATTTTTTTGTAATGCCAAACGTCTGTCTCTGTGTATGTGTTTTTGAAAGGTTGTTGTTGAATCACGTGAAGACACGGGGATTCTTGGCCCCCGGAGGAGAAGAATTCTATCCGGGGCCAGAGTCGAGGCTTGATCGCTCAGAGCTTTTGTGTAATAAAGTTTTATTAAAGTATAAAAGAGATAGAGAAAGCTTCTGACATAGGCATCAGAAGGGGGCAGAAAGAGTACCCGCTTTCTAGTGTTAACAATGAAGTTATATATTCCAAAGAATTTCTGGAGGTTGTAAAGACCTCATCAGACCTACTCCCATAATTTACATTTTAAGATAACAGAATTAGCCAGAAGGTTTAATCCAAAGACTGTCCTCAGGCAGCATACATTATTGTTATATAATCCTAAGGAATGTAGAGAAGGAAAGAAAGTTTGTCCTTTCTTCCTCCTTGAGAATTCCAGACCCCTCTCTCCTTGGGGACCCCTAGACTCCTTATCAACCTGCCTAGGAAATGACTCTCTCATTTTCATACACACAACTAAAAAAAAATCAGAATTAAGAGCAAACTAGAAATCATCTTTAATACCTAAACTACATCCCTGGCTATGTATTAAAATTAGCTGAGAAACAAACAAAAAAAACCTATGCCACCTCAAGAGATTCTGATTTATAGCCTGGGACAGGGTCCATATATCTATCTATCTATATATATATATATATATTTTTTTTTTTTTTTTTTTAAGTTTCTCAGGTCATTCTAATATGTAGCTGATTTTGAGAATGACTGGCCTGAACTTTCTAATCTTTAAGGTACTGTTTACAGAGAAAGTGCTATTTAGCATATCAGGGGTTGAACACTCAAAAGCCACCAAGGCATCACAAAGGTAAAGCAATATGGCTGGAAGGTGAGAAGGGCTGGTGGCGACTATAGCAAACCAGGAGAGACTCAACTAAAGGTGACATTCACTGCTTAGCTCCTGCCACTTGTCATATAGGAATACAGGCAGTACTTTCAGATCTTTTGTTTTTCTTTAAAAAGAAAGAAATTCTAGATATTTTTATGGTAATATTTCCCTTCTTTTAAAGCAGCCAACCATATCTGGGTGTCACCAATTTTCTGTTCTGCTTTAATTCTCTTTTGCCATGTAAATATATTACTGTTAAATGGTGTGGATGGTTTCAAAATTTGCTCTTGTTTTAGCTGCATTTTAATTAAGTAATCAATTATTTATCTTTCTACCAAGTATTTCTTCCTAACTAGATCAAGGATTTCTTATTTAATTTTTTTATTGAGGCATAATTGCCATGCAATATTAGTTTCAGATGTGCAATATAAAGTTCTGGTATTTGTATATACTGTGAAATGATCATAAGTCTAGTTAATATCTATCAACATATAGCTATAGAAATGGACCAAGGCTTTATAGCTATGACTTTGCATAACAGAAGCATATGATGAATCTACTACTCTTTATATCTTATATAGTTAAAATAATAGATTTGTCTATGATTCACTTTTTCCCATGTTATTAATGGCATAATTTTATCTCTTTCTATTCATATCTCTCCTCCTGTACCAATAGAAAAGCTGATGTGTGATACTGGAATTCTTTATTCAGTTTCAACTGCAATAATTTGTTGTAGACATCACTTAATATTTTTCATTTGTAGTTTTCTCTTTTGGAGACAAATAAATGTTATCTCTGGCCATTTGAATTGTATCAATAAAGTTTAGTTTTTTTCCTAAAGAACACCTATTTTCTTATTCTACCATATCCAGTAACACCACTTGGCTTTACTGTTGCTAATACATACACCCATACACTAATGAAAGCAGCTTCTATATCTTTCCTTTCAGTTCAGTCGTTCAGTCGTGTCCGACTCTTTGTGACCCCATAAATCACAGTGCGCCAGGCCTCCCTGTCCATCACCAACTCCCAGAGTTTACCCAAACTCATGTCCATCAAGTCGGTGATGCCATCCAGCCATCTCATCCTCTGTCGTCCCCTTCTCCTCCTGCCCCAAATCCCTCCCAGCATCAGGGTCTTTTCCAATGAGTCAACTCTTCGCATGAGGTGGCCAAAGTATTGGAGTTTCAGCTTCAACATCAGTCCTTCCAATGAACACCCAGGACTGATCTCCTTGCAGTCCAAGGGACTCTCAAGAGTGTTCTCCAACACCACAGTTCAAAAGCATCAATTCTTTGGCGCTCAGCCTTCTTCACAGTCCAACTCTCACATCCATACATGACCAATGGAAAAACCATAGCCTTGACTAGACAGACCTTTGTTGGCAAAATAATGTCTCTGCTTTTTAATATGTTATCTAGGTTGGTCGTAACTTTCCTTTTAAGGAGTAAGTGTGTTTTAATTTCATGGCTGCAATCACCATCTGCAGTGATTTTGGAGCCCAAAAAATAAAGTCTGACACTGTCTCCACTGTTTCCCCATCTATTTCCCATGAAGTGATGTGACCAAATGCCATGATCTTAGTTTTCTGAATGTTGAGCTTTAAGCTAACTTTTTCACTCTCCTCTTTCACTTTCATCAAGAGACTTTTTAGTTCTTCTTCACTTTCTGCCATAAGGGTGGTATCATCTGCATATCTGAGGTTATTGATATTTCTCCTGGCAATCTTGATTCCAGCTTGTGCTTCTTCCAGCCCAGTGTTTCTCATGATGTACTCTGCATATGTTAAATAAGCAGGATGACAATAAACATGTTACACAAATACTAATAAACTTATGTTTACTTAAGGTGGATGCAGTACTTTGAATCATCCCTGTAAGAGCACTGAGGTTCTCATTTTCTACCATAGCAGACAAACATGGAGCGGACAGGTTTGTGAGTGAATTTGCTGACAAATTTCATATAAGCCATGAAGATAGGAACTGACAAAAAAATTTCCTTCATGAATTATGCTTAAAAAGCCTATTCATAGTTTGAAAAGTTTTAGCATTTATTTGAGGCCTACAATTACTGTAAAGAAGTTTGGGAATTTGTACTGACAGAAGGACACAAGATGAACTGATAGGTGAAGATGTGATTTATTTGCAAAAGATTCTGTCTTTTGAGTATGTCCTCAACTGAGTCGTGTATGTGATTAAAGTTTTTCTGTTTGAGATCAGTTAAGGTTTTGATATGAATTATAGTCTCTTGAAAAGAACAGAGTGATCTTTGAAGACCTCTTTGTGTGAATGCAGACTTAAACAAACCAATTAGAAAATGCCCAGATGCCAGAGTAGATGATAATTGAATAATATTTAACCTAATAGTTGTAAAAACTATGAATAGTTATAAATAGATATACATCCAACCAATTCATGATTGATTCATAAAGCTGACTCCTGTTGATAAAACAGGAGAACTAAATAAACTTTTCTGTGACACTCCACCATTTGTGGAACCCACCATTTCACTTAGAGGAAGAAGGCCATAAGCTCCTTGAAATATGAATTTGTTAAAGGGCAACATTTTCCTCCTTCTGCTATGGCAGAAAAAAAATTACAGAACTTGAGGTTTTCAATATGTTCATTTGTGTACATATAACGTACATACATGTAGGCACGCATACACAACTGTTGTTATATGAATGAATATAAATGTACATATACCCATATATGGCTTTCTTTCTTTCCTTTTCTATTTCCTTCCTCCATTCATTCCTTTATTCTTGGTAAAAAAAGAAATAAATGAACATTCAGTGCTGTAATGAAGTCAACTTTTGTGAGAAGAAAACATTTAATCAGTAATTAGTATTTACTGATGTTTTACCTAAAGGTATTATTTAAAAACATAACAGAGAATTTTATTTTTCTTTTTGCAGGAAAGTAGGATACAGGAAGTATAGGATGTTTAAATATTTTATGATCCTCTCTAGCTGTTTTTCATAGACTCATAGAAAGCCAGACCTGGAAGAAACCTAATATAGCATATAGATTAAATTCCTCATTTTGTAGATGAGAAGACTGAAGCTCTTACCAGCTAAGGATCTTCCTCAAGCAACTAGGATTTAAACTCAGACTTTCTGACTCTAAGTCAGTAGCTCAGCTCTATGAAACAACCAATTTAAACAAGACAAAATGAGTCTACAATTCTCAGCATAAGGTTAATTAAAAAGAAAAAAGATCCTCTTCGTTTGCTGAAAAGGTCAGCCAGAGTAGTAATATACAGTTAAAGAGATTATATTTTTGTTCATTTGTTTAAATTTTCAGTCAGTAGTTCTAATGAGATATATATCATTTAACCCATAATTTCCACTATAATAAAGCAAAAGAGTTGTGTCCAACCCTTTGAGAGCCTATGGACTATATAGCCTGCCAGGCTCCTCTGTCCATGGAATTCTCCAAGACAGAATACTAGAGTGGGTAACCATTCACTTCTCCAGGGGATCTTCCCAACCCTGGGATTGAACCCAGGTCTCCTGTATTGCAGGGTGGATTCTTTAACAACTGAGCCACCAGGGAAGCCCAAGAATACTGGAGTGGGTAGCCTATTCCTTCTCCAGGGGATCCTCCCGACCCAGGAATTGAACAGGGGTCTCCTGCATTGCAGGTGGATTATTTACCAGCTGAGCTACCAGTGAAGCCCAAAGAACTGGTTAGAACACATATTAGGCATTAGCAAATTCCAAGTTCTGATTCTACCTGGCACTTACTAACTGAGTGACCTTGGAAGATATAAAACTCTCTGAGCTTTAGTTTCCTTACTAGCAAATTGGGTATATTAGCATTTATCAGAGTGTTCGTCTGAGTATTAAGAAAGATGATGCACCCAAAATGCCTAGCTCTGATGCTCAATAAGGTTCAACACTTCGCCCCTAAAATTTTAATAGCAATTGATAAGAAGGTGGTTGATGAACTTTCTGGGGTTATACTGAGATGATTGGTTGATATCTGAAATTACTTATAAGGTTGGACAACCATGAAAGAATACCGATTTAATTTAGTTTCACATAAGACATGTGTTTTTAGGTCTACTGATCATTTGGTAGCTCTCTTGTACTCATTCTTGGCTTGTAGTTTCCAAAGTAAACTTCATGTTCCTTTCATTTTCCTGTTGCTGCTGCTGCTGCATCACTTCAGTCATGTCCAACTCTTTGCGACCCCATAGACCGTAGCCCACCAGGCTCCCCCGTCCCTGGGATTCTCCAGGCAAGAACACTGGAGTGGGTTGCCATTTCCTTCTCCAATGCATGAAAGTGAAAAGTGAAAGTGAAGTTGCCACATAAGGTGGTTATTAAGTGCTTGTTGAATGAATGTCATTGAACTTTTCATTAGGCATATGCTCAGTGCATATATTCACACAGAGGAGCATGTGTGAGTATAAACTCAGGGACAGGCACTTGGCTCATTTTGTTCACAGCTGTACCCTCAGTGCTTACAGCAGTGCTTACCACATAGTGAGTGCTCAAAAAATATTTGTTGAATAAATTAATGAAAGTGTGTGTGTATACCATCCCATTTTATACACCATAGGAAGCAAGCTATTAATGGTTCCTGTTTTTAAAAAGCACTTGCTTATACTAATACATCCAATAAAAGATTAAAGAACAACAGAATAATTGAAACAATTGTCTCTACTTCTACTGTTCAAGTATTCATATTTGTACACTGTTTTAGCTACTACCATTAGGAGAGAGAAAGTGAGATCATTTCTAAAAGTAAAATAAAATTTAAAATTCTGGTCTTAAAGTCTTTCCACAAAGAAATGACACCACATGTCCTAACTATTATATCAAAAAGATGGTTCTGCATGTTTGTGACCTCTCCTAATAAACAGTAAGTAAGAAATGTTACTCAAGTTTTGCTTGGTTTACATGTTTGTCTCCTCCTGTTCAACTGCAAGCTGAGATTAGGGACTGTGACTAGTTTGCATCTGCACCTCCATCACTTGGCACTGTTTGATATATACTTGCTGCTGCTGCTGCTGCTGAGTTGCTCAGTCGTGTCCGACTCTGTGCGACCCCATAGACGGCAGCCCACCAGGCTCCTCCGTCCCTGGGATTCTCCAGGCAAGAACCCTGGAGTGGGTTGCCATTTCCTTCTCCAATGCAGGAAAGTGAAAAGTGAAAGTGAAGTCGCTCAGTCGTGTCCGACTCCTAGGGACCCCATGGACCGCAGCTCACCAGGCCCCTCCGTCCATGGGATTTTCCAGGCAAGAGTACTGGAGTGGGGTGCCATTGCCTTCTCCACTGATATATACTCAGGTGCTCAGTAACTGCTTGAAGGAGGAAGAGAAATGTTTGCTTGAATGAAATTTACCTAAAGTACTAAAACCTCTATTAAAATACAATTTTAATGTCTTTTTCAAAAAAATTTTCCCATGCTCTCTAAAGTCAAGATCATTTTTCTTTTAATATAAAATTACTTTTGGGATGCATTTGGTCATTTAATGACATCTGAAATAGATGAGTGCAGAGAGATAGCATCTATAATAAGGACAGGATTCTTTTGAGTGACCAGAGCATCACGTTGCCATCAAGTGTACAGTGGAGAGGACTCGCAGGCTCTCTTTCCAGTTCTTCTCTTATTCTGTGCCAACTGGGCCCTCGGTCTTATTGGTATCCAATAATCAGCCCGATTACAGCTAGCCCTGGGAGACATGACAGAAAGAGAGTCCTCATCTTGCATTAATTGCTCCTATTGAAACTATGCCACATCTCTCCAAGCTAGATGTTGCTTAGTATCCCTTTGATATGATAATGACATGCTTCTTAGCAGATGAATATGCAAATTAAAAGCAGTAATTTGGTGGCATGCACCTGCTGACACTGCACGGCTATGCTTATGTGCTCTGCTGTAACACTGCAGTCACACAAAAGCATCACAGAGGTAAAATTAAATTCTAATGTCGTATATATTAAACAGATGCTTCCACTTTTCTTTGTATATCTACTTTTACAGATTTTGCCATTGGAATCTCAGTTCTCTTCATGCAATTAATGGACATTGATGTGTCATACACACAAGCATACTCATTGCCATTTAAGGGGGCTGATTTTAAAGAGGTGGCTTACATATATGCACATTAGAAGATGAACATTTCTTCTTCATAGCATAAAAGCTGATGACTTTACTCTTGTTTCACAAAGACCCTATTCATACATGGAAAGCATCCTTGGGCTGCAAAGCTGAAAATCATGTTTCTATAGCAAAGATGTGCACTGAAATATACAGTTACTTCATATCGCCTATAAAGGATTCCAAAATGACTCGAAGAGGCTAGCAAAATACCCAGAATAAATACACTAAATTTCTCTGCTTCAGGTTAGCTGCAATGAATCAGGAAGTCTAAATGGTGATTGCTTAGGTGTGACTTGTAATTACCCTCGGAACCTAAAAGTCTTTATCACTGTGTCATGTGCATGTGGCTTAACCAGTCAGAATTAAACATTCTTAAGAATTGTATAAGGGGTGCAACTTCTCTATTTTTGTTTTCCCTACCCTTAAGGCTAAGTAGCATTCACACAGTTATGTATGTATGTGTATACACACATACACACACACACACACATATATGACAGTAGCTGAGTTGATTTGGATTGAATTCTTTAATGATACACATACAGATTAAACATTTTTTTTTACAAGGAGCATTTTATACTGTGTTTAATGAATATATATTAAGTAGATCAACTCCAGTTTAATTAAATATCTCCCTGTTGTTGGACATCTAAGTTTTTAGATTCTCCAGTTATATACATAATACCACAGTGAACATCTTCAAAACATATAGCATTTTCCTTCCTTTTGACTATTTCCATAGAGTAATCTTCTAAAAGTGAGTTTTTCTAGATCAAAAATTAAGGCCATTTTTAAGATAAAAATTTTTTTAAAAAAACTCTGGCAAACTATTTGTTTTATTTTACAATGTTATGGTTTTTAGAAACTTAGCAAGAGGGACATTTTTATGATTACATGGTTGGAGACACAATTTTCAATTTCTTTATACAGACATGTTACATGTTGCCATCTGTGTTGATTTAGACCTACTTTGTATATTTTTACAGAAATCGTCTAGTAATCTCTCTATAATTAACTGGAGACTTCTATGAATTAGCTTCATTTTATAGTCCCTGGCTATTCTAAAAATATTTCCCGAGTTCTAGCTAGTTATTTACAGAACTATGAAGTTTTACATATGGATGAAGTGATTCATCGCTACTTAATATTGCCACTTAAATATCTAAGAGTAAATAGTACAGAGAAATATAATTCTTCTCTTAACCTTTCAGTCTTATGCTATATATAGATTATTAAACTGAGGGATAAGAGATTCAAGGTTATTTCTAATTGCATAAATGTCATATTACTGGTGAGTTTTGTGGAAATAAGTATCTGTTATATTTATACACAATTTAACTTTTTACTATAAAGAATTATATTCTCAAATTTTCAATTGTAGTCCTTGAAAAATACATAAAATGTGTGCAACAAGAAGGAGGTAATGTTCAATAAATGACTAATTTTGTTAGATTATTTATGGATTTTTTTAAGACTTCTATTATAATTATTTAGCAGCCACATCATCAACAAAAGTTTTAACTTTTCAGCAAAATAAAAACTGTGTATGCAATGACTTCAGATAATCTTGAAAAGAAGTGGGAATTCATTCTACTCTTTTCTGTCTCATTTCTGCCTTTGAAATTGTTACAACTTTGATACCATTTTGAAGGATGGGATATAAATTCTGAAACCCAGGTTTTCCTATTACTGGAATAGTCCCTGTAATGGGAACCAAGAGACTCAGGTTTTAGATCAAACTCTGACATAATAAGGTGGGAAAGCATTTTATTTAACTTTTCTGGGCCTCAAATTTTTACTGAAAGTAGTTATTCATTTAAAAATATTTACTGGATACCTACTGTGTGCTGGGAACTGTTAAAGGTGATGGAGATATAGCAGGGACTAAAATAAGGGCCCTCTCTTACAGAGCTTACATTGTAGTATGTGATAGAGATATAATAACAAATAAGTACATTTAACATGCAGTGCCTGGAGCTCCGCATCCCTCCATCTTCTCTGTCCTCCACCAGCAAGTCCTCAGAATGACTTCTCTAAGGCCAACCTCTGATTAAAGGTATATTTAAAGTAAACAGGATAGAAAATATGAATAGGCTAATTACAAGTTCTGAAATTGAATCAATGATTTTAAAACTCCCAACAAACAAAATCCAGGACCAGATGACCTCACAGGTGAATTCTACAAAACATTTAGAGCTATCCTTCTGAAACTATTCTGAAAATTTGTAGAGGAAGGAATACTTCTGAACTTATTCTTTGAGGTCACCATCACCCTGATACCGAAACCAGGTAAAGATATTACAAAAATAAAATTATAGGCCAATAACACTAATGAACATTATGTAAAAATCCTCAACAAAATACTAACAAACTGAATCCAACAATGCATTAAAAGGATCATACACAATGATCAAATGAAATTTATCCCAGGAAGGCAAGGATTTTACAATATCCACAAATCAATCAGGGTGATACATGACATTAACAAATTAGAGAATAAAAACTATATGATCATCTCAACAGATACAGAAGAAACTTTTGATAAAATTTAGTATCCATTTATGATAAAAATTCTCCAGAAAGTGGGCATGGAGGGAACATACCTCAACCTAATCAAGGCCATATATGACAGACCTACAGCTAACATCATATTCAACAGTGAAAAGCTGAAAGCATTCCCTTTAAGATCAGGAACAAGATGAGGATGACTAATCTTGCCATTTTTAAAAAAATTATTTATTTTTAACTGAAGGATAATTACTTTACAATATTATGCTTGTTTCTCTCATATATCAACATGAAACAGCCATAGGTATACATATCTCCCCTCCCTCTTGAACTTCCATCCCACCCCTCACCCCATCCCACACCTCTAGATTGTCACAGAGCCCCAGGTTGAGTTCCCTGAGTCATACAGCAAAATCACACTGGCTATCTATTTCACATATCGTAGTGCATATGCTTCCATGCTACTCTCCATCTGTCCCACCCTCTCCTTCCCCCTGCCCTCTATGTCTACACATCTGCTCTCTATGTCGGTGTCTCCACTGCTGCCCTGCAGATAGGTTCATCCATGCCATCTTTCTAGATTCCACATAGGTGCATTAATATACAATATTTGTTTTTTTCTTCCTGACTTCACTCTCTGTAACAGGCTCTAGATTCATCCACATCATTAGAAGTGACTCAGATGTGTTCCTTTTAATGGCTGAGTAATATTCCATTGTGTATATGTGCCACACCTTCTTTATCCATTTATCTGTCAATGGACATCTAGGTTGCCTCCATGTCATAGCTATGTAAATAGTGCTGCAGCAAACATTGGGGTACATGTGTCTTTTTCAATTATGGTTTCCTCAGGGTATATGTGGAGAAGGCAATGGCACCCCACTCCAGTACTTTTGCCTAAAAAATCCCATGGACAGAGGAGCCTGGTAGGCTGCAGTCCATGGGGTCGCTAGAGTCTGATACGACTGAGCGACTTCACTTTCACTTTTCACTTTCATGCATTGGAGAAGGAAATGGCAACCCACTCCAGCGTTCTTGCCTGGAGAATCCTGGGTACGGGGGAGCCTGGTGGGTTGCCGTCTCTGGGGTCGCACAGAGTCGGACAGGACTGAAGCGACTTAGCAGCAGCAGCAGCAGCAGGGTATATGTCCAGTAGTGGGATTGTTGGGCCATATGGTAGTTTTATTACTAGGTTTTCAAGGACACTCCATACTGTCTTCCATAGTGGCTATATCAATTTGCATTCCTACTGACAGTGCAAGAGGGTTCCCTTCTCTCCACACCCTCTCCAGCATTTGTTGTTTGTAGATTTTTTGATGATGGCCATTCTGACTGGTGTGAGATGATATATCATTGTAGTTTTGATTTGTATTTCTTTAATAATGAGCAATGTTGAACATCTTTTTGTGTTTATAAGGAGTACGTCAAGGCTGTATATTGTCACTCTGCTTATTTAACTTCTATGCAGAGTACATCATGAGAAACGCTGGACTGGAAGAAACACAAGCTGGAATCAAGATTGCTGGGAGAAATCTCAATAACCTCAGATATGCAGATGCCACCACCCTTATGGCAGAAAGTGAAGAGGAACTAAAAGCCTCTCGATGAAAGTAAAAGAGGAGAGTGAAAAAGTTGGCTTAAAGCTCAACATTCAGAAAACGAAGATCATGGCATCCGGTCCCACCACTTCATGGGAAATAGATGGGGAAACAGTGGAAACAGTGTCAGATTTTATTTTGGGGGGCTCCAAAATCACGGCAGATGGTGACTGCAGCCATGAAATTAAAAGACGCTTACTCCTTGGAAGGAAAGTTATGACCAACCTAGATAGTATATTCAAAAGCAGAGACATTACTTTGCCAACAAAGGTCCAGCTAGTCAAGGCTATGGTTTTTCCTGTGGTCATGTATGGATGTGAGAGTTGGACTGTGAAGAAGGCTGAGTGCTGAAGAATTGATGGTTTTGAACTGTGGTGTTGGAGAAGACTCTTGAGAGTCCCTTGGACTGCAAGGAGATCCAACCAGTCCATTCTAAAGGAGATCAGCCCTGGGATTTCTTTGGAAGGAATGATGCTAAAGCTGAAACTCCAGTACTTTGGCCACCTCATGCGAAGAGTTGACTCATTGGAAAAGACTCTGATGCTGGGAGGGATTGGGGGCAGGAGGAGAAGGGGATGACAGAGGATGAGATGGCTGGATGGCATCACTGACTCGATGGACGTGTGTTTGAGTGAACTCCGAGAGTTGCTGATGGACAACAGCGTGCTGCGATTCATGGGGTCGCAAAGAGTCGGACACTACTGAGCAACTGATTTGATCTGATCTGATCTGAAGTACCTATTGGTGTGTGGATTTATCTCTGGCCTTTCTATCTTGTTCTATTGGTCTAGATTTCTGTTTTTGTTCCAGTACCAAACTGTCTCAATGACTGTAACTTTGTAGTATAGTCTGAAGTCAGGAAGGTTGATTCCTCTGGCTCCATTCTTCTTTCTCAAGATTGGCTATTTGGGGTCTTTTGTGTTTCCATAAAAATTGTGAAATTTTTAGTTTTAGTTCTGTGAAAAATGCCATTGGTTATTTGATAGGGATTGTACTAAATCTGTAGATTATATTTGGTAGTATAGTCATTTTCACAGTATCAATTCTTCCAACCCAGGAACATGGAATGTCTCCATTTGTTTATGTCATCTTTGATTTCTTTCATCAGTGTCTTAGTTTTCTGTATACAGCTCTTTTTTCTCCTTAGGTAGGTTTAGTCCTAGATATTTTATTCTTTTTGTTGCAATGGTATATGGGATTGATTCCTTAATTCCTATTTATTTTTTTGTTGTTAGTATATTGGAATTCAAGTGATTTCTGTGTACTGATTTTGTATCCTGCAACTTAACTAAACTCATTGATTAGTTCTAATAGTTTTCTAATGGTATCTCTGGGTTTTTATGTATAGTATCAGGTTATCTGCAAACAGTGAGAGTTTTACTTCTTCTTTTCCAATCTGGATTCCTTTTATTTTTTTCTTCTCTGATTGCCATAGCTAGGACTTCCAAAACTATGTTGAATAACTGGCAAGAGTGGGCTCCTTTGTCTTGTTCCTGATCTTAGAGGAAATGCTTTCAGTTTTTCACCATTGAGACTTATATTTGTTGTGGGTTTATCACATATGGTCTTTATTATGCCGAGATAGGTTCCTTCTATGCCCAGTTTCTAATGAGTTTTTATAATAAATGGGTGCTGAATGTTGTCAAAAGCTTTTTCTGCATCTATTGAGATTATCATATGGTTTTTATATTTCAATTTTTCAATATGGTATATCACATTGATTGATTTGCATATACACTCTTTGTCATTTTTGTTCAAGTCTTTGCCACAGCAATCAGAGCAGGAAAGGAAATAAAAGGAATCTGAATTGGAGAAGATGTAAAGCTGTCACTGTTTATAGATGACATGATACCAAACATAGAAAATCCTTAAAATGCTACCAGAAAACTATTAGAGTGCATCAATGAATTTGATAAGGTTGCAGGATGCAAAATACATGGAAAATATGGAAATCTGTTGCATGTTTATACACTAACAATGAAGTATCAGAAAGAGAAATTAAGGAATCAATCACATTTACCATTGTATCAAAAAGAGGAAAGTATCTAGGAATAACTTTACCTAAGGAGGCAAAAGACCTGTACTCAAAAAACTATAAGATGCTGATGATAGAAATGAAAGATAACAGATGGAAAGATTGGATCAGAAGAATCAATATTGTTAAAATGAGTATTCCATACAAGGCAATTTACAGATTCAGTGCAATCCCATATCAAATTACCAATGGCATTTTTTACAGAACTGGAACAAAAATTTTTAAATTTGTATGGAAACACAAAAGACCCTGAATAGCAAAACACTCGAGAAAGAACAGAGCTGGAGGAATCATGCTCCTTGACTTCAGACTATTCAAATCAGTATAGTAATCAAATCAGTATGGTACTGGCACAAAAACAGAAATATAGATCAATGGAAGCAGATAGAAACCCCAGAAATAAATGTACACACTTATAGTCAGTTAATCTATGACAGAAGGAACAAGAATATGCAATGGAGAAAAGACAGTCTCTTCAATAAGTGATGCTGGGAAAACTGGACAGCTACACTTAAAAGAATGAAATTAGAATATTTTCTAATGCCATACACAAAATAAACTGAAAATGGATTAAAGACCTAAATGTAAGACCAGATATTTTAAAACTTTTAGAGGAAAACAGGCAGAATACTCTTTGACATAAATTGCAGCAGTATTTTTTTGGATCTGCATTCTAGAGTAGTGGAAACAAAAGCAAAAATGAATAAATGGGACCTAATTAAACTTAAATGCTTTTGCACAGCAAAGGAAACTATACACAAAATGAAAACCTATGGAATGGGAGGGAATATTTGCAAATTATGTAACTCACAAGGGCTTAATTTCCAAAATATACAAACAGTGTATTCAGCTTAATATCCAAAACATATACAACACAATAAGAAAATGGGCAAAAAACCTAAATTGACATTTCTCCAAAGAAGACATATGGATAACCAACAGACACATGAAAAGATGCTTAACACTGCTAATTATTAGAGAAAGGCAAATCAAAACTATGATAAGGTACCATCTCACACTGGTCAGCATGGCCATCATCAAAAAGTCTATAAATAATAAGTGCTGGGAAGGGTGTGGAGAAATGGGAGCCTTCCCACACTCATTGGTGGGAATGTGAAATGGTGTAGCCACTATGGATAACAGTATGGAGGTTTCTTAAAAAACTAAAAATAGAGTTCCTGTGTGACCCAACAATCCCACTCTTGGCATATTTCCAGAAAAGATGAAAACTCTAATTTTAAAAAGTACATGCATCCTAAAGTTCTTTGCAGCACTATCTACAATAGCCAAGACATGGAAGCAACCTAGATGTTCAACAACAGATAAATGGATAAAGAAGATGTGGTATTTACCTAAAATGGAGTATTATGCAGCCATAAAAAGAATGAAATGATGCCATTTGCAGCAACATGGATGGATCTAGAGATCATCATACTAATTGAAATGACACGAAGACAAATACGATGGTATCTTATGATATCACTTATAGTGGAATCTAAAAAAAATGATAGAAATGAAATTATATATAAAACAAAAATAGACCCACTGAAAACAAACTTAAGGTTTCAAAGGGGAAAGGTTGGGGGGGAGAGGGATAAATTAGGAGTTTGGGATTAACAGATACACACTACTATATATAAAATAGAAAAACAGCAAGGACCTACTATAGCACATTTAATCTTATAATAACCTATAATGGAAAAGAATCTGAAAAATAGTATATGTATATATGTCTGTGTATATATATGTATATGAGGCAGCATGGCAACCCACTCCAGTGTTCTTGCCTGCAGAACTCTGTCTCATGGACAGAGGAGCCAGGGGGGCTACAGTCCATGGAGTTGCAAAGAGTTGGACCTAACTGAGTGACTAAGCACAGCACATATATGTATATATGGATAGGGAAGTAAAGTCATTATGCTGTAGACCTTAGAGTGCTGCGTCAATTATACCTCAATAAAACTTGAAGAGAAAAATAAAAAATATCCAACAGTAAAGTAATCCTAGCTGCCATTTATTGAGCACTTACCATATCCAGGCACTATTCTAAGTGTGTTAAACATATTTAGACACTTAAGCCTTACAATAACATGTGACATCAGAGCCATTATAATACCTTTTTTACATGAGGAGTGGAGACAGAGAGGTATCATGACTTTTTTATGGTCACACAGCAAGTAAATTTGACTGCTGGATTTGAACCTGGCATATGGCTTCAGAGCCTTATCTTAGACTTTACATTATACTGACTCACTAGTATTTGTCTCAGTTGATTGCTGCCTCCTCCTTAAATCACTTTCTTTGTTTGACTTTCAGGACACTATGCTTTCCTGAACTTTTCCCCTATCTTCTTTTTTTTTTTTTAATTTAATTTTATTTTTAAACTTTACAATATTGTATTAGTTTTGCCAAATATCGAAATGAATCCGCCACAGGTATACCTGTGTTCCCCTATCTTCTTGACCTCTCCTTCCCATTCCTCTTGCCTGTTCCTCTTTCTGGCTTTCCTAAATATCTACACTGGAGTGGGACCCTAGAACCATGTCCTTCAGTGTCCTCTCTTTATTGACTTCCTTGGTGATCTGTAAACATTTCTCATGATCAAATGACTTGTGAATTCTGATAACTCCCAAAGTTTTACCTCCAAACCAATATTTTCACTGAAAACCAGACTTGAGTATCCAAATGTCTACTTGACATCTCCACGTTGAAATACACTATCTCAAACAGAGAAACTGAACCAAACCCCTGATGTCTCCCCTCCACCACCATAAAACAGTTTCTCTTCTCAGGGTTTCTTGTTCTTCCTTAAACATGCCAGGCATACTTGGACTTCTGTGCCATTTTTTCATATCTTGTGAGAGAAAGTAAGTTTTGCTTCTTGATATTCTCCTTAAGAGTAAGGAAGAACTTGTTCTAAACACTTGCAAAATTATCTCTCTCTCTCGTGCCTCTCAAAAATTTTGACCAATCACTGATTGAGAGGGCAGGGCTTAAGATTACCTTTTGGTTCAATCAGACTCGTCCCTGGGGTGGGAGGGGAAAGCAATACTGCAGAAATCAGTGCTCTGGAAGGATGAAATGCTAGATGGGCAGCTAACAGTGTCCACCACAGACATCTCGGAGTAGAAGTGCTGGCTCTAATGATACTACATTACGCTGGAACTCTGCCATTAAAAATAAAGTACTAATCTGATGACTGAGAAATTATATCTAACTTCTGATTTAATTTCCATTTCTGTGAGTACTACTGAAGTGGAATACATTTTTACTTGTTAATTAATCATGCATGCTTCCTCTTTTTAAGATTGCTTGATCATATTCTGCTGACTTTTTTTTTCCTGTGGTGTGGTAATCATTTTCTTGTTAATTATTAGGAATTCTTCATATGTCTTATATATAATCCTTTATTACATATCCTATATGGAATCCTTTGTTATATATATATATATAAGCAAACATTTTCTCCAAATATACTGCATTTGACAAATTTTTTGTGCATATTTTTTGGATCATACATAGGTTTTAAATTTTATCAAATCTATCAATAATTTGATTCTTAGCTTTTAGTTTTTCTCTTAACAGTGCATGTACTACTCGAGTATTATAAAAATATTTTCCTGTATTTAATGGTTTAAAATGCAATTTTTTATGATATCTTAAATTTGTTTTTATGGACTTTCCATTCCATTTATTTATCTATTTTTCTGCCCCCAGTATCAATCTCTTTTAATTTCTTAACATGTCCTGATATTTTAGAAGATTTAAAAATATACTCTACCTCCATTTTTCTTTACGCTATTGACTATTCTCACCTACAGATATATATTAAAATGAATTAGCTTTTAAGTTTTGTTTGGTATACGTTGAATTGCAGATTAACTTGAAAAGAATTGTGAGCTTACTATACTAATTCCATCCATCGTTGAGGCCATATTTTACTACTTTCTCCATGTAAATCTTGTATATTTCTTATTATATTAATATCCTATTTATTTTGTGTTTTTTTCCCTTTTTGCAATTAAAGACAATATTCAAAATTTTTCTAATTGTTTTTAATTGGTCTATATGAAAGCTGTGCATTTTAAAATTATTATTTACTTTATTAAATTTTCTCAGTTCTAGTAATTTTAATTATTTCTTTTGGATTTTCAAGATATAAGATTATATTATTTATAAATCATGAATTTTCTCTTCCTTTCTAACATTTATAACTCTTATTTAATATTATTAAGTCCTATAATTAATATAATTTATTATTCTTTATTATTGCATTGCTTAGGACAGAGAGTACAATCTTGAATATGGAAACTTATTCCTGACTTTAATGGAGATCTTTATAATGTTTCACTATTGATTTTGGTATACTGTAAGATGAATAAATATTTCTTGTTAAAGTGTGGAGGCTTATCTCTTTTCCTAGTTTACTAAGAATTTTAACAAAAAATGTTATTGAATTTTTTTTAATTTGAAATATATTGAGATGACCATATTTTTATCATTCTTTATTATTGTTACTAGAGTGAAGGACATAAATACATTTCTAAATGTTAAATTATCTTTTCCTAAAATATTATTCTTTTTATATTTTGCTATATATTTACCTAGAATTATATCACATGTTTTTATATGTATTTGTATGTGTATGTGTGCTAAGGCATGTTCAACTCTCTGTGACCCCATGGACTGTAGCCCACCAGCTCCTCTGTTCATAGGATTTTCCAGGCAAGAATACTGGAGTGGATTGCTATTTCCTTCTCCAGGGGATCTTCCCAACCTAGGGATTGAGCCTGCATCTTCTGCATTATCAGGTGTATTCTTTACCACTATGCCACCTGGGAAGCTCCATGTTTTTTTACAGTGTGTTTTTATTATTGTTCACTTTTGTAAATATCCTTCTTAGCTCAGGAATTATTTTAATAGTTTTAAAAACTGTACCTAAGTAGTTAGATTGTGTCTAGTCATCAGTTTGTTATTGATTTCTGATTTTATTGAACTGAAGTCAGTACATGTGTGTGTAGTTTCAGTTTTCCTTTGAAATTTTTGAGATTATTTACTGAAGCATAATATGTGATACATTTTTAAAAATAAATAATGGACTTGCATTTGAAATAAATGTGTATTCTTTTTTTACTGGACATGTATGTGTATACATATGCAATTTGTTATATGTATTATTAAAACCCTATGTACCTTTATTATTATAATTTTATTACTCTAATCATCAAATTCTAAGAGAGCTGCACTAAATACTCCTGCTAAGATTATGGGTTTACCTATATCTACTTGCATTTTTAATAGTTTTTGTTTTATATATGTGAAAGCTGGATGGTTAGGTACATAAAATTTTTGTTTTCTATTGATTTTTGTATCTTGACAGATTATTCTGTTTATACTGTGAAATCTTCCTCTTTGTCCAAATAAATGAGTCTGACCTCTTAAATCATGTTGATATTATTTTAACTAATCTTTTTCTTGGCTACTTAGCATCTTTCTGATATACCTGTGTCCATCTCCTCAATTACGCTGTGTCATTTTGTTTTGGAAGTGTCGCAGCGAGTTAGTCAGAGAAGGCAATGGCACCCACTCCAGTACCCTTGCCTGGAAAATCCCATGGATGGAGGAGCCTGGTGGGCTGCAGTCCATGGGGTCGCTAAGAGTCGAACATGACTGAGTGACTCCACTTTCACTTTTCACTGTCATGCATTGGAGAAGGAAATGGCAACCCACTCCAGTGTTCTTGCCTGGAGAATCCCAGGGATGGAGGAGCCTGGTGGGTTGCACAGAGTCTGACGTGACTGAAGTGACTTAGGAGTGGCAGCAGCAGCGAATTAGTACATAGTTAGATAAAAATAAAATCTGATAATCTTTACCTTTTAATAGGATAATTAACATTTTACATTCATTGTAATTATTAAAATATTTGGCCATATTACCACTGCTGCTGCTGCTAAGTTGCTTCAGTAGTGTCCGACTCTGTGCGACCCCATAGACGGCAGCCCACCAGGCCCCCCCATCCCTGGGATTCTCCAGGCAAGAACACTGGAGTGGGTTGCCATTGCCTTCTCCAATGCGTGAAAGTGAAAGTGAAGTCGCTCAGTCGTGTCCGACTCTTAGCGACCCCATGGACTGCAGCCTACCAGGCTCCTCCATCCATGGGATTTTCCAGACAAGAGTACTGGAGTGGGGTGCCATTGCCTTCTCCGATATTACCACTAGTAAATATTTAATATTTACCTTAAAAAAATTTTTTTTTCTTTACTTTCTCTGTCTTTTGGGGGAGGGGTTTAATTTCGTTTTCTCCACTTTTTCCTTCTCTAGAGATTTAAGAATTATATATCTGTGTCTATTCCTGTATTGGTTAGCCATGAATTTTTAAACTTATATGTTTAAATGTGTATAAGTGAAAGTTGCTCCGTTGTGTCCGACTCTTTGCGACCCCATGGACTGTATAGTCCATAGAATTCTCTAGGCCAGAACACTGCAGAGAGTAGCCTTTCCCTTCTCCAGGGGATCTTCCCAACCCAGGGATTGAACCCAGGTCTCCCACATTGCAGGCAGATTCTTTACCAGCTGAGCCACAAGGGAAGCCCAAAATATATAACCTTTTCCTAATAAAAGAAAGTGAACCACAGCATGCTATCATTTCTCCCTTCAATGACATTGGTATCACCTTCAGCTTTCATATTGAACTGATTTGGAGTTCTGTTCCAAATTATTAGTATTTTTAAAAGTTCACATGATTGTTAGCATCTACACTTAGTCAAATGTCTCACTGGTTTCTCTTTCTCTCTTATTTTTTGTATTTAATGTGTTTCTTTCTCCTGAAATCTTTTTTGTTTTCTTTGACTACTTCCTTGAACATTTCCTTCTGAATGGATTTCTTAAAAAATACCTTCATCGTATCTTAATATTTGGCGTTCATTTAGCTAGATTTAGAATTCTGCATTGTTCAACTGAGAGAGTGACATTTGAGTAAAGACTTGAAAATAGTGAAGGAGGGAGCTATGCAGTTATCTGGGGGAAGAGAAGTGTGAGCAAAGGCAATAGTGAGTGCAAATGGCCCAAAGCAGGAGCAGGCGTAGTATGTTCCTGGGCTACAAGTAAGTGTGGTATTTCATTTAATGATACTCTTTCCAATCAGCCTGTAAACTTTCTGGTCATGTCTGTTTTATTTTGAGTTGTAGCCCCAGAACCTTTTAAAGTATTTAGCATATATGCTCAGTAGTAGCTCAGTCATGTCCAACTCTTTGTGACCCCATGGAACTGTAGCCCATTAGGCTCCTCTAACCATGGAATTTCCCAGACAGAAATACTGGAGTGGGTCACTATATCCTTCTCCAGGGGATCTTCCCATCGCAGGGACTGAACTCACATCTCTTATGTCTCCTGCATTTGCAGGCAGATTCTTTACCATTGTGTCCCCTGGAAAACCCGTTTAGCATTTGTTCAATGTTGGCTGAGTGAATGACCAACCTGAAATTTAAAACAAAATCTCCAGATCATGCCATCTGAGCAAACTCTTATGTTTTAAAATCAATAGTAACAACAAGGAGAACATAACCATCTCCTTTACCTTTTAAAATTAAATGCTGAAAATAATAAATTGTGTTTCTGCCACTCTACTACCAACACACATACACACACAACCAAAAATCATTTTTTGAAAATGCACCTACTTCCAATAATCTACATTTTTCACTTTTCCACCTCCCTTTTGATTAGAGATCTTATTGAAGATTATATTTGCTGTCTATAAAGTACACTTTGCTTCTGTTTAACCCAGTAATAAAATTCTATATAAATAAGAAAAGACCTAAAATTATCCACAAGGAGAATGAGAACTAAAGTTATAGAAATTAATTTCCATGGTCATTTTAGAGATCTGAGATCCTGTAATTAAACAGTACTCCTTAGGTTTAGCTTTATATATTATAAAGTCTGAATAAATAGCTTTATGTGATGAATAAAAAACATAGCAGAGATTTTAGACTGGCCTCATCTGATAGGCACTTGACTGTCAATAACAAACAAGTTTTAAAGGAAAGATGGAGAGTTAACAAATCATCAATTTTCTTTCTGAAACCCATTTCTAAGCATTTATAATTCATCTCTTGAGACTTTGGTATAGATTACATGAGGTAGAGTTTGCTAGTACTTCACAGAGTGACAATTCCAAGCACTATAAAATTCTCCTTAGAGAGCAATTACACTAAATGGATGGACCGGTAAAAAGAGTAGTTACTGCATCATTGCTTTCATAACCAATCACTAAAATCACCAGGCAAATGTCTTCATTTCTACCATGTACCATTTTCCCTGTATGTGTTTATAGTGGTTTCTCTTAAGAAAAAGAAAGAGAAACATTCCCAGGTTTTATAACTAGTCAGTTTCAATAAAAGCAGTAGAGCCTGATTGTAGAAAAATCCCTCACAGGCAATACCAATTTATGAGTAAATTTATGAACAAAGGGCTTCCCTGGTGGCTTAGTGGTAAAAAATCTCCCTGCCAATGCAGGAGACTTGGGTTCAATCCCTGGGTGGGGAAGATCCCCTGGAGAAGGAAGTGGCAACCCACTCCAGTATTCTTGCCTGGGAAATCCCATGGACGGAGGAGCCAGGCGGGCTACAGTTTATGGAGTCACAAAAGAGTTGGACATGACTTAGCAACTAAACAACAATAAAAAAAAAAAAGTACATTTTTAACTGAAATAATATCAAAGAGTGCACTGTCCCCCTCTCCCAGGTCTCCTACCCTTCCATCCTCCAATCCCTTAACAGCCTTTGAAACCAGGGATGGCCCATATGTTGTGTATCTTTAGGAAGGCTCCATTGGGGTGGGGGAGGGGAATTAGAGATACCAAGGGAACATTCATGCAAAGATGGACTCAATAAAGGATAGAAATGGTATGGACCTACCAGAAGCAGAAGATATTAAGAAGAGGTGGCAAGAATACACAGAAGAATTATACAAAAAAGATCATCATGACCCAGATAATCACAGTGGTATAATCATTCACCTAGAGTCAGACATTCTGGAATGCGAAGTCAAGTGGGCCTTAGAAAGCATCACTACGAACAAAGCTAGTGAAGGTGATGGAATTCCACTTGAGCTATTTCAAATCCTAAAAGATGATGTTGTGAAAGTGCTGCACTCAAAATACCAGGAAATTTGGAAAACAGCAGTGGCCACAAGGACTGGAAAAAGTCAGGTTTCATTCCAATCCCAAAGAAAGGCAATGCCAAAGAATGCACAAACCACCGAACAATTGCACTCATCTCACACGCTAGTAAAGTAATGCTCAAAATTCTGCAAGCCAGGCTTCAACAGTACGTGAACTGGGAACTTTCAGATGTTTTAGCTGGTTTTAGAAAAGGAGGAGGAACCAGAGATCAAATTACCAACATCTGTTGGATTATCGAAAAAGCAGGAAACTTCCAGAAAAACATCAATTTCTGCTTTATTGACTATGCCAAAGCCTTTGACTGTGTGGATCACAATAAACTGTGGAAAATTCTGAAAGAGATGGGAATACCAGACCACCTGACCTGCCTCTTGAGAAACCTGTATGCAGGTCAGGAAGCAACAGTTAGAACTGGACATGGAACAAAAGACTGGTTCCATATAAGGAAAGGAGTACAGCAAGGCTGTGTATGGTCACCCTGCTTATTTAACTTATATGCAGAGTACATTATGAGAAACGCTGGGCTGGATGAAGCACAAGCTGGAATTAAGATTGCTGGGAGAAATACCAATAACCTCAGATATGCAGATGATACCACCCTTATGTCAGAGAGTGAAGAAGAACTAAAGAGCCTCTTGATGACAGTGAAAGAGGAGAGTGAAAAATTTGGCTTAAAGCTCAACATTCAGAAAACTAAGATCATGGCATCCAGTCCCATCACTTCATGGCTATTAGATGGGGAAACAGTGGATACAGTGACAGACTTTAATTTTTTGGGCTCCCAAATCACTGCAGATGTTGACTGCAGCCATGAAATTAAAAGACACTTACTCCTTGGAAGAAAAGCTATGACCAACTTAGATAGCATATTAAAAAAGCAGAATCATTACTTTGCCAACAAAGGTCTGTCTAGTCAAAGCTATGGTTTTTCCAGTAGTCATGTATGGATGTGAGAGTTGAACTATAAAGAAAGCTTAGCGCCAAAGAATTGATGCTTTTGAACTGTGGTGTTGGAGAACACTCTTGAGAGTCCCTTGGACTGCAAGAAGATCTAACCAGTCCATCCTAAAGGAAACCAGCCCTGAATATTCACTGGAAGGACTGATGTTGAAGCTGAAACTCCAATCCTCAGGCCACCTGATGTGAAGAAGTGACTCACTGGGAAAGACCCTGATGCTGGGAAAGATTGAAGGTGGAAGGAGAAGGGGACGACAGAGGATGAGATGGCTGGATGGCATCACCGACTCAATGGACATGAGTTTGAGTAAACTCCGGGAATTGGTGATGGACAGGGAGGCCTGGCATGCTGCAGTCCATGGGGTCACAAAGAGTTGGAGACTACTCATCGACTGAACTGAACTGAACTGAGGGAGGGAGGATGACGCATGTATACCTCTGGCAAATTCATGTTGATGGATGGCAAAAACCATCACAATATTGTAAAGTAATTATCCTCCAATTAAAATAAATAAATTCATTTTTTAAAATAGAAGACTCCACTTGCGATATTGCAGCAGTTCTGATGTGGGGTACAGGTTTTGTGATCCTGGCTGGGCCAGGAAGCAGCTTGAACTCCTGCAGTCTCCAGCCCCAGAATTTGAGGTGGACAGAGGAGGTGCTTCATGTAAGGAAGGAAATGGACTGGGACAAGAGAGATAATATCACTGTGGGTAAAGGGCCTGGTGTTAGAAAAACATGTCTCTCTGACTTGTTTCTATTTCCACATTTTTGTCAGAGACAAAGATATAAGAAACATTTCACTTTCCTCTTGACTCTGAGTTTGGAAAAGTAACAGCAAAAACAAAGAGAAGTAGCAATTTGCATTCAGCCCTGGGGAGAGAATAGGGGTGTCAGGGCCTGGTGACTGGAGGACCCCTGCACCATAGCATCGTGGGGGCCAGGGCCAACAGACCACTCTCATGAGGGATTGTGGGTGGTGATGCCTGATTTTCTGATTTTGAAAAAGAAACCAGAAATCAAAATTTTTAAAAATGTGAACTCTCCTGTCAACTTACTTAAAAAATTATGAACACTCTGCAAATTGACAGTGAGTGAGTCACATGAACATATATTTGGACTAGATCCTGCACTTAGACTACAGGTTTGCAGCCTCTGTAAGGGCAGCAATTCTGTCTCCATCTGCAGTGAGGTAAGGGTCCAACAACAGAATCATAACAGCAATACTATCTCCTTCCTTCTCCACTAACCAATACCCCTAGACATAATATTTTGAACAAGAACACTCAAGACAACAGGCCTAGACTTAGAACAGAAGGAAAAAAGCTCAGACTTTTTACATGGAAATATATCAAGGTCTAACAGAAGTCATCTCTAGTTCTTGATTTATAAACGTGTATCTCATTGCCTATATGTCAAATATGGCCCACACTACTTTTAAAGTGCTGAAATTTGTCAGAGCGAAATTGTCAACATAGTGGGATAATTTCCCTCCTTTCCTCTGTTAGGTTAAGTGTTAATCTCATAATGAAATGCCCATGTTTATATGTTAAATTCCTGTTGCAGAAAAACAAAAGTATAAAACACAGATTAATTTAATCCCAGTGTAGAATTACAAAACAAATTGATCTGGCACTAGTGTTTAGTTATTTCCAGTTACAATAAAAGATTGTAAAACAGATAACCCCAAAAAACTACTCTAAATCTATCAGACACCAAGTCAATTTTCAATCACAGAGCATTAAGTGGTTTGTGTGTGTGTGTGCTAAGTCGCTTCAGTCATGTCTGACTCTTTGTGACCCCATGGACTGTAACCCGCCAAGTTCCTCTGTCCATGGGATTCTCCAGGCAAGAATACTGGAGTGGGTTATTCGTTGGTGAGGTGAGTCATAAACCCAATAATCTCTTAGGCTATTTCTTTCTGAAAAACTGAACCATTCAACTTAAAGAACCATGTGTATCCAACACTATGCTAAAAACTCTTTTCATCTCTATTTTCTTAACACTTTCCTCTTGTCTATTTTCCAGGGCTTCTGAGGACATGTCAGAGCTTTGTGATTCACTGTCAGCTTTTCTGGTTTGGATTTATTTTCCTCTTACTTCTTCTAAGGGGGCCTGGTGACATGGGGGAGATGGTGGACAAGGAGGCAGGCATGCTTCTTGATTTAGTTCACCCAACTTCACAGGGCTAACAAATTTTCAGTGTGGCTTCCTACACACCAGCTCCACCTGACTGCATCTTACCTGGTGTGTGACCTTCAGTTAAAAATTCCAGCAGCGTGCAACTTGTCTTTGGCAAATGAATTGTAAGTATGCCAGCTGCCAGATGTCTTCATTTTTAAAACACCTTCAAAACTGCTTCTGGCACAGTTCCATAAACAAAACAGGCTAAGCTGTAACTCTAGTTTCCATGCTGTGAGCAAAAGAAGAGGGGGTGAGGGAAGCAGATGGAGGCAAGAAAAAATGTATTGCCTTCACATCTTGAAAAAGAGATAAATGAAAGTGAAAACAGAACCCAGCTACCCTTATCAGTAAACGTTTGGATGAAGAGTTATCTGTGACCTGCGATATGTTCAATACGCACATGAATAGTCACTTTAAACAATATAGTCACTTGAAATACTGTGATTTTTTATAAGTCTAACAAAATAATGATGAAACACTTTCCTAAAAAAAGAGGATTTCTGGCTCCTAAGATAATAGATAGATGTAAGCCTAGGGAAACCTATCAAAAATCAAATAACCTTCCACAATGCAACATTTTCTTGCTGTCCAAAGTAGGATTTTGAAGTGGGAGAGTCAAAAAGAAAATTCCAGACGTGGAGGATGGCCCTCAATTCCTGTCCTGTCAAAAGTCTTGTTCAGAACCTTTCGATGGATTAAATAATTAAGCTACGCTCTATAAGGGGACAAATTTAAAGAATAAGGCAGTTTGCATACATTTAGAATGACTGACATTCCTAAAGGGGCTTCCCTGGTGGCTGAGATGGTAAAGAATCTGCCTGCAAGGCAGGAGACCTGGGTTCGATCTCTGGATCAGGAATATCCCCTGGAGAAAAGAAATGGCATTCCTAAAATTCTGTAATATCCATGTTACTCTGGAAGTAATTGAAGCCCAGAGAGTGGATAAAATTTAGATGTGTTTTAGTCAGAATTATTGGGAAAGTATGACACTGAATTTGAACTTAAGAATATAACAAAAACAGACATTCACACTTGAGCCAAGAGGAAAGTCAGAATATGGCAATTTAGGATCAAGTCAAATCAGTTCAGTACTAACTACTTATTAATAATTATTTAGTTATTATTAAATTATTTTAATCAGTATCTTTCAATTGCTCTCAAGATATAAATGGAAACATCCTATATGAACTACACAATGGAATAGAATTAAAAGTAAACTGAGCAAGGAAAAGACATGTCAATGACTTATATTCTGCTTTCATTAAACCCTGAGTATAAATTGTGTTATCCATCTCATATTTAAAATATTTAATCTTATCTTTAAGTGACTAGACATCTACACTTTGCAGGAATATGGACATGCTTGAAAAGTGATAGGGAATTATATATAGGAGACACATTGCTATGAAGCCCAACAAGGAAAATTAAACCTGTTATTTATACCTATCAATAAAAACAAAAATCTCAATTTTTATTCTTAGGAGTCTTACAGAAAGGAAATGGGCTAAAAAAATAAGTGAGACACTTTGGTCTTAGAGGATATACACCACTGGCAAAATAATGAAAAAGGAGGTTTACTTTTCTAACTTTCAATTCTACAGTCTGTAATTTTTCAATTAATCACACATTCTTTGTGCATGCCTTCCACCTTCCCACCTCTGTAGATGATAATAGCGTAATCTATTTTCTGTAACTATCCTTACCATTCATTCCTGTTTATTTAATTTTTATCCATTCTGTAAGTTTTGGTTCACATGCAATAATCTCTGTGAACTTTTCCCAGTTTCCTCTACCTCCACGGAAAGGAATCTCTTTCCTACACTATTCCTATGGCATTACTCTTTCTATTCACTTTCTATCTTCTCATCTGTCTCCCTGTATACACTGTGAGCATCTTGAAGACAGAAATCGTGTACATGTTTTAAACCCCCAATTAGTACACTATGCACAGTCTTACTCCTCAGTTAATGCCAGAATAATACTGGATGCCTTCTAGCCTTTGGGCCAGTCACCAGTGCCCTCGTCCTGCCCTCTCTCTATGGCTTATTATACAGTAGGCCTTTTTTATGCCTGAAGCCTAACTTCTACAATAGATCCTATTTTTATTCCATTTGTTCTGTCTGGTACACTATTAATTTGTGGGTAAACAGGCATTATAATGGATAATATGAAATGTGGCTTCCAAGTAACATAAATTGGATTTTAAAAGAAGTGAGGACCTTAATTTAAACAGCCCTGGAGTAGAATAGAGGGATACATTTTCTGAGACATTTAGTGATCTTCATTCTTAGCAGAATAAATGCGCATAGAGCTATGTATGAAGATATATGGTTGTGATTTAGATGCTAAGTTGTGTCCAACTCTTGCGACCCATGGACTATAGCCCACCAGGCTCCTCTGTGGGATTTTCCAGGCAAGAATATTGGAGTGGGTTGCCATTTCCTCCTCCAGGGGATCTTCCCAACCCAGGGACTGAACTCAAGTCTTCTGCATTACAAGTGGATTCTTTACCTCTGAGCCACCAGGGGAACAATTAACACCCATAGGGAAAAGTAATAGTAATAGGTAAGGAAGGAATAATAAAAATATTAACAAATGACAAAGAAAATGAACTGAAGATTAAACGTATTCTACCCGAACAAGTTGAAAACCATGAAGTATTAAAATTTCAGCTCCTAAAAGTTTTTCCCCAAACTGAGAAAATAAACTGGCTTCTTGAAACTGGTATGCTTTTTTTTTTTAAAAAAACAATCAATCCTGATTTTAGTTTGACTCCCGTTTCCTAGAAGGGCTTGAGTACATCACCCTGAAACCTCACAAAAATTGCTCCAGGATGTCCGACCTGAGTTTCATGTATATTGCTCTAACTGATGTGGCAGAAGGAGAACCTTGGCAGCAGCTGGGAGAAAAAAAAAGACACCCAGAAATTAAATTGAAGTTAATTATAGTACTTACAGATTTTTTTCCCCAGACCTGATTCTTGGTGTTCAACAAAGAAGAAAAGCTCTCAATACAACCGCAACATGACAGTGCCGGCGCTGCACCTAAGCGTGTTCTTGGGGGACTGGGGAGTGGGGAGACTTGTCGTTCATGTCATTATGGCAAACTAATGTTTGCGGGTCCGGAGGTAGTGAGAGTGTCTCTTCATCTATGCCTTGTGATGGAAAATGGATCAAGGATGATCTCATGTGAAAATATATGGTTTCCAAATACCCAGCTACCTCACTTGAGTTTTATTATCCCGTATTTTAGGGGTACTCTGGGTTTGGGATACTGGTTCATATGATTAGTAGATAATCAATGCTGACCTTAGGAACCCTCATCAGACTTTTTTTTCTTTCAGGTTTATATAATTAAGAGTCTGATGATCCAAGTTAGGGAAGCAGCACTTAACTGAATACCAGCTGTTGGATCTGCCCTCTCTGAGCCTGTTTCTTCATCTAGAGAAGATAATCATAAATGCTTCATATGACTGCTATGTGACTCCATAAAAATATTATCAGTACCTTACAGCGTATGGAATAGGTACAGTGACAAGATGTATCTATAGCTATCTGGACTTTTATTTCACTAAGCAGAGTCTTTGATAAATTATTGGTTTGACGTGTCTCCAATTACATCACTTGAAAAAGTCTAGGAAATAATATCATTCTGAAATTTACTCTTTCCCCAAAGGCAGAACTGACTGATAGAGTGTCATGGAGCCACATGAGCTAAGCAATGTTGGAATTAGATAGGATTCTCTAGACTCTTGCAACACAAAGTATGGTGTGAGGATTAGCAACAGGGCATAATCTGGGGAGCCTGTGAGAAATGCAGAATCTCAGGCCCCACCTAAACCTACAGAATCATAAACTGCATTTTAACAAGATCTCCTAGTGATGTGTGTGTACATTCACAGTTGAGAAGCACTGTTTAGAATTCTGAAAAATGGATTTTTTAAAGTTAATATATAAGATCTAGATTATTCTGTGGACACAAATCTTAACAGAATTTTAAAAATCCTTAAAACCATAAAAAGAAAAGTGTCTCTTAGTGGAGGAAGAAAAGTGAGATTTTAAAATTAAAAGAGGAAACATTGTAGATGTCTGGGGTTTCTGATGAGCTCAGATTTTTAAAACAAATGCATAGAATATGGAAGGAGGATGTGTCAGGCAAAAGATAGCCATAAATTCTTTTCTATTCCTCTTATTAAGAAGTGAAAACTAATACTCTCTCCTTGAATTTGGGCTGGACTTAGTCATTAAGTCTGATTGATCTGTTTTCTAAATATGTATTAAAGTTGTTCTTCCGCTTTTTTGGTGCTGATTCTGTTCAGTTTTCATCATTTCTCATCAACACTAATGAGAAAGATTCTAAACTGGTCTCCCCGCTTTCAGTCTTGTTACTGTCATTCTAAACAGAGAATCAGCTTAATACCTTTATCATGAGTGAATGGAAATTCATAAATTGAATATGCTGTTGAAATACTGAATCAGTACACATCTTCTTCAATTAAAAAAAAATAACCACTTTTAAAGTCTTGCTTGATTTTATTCTATTACATTGTTAGAGTCTTCTTATTCCAAAATGAATTAAGAGAGCACACTGGAATTGTGCTTAAACTCTGAAAGAATCTACATGAAATTATATATACTGACCAAAATATGTCCCTTCTTGACATCCTAGGTGGGAACAACCAAGAATACATATAGATTGAGCAGGAGAAAATTTTATAAGTGAAAATATTTATTGACCTTTTTAGATTTGTTATTTTCATTGTTTCATTTTGTTATTATTGTTAATCAGAAAATTACAAAAGGAGAGAAACCAGCATATTCTTCTTCTAATATAGTCTATTTTGTATGTTGTATGTGTGGGTATTCCTCCAAAATTTATCCAAGCACAGACATACACTCAGTGTGCCAATCACTGTGTACAATTTCACGTCTTTGTTTTATGGCTCTATCACAGTATCTGCTCATAGAGTTAAATGGCTTTGGTAATCATCATCTATTTAATGTTTAATCCATTTGGCGTGCCACAATTTCACCCACCATTCCTCGCTGATAGGACTGAAGGCTGTTTACAGTGTTTCTAGTTAAAAAATAAAGTTGATGGGAATATCCTACAGCTTATAGCAAGCAACCTCATTTCCAAATGATGTTCTCAGGCTAAATTCCTAGTAGTAGGATGACTGGCCCCAGATGTTTCGATGTTTAGGTTTGTACCCTCAGCTGTATTTTCCCAAGGTCCCCGTATAATTAAGTATATTAAATACTTAATATAATTAAGTATTTTTGGAAAAATACATTTTTTGTTAACTTGTTGAACAGGAAATAGTACCTTTTGATTGTTTTTATTTTGTTTCTAATTAAAATGAACATTTTCCTCCATTTCTGGTGAGTAATTCCCTTTTTTGTTTGTTTCAATTGCCTGGTGATGTCCTACTACATACATGTATGTATACCTGTTTGCCATACATACAGTATATTGAGATGTTGAGTATTAAAAATCTACAGGTAAAATCATCATTTGATAAAACACCTGCTAACTGACCAGTCAATTGATGACAGCTTCAGAAATCTATGGGACTTCCCAGGTGGTAAAGAATTTGCCTGCCAAACAGGAGACATGGGTTCGATCATTGGGTGGGGAAGATGCCCTGGAGAAGGACATGGCAAACTACCCCAGTACTCTTGCCTTCTCTCATGGACAGAGAAGCCTGGTAGGCTCCAGTCCATGGGGTTGCAAATAGTTAGACGTGACTTAGCGACTAAGCAGCAGCAGCAGCAGCAATCTATGTCTCACACTGTGGGTTCTACAAACCTATAACTAGTAGATGCTTTTCCTCTTTGAAATGACTGAGGTCATGGTAGATCAGGACCGGTTCTGGGAACTAAGGACACCACCCTGACCCCTGACTCTTTTTAATTTCTATCTTAATGGAACAAATTTCAGGCCCCTTCTCTCGCTCTCCTAATCTAACCCTGGTTTCGCTCCTATTCTCTCCTGCCCTCAACCATACAAAGTGGACCTATTTTCTAGAACAGTGTTCCATAGCTATACCTTTGATAAAGATCTGACATAACAACATAAGAATAGACATGGCAAGGGAAAGAGAGAGCAATACAGTGACTATGATCAATGATATGGAGGTCTGAGAGGAAAAGGATGTGTCTAATTATCCATCTCTTTTAGCATAGCTAGCTGGTAGTCCTGAACTTGTGTAATAGTTTTTACAGGGCATCTGTTTGCTATGTAACTTTCCCTCTTAGATCTCAGAAATTGGAGTAGATAAGTTCCAAATTCCTTTCCTCTTATATTACATAATATTCTTACAGATGTAATATAAGAGGTTGTGTCCATAAGAAATGATACTATGTAACATTTCCTAAGCCATACACAAAAATAAACAAAATGGATTAAAGATCTCAATGTACAACCCCAAACCATAAAACTCCTAGAAGAAAGCAGAATGCTCTTTGACATAAATTGTAGCAATATTTTTTTTTTGGATTTGTCTCCTAAGGCAAAAGAAATGAGATCAAAAATAAATAAATGGCACCTAATTAAACTTAAAAGCTTTTGCACAGGAAAAGAAACCACTGACAAAATAGAAAGACAAGCTACTAAGCGGGAGAAAATATTTGCCAATGATATGACAGATAAGGGGTTAACACCTCATAAAACTCATTATCAAAAAGCCAAACAACACAATCAAAAAATGGGTAGAAGACCTGAACAGACATTTTCCCAAAGAACACATACAGATGGCTAGCAGGCACATGAAAAGATGCTCAGCATTGCTAATTATTACAGAAATGCAAATCAAAACCACAATGAGACATCACCTCACACCTGTCAGAGTGACTAACATCAAAAAGTCTACAAATAGCAAATGTTGGCAAGGATGTGGAGAAAAGGGAACTCATGTACACTGTTGGTGGGAATGCAAATTCATGCAGCCAGTATGGAAAACAGCATGGAGGTTCCTCAAAACACTGAAATCGGGACTACCATATGATCCAGCACTTCCACTCCTGGGTGTTTATCCAGAAAAGAGAGCCAACACCATTCAAAAAGATACATGCACCCCAATGTTCGTAGCAGCACTATTTACAATAGCCAAGATATGGAAGTAACCCATGTCCTTCAACATAAAAATGGATAAAGAATATGGACTATTAATCAGCCATAAAAAAATGAAATTCTGCCATTTGCAACAATGTGGGTGGACCTAGAGTGCATTAAGATTAGTGAAACAAGTCAGAGAAAGACAAATACCCTGTTATCACTTATTTGTGGAACCTAAAAAATAACACAAATGAATGCATGAAATAGAAACAGACTGACAGATATAGAGAACAAACTAGCAGTTACCAGTGGGAAGAGTATACCTGTGGCGGATTCATTTTGATATTTGGCAAAACTAATACAATTATGTAAAGTTTAAAAATAAAATAAAATTAAAAAAAATATATATATAAAAAAAGAAAAGAAAAATAAAATAAATAAAATAAGTAAACAAGATAGGGAAATATAACCATTATGTTATAATAACTTTAAATGGAGCATAATTTTTTAAAGTACTGAATCACCATGCTGTACATCTGAAACTAATATAATACAGTAAATCAATTATACTTCAATAACAAAAACTTTCTATGCAAAAAAGCTATTATATGAATTGATAGTATTCTTGCCCGGAAAATCCTATGGATGGAGGAGTCTGGGGGGCTACAGTCCATAGGATTGTAAAAAGTCAGACATGACTGAAGCAACTTAGCACACATTGATAGAGTCAATTTCTCTTTTTGTTTTCATTGATATATAATTGACATATATCATTATGTTAGTTTCTGACAGCAAAATTCCTAGATAAAATTAAGAGAGTTTCAGATTTTGTTGGGTCATCATCAAATTGCCCTCCCAGGAGTATGCATCAATTTGTACTACCGCTACGGTATTAGAAAACTTTTGATTTGACATGCTTTTGAATGTTGAGTATTATCATGCATCTTAACCTCTGTGAGTAACATCGCTGCTAAAAATTATCCGTTGATATTCTTGAAAACTGTGCCAAGGTAGGTAAGCATAATGATGTTCACTGTAGCAATGTTTATATTAGCAAGAAGAAAGAAACAATCTAAGTGATCCCAAACAAAGGCTAAATTAAATGAATCATAGTGAAGTGATAAGGAGGAATGCAGTGTTGTTAAAAAACAATGAAATAAATCTGTTCATGTCAATATGATGAATCCTAACATATATTATTAAATGAAAAAGATAAGGTTCAGAATTGCATATGGTATGATCCTATCTGAGAATAAAAAAATAAATGGTATGATCCTATCTGAAAATAATAAAAAAATATATAGGTCTGGAGTATAACAGACTTTTCTTCAGAAAGGATAAACACAATGTACTATAAACCATAGTTATCTTGGGGGGTGGCACTGCTTGTTGGGGATGAGATTTGAAAAGGGAGATTTCACTTTGAGTATCTTTTTTAAACCACCTGAGCATTTTTATCAAGTACATGGTTTGCTTTATTTTACAAAACACTGTAAATACAATTTTTAAATATAATGATGGCTAATCGCTTCAAATAAATATTTTGTTTTAAATAAATCATCAATAGTTCAGTATAAATAAATTAAAACTATCTTCCATTTGATATCCCACCAAAAGGGAAAAGACTGAAGACAGTAATGACACTGTGGAAAGAACATTATTCTTTATTCAAAGAGTTATGTTTATCTAATCACACTAGGACCACAGCCTTGTCTAACTCAATGAAACTAAGCCATGCCTGTGGGGCCACCCAAGACAGGCGGGTCATGGTGGAGAGGTCTGACAGAATGTGGTCCACTGGAGAAGGGAATGGCAAATCACTTCAGTATTCTTGCTTGAGAACCCTATGAACAGTATGAAAAGGCAAAATGATAGGATACTGAAAGAGGAAATCCCCAGGTCAGTAGGTGCCCAATATGCTACTGGAGATCAGTGGAGAAATAACTCCAGAAAGAGTGAAGAGATGGAGCCAAAGCTAAAACAATACCCAGTTGTGGATGTGACTGGTGATAGAAGCAAGGTCTGATGCTGTAAAGAGCAATATTGCATAGGAACCTGGAATGTCAGATCCATTAATCAAGGCAAATCGGAAGTAGTCAAACAGGAGATGGCAAGAGTGAACATAGACATTCTAGGAATCAGTGAACTAAAATGGACTGGAATGGGTGAATTTAACTCAGATGACCATTATATCTACTACTGCGGGCAGGAATCCCTCAGAAGAAATGGAGTAGCCATCATGGTCAACAAAAGAGTCCGAAATGCAGTACTTGGATGCAATCTCAAAAACGACAAATGATCTCTGTTCGTTTCTAAGGCAAACCATTCAATATCACAGTAATCCAAGTCTATGCTCCAACCAGTAACGCTGAAGAAGCTGAAGTTGAATGGTTTTATGAAGACCTACAAGACCTTTTAGAACTAACACCCAAAAAAGATGTCCTTTTCATTATAGGGGACTGGAATGCAAAAGTAGGAAGAAACACCTGCAGTAACAGGCAAATTTGGCCTTGGAATATGGAATGAAGCAGGGCAAAGACTAATAGAGTTTTGCCAAGAAAATGCAATGGTCATAGCAAACACCCACTTCCACAACACAAGAGAGGATTCTACACATGGACATCACCAGATGGTCAACACTGAAATCAGACTAATTATATTCTTTGCAGTCAAAGATGGAGAAGCTCTATACAGTCAACAAAAACAAGACCAGGAGCTGACTGTGGCTCAGATCATGAACTCCTTATTGCCAAATTCAGACTTAAATTGAAGAAAGTAGGGAAAACCACTAGACCATTCAAGTATGACCTAAATCAAATCCCTTATGATTATACAGTGGAGTGAGAAATAGATTTAAGGGACTAGATCTGATAGAGTGCCTGATGAACTATGGACGGAGGTTCGTGACATTGTCAGGAGACAGGGATCAAGACTATCCCCATGGAAAAGAAATGCAAAAAAGCAAAATGGCTGTCTGAGGAGGCCTTACAAATAGCTGTGAAAAGAAGAGAAGCGAAAAGGAAAGATATAAGCATCTGAATTCAGAGGTCCAAAGAATAGCAAGACCAGATAAGAAAGACTTCCTCAGCGATCAATGCAAAGAAATAGAGGAAAACAACAGAATGGGAAAGACTAGAGATCTCTTTGGAGAAGGCAATGGCAGCCCGCTCTAGCACTCTTGCCTGGAAAATCCCATGGATGGAGGAGCCTGGTGGGCTGCAGTCCATGGGGTTGCTAGGAGTCGGACACACTGAGCGTCTTCACTTTCACTTTTCACTTTCATGCATTGGAGAAGGCAATGTCAACCCACTCCAGTGTTCTTGCCTGGAGAATCCCAGGGATGGCGGAGCCTGGTGGGCTGCCATCTATGGGGTCACACAGAGTTGGACATGACTGAAGTGACTTAGCAGCAGAGATCTCTTCAAGAAAATTAGAGATACCAAGGGAATATTTCATGCAAAGATGGGCTCGATAAAGGACAGAAATGGTATGGACTTAACAGAAGCAGAAGATATTAAAAAGAGGTGGCAAGAATACACAGAAGAACGGTACAAAAAAGATCTTAACAACCAAGATAATCACGATGCTGTGATCCCTCACCTAGAGCCAGACATCCTGGAATGTGAAGTCAAATGGGCCTTAGAAAGCATCACTACAAACAAAGCTAGTGGAGGTGATGGAATTCCAGTTGGGCTATTTCAAATCCTGAAAGATGATGCTGTGAAAGTGCTGCACTCAATATGCCAGCAAATTTGGAAAACTCAGCAGTAGCCACAGGACTGGAAAATGTCAGTTTTCATTCCAATCCCAAAGAAAGGCAATGCCAAAGAATGCTCACTACCACACAATTGCATTCATCTCACATGCTAGTAAAGTAATGCTCAAAATTCTCCAAGCCAGGCTTCAGCAATATGTGAACCATGAACTTCCAGATGTTCAAGCTGGTTTTAGAAAAGGCAGAGGAACCAGAGATCAAATTGCTAACATCCACTGGGTCATCGAAAAAGCAAGAGTTCCAGAAAAACATCAATTTCTGCTTTACTGACTATGCCAAAGCCTTTGACTGTGTGGATCACAATAAACTGTGGAAAATTCTGAAAGAGATGGGAATACCAAACCACCTGCCCTGCCTCTTGAGAAACCTACATGCAGGTAAGGAAGCAACAGTTAGAACTGGACATGGAACAACAGACTGATTCCAAATAGGAAAAGTATTACTGTCACCCTGCTTATTTAACTTATATGCAGAATACATCATGAGAAACACTGGGCTGGAAGAAGCACAAGCTGGAATTGAGATTGCCAGGAGAAATATCAATAACCTCAGATATGCAGATAACACCACCCTTATAGCAGAAAGTGAAGAGGAACTAAAAAGCCTCTTGATGAAAGTGAAAGTGGAGAGTGAAAAAGTTGGCTTAAAGCTCAACATTCAGAAAAGGAAGATCATGGCATCTGGTCCCATCACTTCATGGGAAATAGATGGGGAAACAGTGGAAATAGTGTCAGACTTTATTTTTGGGGGCTCCAAAATCACTGCAGATGGTGACTGCAGCCATGAAACTAAAAGACCCTTACTCCTTGGAAGAAAAGTTATGACCAACCTAGATAGCATATTCAAAAGCAGAGACATTACTTTGCCAACAAAGGTCCATCTAGTCAAGGCTATGGTTTTTCCAGTGGTCATGTATTGATGTGAGAGTTGGACTATGAAGAAAGCTGAGCACTTAAGAATTGATGCTTTTGAACTGTGGTGCTGGAGAAGACTCTTGAGAGTCCCTTGGACTGCAAGGAGATCCAACCAGTCCATTCTGAAGGAGATCAGCCCTGGGATTTCTTTGGAAGGAATGATGCTAAAGCTGAAACTCCAGTACTTTGGCCACCTCATGTGAAGAGTTAACTCATTGGAAAAGACTCTGATGCTGGGAGGGATTGGGGGCAGGAGGAGAAGGGGATGACAGAGGATGAGATGGCTGGATGGCATCACTGACTCGATGGATGTGAGTCTGAGTGAACTCCGGGAGTTGGTGATGAACAGGGAGGCCTGGCGTGCTGCTACTCATGGGGTCTCAAAGAGTTGGACATGACTGAGTGACTGAACTGAACTGAACTATATTTATCTTTCTTATGGTTCATGATTTGGAAATGACATAAACCTTGTAATAGTAAGTTTTTGTTATCTTGTTGTTTTGGAAGGTTGTAAAGTCTTCCCAATAACCACATGTTTGATTCATAAAAGCCCAGATTTCTCAGATTCATGAATTAGGGAGGAATTATCTTTCAGTGGAATTCCTAGATGTAAAATAGAATTTGTGCCAGCTTTGCTTTAAATAGTAAATGTCTTCTAGCATATTTAAAGAGTATTTGTTTTGCAAAAATGTGTTTGTATAGAATGTGGTTGCGAAAGTCATGTGGCACACTTACAACTGATGCATGAGAATACATTCTCATGTAATAATGTGCTGAGGCATTATTAACTAACCACATTATACTTAGATATTTCAGAAAGCAATCAGATCAGATCACATCAGTCGCTCAGTCGTGTCCGACTCTTTGCGACCCCATGAATTGTAGCACGCCAGGCCTCCCTGTCCATCACCAACTCCCAGAGTTCACTCAGACTCACGTCCATCGAGTCAGTGATGCCATCCAGCCATCTCATCCTCTGTCGTCCCCTTCTCCTCTTGCCCCCAATCCCTCCCAGCATCAGAGTCTTTTCCAATGAGTCAACTCTTCACATGAGGTGGCCAAAGTACTGGAGTTTCAGCTTTAGCATCATTCCTTCCAAAGAAATCCCAGGGCTGATCTCCTTCAGAATGGACTGGTTGGATCTCCTTGCAGTGCAAGGGACTCTCAAGAGTCTTCTCCAACATTACAGTTCAAAAGTATCAATTCTTCGGTGCTCAGCCTTCTTCACAGTCCAACTCTCACATCCATACATAACCACAGGAAAAACCATAGCCTTGACTAGACCAACCTTTGTTGGCAAAGTAACGTCTCTGCTTTTGAATATTCTGTCTAGGTTTGTCATAGCTTTTCTTCCAAGGAGTAAGTGTCTTTTAATTTCATGGCTGCAGTCACCATCTGCAGTGATTTTGCAGCACAAGAAAATAAAGTCTGTCACTCTTTCCACTGTTTCCCCATCTATCTTCCATGAAGTGATGGGACTGGATGCCATGATCTTAGTTTTTTGAATGCTGAATATTAAGCCAACTTTTTCACTCTCATCAAGAGGCTCTTCAGTTCCTCTTTACTTTCTGCCATAAGGGTGGTGTCATCTGAACATCAGAGGTTACTGATATTTCTCCCGGAAATCTTGATTCCAGCTTGTGCTTCATCCAGCCCAGCATTTCACATGATGTACTCTACATATAAGTTAAATAAGCAGGGTGACCATATATAGCCTTGACCTACTGCTTTCTTAATTTGGAACCAGTCTGCTGTTCCATGTCCAGTTCTAACTGTTGCTTCTTGACCTGCAGATTTCTCAGGAGCTAGGTAAGGTGGTTTGCTATTCCCATATCTTTAAGAATTTTCCACAGCTTATTGTGATCTACACAGTCAAAGTCTTGGACATAATCCATAAAGCAGAAGTAGATGTTTTTCTAGAATTCTCTTGCTTTTTTTATGACCCACAAACTGCAGATCAATTATACCAAAGAAATTCTTGCACTGTTAAAAAAGTTCTAGGAACTACAACAGATTTCCCAATCTGGGGATCTGCCAAAGAGACTGAGAACACCCAGAAAATCTGACTTTGGAGGCCAGTGGGATTTGATTACAGAACTTACACAGGACTGAGGAACAGACTCTTGGACGGCACAAACAAAATATTGTGCGCACCAGGACCTAGGAGACGGGAGCAGTGACCCCACAAGTGACTGACCCAGACTTGCTGTGAGTGTCCAAGAGTCTCTGGTGGAGGCGTGGGTCAGTGGTGGCCTGCTGCAGGGTCAGGGACACTGAGTCCAACAGTGTGTGCATGGGACCTTTTGAAGGAGGTGGCCACTATCTTCATTACCTCCACCATAGTTTGGTCTCAGGTCAAACAGCAGGGAGGGAACCCAGCCCCAATCATCAACAGAAAATTGGATTAAAGGTTTACTGAGCATGGCTCTGCCCATAAGAATAAGACACAGTTTCCCCCCCAGTCAGTCTCTCCTATCAGGAAGCTTCCATAAGCCTCTTATCCTTATCCATCAGAGGGCAGATAGAAGGAAAACCACAAAAACAGAAAACTAACCAATCTGATCACATGGACCACAGCCTTATCTAACTCAATGAAACTATGAGCTATGCTGTGTGGGGCCACCCATAGAGGGTCATGGTGGACAGTTCTGACAAAACGTGGTCCACTGCAGAAGGGAATGGCAAACCACTTCAGTATTCTTGCCTTGAGAACCCCCTGAACAGTATGAAAAGGCAAAAAGATAGGACACTGAGAGATGAACTCCCTAGGTCAGTAGGTGCCCAATATGCTACTGGAGAAGAGTATAGAAATAACTCCAGAAAGAATGGAGAGATGGAGCCAACTCAAAAACAATGCCCAGTTGTGGATGTGACTGGTGATAGAAATAAAGTCCAATGCTGTAAAGAGCAATATTGCATAGGAACCTGGAATGTTAGGTCCATGAATCAAGGTAAATTAGAGTGGTCAAACAGGAGATGGCAAGAGTGAACATTGACATTTTAGGAATCAGTGAACTAAAATGGACTGGAATGGATGAATTTAATTCAAATGACCATTATATCTACTACTGTGGGTAAGAATCCCTTTGAAAAATGGAGTAGCCCTCATGGTCAACAAGAGAGCCCAAAATGCAAAACTTGGGTGCAATCTCAAAAATGACAGAATGATCTCTCTTCATTTCTAAGGCAAACTATTCAATATCACAGTATTAAAAGTCTATGCCCTAACCACTAATGCTGAAGAAGCTGAAGTTGAATGGTTCTATGAAGACCTACAAGACCTTCTAGCTGCTGCTGCTAAGGCACTTCAGTCATGTCTGACTCTGTGCAACCCCATAGACGGCAGCCCACCAGGCTCCGCTGTCCCTAGGATTCTCCAGGCAAGAACACTGTAGTGGGTTCCCATTTCCTTCTCCAATGCATGAAAGTGACAAGTGAAAGTGAAGTCACTCAGTCGTGTCCGACTCTTTGCGACCCCATGGACTGCAGCCCACCAGGCTCCTCCATCCATGGGATTTTCCAGGCAAGAGTACTGGAGTGGGGTGCCATTGCCTTCTCCAGACCTTCTAGAACTAACACCAAAAAAAGATGTCCTTTTCATCATAGGGGACTGGAATGCAAATGTAGGAAGTCAAGAAACACCTGGAATAACTCCAGATTTGGCCTTGGAGTACAAAGTGAAGCAGGGCAAAGGCTAACAGAGTTTTGCCAAGAGAACACACTGGTCACAGAAAACACCCTCTTCCAACAATACAAGAGAAGAGTCTACACATGGACATCACCAGATGGTCAATACTGAAATCAGATTGATTATACTCTTTGCAGCCAAAGATGGAGAAGCTCTACACAGCCAGCAAAAATAAGATCAGGAGCTGACTGTGGCTCAGATCATGAACTCCTTATTGCCAAATTCAGACTTAAATTGAAGAAAGCAGGGAAAACCACTAGACCATTCAGGTATGACCTAAATCAAATCCCTTACAATTATACAGTGGAAGTGACAAATAGATTCTGAGCAAATAGGGATTAGATCTGATAGAGAGTGCCTGAAGAACTATGGACGGAGGTTCATGATATTGTATAGGAGGCAGTGATTAAGACCATCCCAAGAAAAAGAAATGCAAAAAGGCAAAATGGCTGTCTGAGGAGGCCTTACAAATAGCTGTGAAAAGAAGAGAAGTGAAAAGGAAAGATATACCCATTTGAATGCAGAGTTCCAAAAAATAACAAGGAGAGATAAGAAAGATCAATGATCAGTGCAAAGAAATAGAGGAAAACAACAGAATAGGAAAGAATAGAGATCTCTTCAAGAAAATTAGAGATACCCAGGGAACATTTCATGAAAAGATGGGCACAATACAGGACAGAAATGGTATAGACCTAACAGAAGCAGAAGATATTAAGAAGAGGTGGCAAGAATACACAGAAGCGCTATACAAAAAAGATCTTCATGACCCAGATAACCACGAGAGTGTGATCACTCACCTAGAGCCAGACATCCTGGAATGTGAAGCCAAGTGGGCCTTTGGAAGCATCACTACAAACAAAGCTAGTGGAGGTGATGGAATTCCAGTTGAGCTATTTCAAATCCTAAAAGACGTTGCTGTGAAAGTGCTGCACTCAATATGCCAGCAAATTTGGAAAACTCAGCAGGGGCCACAAGGACTGGAAAAGGTCAGTTTTCATTCCAAGCCCAAAGAAGGGCAATGCCAAAAAATGTTCAAACTACCGCACAATTGCACTCATCTCACATATTAGCAAAATAATGCTCAAAATTCTCCAAGCCAGGCTTCAGCAATATGTGAACCGTGAACTTCCTGATGTTCAAGCTGGTTTTAGAAAAGGCAGAGGAACCAGAGATCAAATTGCCAACATCCATTGGATCATAGAAAAAGCAAGAGAATTCCAGGGTTGCATATTATACATACTGATTTCCTCATACATTGCATGTATGTGTGTAAACACAATAGAGGAAAAACAGAAAGAGATGCAGAAGCATGCCTAGGGAATGAGACTGACATAATAGGAATGGGAAATCATTTTTGGTTCTTACTGTGTACTTTATATGCTTCTGTTTTATTTGTGTGTTTTTAAAATATACATGTTCCTTTAATCATCTAAAAACAAGTAAAGACAAACTGAAAATTAACAGTTAGAGATCAAGATGATAATACTGAATCATTTACCCAAATTTATAACAAAATAGGTGAATTGGTTGAGTTTGCACTTTTCTAAAAAGGAGTAGAAATATATATTAGGATTCTTACCTAAAGTCTGGTATAATCAAAAACGCTTAGGATTGTCTCTATTTCCTTTTAGTACAGGTCAAGTCTTCCAAGAGAAACTTCAGGGCATGGGTAATCTACCAGAAGTCTTTTATCCTGGCAATAGTTATTTTAAAAAGGCAATAAATGCACTACCCGCAAATCCTGCCAATTATTGCTTATATGTTAATATGCTTTAAAATATCATTGTCAAATTCCCTTTTTCTAAAGTTGCTCTCCAGGATAACAAATAGTCTTTGAAAAAGGATACATATGTGGGTAAATATGATTGGAAAATGGTGGACTTAACAATATCAAACAGATTTCTTTAGAGCAGGAACTACTAATATGCAAGAGCAGGGACAGTGAAATCTCCCAAACTGTGACAGTAGTCATGCATCCAGGCTAGCCAAGTGGCCACACGTTGTGGGAGCATCAGCTAGTGTTTGATGAATAAAGAAAAAGGAAGGAAGAAGTAACATGAAGAAATGAAGATAGAGGAAAAGAGTATATGAAGTATATTATTAGCTTTGTCCTTCTCGGAAGCCTTGCACTGTCTCTAAATCACTGTAATGAGCATTGATTTTAGAATCTAAATTTTGGGCAAGTGAAATTAATTTCTACAGCAAATCACCTGATTAGTTTATAAAATGAACAACATCTTCTCCAAGCCCCGACCTTAGAGACTGTGAATCAGATGATCTAAAATGGAATCCAGGAAGTATATTTTTAACAAGCAGGTAGTTTTAATCCTTGTGATTTAAGGATCGGGTTAAGAAACACTGATTCATAAAAATAAAACTAGATATTTTATATATAGGCTAAAATAAAACGAAGCAAATTAATTTACCTCTAAATGATCGGGATTTTCAAAGTGGAACACACACAAATAGAGGAATCAATATCATCTTGAGGATAGTTTAACATGCATATGATACAATTCCAAATGAAAAATCAACCTTCTTGGAGACCTCTTCTTTGTAGTAAAATTCTCATTCTTATCTCATCATGCCCTGAAAACCAACCTGGCTACAAAGCTTTGGCCTGTGTTTATTCTTATCTCTTGATCTGGGATTACAGTACTTAACAACTGTGAATTCAGAGCATTTGAAAGTTAGTTACAGCCTTCACTCCTTGGAACTGAAGTGGTCAGGAGAGTTGAGACTCACATTCAGGTGTGCCTGCTGCTTCTACCACTTACTAGTTGTATGATTTTGATGGAGTTATGAAACTTCTCTAGTTCTCAGTTTTCTCATCTGTAAAATGGGGTATTTGCATTTATATAAGTTACTGTGACTATTAAATGAGCTAATTTATTTAAAGTGTATTAAATAAATTTAAATAAAGTGTATTAAGTAGTAGCTATTATTTATTACATATGCATTGATATAGTACTTTCAGTGTAGGATTTTTGTGTGCTTTTAGTGTTTGTCAAAAATCCTAATAGAACACGTTCCTTTCTCAAATGTAATTGAACAAATTGATATATTTGGAGAAGGCAATGGCACCCCACTCCAGTACTCTTGCCTGGAAAACCCCATGGACGGAGGAGCCTGGTGGGCTGCAGTCCATGCTATTTATTATATTAGTATTTATTTATTCTTAATGAATAGTTTCCATTATTTAAATTACTAATAAGAATCTAATAAATTACCTACAACCAAACCTACTTTTGAAAATAATCAGTTTGATTTTAAATGTTTTATTCATTGCCCCCATGATATATGAAAATGTCCTGAGCAATCTCCCATCATTTAGTATGGATGCAACATTTTCCACACTTCCTCTTCTATGTGGAAATAGGGCAAATGTTGCTCCTTAGACTTTATGTCCTAATTCAAAAAAATGTAGCCACTGTATTCCTTGTCCTGTAGCATCAAAGCATAAACACCAACAGACCATTTTATGTTAATGGCATCTTGTAACAGTCTCCTAAACCCTTCTCGATGGAGCCCAATACAGAGCTGACCTTTTCCAATCCTAGGAAACAGAATTGACCAGTAAAGCCTACAGACAATTTAAATAGTCAAGGGAGGAAAATATCTGAACTCTTTTGTCTCTCTTTTTTAGTAGTAATTATCTAGAGATACAATATAATGTATATTTTCACACTGGAAGAGAGTCAAGATTATGTGATGACTTAAAGGTCTTGATGATTCAGTGACAATAAGTTAATCAATTATTCAAATGTCAACCAACATAAGCCCTTCTAAATCACCAAGGCTTCTAGCCATGTGGAAGGGTAAACTTTAAGTGAAGAAATACAGTGTAAATATGAAAAGGAAGGAATTATTTCATATTTGAATCCATATAACTCACTGTTGGAGAAGGCAATGGCACCCCACTCCAGTACTCTTGCCTGGAAAATCCCATGGACGGAGGAGCCTAGTTGACTGCAGTCCATAGGGTCGCTAGGAGTCGGACACAACTGTATAACTTTCAAGTAGACAACCTGAGCAACTTCACTTTCACTTTTCACTTTCATGCATTGGAGAAGGAAATGGCAAGCCACTCCAGTGTTCTTGCCTGGAGAATCCCAGGGACGGGGGAGCCTGGTGGGCTGCTGTCTCTGGGGTCACACAGAGTCGGACACGACTGAAGCGACTTAGCAGCAGCAGCAGCAACTCACTGTTAAGTCAATTTCAATTTCAGAATGTTGGGTTACATTCAGTATCATTGATTTACAGCTCATAACAGCATGGAAGAGACTGCTTTGAATTCACACTATTAAGGGAAAAATTATTTTTAAAAAGTGCTTAGTTTAAATCATTATTGCTTGAACTCGGTAATTACAGAATAGATTGTCTTCATCCCACTCTCTTGACTATAGCATCCTAAGGCTAATCTAACAAATTCTGAACAATTAAAATATGCATTCTCAAATCAAAACTACAATGAGCTACCACCTCATACCAGTCAGAATGACCATCATCAAAAAGTCTGTAAGTAATAAGTGCTGGAGACGGCGTGGAGAAAAAAGAACTCTCCTACACTGTTGGTAGGAATGTAAATTAGTACAGCCACTATGGAGAACAGGATGGAGGGTCCTTAAAAAACTAAAAATAGAGCTACCATATGATCTAGTAGTTTCACTCCTGGGTATATATCCAGAGAAAACCATAACTGATGTGTGTGTATATATGTGTATGCTGCTGCTGCTGCTGCTGAGTCGCTTCAGTCCTGTCTGACTCTGTGCGACCCCATAGATGGCAGTCCACCAAGCTCCCCCATCCCTGGGATCCTCCAGGCAAGAATACTGGAGTGGGTTGCCATTTCCTTCTCCAATGCATGAAAGTGAAAAGTGAAAGTGAAGTCAGTCAGTCGTGTCCAACTCCTAGTGACCCCATGGACTGCAGCCTACCAGGCTTCTCCGTCCATGGGATTTGCCAGGCAAGAGTACTGGAGTGGGTTGCCATTGCCTTCTCCATATATGTGTATATATCAATGTCTAACTGAATCACTTTGCTGTACACCTGAAACACTGTAAATCAACTATACTTCAATAAAAATGAACAAAAATATGCATTCTTCTAGACATTTTCATGTACCTCTTAACAAAATTTGAAATTAGTTTGGTAAAGTTGAGGCACTCTCATATATCCAGGTCATGCCCCAAGACAGCCTTCAAAAAGAAAAGGAAACACTCTTAATGATTAGCTCTCAACCTTGGCTGCACTTTGGAATCATCTGGGGAGCATAAAATACCCTATGCCTTGTGAGCCACGCCCACAGATTTGATGTAATTGATCTGGGGTACATTGCAGGCATTAGGGTTAAAAAAAAAAAAATCCCCAGCCAAGGTGGGGAACTGCTGATCTCAGCACCATTTCATGCCTGAAGAAAAGGAATACAAGCCCTATTCTTTCCTGAGGGTCAGGGGATGTGTTAGGCTGAAAAATGGTCCTTGAAGATGTTCACACCTTAGTCTCTGGAACCTATGAATGTTACCTGGAATGGCAAAGGAACTCTGCAGAGGTGATCAGGGTAAAGATCTTGAGATGGGGAGTTTATCCTGGATTGTCCAGGTGGGCCTGAGATGTCACCACAGGGGTTTTATGAGAGGGAGGCAGGAGTCCGAATCAGACAGAAGGTATGTGACCCCAGAAGGAAAGGGATAGAAAGAAGGGAATGTGAACATACTATGCTTTTTTGCTGCCTTTGAAGATGGAGACAGGGGCCACAAGCCAAAGGATGTATGAGGCCTCTGGAAGCTGAAACAGTCAAGGAAATAGATTCTCTCCTGAGTCTCCAAAAAGAATGCAGTGTTGTGGGCTCATTTTAGACATCTGACTTCCATAACTGTAAGATAATAAATTTGGGTTGTTTTAAGCCACTAAGTTTGTGGTTAATTTATTACCACAACAATAGGAGAATAACATAGGGGAGAATGAATTCTGTCCAGGAGCAATTTGCAATGGTTTTATGGGGAACTCTGAGGCTTTTTAATATCCAAACACCAGAAAACTCAGCAAGAAAACCCAAGACCAAATTGCTATGATCTATGTTTTTATTAAATGTTAAATACATTTCTTAGACATTGTCTGGTCCTTATTTTTTTATATGCAACAATACTTTTGCTGTGTTGAATCTCCTTAAATAGAAACTAACTAAATGCCATGCTATTGCTGCGAAGCAAAGCTTCTGCTGTGCTGTTCTTAGTCACTCAGTCATGTCTGCCTCTTTGCTACCTCAGGGACTGTAGCCTGCCAGGCTCCTCTGACCATGAGATTCTTTAGACAAGAATATTGGAGTGGGTTGCCATGCCCTTCTCCAGGGGATTGTCCCAATCCAGGGATCGAATCCAGGTCTCCCACATAGCAGGCGGATTCTTTACCATCTGAGCCACCAGGGAAGCCCCAGGCAAAGCCTCAGATTAAATCAAATCAATGAAGAGGTGGTCAAACATTTCTAAGAAGCTGTCCACCTTGGGGAGATTGACTGATTTTTCAGGTTTGCAGGTCCTAGCTTGGTCATGGTAATTTCAAAGTTCTTATTTAGCAGCTTCTTATTTGCTATTGTAAAGATACCCATTTGAGGGCTGAATATTCTCTACATGGAGTCTATGTTGCCTTTCCATCCACCGCCAGCCACTTCTTGTGAAGAAAGACAGCCACTAGATCTCAAGCCTCAGTCATATTTTGATCTCTCAGGCTTTGATTGGACTGTCCTCTACCATGGTGTCAACCCAAGTTCCAACACAGTTTAAATATCAAGAGCCTAGAAAACACAGTTCTACAATAATTCTCCCTCAGTTAGCTTAGACTATTAACTCTAAAATTAATTTTGATAACTTATGTAAAGTGCCTAGGGAGGTGGTACATTTATAAGAGCTGTTCAGTAAACCTTAATTCTCTTACTATAGAATATAAATTTTTAATATCCAAACACCAGAAAACTCAGCAAGAAAACCCAAGACCAAACATTAAGAGATGAGAAGGCCTGGATAAAAACCAAATTAAACCATTACAGTTGGGTGCTTAGGGACAACTTCATTACCTTCCTTGAGGTTTATTCAACTCACAAATATGTGCAAGACAATACAAAAAATACATCCCCACAGTTTTGTTGCAGCCTGCATATTTTCTAATATTTTAAGAATTAGTGGCATTACTATCAGGGATCAATGTAGGGCTGTCACCCGTTCCAAAGAGGCACAATCTCCATTAATGATTCAACACTATGAGTACATTCGTACCAGAACAATCACCTGTCAACCACAGAAAAAGGTTTTCCAGTATATTCCTCTAGTAAAATGTTCATACTCTCAGCCAAATAATCTCCCCATTGATAGTATTTTATTTTGTAATATTCACACTCTGTGGACTTAAGATGAAAGAAATATCATTAGAACCTCCTCCTATTGCTCCTAATTATACCTTCTGATAAGGTTTGGGTCTATCAACAAATGTACATCAAAGTCTTGGTGCATAGAGTCAGGCAAAGTAGGAGGTCACTGGACTCGGGGAATATCAGGCTGAGCCGAGGAGCAGACTTGCTGTGGGAACTTCTGGCTCAGCAGTGACCCCAAGAGTGTTATAGATTTCAATTTAAGAAATGACAAAACACCCCAGCAAAGCACATTTATTTATTGTTCCTACATTTTTACATGGGTTCCAAAATGCAGTAGGGTAACATGAAAATCTAACAGAATGCTACAGCTCTCATCTCTGATTGGGGCAGATAACTTGGATGAAAACAAGCACACATACATATTTCTAAGGGAAATGCGCCCCTACCCACTCATTTCGAAAAGTTCAGCTTCTCAAGATTGTTCCAATCTACACAGTAACAGATTATGTTTTATGATCACTAGTTTTCTGAAGCACTATGGGAACTTGGACTGTTCAGCCACTATTCCCACACTTCTACAACTAGAACCCCTTTATCTCTCCAGAGGAAATTTCAGCCTGATAAACCTTTCTTTTTTAAATTGTTAAATGGTATATTTTCTTCCCAGGTGAGTTTTACCTACTCCTCCCCCACCCAAACACCAAGATCCAGTTACTTTAGATTTTTTAGGTGCTCATATGTCATTTGTATACTAAGCAAAGTCCAAGAAATTATTTTCACCATTAATCTTTGCAGCTAATAAAGATGAATATAAACCAGCAGCCTTAAAACCAGAGGTGGGCATTTCACCAATAATGCTTTTTCATAGCTCCTTGATGAAGATGATCAACTAAAGCAAAACTGCTGCATGATCTATTAATAGAGAATGAGGATTAATGAAGGATTATGTCATAATGAGTCTGCCTGCAGAGTAGCTTCAGTTCTGGTCCTTTGCTGCCAAAATACAGTTCTCATTTCCAACAAACAAAGTCTATCTGAGAGAAAGCACAGAGCCCCTTTAGAACTGGAAAGTCCTGTGCATAATAATGACTGTCTAACTCTTCTTTTGCCAAAGAGCTTCAGCACTTTCAATGTCATAGGTCAATGCAGTGATTCAGAGGGGGCCTGATCCTTATCTAAGCTTTTGCAACAAAATTAGAATGTGCTGTAGTCTTATTAAAGAAATGTTTGTTCCTCCATCAATGAGCTGAAAAGAAAGCAGCTCAATGTACTTTTGCAAATTACAGCAATAAACTGCTTGAATTAACTGCTTTATTACAAATATTTAATTATTCTGAGGGTTAAATATCCAACATTTTGGAAAGGCAAAATTAGCAGTCCACTTGATAATCTACTTCATTTAAAATCTGTTACAACGGTGTATTTTTGTTTTAATTTTTAAACAATCCCAATTTTCAGTTGCCTTTATTGTAAATTCAGCTAGTTTCCATTTGAAATGAAAAATAATAATACATACGCCCTTAATTTTGAAGTTGTCAAGAAAATCAAATTTGTAACCTAGGAAAAATTACAAAATGCAGAACTCATTGTCATTTTCCAGGAACATGAACAGTTACAAAAAATGAAATAAGACTAAAGCACCATGTTAAGGTCAGTCATATTTTAAGCAAGACCTATTTCAAGATTTAGATAAAATATCATCGTCATCATCATTATTACTAAAAGAGTTGTTTAAATGTTAAACAAGAACACTCCCCTTTAAAATAAAAAATGACCATGAATTAAAACTTTATATGAAAAGAAAACTCAACAAATACATGTTGAACAAAAAGCAAACATTCTCAAAGGGAAGTTTTTTACTCCAACAAAATAAAATTCATTCATCCAAATGCCTTTCATTTATTATTTCAGTGGTCCCAAAGCAGATGAAAATAATTTTTAAAAACTGATCGTTTTATCTGGGTTATATTTTTTAAAAATTAGAGAGCATTTTGCCACAGGACAAGGAAAAATATTACAACAGAAAATAGATCAGCCAGGATATGCTTCAACAGAGGGACATATCAAAGCATTATTATCGTTTCTCTCCACTTACTGTGTGGATTCACTAATCTACATCACTAAATTGACCATTCAGTGCCAGAAAATCTGCCATGTAGGTCTCGACTTTTCATAGCAGCTCTTAAATGTGTATTCGGAAACTACAAAGTACTGAATATATTTTCAGCCTTTTTATACTACGATTTACAGCTAATGACCTTAAGCAATGTCATGCATGTAAAGCAAAATTATGAGACCACCCTGGTTTAGAGCCAAATAAAGGTATAGAATCAAACTTCATTATCATTTAAATTTAATAGGGGGGAGGACAGGAATAAAAAAATTCATCCTAATACAGATAAATCTATTTTGTAGTTTTACTTTATAAGAGTAACCTCCACTTGTATTTTGCTATTACCGGCTCAGGGTAAGTAGACAATTATCTAAGCTTAATGCCAAAAGTAATAATGCACTGCACACATTCAAAACCCTTGTGCCACATCAGCCAGTGCCTGCAGGGATAAAACATTTATCAGTTGCTCCTTAGAGCAATAGTGGGTTTGAAAATTTGGCTGCCCAGGCTGACATTAAGTGAAATCATAGTTGTTGCTTGATTCAGAACCCAGCACAGGAAACCCTGACACTGGGATGACTCCACTGGCAGCCTCCTGCTACCACTGAACCGCGGGCTACTTTCTGTCCCACTACTGCCCGTGAAAGAAGGCCTTTTACTTCCCTGCGATAGTTGGCACACTGCCCTTTTCACAGACCCAACGAACCGTCATCTTGGATGTAACAAATTAGTACATTCTCAGAATAATAATAAGTGCAGGCATGAAAACACCATTGTTTTTATTTGGAAATGAAGTAACTCATTTTAGCTGGGTGACTTTTTCAGTGTAACACCACAGGCCAAAAAAAAAAAAAAATCTTTTCTGAAAAGAATGGCCAATTTCAGGAGAGAGATGACACATCATTTGCTGTAAAAATCAGGGAAAGGCAAAAAAATAGAAAAACATGGCATTTGTTGTAGAGCAGTTATAGAGAAAATAGGGGGTTTGAGAGAAACACAAATGTAAAACAAGTAATGAGGCCATTTCAAAGCACAATTAAAGAAATAAGATTGGCAATGAGTACAATATAGAATTGATTTCTGATACCAGGTTAAGGTCTATTAACTGATTTTTCTGTTTGAAATGGCAAAATATATATAACTAAGAGTCTTTTAAATGACCTTCAGGTATGTGAGGAAAAATAATTAAATGTAGAGAAAGTTAAAATATAAGAGAATAACATAAATGTGTTTTCATATGTTAATGAACATGTCAAAGTTTACTTTCAGTTTTCCAAAGATCCCTTTCACCACTGGTGTGTGTATGTTTTCATTTTCAGGATTTTTTTTTTTTTTTTAAGTATGTTTATAAAGAAAAGGAAAAACTCATGATTTATAAATTTGCGTATAAGTCACATCTACTACAAATCAGAGCCATGAAATTATAGAAAAACACTTTTCTTCAATATTTTGGAAGGGCCATCACCACCTTTCAATGTCAGGAACCCTGAAAAATACTACTATAAAAACTATTGTTATGATAGTCTTTATGACAGCTTCAATTGAGAGTTAACTGAGATCCGAATGGCAAGTATACCTTTCAGCAGGCAATAAGATGAAATGAGAACTGCCAAGAAGTTTGAAATAAAGTAAATACATATACATTTTCAATATTCTAGATTTTGTCCAATTTAAATGCCAGCTCAAAAATTATAATCTAGACATCAAAACAACCATTAATCTACTCTCCCTTTGCTCTACCCTGATCATTTTAAACAAATCATGATATTTCATGTAAAAATGTGCCACAAATTTACTAAACTTTCTGGTTCAAATGAGTTCAAGAATATCTCATTATAAATGGAGACAGTCCTGAAAGGGCAGCCAAGCATGACTAAAAAGATCACTCTTTTACACAAAAAAATAGCCTTCTTATTTTACCCTTTGTTGAAAAGACATTTGGCCAGCCACAGGGGAAATACATAATCTACTTTTATATTCAAATAATTTATTTGAAAACTCTATGGCTACAATGACCCTAAAACAACTCTGGCTTGAATATACATATTACATGGGTTTATGTGATCTTAATCACTGACTTGTTTTCATGTGTGAGCAGTGATTTTGGCAATTCTTTTAAAGAGGTGAAAACACATTCATAGGCCTTAATAAAAATTTACCATTAAGTAAAATTATATCTGACACGAAATAAATGCTATTAATGTGGTATAATTCTGTAAATAATTTTATACGTGAAGTCGTTTGAATATTGCAGCTCTTTCATGTGGCAGTCTATCAGTTTGATCTAATACACATTCCGACACACTATCTGGTAACAACACATCAGAAATTATGCCATCATAATCTGCCTTTTACAAAGACAAGCAGCAATACTTGAACATTTCAAGATTTTAAAAACCTTCCACATAAATTTGCTCTTTGCAATTCTGTGAATTTTTGTTTTAGTTTTTGATAATCGATATTATGAACTCTAAGTCATGGTAACTTTAACTACAAAATATACCCTCTCACCCCTATCCCAGGAGCCAAAGAAGATGCCAGCAGCAAATAATGTTTGTCTATTTACTTTAAGTAAGACACTGCTTCTTTCATTCAGTTGCTCAGTATCCAAGATTATATAACAGCAGAGAATAGCATACACTGAGGAGGAAAAGCTTAGAGCAATTAGTTTCCTTCTAAGTACCTTCGGCCTCCTTCTTTAGGTTTTTAAAAAACAGGCAATCATACAATGAATTTCAAGCAGCCATACAAAGCGCTTAAAAAACTGTTTCTACAGTCTTAATTTCCTTTCATCCTTGTACACATAAAAGAGAGGAAGTAGCCATCACGTTCATGTCCTAAAATTGATCACTCAGTCCAGAAAGTTTTCTATGCTTTCCACCTAGGTTTTTCTCTGACTTTTCAAGGTACACGTGAGATATTTCCAGTTCTGATACAGAAAACCAAAAGATAAAATGTCGACTTGTCTTGCACATTCCGGGTGCCTCCCTAGACTCCCGCCACTCTCCCAGCAGAGCAGAATGAATATCTGTGCTAACCACACATTTCAGGACAAAGGAACTAATTCATGGGGGAGGGGAGACCACACACCATTTATAAGGTTTGTTCAGTTTACAAGAAAACTATTGTCAATGCTTTGTTGATTCATTATGAATGACCCTGCGTGACAAATAACAAGCGGCTACCTCCTTGCTTGAGCCTCACCACAAAGCTGCCTGCGTTTGAGAACAGCCTAGGATCTGTTGGGCTAATTGTTATTTAAGGAAAATGGAGCTGTAGGTACAGGAGACGGTTCTGATCACAGACAGAGCCATTGGGTTGAAGATTTGATGAAACTGTGGCCCTGGTACCCAAAAGATCACACACAATAGCACAGTGCTTGCTATTTGCTGTATGAAACTCTGATGTGAAGAACCAAATTCCGCTAGAGGGAGTGAAAAGAGCCCAGAAAGGATCATAGAGATGCTGACTCTAGGCAGGGTCCCACCACTAGGACGTTTCAGTCACTACGAAATCTTCTTGTCTCCCCACCTACAAAATGGGACTAAAATATTTTTTTTGAAGGAAAATCACCTTAAAATCTTTTGTTGGAAAATGCTATACAGCGCACAAGTATTATCTTCATCATCCATTGAACCTTTGTACTTTTTCCCTCTGTCCCGAGGGAAATAATAAATTGACATATTTTCTGTCATCAGAGATCCTTTTAAGACCACAATGTGATTGCACTCCAGTACATCTCACACTTATCCCCATTAAAAACACACAAAAGGGTGAAAACAGGGAAAGAAATAGGTAGGCATAAAGGGCGGCTCAGATATCCTGTCGTACAACATGGGCGCTCTCTCCTAACCTGCCCCAGCCCCCAAGACGGGGAGCATAGCCACAGCACAAAGAAGCTGGCAAATGGGCTCTGCCTAGGTGCCGGTTGAAACTGGCTGCTCGGTGGGGAGAGCACACAGATTGCTCTCCTGAGTGGTCATTTGATTGCTGATCAGCCATGTGTTCCCCTACTGCTCCAACAACCCTGAACGGTGCCCCTTATCTTTTTAAGTGGTTGGCTTAGATGGAAACACAGGAGAGAAATCCGTCCCCTCAAAGGGCCCCTACATAGTAGCGCTGTAGCAGTTTCTTTCTTTAAGGAATAAAGGAACCTTAAAAAATCAGCCCAGACCTCCATGGAGAAAAGTTCCTTGGTGGCCCGAGGGAGAAAGAAAGCTTGCCCTTTCCCTTCCCATCTCCTTCAGTTCTCTCTGCTATGGGATTTCCCAGAGCCACGAAGTGGGTTTCAGAGGAGAAAGAGGAGAGCTTTTTAAGGTGGTGGGGAAACTGGCCCTCTGACAGGTTGCTGAGGAAATGTTACTTGGTAAACCTGTATGGCGGGCAGTCTGGCAAGTCTACCCAAGCCAACTCCCAGGTTTCTATCCTACAGCTCTGTTCCCACATGTGTGAAATGACACATGTACAAGGTTGTTTACTGTAGTACTATTTGCAGTAGTAAAGACTGGTGACACCTTAAAGGCCCGTCAACATGGGTTGGTTACATTATGACGCAAGGATACAAGGAAATAACAGACAATGTATTAATAAGAAAGAGTGAGGATGATCTTCAAGATATAATGTTAAGAGGGAAAAACAAGCCACAGAAGAATATGAACTATATGAGACCTCTGTTGAAGAAGGGAAAAGATTGATTGATATTGCTTTCAGGCTGTATGAGAGAAGGGCTCTTGCTTTCTTCAGTCACTCCCGTGTCCTTAAGGATGAGAAATACTTTCAAGTGAGAAAAGGTCTGAAATAAAGTTGCAGTAAATGAGGGAGAGCAAGACAGTCAACAATAGATTTGGGGAAAAACAAACAAACAAATCTGGATACTAAGTCAGTCAGACAAAGACAAATATTTTATGGTATCATTTACCTGTGGAATCTAAAACATAATACAAATGAATTTGTTTACAAAGCAGAAATTGACTCACAGACATAGTAAACAAATTTATGGTTATCAAAGGGGAAAGAGGAAAGGGATAAATCAGGAGTATAGGATTAACAGATATAAGCTACTATATATAAAATAAACAACAAGGATTTACTCTATAGCATAGGGAACAATATTCAATATCTTATAACAACTTAAAATGGAAAAGGATATATATATATATATATATATATATATGTGAAAAGAATCTGGACTCAAAGTTGTATTTAGAATTGATAGAAAATTTAATGAAAAAATACTAGTAAATACTAACAGTGGGATCAAGAGTGATTTTCCCCTTCTTTTTCCTTTCATCCGCTTGTCAATTTTTCTATGAGGAAGCACTTATTTAACAATTTTACAACAAAACAAAATAGAACATTGGATGTTGTTAGGAAGACTTGAATTGAGGAGGCGAATGAGAAGAAGGCAGGTAGTGCATCTCACTGGTGTGTTCCCCCAGGTTTATGCTGTGAGCTGGCCTTAGGGTGCCCTAAGAAATCTTTCTGGACTTCAGCAACCACTCTATACCAATTCCACCATGAAGAACATGCAGTCATACTTTCACTATGGAATCACCTGGGAGCTGCCCTTACGACACAGTCAACCATGTGTTCCAAAGAAACTGACAAATCATTCAAAGCAGTGTTGACTTTCACTGGTATTGTTTCCATTGACTTGCAAATAAGTGCACTTGTGTGGGACAAAAATTCCTACACACACTGCCTCTGGTTACACAGAAACAGCTGAGGGCAAACAAGGTGGTGCTTAGCAAAGTCGGGACCCTGTGCTTGGCATCCTCAGGGTGCCCCTCCTAGTTGATTCCCCAGGGTTACAAGGATATTTTCCTTTCTCTTTCCTGTCTTTCTCTGAAACCTGGAGCCCATCCACATGCATCTTTCCAGAAGGTGCCCACTTGCCACATCTTCTCCCTTCCCCCTTCTCCTAGGTGGTGGTGGTGGTTGGGGGAGTCTCTTTTGCCTTCCGCTCTGTCCTTCCCCAAGCCTGGCTTTCTTTCTGTATTGAGAGATTCAATCCCATGTTAGTTACTATCAAATAATACTGGAATCATAACTCACTTTTCCTAAAGCCCTAGGTTTTCTAGCCTATGGGATGCTATGTGAATTTGAAAATGTTAGAATATATATTTTCAAAGTCTCTGATGTGGGAGCATATTGTTTGGCAATAAAACAATTCCCTACTTCTCCGAATAATTTAAGTTACAACCAGAGTTTGTCTGTTTGAGAGTTTCCCAAAGATTCATTAGAAATTAACAGGACTCCAGAAAAATAATGATCAAATGAGTTAGGAAAACTTACCTCCTATATTGCCTTCAAACAGCTTCACCAATAATGGTGGTTATTAAAGGCTAGGTAGAGTTCTATGATAAAATCTTTTATATCAAAATTTCCTATATTTGTTATGCTTTTTACCTTCCTCTTCCTTTTTATAGAGTTCCATTATTATATCATGAACTAATGATTCACAGTTTGATACTGGTATAATCAATTCCCTTAAAAATCAACATTCCCCCCAATATTATTATTGTTATTATTTACCAAGTACATTTTGTTAAGTTCCTGATAAGAATAACCTTGTTTAATCCTCACCATAACTATACGACATAAGTACCATCCATTTGACAGATGAGGAAAAGGAGGCCTTGAGAAAATGAAAAAAAAAAATTCCTCAAAATCAAACCACCATTAAATGGCACAGTCCGGATTCAGTTGTTTCTGTCTGATTCTGTAGACTTGTGTTCCTCTTCTCAGGGACTTATGAGAGTCTTTCTTGATGGTGTCTGAATCCATATTTGGATCTGATTTCTAAGGAGTGGAAGCCTGGAGGGTGACAGCAGAAGGGGGAAGGGGAAATACAGGGCAGGAAAAACAGGGGCCCTGGCATGGCAGCTCCTCCCCACCTGGCAATTCTTCCTTTAGTTATTTTATGGTCTCTCAAAATGAGCTTTGGTTTCCTCATCTGAAAAATGGACATACTGATATTTCTCGGGATTGTTACAAGGCTTTAAGTTAAAAATCTATAAGTGCTTATCAGTTCAGTTCAGTTCAGTCACTCAGTTGTGTCTGACTCTTTGCGACCCCATGGACTGCAGCATGCCAGGCCTCCCTGTCCATCACCAACTCCTGGAGTTTACCCAAACTCATGTCCATTGGGTCGATGATGCCATCCAGCCAACTCATCCTCTGTCGTCCCCTTCTCCTCCCACCTTCAATCTTTCCCAGCATCAGGGTCTTTTCAAATGAGTCAGTTCTTCACATCAGGTGGCCAGAGGATTGGAGTTTCGGCTTCAACATCAGTCCTTCCAATGAATATTCAGGACTGAATTCCTTTAGGATGGACTGGTTGGATCTCCTTGCTGTCCAAGGGACTGTCAAGAGTCTTCTCCAACACCACAGTTCAAAAGCATCAATTCTTCGGCGCTCAGCTTTCTTCACAGTCCAACTCTCACATCCACATATGACCACTGGAAAAACCATAGCTTTGACTTGATGGACGTTTGTTGGCAAAGTACTGTCTCTGCTTTTCAATATGCTGCCTAGGTTAGTCATAGCTTTTCTTTCAAGGAGTAAGCGTCTTTTAATTTCATGGCTGCAGTCACCATCTGCACTGATTTTGGAGCCCAAAAAATTAAAGTCTGTCACTGTTTCCACTGTTTCCCCATCTGTTTGCCAAGAAGTGATGGGACTAGATGCCATGATCTTAGTTTTCTTAGTGTTGAGCTTTAAGCCAACTTTTTCACCCTCCTCTTTCACTTTCATCAAGAGGCTCTCTAGTTCTTCACTCTCTCTGACATAGGGGTGGTGTTATCTGCATATCTGAGGTTATTGATATTTCTCCCAGCAATCTTGATTCCAGCTTGTGCTTCAGTCAGCCCAGCATTTCTCATGATGTACTCTGCATATAAGTTAAATAAGAGTGACAATAAACATCCTTGATATATTCATTTCCCTATTTGGAACCAGTTTGTTGTTCCATGTCTTGTTCTAACTGTTGCTTCCTGACCTGCATATAAATTTCTCAAGAGGCAGGTCAGGTGGTCGGGTATTCCCATCTCTTTTAGAATTTTCCACAGTTTGTTGTGATCCATACGGTCAAAGGCTTTGGCATAGTCAATAAACAGAAGTAGATGTTTTTCCGGAACTCTCTTGCTTTTTCAGTGATCCAGCAGATGTTGGAAATTTGATTCCTCTGTCTTTTCTAAATCCAGCTTGAACATCTGGAAGTTCCCAGTTTAGATACTGTTGACCTGGCTTGGAGAGTTTTGAGCATTACTTTGCTAGCATGTGAGATGAGTGCAGTTGTGCAGTAGTTTGAGCATTCTTTGGCATTGCCTTACTTTGGGATTCGGAGAAGGCAATGACACCCCACTCCAGTACTCTTGCCTGGAAAATCCCATGGACAGAGGAGCCTGGAAGGCTGCAGTCCATGGGGTCATTGAGGGTCAGACACAACTGAGAGACTTTACTTTCACTTTTCACTTTCATGCATTGGAGAAGGAAATGGCAAAAAACTCCAGTGTTCTTGCCTGGAGAATCCCAGGGACAGGGGAGCCTGGTGGGCTGCCGTCTATGGGGTCGCACAGAGTCGGACACGACTGAAGTGACTTAGTAGTAGTAGTACTTTGGGATTGGAATGAAAACTGACCTTTTCCAGTCCTGTGGCCACTGCTGAGTTTTCCAAATTTGCTGGCATATTGAGTGCAGCACTTTAACAGTATCATCTTTTAGGATTCAAAATAATTCAACTGGAATTTCATCACCTCCACTAGCTTTGTTCATAGGGATGCTTCCTAAGGCCCACTTGACTTTGCATTCTAGGATGTCTGGCTCTAGGTGAGTGATCACACCATTGTGATTATCTGGGTCATGAAGATCTTTTTTGTATGGTTCTTCTGTGTATTTTTGCCGCCTCTTCTTAATATCTTCTGCTTCTGTTAGGTCCATACCATTTCTGTCCTTTATTGTACCCATCTTTCCATGAAATGTTCCCTTGGTATCTCTAATTTTCTTGAAAAGATCTCTAGCCTTTCCCATTCTATTGTTTTCCTCTATTTCTATGCATTGATCACTAAGGAAGGCTTTTCTTATCTCTCTCTGCTATTCCTTGGAACTCTGCATTCAAATGGGTATATCTTTCCTTTTCTCCTTTGCTTTTGACTCCTCAGCTGTTTGTAAGGCCTCCTCAGACAGCCATTTTGCTTTTTTGCATTTCTTTTTCTTGGGGAAGGTCTTGTTCCCTGTCTCCTGTACGGTGTCACAAACCTCCATCCATAGTTCTTCAGGCACTCATCTATCAGATCTAATCCCTTGAATCTATTTGTCACTTCCACTGTATAATCATAAGGGATATGATTTAGGTCATATTGAATGGTATAGTGGTTTTCTTTACTTTCTTCAATTTCAGTCTGAATTTGGCAATAAGGAGTTCATGATCTGAGCCACACACAGTCAGCTCCCGGTCTTTTTTTGCTGACTGTATACAGCTTCTCCATCTTTGGCTGCAAAGAATATAATCAATCTGATTTCAGTATTGACCATCTGGTGATGTCCATGTGTAGAGTCTTCTCTTGTGTTGTTGGAAGAGGGTGTTTGCTATGACCAGTGTGTTCTCTTGCCAAAACTCTATTAACCTTTGCCCTGCTTCATTCTGTACTCCAAGGTCAAATCTGCCTGTTACTCTAGGTAGTTCTTGACTTCCTACTTTTGCATTCTGCTGCTGCTGCTAAGTCGTTTCAGTTGTGTCCGACTCTGTGCCACCCCATAGACGGCAGCGCACTAGGCTCCGCTGTCCCTGGGATTCTCCAAGCAAGAATACTGGAGTGGGTTGCCATTTCCTTCTGCAATGCATGAAAGTGAAAAGTGAAAGTGAAAGTGAAGTCGTGTCCGACTCTTAGCGACCCCATGGACTGCAGCCTACCAGGCTCCTCCATCCATGGGATTTTCCAGGCAAGAGTACTGGAGTGGGGTGCCATTGCCTTTTCCATTTGCATTCTAGTCCCCTATAATGAAAAGGATATCATTTGGGGGTGTTAGTTCTAGAAGGTCTTGTAGGTCTTCATAGAACCATTCAACTTCAGCTTCTTCAGCATTAGTGGTTGGGGCATAGACTTGGATTTCGGTGGTATTGAATGGTTTGCCTTGGAAACAGAGATCATTCTGTTGTTTTTGAGATTGCATCCAAGTACTGCATTTTGGACTCTTCTGTTGACTACAATGGCTACTCCATTTCTTTGAAGGGATTTTTGCCACAGTAGTAGATATAATGGTCATCTGAGTTAAATTCACCCATTCCAGTCCATTTTAGTTCACTGATTCCTAAAATATCGACGTTCCATCTTGCCAGCTCTTGTTTGACCACTCTAATTTACCTTGATTCATGGACCTAACATTCCAGGTTCCTATGCAATATTGCTCTTTACAGATTGGACTTTGCTTCTATCACCAGTCACATCCACAACTGGATGGTGTTGTTGCTTTGGCTCCATCTCTTCTTTCTTTCTGGAGTTATTTCTCCACTGATCTCCAGTAACATATTGGGCACCACCGACCTGGGGAGTTCATCTTTCAGTGTCCTATATTTTTGCCTTTTCATTACTGTTCATGGGGTTCTCAAGGCAAGAATACTGAAGTGGTTTGCCATTCCCTTCTCTGGTGGACCACATAAAGTGCTTATAGTGTAGTGCTTTGTCATCCTGAGCCACTGGTGAATGACATGTATAAATTCCCAAGATATGGTGATAATATCACCTTGGACAATTTTTTAAATCTCTCTGTGTCTTAGTTTCTTCACTTGTAAAAAGGGGATAACAATGTCACCTATATCATAGGGTGATTGTGAATATTATATGTCAAGTTAACACATAGAGCACAGAGGGAGCACTATATTTATTATTATTTCCCTATAGCTGGCTAACACCATGGTGGCAGCACTAGAGAGTACACCTAGAATGCTGTCTATGGAATAAAAAACATCAGACTCTCCACCTCCAAAGACTCTATTGTCTGTACGTAAGACCATTACTCTTTTGTCCAAACAACTGCCATATGCCTCAAAAATTTCATGTGCTAGCTAGACTTCATGCGCTAGCCACTCTTCAGCAAAGCCTTTTAGACTTTAAGGGGAGAATTGTAAACAGCTTTTAATCTCTTTTTTCAATGAGTATTGATTGTGGTTAGCCTCAGGAAGCTTTGGGAAGTTTTGGAAATAGCCAGCTACCACCGCCACAGTCACTTTCTACATTGCTTGGCCAGAAGAGAAAGAAGAAATAATCTAGTTTCCCCCTCCCTCTCACCCTCCACACAGAGGATCCCTGAGCCACGGCATGGACACTGTTATGTTATGGCATTATGCCTCGCTGTGAATTTGCAGAGCAGTGAGGAAACACTGCTAAGCTGCAAAGCTTCTGAATTTCCATGCAGGTGAGTTCACAGAAAAAATAGATACGAAAGCAACAAACAAAACTTTGGGATGATGCTGAAGATTTGTGTTTGGAAAATGGAAACAAATTTAACTGGAATTCATAGAATTAGGGTTTCCTGATTAAATGCTTTGGTTACTAGAAAATTTTTTTTGCTTCAGTTCATATTGATAATATTTCTAAATGATATGTTTTATTATAGTTATTTTACAAAATAAAACTTTGATTCATAGAGAAAAACCTATAAAACATGGACAAATATTAAAAATATGAAAACCATGCATAATCACTGTTTGATGTGAGAACCTGTCAATGTTTCAGTATTTTTAATACATATATATTAAGCATACATTGTACTAGTATTAAGTATACATCATAATAGTATAACTCTACATCTTTACATAATTTTCATAAAATTGAAATTATACTGTTCTATGTACTTGTTTCATAAATTTGCTTTTAAGAGTAATATTATATTCTGAACATTTTTTTGACCTTAAATATTTGCCAAAATTATTTGAATGGCTAAATGAAGTTCCATCATATGCATATACAAAGATTGATTGCAGGAATCTCCTATTGTCAAACATTTACATTGTTGCCAAAATTTTAGTTAAAATTTGAAAGTTACTTATAAACTGTGATAAAAATAGTCTTGTACATAACTTCTAACATGCATTTCTGTTTATGCATTTAAAAGTCTAGGACTGAAATTATTTGGATTATAAAGGATATGGACATTATAAATACAACTGACCTTTCTTTTGCCAGTTTAACTCTATAACAGAAAGTAAAAAGGTAAAAGAGCCCAAATTCCATACCACCTAAGTCCCTCCATAAATGAGATCCTGAGCTATTTTTTCGGTTTTAGGTAGGTCTAATTTCTCTTTTCTCCCCTCCCTCCTCCCTTCTCACACTCTTCCCAAAGCCACTTGAGCCCCAGGCATAGTAGTACTTGCTATCGTTGAATAGTTCCTAAACTTAATAGATCTGGGCTTTTGCTCCTTCCGCTCTCCCCACCTAGAATGTTCTTTTCAACACAGGCAGGTGCCTGCCCATCCCCCAAGTCCTGTCCAATCTTGAGTAAACAACTTAACCTCTCTGGGCCTCAGATCCCACACCTTTGGAACAGACAATAGTAATATTACTTTCCTCCTAATACTGTTTGAGGATCAATGAGCTAATACAAAGTCCTTAAAATAACATTTGCCTAAATTTAAGAAATATTCAACAAATGTTTGTTAGTTGTTTAATTATTGTTACCTGACACAGTTCATCATCTGTATTATGCAACCAGTTTATACATAATTGCACTCAATTTTTAGCAGACCTGCCAGCTCTAGGATTTCACAAATGGATGGCAGTTGTTAGAATCTTAAAGAGACCACAGAGATATCTAAGTGTGTGTTCAAAGTTTGAAGAGTCATTTGGGGAATGTGTTAAAAATGCAGATACCTGAGGCCCACCCCAGTCCTATTAAACCAGAATCTCTGGTGGAAGGCCTAGAAAAATGCATTTTTATCAAGCTTCAGGTGATTATGAAGCACGATAAAGTTTGGGAAATACTCATCATCGTTTGAAATCATAGGTCTGCCAGTGAGAGGACAAGGCCATAAAAGCTTAAATAATTCTCCTTCAATGAAAGTAGAAAAAAGCCATCTAGTTTGTGGAATGAAAGAACTGCCGTATCTCACATCACCAGTGAAACACAAATGATTTCAAGGATGCTTCAGTGATGCTGTGGTTCCAAGCTTTTGTACTGGAATAAAGGAAGAACATGAGCTCTGGTCAGGTTTAAAATTTGATTTCAGATCTGTTGGCAGAAAGATTGATCAAAGTTTGACCTAATTGTGGTCTTTCATTTATGGTGAAAACATGAATCCCAATGAAGAATTGATCTCAATCACTGAACAGTGAGGGACACAACTGTAGACACACATCTACACCATGCAAGACAGAGCTGCTTGCTCCCGATGCGGACAGTTCTGTTTTGTCTTGTCTATTTAATTTGACATTTGTCTTTTGGCAGAAGATGCATTACTGAGACAAGGAACAGAGATGATGTCTCCTTCCTTTTGGAACCACATGAAGAAGTTTCATTTTATTTTAGGGGTGAGCGGATGTGTGAGTTGAGGGACGATTTCCTGTGTAATTACTTCTGAGATACATATTTCCATTTGAGGAAAAGCCATACAAGAAAATGAAGTCCATTCTTAATAAATCAGACTATTCATTTTATTCAAGGACCACTTCTATTTTTGAAAGCAAACATAGCTGATTCTGAAGTCAAACACAACAGTGGTACGAGACTACCACTCCCACTGATTAAATCATGTGATTAGAATAGAGCTCCAATTTTAAATAAACAAAATTAAGGCCTTTTTTTTAAAAAAGATAATGGTACTGAGTTTTCTGGTAAAGAACATATTTCCTAAATGAAAAGAGAGACTTATCCACAATTGCTACTTGCAGAAACAAGAAACTGTAGCATCCACAGGAAACCTCTGAGGCTATTTGTTATGCTTGCCATAGTATTATTATTAAAGAGAAAAATTAACTACCAGAGTGTACACGGCAAATGGGCCCACCGTCTTGTACCATGGGTGCCTTGTCCCCACACACCAGTGGGACAGGTTCTTGGGAAGGAGTGCCATACGTACGTGCTCATCACAGGCTTGGCCAGGTGTCTGCATTGTGGAGAAGGTTTCCAAAAACAGGACTTTACCAATTTTCCTTTTCGTCACAGGTTTGAGACAGAATCCTGCTGCTTTTTGGCATCCTCTCCACAATACTAGTGAAGGACAGAGATCGTGAAGGACAGGGAAGTCTGGCGTGCTGCCTTTCATGGGGTTGCAAAGAATCAGACACAACTGAGCGACTAAACAATAACCATGATACTAGAAGAATATGAGTGACATGGGCCATAAAAGAGTGATCGCAATTGCAGTGTTCATAAGCAACCAAAGAATTTCATCTTGGGACACACAACCTTTTGGGAATCACTAAGATTATTGTTTCATGTTCTGTATCTTCCTCACTTCCATCTCCACCATTCCCATCCCACCAAATTCCCTCTTGACTCTGCATCACCTCACTCCTTCTTCCTCACAGACTGTAGCAAGTGGTTTCTGTTTGACTTTGGTTTTAAACATTGTTAGGGGCCAAAAGATGGAAATGACCCAACACCTTGGCTCTGCTTTCTCATTTAACATAATTTTAAAACTCCATTTTAATCTTAAAGATCTCAAAGATACAGTGGCTGCTATAGTTTTCCCTAGCTGCAGAATCAGAATTCATTATACCTACGTCCATGGGGCCAGGGTGTTAGATTATGCATCCTTGCACAAATCACAGTATACATTTCCCTGTGTGCTGTACTTCTCAGGCAGCGGATCCAGCTATAGCTGTAATGTATGAGAATGATTTCATCTGCATTGTTTATATTCCTAGCTAATAATCACAAGTGGTATTCTGTGCCATATTTTCACCTGATTTAAAAATTTTATCACAAGTAGAATTAAACTGTTCATAATGGAGCCAGGACAAATACCTTGAAGATACTGAAGGGTTTAATAATACGTGTGATGCATATATTATACCTATGAACTTGGATTTTTAAAAAAAATGGAAATTAACTTTGGTATCCCCAGTTCTTTATAAACCAGTGTTTAAGATGGTTAGACCTGTATTCTGCATTCTCATCTATATATTTCAGTATTAGTTTTGCTTAAAGAAAGGTCTAACAGAAAGTCTCATATTTAGTTATTTTCCACAGTGACTCAGTACTATCTCTGCCATACGGAAAAGACCATTCTTGTCTATCTTTTGTATGGGAATGAAATTGCCTTGAATCTGTCAAACTTCATCTTGTTATTGTGACCCATCCTCCTAATTTATTTAAACAGTGTTCAATTCTAGTTTTTCAAGCTCAACAAACATGTTATTCTAGGACCAAGGTCATTTATACAATGTTAAATCATTAGGACAAATCTTGGAAATATATTTAATGTGCAAGACTGGAAATATACTAATGTTAATTTGCTTTTTCAGGCAATATCCCAATCAGTGGTACCTTCTTAAGATTTTACTAGTTTCTATATCACCAAATTATATAAGAAAGAAAAGTTGTCAAAATATATTGTGTCTTTTGCTTTTTGACTTTAGTGTCAAGATTGTTATAGAGGTCAATTAGGTTAACCTGATAAGATGATATTTGCTATTGATATTCCAGTAATGTTTGTAGCAATATTCTAAATGCTAATAAATTGATGTCTTGGTGGAAACTACCTGCTTTGGAGATTGTTTGCAAAATAATTTAAGGAAATTAATTTAATTTTCTGTCATACTACTGTTACATGACATATGGCCACATTTAAATAATATTTAATTATTCATTTAATGATTACATACCTAATTTGAAAACCTTAGATAAACTATGCAATAAAAATGAAAAGAGTGGCTTCCTGGGCATTTAATAACATAAAATACTCATGATAAGTAAAAATTAAAAATGACAATTCCAACCCTTTGAAATGTTATCTAATGTATTATGTGTTAGAGAGGCTCTAGTCTATTTTAAAAATCAATACTTGAATTATAAATAAAAAATTTAGAAATAATTTCATTTACCTTGGAATATCAAATAATCTGAAGGAAAAAATCTATAGCAATTTATTTTTTATGAAAGAGGTATTTGTAGTTACTTTATCATCCACTTTTTTCAGTAAAAAGGGAATTAAACTATTACAGGACACCTTGTTAAGTAATTATATAGCAACATCACTGTGCAATTAAATAGCCATCAGTCCCTGCAGCTGAGAAATTTCAGGTAATTATTCAAAGATAATTTAATAGGAGAATTACTGTATTCAAGCAAGCATTAGCTAGTAATCTACCTCAATTAAAGCATCCAATTAATTTTAGAACCTTGATAACAGTTGCCTTTGGCAAAACTATCCTTTCCCCTCATTTGATCTTACATATACAGTATTCCTTAAACATTGTATAAAGTTAATTTACTTCTTCTAAAAGAATAGTCTATTAATACACTCTCCTAAGAAATTAAACAAATGCAAGTATTAAAAATATTCATTTTTCTTCTCTCTCTCATTTGTACCTTCTAACCTATTATGCAGAAATTGAGCAAGGCAGATTTAGATTCTGGGGCATCAGCTTCCTCCGTTTTCATCACAAAGAGCAGAAAACTTCCTCACAATGGAAACTCCCAGAAGGGGCTTTTGTTTTCAGATTGACTAGCTCATTAGACAAACTATCCTCGGGAAATGTACCCCTGTGAATTTGGTGGTGATGATGGTGGTAGAAGAAAGTGCATATGAGAAATGCTTCTTGGTTGTTTGAGAGGCTGCTAAATTTGTTGACACTTCAAGCTTTCGAACTTTCCTTAGTAGCCTTCCTGGGTTGGGCTCATTCAAGTTCTACCAGTTTCTTGGATAATTTATTCAGCCTTTTTGAGCCTCAGGTATGCAGCTGCCTGGTCCACTGTAGGACTGCTAAGAGGCCGCGTTCAACCCCATTGAGAGTGTCCTCGTATTATCGGTCTTCCAGAAAGGAGAGCACATGTCCAGTATCTTGAGCTCCCTTCTCTCAAGACTGAAATAAAAGTAGTATAAGGTTGATATAATGGGGAAAGTACATAAATTCAGCAGGGTGTATTGTCAGATGATTAGAAATACCAAAACAAATAAATGGTTTGTCTCTGGCCAGCACTTTCAAAGCTCTGGGAGCTCTCCTAAAAGCTATGGAAACTGGATACCAAAAGACTGTCCACAGATGACTCAGGAACTATCACAGGTTCCAGCTTCCCTGGTGGCTCAGGCAGTAAAGAATCCATCTGCAATGCAGGAGACCCAGGTTTGATCCCTGGGTGAGGAAGATCCCCTGGAAAAGGGAATGGCTACCCACTCCAGTATTCTTGCCTGGAGAATTCCATGGACAAAGGAGACTGGTGCGCTACAGTCCTTGAGGCTGCAAAGAGTCAGATACGACTAAGCGACCAACACTGATTTATACTTCATCTTCCCACATCCTCATTCAGCAGCAACATTTATCTTTGTCTCTAACTTTGTCCTTTGGCTGCCTTTCTACCTTGAGTTCCATTTGAAACCGCTCCACCCCCACCTCCCTGCCCTCCACCAGCGTGGGCTATTTATTCTGCCTCTTACCTACCTTTCTTTTAGGACCCTGCTATTAATATTGGCAATTGCATCTGCAGATAATAAGTCCTGATATAGCTCAGGTTCCTGAGACCTCACCCAACCCAACCCCCATCTGTCAAAGGAGAGGGATAGAATGGTTGTGAGAGGCCATTGGGCTGGTGACATGGTGCTGAGGCCTGAATTAGGGTGAGGTGAGTGAAGCTGAGTCATGCAAATGCTGGGTCAGAAATGATCTGTTTCTTTGGTATTGCTGTTGTACCAGCATCATGTTTTTGATCACTGGAATAGGTAACCAAGTACAGCCCCCCAATCCTTATCTTCATTTCTCCAAATTTCTGATAAATCCACAATTTAACTTTCTCCACTAAATGTATCATCACATCTTTCCACTTTGGTCATTTTTCTAGGAAGTAAAGAACAAATCACCTTTCTACTGCAAAACGCTCAAATATGTACTATAAATAGCAAAACTTTCGAAAATACTGATTTATTTTAAGGTAGTTTCATCCTCTACAAGGTTTAACATTGTTTTTACGATAGGGTTTAAGGTTTTGGAAATTCATGAGAGAAAAAGATGTTTTGGTCATCCACTTATTAATAATTAACTTCAAACCCAACAAAGGCATTCCTTAATTTGTGGCTTCCCAGTAAAGACTCAGAGTTGAATTTAGCAATTTTTGGTGTTGGCCACATAACAAGGAAGAGGACATACCCAGGGCATCTGGTATCATATCTGGCACATATTAAGTTCAGAGCATATCTCCTACATGAATGAGTCCCTCTGATTTTCTCCCTAGTACCAGGCTTTACCTCTGTGTCTTGGATAGTCTGATCAGTATGCAGTTATACTGTCAATTTAATATAGTTGTGTTAACCACTGGACCAATGCACTATTTTTTATTACCAACAGGAAAGACTAGTCTTTTTAAGGGAAACAAGCAAGCAAACAAAAATATCAGTTTGAATGATCTGTATATCAGTCCATTTGGACCAGAAACATTTTTTCAAGTTGAAAAAAATGAAAGAGAAAATAAAACTTCCCAAGAGAAATGTCATGTTCCTTCTCACAAAGAAGTTTATTAGCCATAAACTAATAAATAGAGCAAATATACTGATGAGATCCAAGTTACAATTTGTAAGATTTTTTTCCACTTGTTATGCAGGCATCATAAGCAACTGGCAATATTTACTGTTTACAATATTTACTATCTAGAGTTGTGATCCTATTGACATCCAGAGTCAAATTACACATCTATCAAACCCCTAATGACGAGTGCATTCCCAGTACACATAATCCAAATGATTAAAGTAGGTAATGATTTCTCCAAAACAACCACAAGATGTCCATAGGATTTTATTTGCTGTTGTCTCAGCACCTCTTGCTATTCTAATTATTATTGCTTTTGGAGTTCAGTTACCTGTAATTTTCTTTTAGAATTGCAAATGGTATACTTTGCTTTCTTATCATGTCATAGAACTCTGTTATGTATCACATGTTGGAAAAAACCTGCAGAAGATTTAATAAGAAACTTTAAAGCCCAGTGGATTTTCCACCACTGCAAACTCCCTGCATCTCTTAAATAAAGCAGCCCATAATTGATTAATAAAGAGCTAAGTAATTTTGGTATTAATATGACCCCCTGGGAGGCCCCCATAATCACAACTAGCAGACCAGTCACAGTATTGCTCAATTACATATCCAGGTAAATAATCTGCAAATTGACAAACCCTATAAGGGGATTTTCAGCATTTCCAATTTGTTAATCCATGATAAATGCCTCTCAGAGGTTGGACAAAGCCCAGGCCCTTTCATATTTTGAAACTCCTGGTTTATTAAAATATTTTAAAGCAGAGTTAGCAAAAGTGTTTTATATTTAAAGTTTAAAATGCTATATTTATAGCACTAATGCCTAATATGTTAGTGCTATAAATATATGTAAAATACAATGCTATATGATTGTCAATATAAAAATTATATTTACAAAAATCGATTTTCAGTGTACCCCAGTTGGTATGACTGGTACCAGGGCAAGAGAGTTTCCTTCTGCCTGACCTGTCAGGATATCTCTGTGTTGAAACTGGCTAGCCCACAGGAGGTCTTCGGTGAGCATGGGGCTTGGAGACCCACTGTCCTCACTCATCCCCATTGGGCTTAACCATGCCTGGTACGTACTAAGTTGCTTCAGTCACGTCTGACTCTTTGCAACCCTATGGACCATAGCCCGCCAGGCTCCTCTGTCCATGGGATTCTCCAGGCAAGAATACTGGAGTGGCTAGCCATTTCCTTCTCCAGGGGATTTTCCTGACCCAGGGATCAAACCCATGCCTCTTAAGTCTCCTGCATTGGCTGCTGCTGCTGCTAAGTCACTTCAGTCGTGTCCGACTCTGTGCGACCCCATGGACTGCAGCCTACCAGGCTCCTCCATCCATGGGATTTGCCAGGCAAGAGTACTGGAGTGGGGTGCCATTGCCTGCATTGGCAAGCAGGTTCTTTACCACTAGTGCCACCTGGGAAGCCCCTCAGTACTTAAATCATTCATCCTCTTCAAAAGTGTTCTCTAAACCACATCTTTCTTCTCTCCTCAACCTGACCTCCCTGAAGATTAGTGATTATGCCTCACTGAATTTTAAAAGTGAAGTTTCATTACCACCAACTCCAATTTTTTTTTTTTTTTAGTAAGTAACTAATTTTTCTAAATTTTTTCTATGAGTCTTGGGCTATTTTTACCCTCTGAAACACTGAAATTATCATATTCAGTTCTTGAACTGAAAGGCAGTAAATAGAAATACTGTGATTTACATATTATTTTAACCTAAAGAATACATGTGATTGATTTAATCACAGACATAGCACAAAGTTCTCCTGTAAAGAAATATTCCCATTTGCCTACCTCTTTATTAGCCTTTATTTACCTCTTTATTGTAAAAGATACAAAATAGAAAAACTAGGCATACATATAATATCCCTTTTTCTTTAAAAAAAATTGAAGTATAATTGACATATAACATTATATTAGTTTCAAGTACAGAACATAATATTTTCATATTTGAATACACTGTGAAATGATCACAGTAAGTTATCCTCTGTCACCAAAGTTACAAAATAGTCAATATAATATTATTGACTATAATCACCATGCTGTACATTACATCTCCATGACCTTTTTTTATGTTCAATTCAACTTCCCATGGCATTTTTATTTTATGAATGAAAGACTGTTCTTCTTGACCTCTGTCACCAATTTTCCCCACCCTCACCTCCAACTGCCTCCCTTCTGGCTATCACTATTTTGTTCTCTGTATCAAGGAGTTTTATTTTGTTATCTTCATTTGTTTTATTTTTAAACCAGCCAAGGTGATTAATCTTCCCAGTGCTGGATTCCACGACTGAGATACCAGTACAGGGCTTGAGCCCCTCAACCCTCAGGGAAGACCTCAGAGTCTGTGATATCCCCCTGCTTTTCTGGGTCCCACACCGGGGTGTGGTCCTGACTTGAAAATCACTTCTCCCCTCCTACCAGACTCCTTGTGGTTCTTTCTTTATAATCTTGGTTGTAGAAGAGCTGTTCTGCCAGTCTTCATGTCATTCTCAGAGAGAGTTGCTCTATATACAGTTTGACACGTTCATGAGGGGAGGTGGGCTCAGAGTATTCCTATTCCACCATCTTGATCCCACCTCCATCCCAACAAAACCTCCACAATTTTCTGTTTGTTTCACCTCAGTTTTACCTTACTTGCAGCTGTACCTCTTCTTCAGTTTTTTTTCATCGAGTGTCTTAGATTTCAGTGTACAAGTCTTTCACATCATTGGTTAAATTTGTTTCTAGGTATTTTATTCTTTCTGATGCAATTGTAAATGGGATCATGTTAATTTTTCTTTTGGCTAGTTCATTATTAGTGTATAAAAATGAAACACATTTTGTATTGATTTTGCATCCTGCAACATTACTGAATTCATTTATTAATTTTAACAGTTTTGGGGTGGAATCTTTGGGGTTTTCTGTATAAAGAGTCTTGTTATTTGCAAACAGTGAGTTTTACTTCTTTTTTTACAATCTGAATAGCTTTCTTTCCAATTTGAATACTTTTGTCTCCCTAATGGCTGTGACTGGTTGTCCAGTTTGTTAGCATAAGATTGTTCACAGTAGTATCATGATCTTCCACATTTCTGTGGTGTCAGCTGTAATTTCTTATCTTTCCTTTTCATTTTGTTTATTTGAGCCCTCTTTTTATTTTGGCTTGTTTAGCTAAAGGTTGGTCAATTTGGTTTATCTTTTCAAAGAACCAGCTCTTAGTTTCCCATTGATTGCTTTCTCTTGCTTTTTAAGTCTCTATTTCATTTTTTTTCTACTCCAATCTTTAGTATTTCCTTCCTTCCACTATTTTTGGGCTTCATTTGTTCTTCTTTTTCTAGTTCCTCTAGGTGTGAAGTTAGACTGTTTGAGATTTTTCTTGTTTCTTGAGTTAGACCTGTATTGCTGTGCACTTATTTTTTAGAGCCACTTTTGCTGTACCCGTCAATTTTGGTATATTGTATTTCTGTTCTCATTTGTCTATCTGTATTTTTAATTTTTTTATTCTTCAATGATACATTGGTTATTCAGTAGCATATTGTTTAATCTCTACACATTTGTAATTTTTCCAGTTTTCTTCTTGTAATTGACTTCTAGTTTCATACCACTGTGGTATAAAGAATTTCAATCCTTTAAAATTTATTGAGACTTGTTTTATGGCCTAACATATGCTCTATGTTTTTTTGTTGATCTAGCCATTTATGTAAATGGGGTGTACAAGTCCCCGGCAATATTGTGTTGCTCTCAATTTCTCCCTTTAGGTCTTTTAATATTTGTTTTATATGTTTTTGTGTTCCTATGTTAGGTGCATATATATTTATAAATGTCATTTCTTCTTGCTGGATTGACTCCTTTATCATTAGGTAACACCCTTGTTTTTCATTACAGTTTTTGTTTAAAAGTCTATTTTGTCTAATATGAGTGTAATTAGACCAGCTTACTTTTTATTTCCATTTGCACAAAATATATTTTTCCATCCCTTCATTTTTCATTTTCCCTCTGTGTCCTTATTTCTGAAGTGAGTCTTTTATAGGCAGCATGTAGCTGGGTTCTGTCTATTAATCCACTCAGCCACTCTCTTTGATTGCATAGTGTCCTTTAACTCCTTTTCCCTTAGGAATAAAAGTAATATCTTATTTTTCTTTATTTTACTACAAGCAAGGATGATCATATTATCATATTTTTATATATTTATTATCATAAGATTTCTTCTGTAAATTGCCTACTTATTTCCTTTGTCCATTTTTTGATGAGTATTGAGCTTTTCCTTATGGCTTTCAAGTTGATTTGTGCATTAGGAATTTCAGCCTTTAATTTATCACATAAATTAAAATATTTCACTTTTTGTGGTAAATATACACACCCATAACATTAAATTTGCCATATTCACCATTTTAGGTGTTTCACTCATTGGCATTAATCATTTTCAGAATGTTGTGTAATCATCACTACTACTTAGTTCCAAAACTTTTTCATCATCCCAAACATAAGCTTTGAAGCCATTAAATGTCCTCCTTTTTTTCCTCTCCTAGTCTCTGATAACCTCTAATCTACTTTCTGTCTCTATGAATTTACCTATTCCAGATATTTATAGATACTCATGGAATCATACAATATTTGCTTTCTTGTGTCTGCCTTATTTTCACTAAGCATGTTTCTAAGATACATTCATGTTGTAGCATGTACCAGAACATCATTCCTTTTTTATGGCTAAATAATATTCCATTGTTTATATATGCCATATTTTATTTACCCATTCATCTGTTGATGGATGCTGATGAATAACGCTGCTAATGAACTTTTGCTAGCATTTGTTTGAATCTCTATTTTCAATTCTTTTGGGTATATATCTAGAAGTGGAATTGTCTAGCCATACAGCAAGTCTATGCTTGACATTTTGAGAAACCACTAAACTACCATTACTCTGTATGCCTTAGAAATGCCACTATCATCTAGTAGCAGAAACTATATGCCTCCTTAGCAATACTGGCAGGTTCATACCATTCTTCTTCCTTTTTAACAGAGGAACATTTTAAGAGGAAATTAGAACAGTTTCCTCAGTCTCTTTATTGAAATATGTGTTGAGTACATTAAAATTCAGCCATTACAGAGTTGTCTTGCTGAACTGTAGGCCTATGTACAGGTTCTATTATGAATGAACCTTGAAACTTAAATAAATCTTAGAGGTTACTGTCCATTTATTTATTTGACTAAATGATTTTGTCTTATGACAAAGATATGCTGCATTTTATTTCTGGCATTGTAAGAAAGGTTTCACTGTGGTAAAGAATAAATATTTGAATACTAGCCTTGGTACTCAGTAGCCATGGAATATGTCTCAATGTGCCAACACAGATTGATCTGAAGTTGGTTCTTAAAGACAGTTCTTTATTTGCACATGAGGATATCTTAAACAATTTTTCTCTTCTTGATTGCTTAGAGATTGTGACATAAAAAAGTGAATCTATTTTTTAATCAACCAACATTTGAGTGTGAATTGTTAATGTGGACTTGAAGCATTAACAAATTTTAAGTTGAAGAGAAATCTATATCTACAACCTTTCTGAAGTAAAAAAAATGTTTCTTCATCTTACTAAAATCTAAGATGATTTCTAAGAAAAGTTGTACAGCTCTTAACACTAACCTGATGCACTCTTGTCAACATATTGAATGTTGGGCTATTGGCACTAAAGACCAAATAAGAAATTAATGTCCTACTAAAAGACTGAACATTAAGTGCCCCTTGGGACATTGAGAATAATTTTGGTTCAATTCAATAATGTAAAGCCTGGGAAACCCAACTAAAAGAAGTAAAAACAGAATTCAGAAATGATACTATATCTTTTTTCACTTGTGTAATAAAAGAACACCCAATATGGTTTCAGAAGGCCTGTCTGAGTTTGAATTCCATCTCCATCACATACTACTTGTGAGCCTTTAGGCAAGTAACTTTACTTTTCTGAACGTCAATTTCCTCTTGTAAAATAAGGGTTTAAAAAAATCTCTAACAGAATTATTGACAAGATCAACGTGCTTTCCATATTGGAAAGCTCTGTACCAACATTTCTCAAGTGAAGGGAATTTTGCCCTGAGAAGACAACTGGCAATATCTAGAGACATTTTTAGTTGTTACAACTGGGAGAGGGTAAACTACTGAACTATTGGGTAGAGAGCAGGGATGCTGCTAAACATCCCATTATGCACAGATCAGCCCATCACAACAAAGAATTATCCAATCTAAGACATCAATATTCCTGAGGCTGAGAAACGTTGCTCTATATTATTACTTACTTTTATGCAATGAGCTACCAGTGCCTTTGACTTCATTCAGTCTACAGTTCAGGGTCTTACTAAGAAATTCCTTCTTCAGCCGAGCCCTAAGTAATATAATCACGGTAACTGCCTCTTTAAATACATGGTTTTACATGAAAAGATGCTCAACATCACTAATTTTATTAGAGAAATGCAAATCAAAACTATAATGAGATATCACCTCACACAAGTCAGAATGGTCATAATAAAAAAATCTACAAATAAATTTTAGAGAGAATGTGAAGAAAAGGGAAACCTTTTACAGTGTTGGTAGGAATGTAAATCGATATGGCCACTATGGAGAACAACATGGAGATTCCTTAAAAAACTAGGACTAAAACTACCATTGTTGTTGTTGTTCAGTCACTCAGGTGTGTCCTCCTCTTTGCTACACCATTGACTGTAGCCTGCCAGGCTCCTCTGTCCATGGGATTTCCCAGGCAAGAATACTGGAGTGTGTTGTCATTTCCCTCTCCAAAACTACCATACGACCCAACAATCCTGCTACTGGGCGTATACCCTGAGGAAACCATAACTGAAAAAGACACATGTACCCCAATGTTCACTGCAGCACTATTTACAATAGCTAGGGCATGAAAGCAACCCAGATATCCATTGACAGATGTGCTACATATATACTCAGCAATATTACTCAGCCATAAAAAAGAAAAAAAATTTGAGTCAGTTCTAGTGAGGCAGATGAACCTGTCTGTTATACAGAATGAAGAGTCTGTTATACAGAATGTTATATAGATTCTGTTATACAGAATGAAGTAAGTCAGAAAGAGAAAAATACTGTATATTAATACATATATATGGAATCTAGAAAAATGGTACTGATGAACCTATTTGCAAGGAAGAAGGGAGATGCAAATATAGAGAAGAGACTTGTGGACACAGTGAGAGAAGGAGAGAGTAGGATGAATGGAGAAAGTAGCATAGACATAAATACACTATCATGTGCAAAGTAGATAGCTGGTGAGAAGTTGCTATATAACACAGAGAACCCAGTCTGGCACCCTGTGATACCTAGAGGGGTGGGATGGGGGGAGAGGAGGAGGGAAATATATATATTAGTTATGGTTGATTTGTGTTGTTGTATAGCAGAAACCAACACAACATTATAAAGCAATTTTCCTCCAATTAAAAAATAAATTCAAAAAATAAGAGACTACTATCAGCAATTATATACCAATAAAATGGACAACGTGGAAGAAATGGACAAATTCTTAGGAAAGTACAACTTTCCAAAACTGAACCAGGAGGAAATAGAAAATCTTAACAGACCCATCACAAGCACAGAAATTGAAACTGTAATCAGAAATCTTCCAGCAAATAAAAGCCCAGGTTCATATGGCTTCACAGCTGAATTCTACCAAAAATTTAGAGAAGAGCTGACACCTATCCTACTCAAACTCTTCCAGAAAATTGCAGAGGAAGGTAAACTTCCAAACTCATTCTATGAGGCCACCATCACCCTAATACCAAAACCTGACAAAGATGCCACAAAAAAAGAAAACTACAGGCCAATATCACTGATGAACATAGATGCAAATATCCTTAATAAAATTCTAGCAATTAGAATCCAACAACACATTAAAAAGATCATACACCATGACCAGGTAGGCTTTATCCCATGATGCAAGGATTCTTCAATATCTGCAAATCAATCAATGTAATACACCACATTAACAAATTGGAAAATAAAAGCCATATGATTATCTCAATAGATGCAGAGAAAGCCTTTGACAAAATTCAACATCCATTTATGATAAAAACTCTCCAGAAAGCAGGAATAGAAGGAACATACCTCAACATAATAAAAGCTATATATGACAAACCCACAGCAAACATTATCCTCAATGGTGAAAAATTGAAAGCATTTCCCCTAAAGTCAGGAACAAGGCAAGGGTGCCCACTCTCACCACTACTATTCAACATAGTTTTGGAAGTTTTGGCCACAGCAATCAGAGCAGAAAAAGAAATAAAAGGAATCTAAATTGGAAAAGAAGAAGTAAAACTCTCACTGTTTGCAGATGACATGATCCTGACATGATAGAAAACCCTAAAGACTCCACCAGAAAATTACTAGAGCTAATCAATGAATATAGTAAAGTTGCAGGATATAAAATCAACACACAGAAATCCCTTGCATTCCTATACACTAATAATGAGAAAATAGAAAGAGAAATTAAGGAAACAATTCCATTCACCGTTGCAATGAAAAGAATAAAATACTTAGGAATATATTTACCTAAAGAAACTAAAGATCTATATATAGAAAACTATAAAACACTGATGAAAGAAATCAAAGAAGACACTAACAGATGGAGAAATATACCATGTTCATGGATCAGAAGAATCAATAGAGTGAAAATGAGTATACTACCCAAAGCCATCTATCAGATCAGATCAAATTAGTCGCTCAGTCGTGTCCGACTCTTTGCGACCCCATGAATCATAGCACGCCAGGCCTCACTGTCCATCACCAACTCCCGGAGTTCACTCAGACTCACGTCCATTGAGTCAGTGATGCCATCCAGCCATCTCATCCTCTGTCATCCCCTTCTCCTCTTGCCCCCAATCCCTTCCAGCATCAGAGTCTTTTCCAATGAGGCAACTCTTCGCATGAGGTGGCCAAAGTACTGGAGTTTCAGCTTTAGCATCATTCCTTCCAAAGAAATCCCAGGGCTGATCTCCTTTGGAATGGACTGGTTGGATCTCCTTGCAGTCCAAGGGACTCTCAAGAGTCTTCTCCAACACCACAGTTCAAAAGCATCAATTCTTTGGCGCTCAGCCTTCTTCACAGTCCAACTCTTACATCCATGCATGACCACAGGAAAAACCATAGCCTTGACTAGACAAACCTTTGTTGGCAAAGTACTGTCTCTGCTTTTGAATATGCTATCTAGGTTGGTCATAACTTTCCTTCCAAGGAGTAAGCATCTTTTAATTTCATGGCTGCAGTCACCATCTGCAGTGATTTTGAAGCCCCGAAAAATAAAGTCTGACACTGTTTCCACTGTTTCCCCATCTATTTCCCATGAAGTGATGGGACCAGATGCCATGATCTTCGTTTTCTGATTCAATGCAATCCCTATCAAGCTACCAACGGTATTTTTCACAGAGCTCGAACAAATAATTTCACAATTTGTATGGAAATACAAAAAACCTCGAATAGCCAAAGCAATCTTGAGAAAGAAGAATGGAACTGGAGGAATCAAACTGCCTGACTTCAGGCTCTACTACAAAGTCACAATCATCAAGACAGTATGGTACTGGCACAAAGACAGAAATATAGATCAATGGAACAAAATAGAGAGCCCAGAGATAAATCCACACACCTATGGACACCTTATCTTTGACAAAGGAGGCAAGGATATACAATGGAAAAAAGACAATCTCTTTAACAAGTGGTGCTGGGAAAACTGGTCAACCACTTGTAAAAGAATGAAACTAGGGTGGGAAGATTTGGGAGAATGGCATTGAAACATGTAAAATATCATGTATGAAACGAGTTGCCAGTCCAGGTTCGAAGCACGATACTGGATGCTTGGGGCTGGTGCACTGGGACGACCCAGAGGGATGGAATGGGGAAGGAGGAGGGAGGAGGGTTCAGGATGGGGAACACATGTATACCTGTGGCGGATTCATTTTGATATTTGGCAAAACTAATACAATTATGTAAAGTTTAAAAAAAAAAAAAAGAATGAAACTAGAACACTTTCTAACACCATACACAAAAATAAACTCAAAATGGATTAAAGGTCCAAATGTAAGACCAGAAACTATAAAACTCTTAGAGGAGAACATAGGTAAAACACTCTCCGACATACATCACAGCAGGATCCTCTATGTCCCACCTCCCAGAATATTGGAAATAAAAGCAAAAATAAACAAATGGGACCTAATTAAAATTAAAAGCTTCTGCACAACAAAGGAAACTATAAGCAAGGTGAAAAGACAGCCTTCAGAATGGGAGAAAATAATAGCAAATGAAGCAACTGACAAACAACTAATCTCAAAAATATACAAGCAACTCCTGCAGCTCAATTCCAGAAAAATAAATGACCCAGTCAAAACATGGGCCAAAGAGCTAGACATTTCTCCAAAGAAGACATACAGATGGCTAACAAACACATGAAAAGATACTCAACATCACTCATTATCAGAGAAATGCAAATCAAAACCACAATGAGGTACCATTTCATGCCAGTCAGAATGGCTGTGATCCAAAAGTCTACAAGCAATAAATGCTGGATAGGATGTGGAGAAAAGGGAACCCTCTTACACTGTTGGTGGGAATGCAAACCAGTACAGCCACTATGGAGAACAGTGTGGAGATTCCTTAAAAAGCTGGAAATAGAACTGCCATACGACCCAGCAATCCCACTGCTGGGCATACACACCGAGGAAACCAGAATTGAAAGAGACACGTGTACCCCAATGTTCATCGCAGCACTGTTTATAATAGCCAGGGCATGGAAGCAACCTAGATGTGCATCAGCAGATGAATGGATAAGAAAGCTGTGGTACATATACACAATGGAGTATTACTCAGCCATTAAAAAGAATACATTTGAATCAGTTCTAATGAGGTAGATGAAACTGGAGCCTATTATACAGAGTGAAGTAAGCCAGAAAGAAAAACACCAGTACAGTATACTAACGCATATATATGGAATCTAGAAAGATGGTAACACTAACCCTGTATACGAGACAGTAAAAGAGACACATGTATAGAACAGTCTTTTGGACTCTGTGGGAGAAGGAGGGGGGAATGATTTGGGAGAATGGCATTGAAACATGTATAATATCATATAAGAAATGAATCGCCAGTCCAGGTTTGATGCAGGATACAGGAAGCTTGGGGCTGGTGCACTGGGATGACCCAGAGGGATGGGATGGGGAGGCAGGTGGGACAGGGGTTCAGGATGGGGAACACATGTACACCCATGGTGGATGCATGTTGATGTATGGCAAAACCAATACAATAATGTAAAGTAAAAAAAAATAAATTAATTTAAAAAAACAAAAACAAAAAATACATAAAAATATGAATACATGGTTTTAACTAGTTTATCATTCTTCTCTAACCAACATGCACCAATCACATGTCTATAGAGAAAGAGTAGTAACCTATGGCTTGAACATGCTAAACTCTAGACACATGACTTCTTTAACTGTATCATCTAAGAGCCCTACTTAGATCATGAGCTCTACATGAAATGATGAAGAGTTGTAGGTACCAACAGGAGGACAGTAGCCTGGCATTCAAGCAATAACTGGCAAAATAACTTTGTCAAACCACACTGAATACCTGTGCAGCTGTGAGCAATCATTAACACGGTCAGAGAATACCTTAGAAACTCACAGAAGCAAAACACCTATTTGATTAATCTGTTTGACTTCGTATGGCTGTCTCAGATTCTCCCTCTCAAAAATGAGACTTAGGAAGGGGAGTCATAATCATGAATGAGGATGGAAGCTCTTTGATAGCAGCTCTCATCAATCGTGTTGCTATTGAGGGGAAGGACAGCATGTCATCCTTTCCTACCCAGGTGAAGAACCATGAAAAAAATGAAAACAGATGCTTTCTTCATGTGCCTTGTACATATGGTTTCACTGCACAGGTTCATAAACAAAACAGAAAATATACCACTTCCAAATTACCACTGAAAAGTCCAGTTAGTTTAGTCAGTTAATTCAATGGTTTGGGAGGAAAAAAACCTATTCACGCTAGCTGTCTGACTCAAACTGTCTGCACATATACATTGATCTGACTGGTTTAAGTCAGTCAGTGGCTCATGAAGCTGGTGAATAGAGATCATTTGAAGAGATGATGCTCTTTCAGTGTCTCAGAGATATAACTTTAACCTGACTCTAAGTGAATCACAAAATTGTGTATTTCTCTAAAATTATACAGGCAATTATGAATACCCCAATTAATAAAAAGAGAAATGCCTTTATTTGCTCAGTGGACAGGGATATGAAAAAAAGGAAAAGTGCACATGCTATTCAATAGACATATGATTAAATCTAGATGATTCAGTCAGAAATTCTATTCAAAGAGAAAGCTATTTATCCCAACAAATCACCCTTTGTGTTTGGTTGATGCAGAAGGTGCCTTAATTTTTCTGACACGTAGGGGAGGGAGAGCTTGATGTCCAAATATGCTATGCAGAATGAAAGCATCTTTTTACACACTGTTGTCAGATAAGGACTTGAAGCAGATTTTTAAAGACTCTTGGGAGGCCGCTGAACTTGGATCATTCTTAGCTAAGTTATCTAAAACACTTCAAATACTTTAAAATAAAACGAATCCCTGCACTGGTGGGTTGAAAACTTTTCCTATCCCCAGGGCACTAAAATAATACCCTTTTGAACAGTAGGTGAAGTATTTTTAGGCGACAGCTCTCCAGTTATAACAAGGCAAGTCAATTTTTAGGAATTAGGGATGCTAATCACAGTGTCTCAAGATGTGCATTGCTGGGGAGTGAAATATAAGACCACAAACTGACATGACTGCAATGTGCTATGCTCCCTCGAAGGAGATGTAAATGGGAGGGAGACTTGGCTTCCTAGTCCTGCCACGGCTTGATCCATCATAAAGGTCAAGATAATTGGCCACATACAGCAAAATCAACACCACTCGCTCTCCCCTAGCCTTGCAGATAAGCATAGAAACTCAGCTTCCTGCAGGGCTAAGTGGTGGCTAGCCCAGGTGGAGGAGGAGAAGGTCTGAAAATATGCATGTAAGAACACAAGGCACTGTAATGATGCCATCAAATTTAGCATTAAATATATTTAACAATCAATTCAGATACCGTAGGTTGCCCCCAAACATGCGTGAAATGCTTTCAGGGTTTTACCAGACTGCATACTCTTTCGTGTTTATGCCTTTCTAGTGTTTTTTGGACTTTAAAAGCTCTCAGCACCATAAATGTACTTGTGTTAACAAATGAAACCGCAATAAATGCAATTTCTGGGTTAATGCCATTATTGAAGTATGGCTATCTGAGAATCCAATTTCCCTGAAACGTTCCAATTAGTTTTACAATCCAAAGCTAAGGTAGGCATTGGCTAAAGGGTGTCAGAAAATTCACATAAAAGTAAAATAACTGAGTTACTAAAAGTTGCCAAATGGGTTGAGTTTCTCATCTAGTAAGAACCTATTTACAGAGATTATCGAAGGTACGTACCTATTTTAAAATGTGAAGTTCATGATTAGGATGTAAAGTGAACAAGACTATCAATTTGTGTCACCACACTGGTTGTATGCAGGACCTCATGTGTGACCCGTTACATAGGATACTGGTGCAGGAAGTCTGTGCATCTGGTTCAATGTTATGCTATTCTTGTCCTAAAATTCTTAAAAGTATTTTATATCCCTGCATTTTCATCTTGTCTGTCATTCAGTCACATCCAACTCTTTGTGACCCCATGGACTGCAGCACTCCAGGCTTCCCTGTCCACTATCTCCCAGAGTTTGCTCAAACTCATGTCTATTGAGTCAGTGATGCCATCCAACCATCTCATCCTCTGTTGTCCCCTTCTCCTCCTGCCCTCAATCTTTCCCAGCCTCAGGGCCTTTTCCAACAAGTCCGCTCTTCACATCAGGTGGCCAAAATGTTGGAGCTTCAGTATCAGTCCTTCCAATGAATATTCAAAATTGATTTTCTTTAGGATTGACTGCTTTGATCTCCTTGTTGTCCAAGGGACTCTCAAGAGTCTTCTCCAATACCACAGTTTGAAGGCAGCAGTTCTTCAGCACTCAACTCTTTTATTGTCCAGTTCTCACATCCATACATGACTACTGGAAAAACCATGGCTTTGACTATACGGATCTTTGTTGGCAAAGTGAGGTCTCTGGTTTTTAAAATGCTATTTACGTTTGTCACTGCTTTTCTTCCAAGGAGCAAGCGTCCTTTAATTTCATGGCTGCAGTCACCATCTGCAGTAATGTTACTGCCAAATCGCTTCAGTCGTGTCCGACTCTGTGTGACCCCAGAGACGGCAGCCCACCAGGCTCTCCCGTCCCTGGCATTCTCCAGGCAAGAACACTGGAGTGGGTTGCCATTTCTTTCTCCAATGCATGCAAGTGAAAAGTGAAAGTGAAGTTGCTCAGTCATGCCCGACTCTTAGCAACCCCATGGACTGCAGCCTACCAGGCTCCTCCGTCCATAGGATTTTCCAGGCAAGAGTACTGTTGGAGTCCCAAAATCAAGTCTCTCACTGTTTCCATTTTTCCCCATCTATTTGCCATGAAGTGATGGGACCAGATGCTATGATCTTTGTTTTTTGAATGTTGAGTTTCAAGCCAGCTTTCTCACTTTCCTCTTCACCTTTATCAAGAGGCTTTTTAATTCTGCTTTACTTTCTGCCATAAGGCTGGTGTCATCTGTGTATCCGAGGTTACTAATATTTCTCCCTGCAATCTTGATTCCAACTTGTGATTCATCCAACCCAGCATTTTGCATGATGTACTCTGAATATAAGTTAAATAAGCAGGGTGATAATATACAGCCTTGATGTACTCCTTTCCCAATATTTGGAACCAGTCTGTTGTTCCATATCTACTTCTAACTGTTGCTTCTTGAATCAACTGTTGCAACTTGAAACCTGCATACAGGTTTCTCAGGAAGCCAGTAAGGTGGTCTGGTATTCCCATCTGTTTAAAAATTTTCCAGTTTGTTGTGATCCACACAGTCAAAAGCTTTAGTGTAGTCAATGAAGCAGAAGTAGATGTTTTTATGGAATGCTCTAGCTTTTTCTAGATCTAATGGATGTTGGCAATTTGATCTCTGGGTCCTCTGCCTTTTTCTAAATTCAGCTTGTACATCTGGAAGTTCTCAGTTCATGTTCTATTGCAGCCTAGCTTGCAGGATTTAGAGCATGACCTTGCTAGCATGCGAAATGAGTGCAACTGTGCAGTAGTTTGACTATTCTTTGGCATTGGCCTTCTTTGGTATTGGAACGAAAACTGACCTTTTCCCAGTCTGTGGCCACTGCTGAGTTTTCCATATTTGTCAGCATACTGAGTGCAACACTTTAACAGCTTCATTTTGTCTGGGGACCCACATATTTTGTAGCCAGTGCTGACTGTGTGACCAGTTTTAAGCCCTAGAGATATGTTCCTATCTTAGACTTTCTGGTATGACTCTTCATGAGAAATATTGCCCTCAAAGAATAATCTAAATGAAACAAGAGATAGAGTTAAGGAGAAGGGAAAGCATTTTGGGGAAGTACAAAATGTAAAGACAAGAGTAATCATGGAGTTTCATAAATGATTGAATCTTTCCACTCCCAGGAAGTTGAGCTAAAATCATAATGTAGAAAAGCAGCTCTTTGATTGCTAACCAGAAGTCACCATGCAGAAAAAGAAACCCAATGTTTGAACCATAGGACATTGAGAAGCAAATTAATTTGTGTTCTTTTCTGAAGTTCATTTAAGAGGACTAACTGGAACTGTTTCAAAAAGAACAGTTAAAGGGCTGCTGACATATGCTCAAGTTGGTCCTAATTAGCACTCGGAGTATGTTTGTCACAGAGGAAGTAGAAGCATAAAACTATGCTTAAGTATCAGCAGCGATTAAAAGTATGCCAGTGGGTGGCAGTGGGTAAGATTATTTACTTTATAAAATGGAAAAGCTAAGCATGGAGAAAGAGCTTGCAAGAGAAAAAAGTGGGCACTTTGGAGGGGAAGTATATGGGGAAAATAACTGAAAACAGTTTGAAAGAGTATTATAGCACACAAAACACTCAGAAGAGTCAGCAAGGTCTTACTGCATGGGCACTAACGAGCACTAATAAGCTCTCCAGGATTTGAGGCCTAAGGCTATTAGTGTATTAAAAGTTCTCACACTTGTTCACAATAGGTTATATCTAGGCAATCCTCCCTCCAGGAAGATAAATTGTACTCGGATGCCGAATAATAACTAGTGTATGTGGAGTGCATCATAATTTACATACGTGATCTTTTACATAAAAGATTTGTTACGCTTGTAACATCTCCATAATGTGCGCAGTATAATACCACTCGACAGATGAGATAATGAGACTCAGAAAAGGAAAGTGAATTCCCTAAGAACACAAGTCAGAAGGTAACAGTCATCTTATTCCAAAACCTGTGCTTTCCCCACCATAAATGGAGTGAATGGCATGTAATATGTTCTAATGTTAAAACAAGGTTAACAATAATAACTATAACCACAGGACCTCTTATGAAGACCTTCTTGCTTTCCTTCTTCTCACTAGCCATCCATCCATCTCCACCCAACACAGACTTCTGAGTGAATTCTGGTTTTAAAGAGAATTTTTAACACCTTTTAAGTTTTTTCTAGATTCACCATTACTGGTGGTTTAGTTGCTAAGTCATGCAACCCCATGGACTGTAGCCCACCAGGTTCGTCTGTCCATGGGATTTCCCAGGCAAGCATTATGGAGTGGGTTGTCATTTTCTTCTCCAGGGGATCTTCCAGACCTAGGGATCAAACCCAGGTTTCCTGCATTGCAGACAGCCTCCTGCATTGCAGGCGGATTCCTTACCAAATGAAACAAGGAATGACCTTTGTAATGTGTCTGTTTGTCAGATTAGCACTTACAAAACTTACACTGTCCAGATGACGGTAGTCAGGGGTAATGAGTATGTGACAGAAATGGCTCTCATGTGACTTCCCATGAATATGATGGCTTTCACAACGAGTCTGGAAAGCAGCTGACACTTAAGTAAAACTTGTGAGGTAAACAAAAGTCAGGTTTTGTAGCTCTTTGCTTCTGCACTTGCTCTCTCCTCCTCAGTATTTCATCTCCCAATCACTCTGATAAAACTTCACTTTTAATTGAGATGCTAAGAACTTTCAAAGACCCTGCGTTTTAAAATGGAATTTCAAAAGGAAAAATAAAAGGAGAGCACAAAAGGGGGAAGGAGGGAATTTAAGAAGAGGGGGTGAGTACTTGGAATTTCCCTGCTGAGCATTTCTATTCTCCATTCCTAGTCTGGGTTTCCAAGAACCTATATTATCAGTCTTCTCATCTCTCTGCTTCCAGTTTGTTTACAGGAGAACAACTAAAGAAAGGCTTGGCACCCTGACCTCTAGAGTGATTACTAATACTGCTCTATTCTGGACTACTTGACTGACGTCAAAAATGTGGTACTACCAGTGGCTCTGGCCATGTGTGTGCGTGTGTGCGTGTGTGTGTGTGTGCGCGCGCGTGTGTGTGTGTGTGTGCGCGCGCGTGTGTGTGTGTGCGCGCGTGTGTGTGTGTGTGCGTGTGTGTGCGTGCGTGTGTGTGTGTGTGTGTGTGTGTGTGCTTAGTCACTCAGTCATGCTCTTCGCAACCCCATGGACTGCAGCTTGCCAGGCTCTTCTGTTCACAGGGATTCTCCAGGCAAGAACACTGGAGTGGGTTGCCATGCCCTCCTCCAGGGGATCTTCCCAACCTAGGGAACAAATCCAGGTCTCCCACATTGCAAGTGGATTCTTCACCCTGTGAGTCACCAGGGAAGCCCAACAATACTGGAGTGGATAGCCCATCCCTTCTCCATGGGATCTTCCTGACCCAGGAATTGAACCAGAGTCTCCTGCATTGCAGGCAGATTCTTTACCAGCTGAGCTACCAGGGAAAACTGTGCATTAAACACAATATTCTCTTTTCCTACACTGCATTTTGGTCAAAAATTAAGATGAGAAATTTACTCAAGAAGTCAAAGAATGCAACTTCCCTCATATCCTATTTTCTCATCAGCCAACTGCATGCTGGTTTCTGTCTCCACCACACCTCTGAAACTGACCTCACCAAGGTCACCAATAGTCTTGTTACTTCTGCCACCATTATCCACTCTTTCGTTCGTGCCATCCTTTTGTCCTTTTACTTTCCTGACACTCTGTGTTCTTGATATGCACCTACCTGTTCGGCTATTCGTCTCCTTTGTACACTTTGCTTCCTCTGTTATTTCCATTAAGCTTGGCATTCCATAGGGATTTATCTTGGGCTTGCCTAGTAAATTAAACAGTAAAGAATCCACCTGCCAATGCAGGAGACCCCAGTTTGATCCCTGGGTTGTGAAGATGCTCTGGAGAATGGAATGACTACCCACTCCAGTATTCTTGCCTGTAGATTCCCCATGGACAGAAGAGCCTGGCAGGCTACAGTTCATGAGATTGCAAAAGTCAGACATGACTGGCTGACTAACACACACACACACAGAGGTTTATCTTGGCCTTTGATCTCTTCCTCTCCCATATAATTTCCTCAGGTGTCCTCACAATGTTACCAGATTTAGTTACTCCTTACATGCTAATTCCAAGAATCCCATCTCAGTCTGATTTTTTTTTTAACCTGAGCTTTAAACCTGCAGCCATACCTGTCAATTGAAAATTTCTACTAGTTTATCCCCCAAATATCTCAATTTAACATGCCTAAATCTGAACTGTTATTCCTGAACCACTCAATCTCTTCCCCCCAGTCCAAATAATGGAAACACTACCAAGTCAGAAACTTGGGCATAGGTCTTGATTCTGTTGTGTCTCCCCTTCATCTATTACTGAACCCCATGACCTCTACCTCCCAAATCCCTCTCCAGTCCATCCTTTCTCTGTATCCCCACTGCTAAATTATTGGTTCAACCCAGCCTCATCTCTTGCCTGCATTACTGTGAGATGGTCTCTTATGAAGCCCCTTTGCCTCCTGTCCTGTTTGCCTTCTTCTTTGACATCACAGCCAGAGTGATGATTCTTGAATGTAAACTTCATTATGTCATCCTCCAACTCTCCACTGTGCTCACAGAGCTCTGGATAATCTGACCACTGCTAACCTTCCCAGCCTAATCTCTCTGACTCAGTCCTCATCCTGATATTTCAGTCATACTGAATTTTCCTTGCACATTTCTCTCATCCTTTCCCCCAGGTCTTGTCACATCTATTCCTTTTTTTCCTGACGTGTCTTCCCTAAATAATTTTTTATTCTTCTGTCTCCATTTAGACATAATTTCCTTTCCAAAATCTTTTCTGACCTCCAACCCCCCCCGCCCCCCACAATGCCTTGCTTCAAGCTTAGCTCCCTCTCTTCTCTGCTCCTGTAGCCTCTCTATTGCCTTTATTGTTAAGATATGTCACCTTGAGATACAGCTATCCATTTACTAACCTGTAAACTCACCAGATGCTGTTATATGAGGACAGAGGCTTGTCTATGACAGTTCACCATTGTGTTCTCAGTACTTAACAGAGAGCATGCAACAAAGTAGGTATTACTAAATAGTTCTTAAAGTCCACTTATTTAGTGGACTTGGTGGTAAATCTATTTTTAAAAATTTTATATTATAAAGTCAGATAAGATGTTTTTAATGAAACATATAGAGTAAAAATAAGCCAACAAGTAAACCTCCTGATTCAGAGAACCTAAGGTTCTGAGGAACACTTAGCCCTCAAAGCTGGGTATTTATATTATTGGACACTAATAAAGAACTGTGCTCATATGTTTGTGATACCTGCCTGAGAGTTCTAGTCACAGGTCAATAGGCCCATTTATAACCAGAAAGGGTGGGTAGTACAGACAAAGATGCAGAGGGGACCAAGCAGTCTGCATAGTCATGAGTAGCCAAAGTTTCTGTTTCTATGGATATCCTTTGGGTCACTTACGCCCTAACCACCAACCCCACCATTGTTTCTTCTCCTTTATAGCGGGTTCGGGATGTCATATGAAGTCAGCCTCTTCTTTTGGCCCCATCCTGCTCCCAACATTACAGCTGGAGGTGCAGCTCAGCTTCATGCTGGGTAGGGTGGTAGGATCTCAGGTATGTTCATCTTGAGATTGCTAATGAACACGAGCCTTATGAAGCCATTGAGAACTTGAAATGTGGTTAGTGAGACAGAGGAACTGAGTTTTAAATTTAAAAACTAAATTTAATGTAAAACTTTTAAGTATGTTTGGAACAACAGATATGTGAGTTTGCTTTTTTCAGTTGTCAATTTATGTAATGTAAATCAAATCTTTCTAATCAAAATTTAGCTCCCATATTGAGATGTGGTACAAGTATAGAATATATACTGGATTTTGAAGCTTCTGTAGGAAAAAAAGAATATAAGATACCTCATTAATTTTTCACATTGATTACATATTAGAATGATAATATTTTGGATATGTGTGGTTAAAAGAATATTAAAATTAATTGCACCTGTTTCTTTTTAGTTTTTTTTGATCCTACTACTGAAAATTTGAAATTATATATGCAGCTCTCACTATATTTATTCAGTATTAGTATAGGGACCAGGCTGGGACTAACGACAGATGTGCAAGGGAAACTGGCAGCCTTTAATCCTTTTTGCTTTATCCCTTATAAATATAACAAGACTAAAGCTAAAGTCAACCTTATAATACTGGCTAACATTGTTGACACTTATTAACTGCCAAACTGTTCTAAATTCTCTATAGGTGAACAATTTTCATTACAACTCTATGATGAAACTACTTTTATTCTCATTTTAAAAATGGAGAAACTGAGGCACACAGTTGAAGTAGTTTATCTCATAGTCTATAATTGGTAAAGTCAGGATTTGAACACAGATATATCTAACTTCAAAGCCTTCACATCAGTGAAATGGCAAGACAACATTTCAAATGTGTCAGTACATTTTCTGAGCTCTATTTAAGGAGACAATGTAACAGTCACTAATATAGTATATATTATGAATTGTCATTAAGTCAAATGAGTAATTCGGTTGGGTGCTGTGCTTAATACCAAAAAAGAACAAAGCTTCCTCTTTTGCATTTCAAATACACAAGTAAATCCATAGCTCTGTTTGTCAGGCACTGTTTAAATCTGAGAAAGGTAAGTGTACTTATGAAGCCACTTTTAAAAAAAATAATGAAGATAATCAGTTTGTTGCCAATAAAAATGCCAAGGTATCCTAACTTTCCTGTACTATAAGTAGAATTCATTTTCTCTGTAGTCAACTAGTACCAAAATATTCTACACCAAAATGCATTTAGTATGCTTCTATCTGTATTTTTGAAAGTACTTTCCTTCCTTCATTCATTCTTCAGTTATTAACTGAGTGTTACTATTCCAAGCTGGCTGTGAAATGGACACAAGAATGTACAATCTAAGAAGATAATTTGTGCCTGGAGAAAATAGCCCCAGAGATAGTGTTAAGTGGATACATACAGAAATATATACCCAATGTCCCTGTGAGCTCTATTGCTTTTAAAGTTGATGTTTGTATGATCCCCAAATATGTTTGTAGGTATTGGTTGAGGACATTTAAAAATTGGCTTAACAGAAGATTCAAAGCTTGATCTCAGCTGTTATAAAAACAATGCAGCTGCTGAGTGAAAACAGATGCCAGGAGGAAACATGCTGGGTGTAAAGGAAGGACATTGTGGGAAGCACAACTTTATAATAACTTGAGGCATCCCATCTAATGACATTATAATTTGGCTCTCACTTATCGGGCAATACAACAGACAGCTTCAACTATCATTTGTCTAGCATCCATTAAGTATTGTCTTCTTTATAATAGTTAGCTTTGTGTGTTGGGACAATGAGTGAGCTGGGGGAAACCATCTAAGACATTTGAGAAATAAACCTTAATGACAACAAACAATTTGTCAGACATTCTTTTTCTTCAGCTTTAACATTTGGGTGCCATATAGTGAATTAAGTGATCTAACTCATCTCATTCATCATCCAAACTACAGAACAAACTGCTATAGTCAAGCTTCTCCAGAAGATTACCTGACAGGTGATACATGAATCCATGAAGGGATCGTATGATGAAGGAACATTAAAGATGACAAGTGATACGTCAGTCTTCTTGGCCAGTTACTTTCATTGAATAACAGGCACACACATATTTCTGGTCAAATATTGGGGATTAACTTATCTAAATGTGATTTTACATAGTCTGTGGGCTTAAGGGAAGCTGTAGGGGACCACATCATAAACACATGAGAACTAAGGATTGATGTCAATTTCTGTCACATTTATTCACTCAACAAATATTTACTAAGCACTTACTTTGGGTCAGCACTATGGAAGCACAATTTTTTTTTTTTGCGGGGGAGCTCGTCTTATTGTGCTTATTCATTCAGTCATGTATGACTCTTTGCGACCCCATGGACTATAGCCTGCTAAGCTCCTCTGTCCATGGGATTCTCCAGGCAAGAATACTGTAGTGGGTTGCCATGCCCTACTCCAGGAGATCTTCCCCACCCAGGAATCAAACCTACATCTTCTGCATTGCAGGTGGATTCTTTACTGCTGAGGCATTGGGGAAGAACTTACTTCAGGTCAGCACTATCGAAGCACCATTTTTCTTTTGGGAACTCAGGTGGGTACTATTCAGGATGCTAAGCTAATAAGCATGAGACCAAGGGCTCAAGCAGAATTCTTTTAACTATAAACTCAGCAGTCTGAACAGTCATAAGCTGCTTGTCAGCACATAGTGATAAATGGTTTGGCTCCTGCTCCATTTAACTTCCATAGTTCTTCCAGTCACCTCCTCCCACAGGAAACTCTGTGTCACCACTCCAGGACCTCACTGACCTTAATGAGTTTTGATACAGAATTTGATATACAGTAATCTATATATGAGCTGTAAACTTGACCTCTAATTCTCTTTTAATTTGATAAAATAACAGAGAAAGAAGACTAAATGAATAAATTGTTTTAAGCATTTTACAGAAGTGAAGACTCCAAACTTTAATTTTCAAGCCTTTGATGCTGCAGGTTAATTTGGTATTACTATTAGACTCATTGAATTGTTATTCTATTTAAATATTTGCTTCCAGCTTTGGGAACATACAAAGTGCCTATGTGGTAACCAGGGAATAGGTCTCTTCTTAGAAAAAGCTAAACTCAAGACCTGAAACAGACAAAATAGACAAAGAAAGGGTGGAGAGAAAAGTGTTTCCTGAACACCTACTATGTTTTAAATTCTGTGCTAGTCCTTTTTACATGTATTATTTTATCTATAATAAAAAATCTTAAGAGTATTATCTTCATTTTACCAAAGAAGAAGCTGAGATTTAGTAAGTTTATTTCATATGTCCCAAGTTACCAGCTAGTTAGTGGTAGAGCTGAAGGTAAAGACGAAATCTGTTTAATACCAAAGCTCTTTCCACATGGCAAGCTGCCTTGTGCCTACAATTTGTCTCTACGTTTTCTGCTTTATCAATTACTTTGCAGGTAGATGGAAACAGAGCTCCTTATCTCTTATATAAATTCTTCTCTGGCTCAGTCTCTTTATCAAAAGGAGATTGTGCTCACTGGTCTATTAAGTTAACACATTTGGAATAATGCTTAACTCTTGACATCTTTTAGTGGCTAAGACTTTGCAGTCCCTTCCTCTATGTTACCTTTCATATGGAGAAACTTCCTTTTTCCTAGACTGGCTTTAGGGTAAACGGATCTGATAATTTCAGGGTTTTTTTTTGTTTTCCAGATTATTCAGAAGCTGCCTTATAAATTGTTGTTTGTTGCTAAGTCGTGTCTGACTCATAACAGCCCTGGCTATATTTGCCTGTTGAGTTTAATAACTTCTTACAAACTTCTTCCTACAAAAGTGATCATGGAACTGTTAAGAGAATTGCTTGTTTGAGTTACTAGGTCAGGTTTTCTTTATTTCTTTATCTGTGTTAATCTCTACAGCTCCTCTTTTCCTTTAAGTTGTTGTTGTTCAGTCACTCAGTCGTGTCTGACTCTTTGCAACCCCATGGACTGCAGCACAACAGGCTTACCTATCTTTCACTGTCTCCCTGAGTTTGCTCAAACTCATGTCCATTGAGTCGGTGATGCCATCCAACCATCTCAGCCTCTGTCATCCCCTTCTCCTCCTCTCAGTCTTTCCCAGCATCAGGATCTTTTCCAGTGAATCAGCTCTTTACATCAAGTGGCCAAAGTATTAGAGCTTCAGCTTCAGCATCAGTCCTTCTAATGAATATTCAGGGTTGATTTCCTTTAGGATTGACCAGTTTGATCTCCTTGCTGTCCAAGCGACTCTCAAGAGTCTTCTCTAGCACCACAATTCAAAAGCACCAATTCTTCGGTGCTCAGCCTTCTTTATGGTTCAACTCTCACATCTGTACATGACTACTAGAAAAATCATAGCTTTGACTATATGGACCTTTGTCGACAAAGTGATGTCTCTGCTTTTTTAATATGCTGTCTAGGTTTGCCTTATAAATAGAAATTACCAATTTTCAAGTCACCAGTATACACTAAAGTGAACTCTATTTTATAATTATACTGAACACCATGTAATATTTCATATCTGTATGCTGAAACACCAGCCACGACTTAAGCTGCTTTACCTACCATTTTTGGAAAGGTTTTCACTGATCTCACTTTAGAACTTGAGATCCTCCCCCGTCTCTTATGGCACACACCACTTTTTTTCATATTTGCAGAGCACATGCCAGCCACACCATGATGAATATACCAACATCATCCTTGCCCTCACAGAGCTTAAAATATAGGAAGGTAACCCCATATACTTATAACTAGTAAAGGTATAATTCCATTTATAATAAATGCTGTAAAAGAAAACTCTGATATTATGCATTATGTGGAGAAAAATAAAAATTCAATAACTGATGATGCATATAATACATACTTTTTTCCTGTTTACAAAATTCTATATAATGAGCTTCCTTGTTTAACCTAACACATGTCTCATACTTACTAGGATGTGCCAGAACCCAACTTGCACAAAGAAAGTTTTTCTTTCTCAAAAGTTTACCATGAACAAAAATATGTGTAAACCTATATGAGGAAAACTAGAAAACTCTGATGAATGAAACCAAAGGGGAACTAAATAAATGTAAATATAGTCTATGTTCAAGGACAAAAAGACACCATATTGTCAGTTCTTCCCAACTTACTCTATAGATACAATGAAATCTCAAAGAAAATTCCAGCAATTTACTTGTATCCAGATACTGACAAACTGATTCTAAAGTTTATATGGAGAGGCAAAAGACCTAGAATAGACAACACAGTATTGAAGGAGAAAAACAAAGTTGGAGGACTGTGATGTTACCCAACTTTAGGACTCACTGTGAAGCTACAGTAGTTAAAACAGTGTGGTATTGGTGAAAGAATAGACAACTAGATCAATAGAACAGAGTCCAGAAATAGACCCCCATAAAGATAGTCAATTGTTCTTTGACAAAGGAGCAAAGACAGTGTAATGGAGCAAGTTAGTCTCTTCAGCAAATGGTGCTGTAACAACTGGATCAGTTCAGTTCAGTTGCTCAGTCGTGTCAGACTCTTTGCGACCCCATGAATCACAGCACGCCAGGCCTCCCTGTCCATCACCAACTCCCAGAGTCTACCCAAACCCATGTCCATCAAGTCAGTGATGCCATCCAGCCATCTCATCTTCTGTCGTCCACTTTTCCTCCTGCCCCCAATCCCTCCCAGCATGAGGATCTTTATGTAAAAAAGCAAAACCATAAAATTCCTAGAAGATAACAGGGGAAAACTTAGATGACTCTGGTTATTGTGATATCTTTTTAGATACAACACCAAAGGCATGATACATAAAAGAAATAATTGCTAAGCTGGACTTCATTAAAATTAAAAACTTCTGCTCTGTGAAAGCAACCTCAAGAGAATAAGAAGACAAGCCATAGAATGGGAGGAAAATATTTGCAAAAGACATATCTGATAAAGGACTGTTACCCAAATTACATAAAGAACTCTTAAAACTCAAGAATAAGAAAACAATCCAATTAAAAAACAGGCAAGATCTTAACAGACACCTCACCAAAGAAGATATATAGATGTCAAATAAGCATATGAAAAGATACTGTATATCATGTGCCATCTGGAAAATGAATTTAAAACAATAAATTGTCAATACATAATTTTTAGCATGGCCAAAATCCAAAACACTGACAACACCAAATGCTGGTGGGATGCAAAGCAACTGGGACACTTGCTGGTGAGACTAAAAATGGTACAGCCACCTTGGAAGACAATTTGAAGGGTTCTTCAAAGCCCAACATACTCATGCATACAATTTAGCAATTGTACTCCTTGGTATTTATGCAAAAGAGTTGAAAACTTATGTCCACATGGAAACCTGTACACAAATGTTCATAGCAAATTTATTCATAATTGCCAAAACTTGAAATCAACTAAGAAGTCCTTCAGTAGGTGAATGGATAAATTGTGGTATATGCAGACAATTAAATATTATTCAGTGCTAAAAAGAAATGAGCTATCAAGCCATGAAAACACATGGAGGAAAGTTAAATGCATATTGCTAAGTGAAAGAAGCCAATCTGAAAAGGCTACGCACTGTATGACTCCAACGATATGATGTTTTGAAAAAGGTAAAGCTATGGAGACAGTAAAATCATCAGCAGTTGAAAAAAGGTAGAGGGTGAGGAGATAAATAGGTAGAACACGGGGCTTTTTAGTTTAATGAAAATATTCTTCAGCGTATGATAGTGATGCATATGTTATTATGCATTTGTTCAAAATCAGAATGTATAAGAGGGGCCCTTAGGTAAAATGTGGACTTTGGGTAATTGTGATATGTCAGCAAATGTTTGGTGAGTGATGGAGGCTCTGCATGTATGGGAAATCTCTGTATCCCACTCTCAGTTTTGTTGTAAATCTAAAACTGCTGTAAAAAATAAAGTCATAAAAGCAATCCATGTTTCTATATTGGTGAAGCAAAGATGTTTGGGGACAAAACCTGGAGAAGTGCAGATTTCATTGAGTTTATAAAAGGGCTGCCTCTCTAATCCTTAAGCCAAAGAACCACTTAAGGATCTATGGGTTTGATGAATTCTAATTAGAAGAACTGAATGTCAAATTGAGAAATATCCTTGAATTAACTAAGTCAAAAGGTCCAGCCTTTTAGTCTTTACAATTTTTATGGGGAAAGATGGACAGTTGCCAGCCTTTTATTTCGCCAAGTGAGGAAGTTACATACAATCTACCATCTATTTAGCTGTGATCCCATAAATGAATAGGCATTTGGAAACAAAGAGGAAGAACAGCATCATCTCAGTATCAAGGACAGCCTCTCCTAAGCAAGGACAGGTATAAGTGTATAGCAATAGAAAGATAGATACAAATATAAATATACATTAAATGTTATAGCTACATAAATTTGTCTTTATTTTTCTCTTCATCTTAGACTGGTCATAACTGGAGTTTAGAATACTCTGAACTGCTCCAAATGCTTCACAGGGGCAATGACTGACCAATGTTACAAATCAGTGGTTACTGGAGCCCACTTTAATGTTTCTTCTACTCACCATCTGCTTGGACTTTGGGAACATGGCAAAGTGCCCAAGATGGAAGGTAAGAGAAATCCTGGCCTACATATAGGATTTGGGACAACCCTGGGATCAGGGACATGCATAGAGAAAAAAGAATAAATGTTCAAAAGTGGGAGGAACATTCTGAGGAAAGGAAATGGGTGCATTTTTAAGTTTGTAAGACCATTCTCCTCTTTCCGCAGTCTTTCCCTCTCCACTGGGGAAAAAAGATTATGAAAACAATAAATCCATGGTTAGGGTACTTTGTCAAGACCTAATATGTTCACAGAACTGGGTAGGGTGTTTTAATCTTCACATTCCTTTGAGGTAGCTCTTCTCTGATGAGACTAAAGCTCAGTGAGGAAAAGTAATCTACCTACAATCAGCAGCTGGAATTCATATCTAACTCAAGTTCATATACCCATTAACAATATGCCATATTGTCACATATATTGCTACCCAGGAGAAAGGAAGTATTGTATTTGTTGAGTATCTACTTTGTGCCAGGTTCCGGATTTAGCATTTCTCAAAATTTGTTTCATGTATTCCTGATCTCAGTGCTATTTGTCATTTATTTCACAGATAAGGAAACCAAGGTTGAAAATTACTCAGAAAGAAAAACAAAACAAAGCAATGATTTCTATTGGGCCCTGAAGTGGAGATTCATTAAGAAGCTAAAAATAAATATACTTTTGTACTGAATTCAAATATGTATAACAGCAAATCAATAAAATCACTATGTTATACTCTTAGTTACATTAGGACATTTTCATTAATTAATAGGTTGAATCATTTGAAATTGCCATTTTGTGGGTCAAACATGGCTGAATATTGTGATTGCATATGGTTTGATCTAATATACATATCATTATTAAGTTTTACTACTCCAGAGTTCTCTGTCTCTGCCTAACCTTTTCAATAAATTAAAGACTAACAAGTTAATAGGAGAAGTAATAATGATAATAAACATAAAAATCTTAATAACACATTATCAACTATTTCATTGTTTTTAATTTTAATTGTTATTATTTTTTATTGTGCTAAAAATATGTAAATAACATTTACTATTAACCATTTTAAGTGCACAGTTCAGTTGTGCTAAGTATGTTTGCAATGTTGTGAAACAGATCTCCAGTACTTTTTCATCTTGCAAAACTGAAACTCCATACCCATTAAACAACTAGAAACCTTATGAGGGACCATGTGGGTGGTGGTATCAGATCAAAGGACTTTTCCAAAGGAGGTTAAATTGGAATTTTGTGTACAATATTCTGTTTTAACGTTAGCTTAAAAAATAGCTTTGTTGAGATATAATTCAAATGCCATAAATTTATCCAATTAAAGTGTACAATATAATGTTTTTTAGTACACTCAGTGTACAGCCATCATCTCCATCTAGTTCCTGAATATTGTTTACTACCCCAAAGGAGATCCTGTACCTATTAGACAGTCACTTTCCATTCTCCCCTCTTCCCAACTCCTAGTAACCATAATTCTACTTTCTGTTTCTATGAATTTGATTGCTCTGGATACCTCAGATTTATACCATTTTGGAGTGTGTAAAATCAGCCAGATGCCTCATGCATTTTATTTAACTCTAAAAAAATTCTATGAAGTACTATTATCCTCATTTATAACCTCGGAAATTAAAAAGATAGATATAAAGAAATTAAAAAGGTAGATATAAAGTCACATCTGAAACTAATCCACTACTACCTGTGTTCAAATTTATTATATCCAAATTGATAAGAATAATTTCTACCATAGAGAAGATTTCCCATATTTTTTATTATTGGGAGGTGGCAGTGGTGCTGTAGATTGCCAAACAGTCAAATAATGCAGCTCAAAAAATACCTGATTAATGACTGAGTGAATGATGTGACAGAATCCCTCCTTAATTAAAACTACTAATATGAAAAAATGAGAACTTGCAAAACTCATGGTAACATTATCCATGCAGAGAAGGTTTGGGGCTGATTTTTCTAAAACAGCAAAAAATTATAGAGATCACATACTGTGAGCTATATTATACTAAAAAAATGGACAGATTCTTACATAAACATAAGATATCTTAAACTGGGGAAGAAAGGACTTAGGTGTAAGAGCAAAACAGCATTCAGATTTGGAATATCACTGATAAATTTAATTGAACTCTGGAGGAAATAGGATGTTTTAAAATGGGTTAGGGCTTCCCTGGTGGCTCAGTAGTAAAAAAAAAAAAAAAAAATCCACCTCCCAATGCAGGAGACATGGGTTCGATCCCTGATCCTAGAAGATACCACATGCTACAGAGCAACTTAGCCTGAGCACCACAACTATTGAGCCTGTGCTCTAGAGCCAGGAAGTAAGTACTGAGCCCATGTGCTGTAACTACGGAAGCCCATACACCCTAGAACCCTTCAGTCATGTCCAACTCTTTGCAACCCCATGGACTGCAGCATGCTTCTCTGTCCATCATCAACTCCTGGAGTTTACTCAAACTCACGTCCATCAAGTCAATGATGCCATCCAACCATCTCATCCTCTGTCATTTCCCTTCTCCTCCCCCCTTCAATCTTTCCCAGCATCAGGGTCTTTTCCAATGAGTCAGTTCTTCGAATCCGGTGGCCAAAGTATTGGAGTTTCAGCTTCAACCTCAGCCCTTCAACATCAGTCCTTCCAATGAACACTCAGGACTGATCTCCTTTAGGATTAACTGGTTGGATCTCTTTGCAGTCCAAGGGACTCTCAAGAGTCTACTAACGCATATATATGGAACTTAGAAAGAAGGTAGCAATAACCCTGTATGCAAGACAGCAAAAGAGACACAGATGTATTGAACAGTCTTTTGGACTCTGTGGGAGAGGGTGAGGGTGGGGTGATATGGGAGAATGGCATTGAAATATGTAAAATATCATATGTGAAACGAATCGCCAGTCCAGGTTTGATGCATGATACAGGGTACTTGGGGCTGGTGCACTGGGATGACCCAGAGGGGTGGGATGGGGAGGGAGGAGGGAGGGGGGTTCAGGATGGGGAACACATGTATACTCATGGCGGATTCAAGTCAATGTATGGCAAAACCAATACAATATTGTAAAGTAAAATTAATTAATTAAAAAAAAAAACAGTCTTCTCCAACACCACAGTTCAAAAGCATCAATTCTTGGGTGCTCAGCTTTCTTTATAGTCCAACTCTCACATCCATACATGACTACTGGAAAAACCATAGCCTTGACTAGACAGATCTTTGTTGGCAAAGTAATGTCTCTGCTTTTTAATATGCTGTCTAGGTTTGTTATAGCTTTTCTTCCAAGGAGCAAGCGTCTTTTAATTTCATGGCTGCAGTCACCATCTGCAGTAATTTTGGAGCTCAAAAAAATAAAGTCTGTCATTGTTTTCCATTGTTTCCCTATTTATTTGCCATGAGGTGATGGGACCAGATGCCATGATCTTAGTTTTCTGAATGTTGAGTTTTAAGTCAACTTTTTCACTCTCCTCTTTCACTTTCATCAAGAGGCTCTTTAGTTCTTCTTCACTTTCTGCCATAAGGATGGTGTCATCTGCTGTGACACCACGGGCTATATAGCCCATGGAATTCTCCAGGCCAGAATACTGGAGAGGGTAGCTGTTCCCTTCTCCAGGGGATCTTCCCAACCCAGGAGTCAAACCCAGGTCTCCTGCATTGCAGGCAGATTCTTTACCAGCTGAACCACCAGGGAAGCCCCCACAGCAAGAGAAGCCATTGCAATGAGAAGCCCTCACACCACAACTACTGCAACGAAAGAAAATCCTGCAAAGCAACAAAGACAAAAATAAATAAATAAAATTATAAAGTGGGTTAAATGTTAGATGAAATATTATTTAGTGTGCTACTTAGTACATAAACAAGTAAGAGAAGGTGAGCATGGAAGAACAAATGATGCCCTTATGTTTGCAGCACTTAAAAGGTGCTTGGTTAGAAGAAAACAGTACTTGGTTAGAAGAAAACAGAAGCTTTGTGCTCACAATTCACTGTTGTTGTTGTTTTTTTTTCTAAACAGAAAGACAAAATTGGAGAAAACAGTTACATTAGAAATCTTGTCATTCATTAAATAAATGAAACATAACTGGAAGAGAGAGTGGCAAAATATTTGCATGAAAAAGCATCCGTATCATTATTTTATTGAAATGGGTTTGACTTTCAAACTGAGATCACATTTTTAAGAAATGTTTTTAATTTTAAAGAAAAATTACATGATAAATAAGTAATTCTTCCTGATTAAAGTAGGTATATATATTTATATTCTTAAGATAATAAAAATGACCTTATATATTACAGAGATACTAAAAATTACTTGTATTTTCACCTGTATTCCTTCCATTCTATGAATAAACAGCTTTGCTGATAGTTTTTTTGCATCAAAACTTTTCCAACAGAAACTTTTCTTTTACGGTGTGAAACTTCTCAAGAACTTAATATCTCTATACCCCAATATACTTAAAATTTTCTTCAGATATTTCACTTGAGTTTGAAGACAACCAAATTTTTTGCTCTGTGAATTTTGTGAAATCACTAATGACCAAATCCTTCTGAGATTTGTCAACTACCCAGATTGTTTCTTTTTCCTTTTTGAAGAAAGAAATTTACTCAGTTCCGTTCAATGCAAATCATTTTGTCATCTTTCAAGGACAAAAGACTGATTGAATTATAGGTCTTACATAAGGAGTAAAAGGACTGCAGGCTTCATACCACAGACTCAGCCATGATTTACACACAGACTGGGCTTCAGTAGGTATGTCCCACTTGCACCAACAATAAAGGACCTTGAGACATAGATTAAGGGACCATCTAGCACTAACCCAAGAAAACTCAGGAAGAAATAAAAGGCAAGCCCACTACAAATAAAAGGAAGAAATGTACTCTGGTGTATTTGATGCCAGGAAGAAATAATGTCATTTTGAAATTACAGGTAGATGTGTTCCCCTTTCCCCCACCCCCTCACACTCTTTTCGAGCACATTTTGGGGAGCTATGGAAAATGAATAGAAGAGACAAAAAAGTACTTTGCCCGGCAGGAATACAAAATTGTAAAAGCACAGACAGCACTACAGAGGCGCGCTGCCATTCACTCACAAAGAATTTTGTGCATGTAGATGGCTGATTAATTGCCGGCCTGCCTAGACGAAGCTGCAACAAGCCAGATACTGTCAGCATGCCATCGGTTACCATGGAAATGCACAAGGTTCCTGTTTCTGACAAACCCTTGAATACTGGATAGATTGTGCCATATGTAAATAAGGCAAATTAGTTTTCCTATATCTTCCAGACAAGGTTAGACGAAAAGAAAATATATCTGTTTAAACATATTCTCTAACCTCTTAGATGTTACGAAAGAGAAAGAGGGGCTTCTTTCTTAGGAAAACTGAACTCAGATTGTTAAAACTGAAAGGCACTTGGGGAATACGACCAAAAAATACAAAATGCGTTGTCCATTTATAAGGAAGAACTTCAAAGTCAGCCATGCAAAGGTTTATTTATTAGACTTTTGTAACCAGAAGTTGTATTTTTTGCCCTGTTCTTTACAAAATTATAAAATGTCAAGCAGTTACTTTTATGGTTTTGGATTAGAAATTTTATAGTCTTGTCATAAGATTTTTACTTATTGCATAATCCCTAGACTTCATTAGGCTGAATACCGAGTCACAAACCACCATAATTTAAAATATTTACCTCCACTACTAGGGAGGGACACTTACTTTTGCATTACATTAGTTAGGATTACTTTTTTTAAACAGCTTTTGCCAGCACTATGAGACTTTATAACTTCTTGCCATGTAGCAATAATAATTTATGATTAACCAAATCTGAGGTGATTTCAAAAAATCTTATATAATCATCATTAAGATCTTTTCAAGTACATAGTGACGAATTCCTTCATGACACAGGACTACTCTGATAGCTATGTACAATTATATATTTTTGAAATTTAATCTGTTTAAACAGCAAGAATGCCAAAAAGTGCTGGAGTACTTTTCATAACATCTCTAAATAATTTTAAAATGTGGATTTCTCAAAATGTTATATCATCTCTATTATTGCCTCAATTTTAAATACATATGTTTTCTTTATTTTAATCAGATTTTTCTAAGGATACTTGTATATGAAATTTTCACATTTAAACTCAAATATTCATATGGTATTCAAGTAACCTACAATATATGAACACCAATGATATCTATAATTATCCAAATTAGCCCTTCCTTAAACCTAAATCGATGTTCTCTCCCCTTTCTGGGTAAAGGTAAGAAAATTTATTTTCTATCAAATGATCCATGTATTAGATATGCCCAGAATTTCAACTTGATTATCATATGTTATATAATATATAACATATACGTTAGCTCATGTTTTAGAATTCAGAGGTGAAATCTACCTGAAGACCCCCAAACGTTAACATGAATTCCTATAACTGAATATTATCCAAGAAAAATTGTAAAAAGGTATTATCTTATGCTTTTATTTTTATGTAAATAATATGCTACATGAAACTACCAAAAATATTGACTTCTAGTATTGTCCTATTTGACATATTTTCCTCAGCAAAAAAAAAAAAATACACTCCTTATACTCTTCAATAATAATTCATGTCCAGAGTGATGGGTTTCATGAAAATTTCTAAACAAGTTTATGCCACAGTAAAGAAGTAATTAAAGAAAACTATCTGAAAAATTCTGGCTAGAACAAGTGCCCATGCCTGAAAATAACATGATTTTTCTTTCTGTTTTTTATTTTGTTTTACATATGAAGGGCCAAACAGGGTTGTGGCACATTTTGGGTCAGTCCATCCCTTATGCAATGAAATAGAGGACCTAGAAATGACTTTCCTTTTTATCCTGTTTTCCTCCTTTAAACCAGAAAAATTATAATTAAAAGCATAAGGATTTCTTGCATGGTCATATGACAATGCCCACTTTTCTTATTAGAAAATTTTCCAAGTTCTTTAATTGTGAGCATGTATATTTGAGGACTTAAATAGTAATCTGTATCCTAGAAATCAAAAAGTTTCACAATGGTAAGTGGCCAAATTTATCTTTTTCAAGTGCTATTATTGGAGAAGGAAATGGCAACCCACTTCAGTACTCTTGCCTGGAAAATCCCATGGAAGGAGGAGCCTGGTAGGCTACAGTCCATGGGTTCACAAAGAGTTGGACACAACTGAGTGACTTCACTTTCTTTCTTTCTTTATATAGGGGAAAAAACCCATCTTCCCAGTTACAAGACACATATGGTATATGTGCTAGGAACATGTTAGAAACAATGAGATTGACTCTGTCCATGTTTTTAACTCTGTACCGTAGAATTCATAATTTGCAAACTGTATGCTTTAAGTTGAAAGATAAACATTGAGATTGCTAAAATACGGTAAAGTAGGAATATTATACTCTGACAGATCACCAGAATGGTATTAAGCACAGGATAGTCAATAAAAGAACAGATTTTGTAATCACTGTGAGGAGGATAAATGCTTTCTAGGAGAAACATACACATTTGCTACTTTTAAGAGGCAGCATTAAAGTGTGGAAAGAACATTCAATTGTTCATTCACTGCGTTTTAATATACCCCACTTATCAGGCACGGTAAGGCCCCTGCCTTCATGGAGCTAATACTCTAGTAGGGGTAGAGATAAACCAGGGGAAAAAAATCAGAGTTCTAAACTTTGCTTTTTTTTCTCAAATCCTAAATTCCTTTTATTGTATCAGCCTTATGATATAAATCATATTCTCTTTATATATAGTTTAGTTACTTCTGTATATCTTTCTTCTCTATTACCACAAAAATTTCCTATGAGCATCAAATATGGTCTGGATCTTTTTCATCTTTGAATCTTCCACCATGTTTAATATATAATAGGCTCTCCAATGATATTTTTTTTTAATAAGTGGATACATAACTCTCCTGGTCACTTGTAGTATAATTTTAGGCAAGGCACCTGACTCTAGGAGTTTTTGGCTTTTTCACTTGTAAATAGAGGTGTTAAAATGAGACATCTTTAAGGTTACATTTTTTAATTCTATAGTATTACTTGCGGCTATATGTCAGGAAAAAGGCTTATTATTCTACTGGCTTAGAAAATGTTCATCCTCAAACTTATATTAATATTAGTCTAAAAATTTTTTCTTTCTCTTTTGGCTATTATTTTTTAAGAATAATTTTAAAAATATAATCATTTTATTTTTCATAGAAAATTATACCTAGATCTGATATTAAATCCTAATTCAAGATGTTGCTTGTTACTTGTCCGATGTACAAAACAGGCAGGAAAATCATGGACAGGTAAAAAAGTCAGTTTTTGAAGTGTTAAATCAAGTGAATGAAGTAAGGCAGAAGTAATACTTTCTGCAACAAAAGAAAAGAACTCCGTTCCCCTAAATCCCACACACAGATGGCTGCTTGTCCCAAGCTCACAGATAATTTACAAACAGTGGGTGATGTGCTATAAAGGAAATGACTCAATGGCCCATCCGTAATTTAAATATGTGACAAAATGTTTAAACATTTCAAACAATGGTAAAACACTGGAGACTTAACAGTTTGTTAAGCAAGTGTGGAACATTTTTTTCTAGTTTATTAGCTTCATTTTGCACCAGCCCAAACACCATCCAGCATTTGATTCTTCCTGAGATGCAGTATGTAATCTTCCACTGGACATCTCATTGGAAAATAAGGAGAATAGCCATCTTTGAGAATAGCCTGGTCAATGTCTATGTACCAAATGCTAATGTATATAATTGAAAAATCGGAAATTCAAGGTCTAACTCAAGATTTTCATCTATCCATGGGAAATACTTCATTCATTTCCCTATCAGCACAATGGCAGCCCCAATCTCCATACATCAGCATTTTGAAATAAAACTTCAGATTATTTTTGTGTTGACATTTCTGTAACCTATATCTTTGTAGACACAAAATGAAGTGTTTTTAGTGCACAATGGTTATAAATAAGGCCCAACCTTCAGTTAAACACCTATAATTTGACTGATTCTCACAAAACATAGCAAAAAGAAAAACAAATTAATGTTAGTTGCTTTTCTATTTGCTCAAAACAAAAACTGAGGCATAAAAAAGATGCATTTAGTCAACTGTTGAGGTTATATAACCTCAACTAGGCAGACCCTTAATAGGGTAGATTTTGGAGGGAGGCAGAAACTGACAGAATTCTAAATAAATTATTTAATTAAGGTGAGAAAGAAAGCAATAATAACTAAAATTAGGACCTAAGGTATAACAACAAAAAAATAAAATTCTAAGTAAAAATTGGTGCTATTTTTCTATTATAAAGGGAAACTCATTTGCAAATGCCCATGCTTACCTCAAATAAATGAAATGTTTGGTGGTTATCTTTAGCTGGATTTTGCACACTGCTTCAGACTGAAATATATGTTGGAACCAAAAACTGATTTGTTCCATGTAAATCGCATTTAAAACTTTTTCAACTAAAGATATTGTGAATAAAGCTATTAACTGGGGGATAAGCTCTTTCTTTAGACCTCTGAACCTGTTAAATCTTTGATAATATTAGATTTTTTTTCTTTCTCTTTATGCAAAATAGAAAAAGCAAGGAATCACTTTTTTCCATTTGAAAGGGGATGCAAACCCAATTCAAAATTTATTATTATTATCAATCTAAACTTAAATGAACCTTCCTCCCTTCCTCTGTTTGCCCTTGAACCATGTCTCAGGACCAGCTGACTGAGTAGGCAGATTTTCTCCAAGGGTTCCTCAATTGGATATTTTCTCTATATTCTAAATATACTTGTCTATATTTAATGGCAAAGAACCCTAGTAACATGTCAATGTTTTGAAACACTTGGCCCTGAAAATATTCTTAGAGTGTTAATTTCATATAAGAGCCAAATGCTTTGTCTCCTTTCTTACTATATAGAATATGTATATTATAACATTGTATCCTAACATTAATCCATAAGGTTAGCTTGGTTTAAATTTTTACATAAATATTGTTACTTACTCATTGACATGACATGTGGACTCTCAGATTCTCCTGTATAACTGAGAAACCTAAAAACCCTTTCATTTTATTGGCAGGCCAATTACCCTATATATTTTCACCACTTTGGGCCCACTCACTCCAGCTGGGCTATCTGTTCAGCATATGATAGTTATCTGGAAATCTGAAAAACATACTAGAGAAGAATTCCTTTTTTTTGCTCAGAGTGTAATATAAATGCATAATTAGTGGGACTTATATTTTGATGTATACTGAAAACATTTCAGCATTTCGAGAACTTTCATACTCTAGTGTTCTCCCCTCCAAATTATACATCAGTGATGTCTGCAAGACCAAAAATAATATTTGGACTTGATCAATTCTGTCAACAAATGAAGTATGCAATACTTAAATATTCTGACTTCATTAGAGTTTGCTTTACAAGCAAATTATAGTTATAAACATACTGGGTGAGGAGGGGAAACCCATTCAACCAGATTCTCACTGTAATGCAGATAACTGAGTAGGCATTTCAATATTTTCCTTATCCATATCTTAAGATCTTTGATAAATCCTCAATTTATGTACTCCATCTGATGACACAGATATGCTGCTAGAAACTTAGTTTGGGTCACTCCCTTATGGCAAGAGTCAAATTTGTAGAAGGCACTTCATAATCATTGATTTATTTACCTCTTAAGACATGTCTAAGAGTTAACTACAAATTACCCTAGCCCATTAAGACACATTACATCTGTGAATATTATAAAATTCACTATATTTTGAATAGTGAATTATGAAATAATTGTACTCACCATACTAAAAGGTCCATGCAGGCATTTCTAGGTATAGTATAGTACAGAGAATACTTTTTTTCATGAGTTAGATATAAGAGATTTTTAAGCAAAAATCACAATAAACCTTCTAGTCTCACTTTTAAACTCCAATATATGGACAGGGAGGCCTGGCATCCTGTGATTTATGGGGTCACAAAGAGTCAGACATGACTGAGCAACTGAACTGAACTGATATAATTATTTCAAAAGCTTTAATATAAACCTTCTAATACTATCAAGTGCTATCATCATCTATTCTAATTTAGTTTCAACCTATGGCATGTTCCCAAAGGCCATACTTGTGATGATGCTCTCCTGCAAATAACTTAGTCCCCATGAGTTGATGCTGGCTTGGCTGACAATTTTCATTTTCTGTGCTGCAGTTATCTTTTTTGAACAAGGGTGTCATGTAGTTGGGAAGGTATAAAAGCAAGTCACAAAACAAAAACATCTTATAAGTCAACATTCACCAAACATCATCTTAGAGTCAAACATCACCAAATAGGCACTGTATGAACTGGACCCATCTATAGATGTTTTATTTTCTTTCTTCTTTCTTCTCTCCCTCTCCCCCATATCTTTGTTACTAAGCAAATCTCTGTATCACAAAGACCTTCAGCATGAGCATCTTCAACTATGAAGAGTCATAAGAACCCTCCACTTGCCCATACCCACACTCTGTACTCCTTGGAGTCATAGAAGACATTCAATTCCAGACTCCACCAATTTCTTGTTATATGACTTTAGGTAAATCACTTTCTTGAACCTTCTGAGTCTCAGTATTCTCATCCACAGAACAAAACTAACAGTAATATTTGTCTCATCTACCTCATAGAACTGTTAAAGGAGGATTGAAAAATATATATATGAAAACTTGTTTTGAAAAGTATAACTGTACAGTTATTGTAATAGAGACATGATGAAGGAAAAGTTACTCTAAAGTTGAAATATTCAGAGTAACATTTAGGGCCATATTATATTTAAGAGAAATTATTTTATATTTCATAAAACATTTTATTTTATTAATAAGTTAAACTATATATGATTTTACTTTATCTTATATATATTTAAGTGTTTATATTGATTTATATAAATGATGTTTGTTTATTGGTTAAATAGTACTTAATTTGTTAATTTAAAACATGTATAGTTTTCAATGAGATAAATTAGAAAATTCTGATAGAAATGTTTCCAGAATCTGCTGAGTCATTGATATGGAATTATTTGTTACACTCAATGTAAAATGATACCAACTGTATACAATTTCCCTTTAAGAAATTCATTAACTGTACTCTCAGTTTTCCTATAGTCTCTCAGGATATTATTAATTTGAGTACTGATGATCTAGTATTTTATTTATTAATGATCTAGTATTTAACCATATATTGAATACACAGACCTGCCCACTAAAATGATACAGATTTTTTTTATTCATCCTGGCTCTATGTTTGAGATTTTAAAATAGATTCTTTACTTCCACTTTCATATTACTGGCCACTTCAACCCATCCTCAGAGAAGGCAATGGCACCCCACTCCAGTACTCTTGCCTGGAAAATCCCATGGACGGAGGAGCCTGGTAGGCTGCAGTCCATGGGGTCGCTAGGAGTCGGACATGACTGAGCGACTTCACTTTCACTTTTCACTTTCATGCATTGGAGAAGGAAATGGCAACCCACTCCTGTGTTCTTGCCTGGAGAATCCCAGGGACGGGGGAGCCTGGTGGGCTGCCGTCTATGGGGTCGCACAGAGTCGGACACGGCTGAAGTGACTTAGCTTACCTTCAACCCATCTTACTTATCAAGAGCAGCGTAATATTAATTTAAATGACAACCAAAATGCTTGATCCACAATTTCACTTCTCTCCTTAACATTCTTGATTTCTCTATACTCAGACAATAGTTGTACATGTATTTATTATTCACAATTTTCCCTCCATAAGGGACCACTTAATTACCAATCTGACACTCAAAACCTTCTATACAGCAGCAATGTGCTTTGGAATAACTAGAGGCAAAGGCATCAGTTGCTGCTTTCAACAAACACAAGAAATTTTAGATAATTTCAGGTACTTGATCCTTTTTACCCTGGAAAGGTATGTGTCTGTGCATTACATATTAGCTACAAAAGTGTGCACTGCAAAATATAGATTCTAAGACTTTGTGTGGGAGAAATACTACCATGGTCCCTTCAAAGGGAAGTGCAAAATTTGACACATGGGTCAATTACTAGGTAAAGAATCCTCTGCATTACCTAATAGGTAACATACAATGGAAACTGTTTTTAAAAAATCTGTAGATTCCTTTTTGTTGACAATCATGCTGTACTTGTTGAAAGAAGCCTTCATTTATTTATTAAAATGAAAGTTTATGTCATCAGAACATATCCCATCATTTAGCCTCCATTCCTGTGAGCTCAAAATTAAAAACAAACCAAATAAAAACAAAAGCCAACAGCAAGCTTTAACTAAAAGATAAATCTATGACCATTTTTCCAGCTTTTGCTTATATGCCTCTATGTTCAATATTTTTCTTTTAAGAATCAATGATTCAGTTGAGTCTTGATTTCAACTTAAGGCCATCCATTAGAGAAAGTTAAGGAGTCTGAAAAGGGTCAGCCTTTTCTGTGTCTATTAAGTCTAGGTAGCTTTTGTCTCTAATGGAATCCTTCTGATAATTATTTCATACTTCTGGCAAATCTTGATGGACTCCATTCACCTCAATGCTACCTCTGCATTCAAGAGCTTCTATTAGGACATCTTAGAGAAACCTCCGTTTTTTGCTTTATACTCAAATAAAGGAAGTAAAAAACTAAACTTCAAGAGGGGCTATGCTTTTCAGTGTAATCATAATACTTTCCAGTCTGAACAAGAGGCATCAGCTGTTCTTTCTCTTTCGAAAGCATTTTGACCAGGTGGAAGAATTTTAAACATATATATAGCATACATATACACTGATCTCACTCAAAACCATAGAACATATTTTCATATTTATATGTATATGGATTTTTTCACTCTTAAAATTTAGAGAAGGTGAGTTCTCTCTCTTTCAATGACAACACTTTTTAATGGGAAAAATTATATATCTGATCAATAATTGAGAAAATAAATTACCGTTAACTGCTGAGATTAAACAAAAAGCCAGATTACAATCTCAGACAATGTATCATAAACTTCTTTTAAAATACAGATTTTCTTTCTGATTGTATTTTGCTTAGTTACTTACAAACACCAACTTTAATTCCCTAGATGTAGAAAATAGCTAGATGACAGATAAAAGCTAGATGACAGATGAAAGCTGGCTGAAGATTAAGAATTTGCTGTAAACTTTACACAGAGCAGCTAATAGTCACTTGAGGAGTCAAGTGCTGAATGTATTAGATGATTCTGACTGCCACTTCTTCACTCAGTCAGTCAGTTCAGTCGCTCAGTCGTGTCTGACTCTCTGCGACCCCATGAATCGCAGCACGGCAGGCCTCCCTGTCCATCACCAACTACCGGAGTTCACTCAGACTCACGTCCATCGAGTCAGAGATGCCATCCAGCCATCTCATCCTCTGTCGTCCCCTTCTCCTCCTGCCCCCAATCCCTCCCAGCATCAGAGTCTTTTCCAATGAGTCAACTCTTCGCATGAAGTGGTCAAAGTTCTGGAGTTTCAGCTTTAGCATCCTACTCTAAATGGAACTCTGGGTCTACTTAGAGCAGGATGGTTTCTCATAAACCCAAGAAGACCTGTCCACTGCAGAGACAGAGGGAGGGAGTCTTTTCTGGTGTCTGATCATGGTGCAGCCAACACCAGCCAACAGTTATTCAGTGCCTTCCACCTAACAGCTTCCACAAGGACTTAAGATGGCTCCAGACAAAAATATAATGAGATTACTGTATTTACCAGAGAAAGGTAAGACAAAAGGGAAATAAAGATTGAAAAATAGTTAAGGCCAAGGGTGATATGCACATTCAGAAATACATATCCCATTTTACCTGACTCACTGGCGCTAGTGTAAAGAACTCACCTGCCAATGCAGGAGACATAAGAGATGTGGGTTTGATTCCTGGGTCAGGAAGATTCCCTGAAGGACCTACTCCAGTATTCTTGCATGGAGAATCCCATGGACAGAGGAGCCTGGTGGGATATGGTCCATAGGGTGGCGAAGAGTCAGACTCGACTGAAGCAGCTTAGGAAGCACACACCAGGCATGGTTAAGTACAAGATTCACAATAACTTTAAGGGGAAAGGCAGGACATCCTTTTAATAAAGTGCCTGCTGCTGCTGCGTGGCTTCAGTCGTGTCCGACTCTGTGCGACCCCATAGACGGCAGCCCACCAGGCTCCCCTGTCCCTGGGGTTCTCCAGGCAAGAACAATGGAGTGGGTTGCCGTTTCCTTCTCCAATGCATGAAAGTGAAAAGTGAAAGTGAAGTCGCTCAGTCATGTCCGACTCTTCGCGACCCCATGGACTGCAGCCTACCAGGCTCCTCCGTCCATGGGATTTTCCAGGCAAGAAAGAGTACCGGAGTGGGGTGCCATTGTTACCTTTTTTTTATTACCATCATTTTCTTATGTTAATTACATAATAAAATACACATATATTATATATACATATATGATGAAACACATATACAATGTACTAAAAATACAAAAACAAAAAGTTATTTTTGTAATGCCAACATATCAATGAAGTCAGTATCTACATCCCACAATATAAACATGATATTTGGCTTTTGAGGACACACAAAAGGGACTATTCTGGGGCTACTTTTTAAAATATTAACATTCTATCTATTAAAGTCACACAATCATAAATTTCATTTTTCCTTAAGATTTTAAACTTGACTTATCTTAATTTTCTGTTGATATATCCTTATCACTTTTAAAAGTATTTAATAACTTGAATAAAATTCCCTTAAGCTTTATAGCATTCATAAACATGATATTTTATATGTTGAAGATGAAATTAACATTTTAAATACTTCAACTGTTTAAAAAAAATCTCCTCTAATACTTAACTTTTTAAAATCTATTATATCAAACCTTTAAATATGACAAACCTTAAATTTTCTTAAACTTCCAATAATATTATAATCTTAATAAAATTCTTTTACTTTCAAATCGAAACTAAAATTTTAAATAATTTGATATATTTTAAATGGGAACATAAGCTAATCTACTGGATACATTAGAGTGGTCAATGAACTTCTAATATTCCAATTTAACTAAATATTATATGAAAGTAAAGAGTAAACTATCAATATTTACAGGTGATTTTCAAATTTATAGGAAAAACACTAACACTGTGTGTTACATTTATGTTACATTAAAATTTTTCTCTATATTTAATAAAATTTAAATCTAAATCCTAATTAAATTAATTATAGTCAAGTCTAAGTTTAAATGAAAAGAAATTTTGCTGCTGGCACACAATTATATCTGAGATGATTTTGGTATTTCCTCATTAACTTTTATATTGATCAGCAATTATTATTAAGACTTGAAATTTTAAGTTGTGGATATGTTTTAAATTATATATGCATGCGATTGTATTATACATATTGTTTTGTAGACTTTTAAAATTTTGCAATAGTTATAAACTACAGGAAGTTGCAAAAGTAGTACAAAATTTCCCAGCTTCCCCCAATGGCTGAGAACTTCCCTAGTGGCTCAGATGGTAAAGAATCTGCCTGCAATGTAGAAGACCTGGATTCAACCCTGGCTCGGGAAGATTCCCTGGAGTAGGCAATGGCTACCCACTTCAGTATTCTTGTGTGGAGAATCCCATGGACAGAGGAGCCAATGGTTACATCCTACATAAATGGTTACATCTTTCATAAATGTAATACAGTAGCTAAAGCATGAAACTGACATTTGTGTGTATGTGTGTGCTCAGTCATGTCCAATCCTTTGAGATCCTATAGACTGTAGCCCACCATGCCCCTCTGTCCATTGAATTCTCCATGCAAGAATACTGGAGTGGGTTGCCATTTCAATTCCAGGGGATCTTCCCAACCCAGAGATTGAACCCATATCTCTTATGTCTCCTACATTGGTAGGTAGATTCTTTACCATTGCACTACCTGGGAAGCCCATGACATTTGTACAATACCACTAAATATTTTGCTTTGTTGAGAATTTACAAAGTTCTACCCATGTATGGGCACATACACACAAACACACCTGTATATGCTTTTATGCATTTTAATCCCATGTATATATTTGTATGACTACCACCATAACCGTATACAAACCTGTTTCATTACATAAAACTCTCCTGTGGAAATCTTTTACACTCTACCCCTTCATTACCACCTTCCTCATCCTTATCCCTAGGCAACTACTAATTTGTTCTATCTATCTGCTATTGTGAGAATTATATACAGTTGATTCATGTTATTCATGGTATTGTTCTATAAAGTCACTGCAAATACTAACATGCAAATATTAGATAATATCTCTTGGGGGAAGTTAGTGTGAAATTCTTGTGGGCCTCTGGTAACATTTTCATTAACCAACCAATACACAGTCTCCTATAAATGAAGTTATACAGTATGTAACTGAGATTTTTTTTTCCACTCAGTATAATGTCCTTGAGATCTGTCCAAGTTATCACATGTAGCAAATCAGGTTTTTTTCAGCTTTCTATTTTAAAATAATTATAGATTTACAAGATGTTAGGTAAGTATTACACCGAGGTATTGTATACCTTTCCCCCAATGGTAACATCTTAGATAACTACAGTGCTATATTAAAACCAGGAAACTGATATTGGTGCAATCCACAGATCTTATAATCAGATTTCACCAATCTTACATATACTCATTTGCACTCCTGTGTTTGTATCTGTGTGTAGCCTATGTAGTTATAACACATATGTAGATTCATGTAATCTATACCACGGTCAAGATTCAGAACTATCCATCATCATGAAGATCCCTGTGTTAACCCTTTACAGTCACATCTTTCCCTATTCCACCTCATCTCTAACCTCTGGTAACCATTAATTTGACCTTCATCTCTATAATCTTTCATTTTGAAAATGTTAAATGGAATCATGCATGTGCAACCTTTTGAGGGTGGCTTTTATCATTCAGCATAATTCCCTTGAGATTCATCCAAATTGTTACATACATCAATAATATATTCCTTTATATAGCTGAGTAGTATTCCAGAATGGATATACCAAAATTTATTTTTATCTTTCATCCACTAAAGATTGTTTGGGTTGTTTCTATGAACCGTCATTCACAGGTTTTTGTGTGGCCTTAAGTTTTCCTTTCTCTGGGATAAATGCCCCAAAATGTAATTGCTGGGTTATACAGTAAGAACATGATTAGTTTTTTTTTTTTTTTTGAAGAAACTGCTGAACTAGACTTGGGAATGATTGCACCATCTCACATTCCAGTTAGCAATATACAAGTTATTCAGTTTTTTCATGTCCTCGCTAACATCTGATATTATCAGTTTTCATTTGTCCATTCTGATGCATGTGAAGTAACATCTCGTGGTTTTCATTTGTATTTTCTTAATGGTTAATAATATTGAACAATTTTTCATGTGTTCATTTATCATCTATATCTCTTCTTTGATGGAAGTTTTATTTATGTCTTTTACCCATTTTCTAGCCAGATTTTTGGTCTTTTTATCCTTTATTTTGTGCTGAGTTTTAAGAATTCTTCACATATTTTAGATTCAAGTCCTTTGTTACATATGTGGTTTGCAGTAGTCTCTCCTGGCCTTTAGGTTATCCTTTCAGCCCTTAAGTGAGGTCTTCTACAGAGCAACAATTTTTAATTTTGATGAAGTTCCAACTGTAATTTTTTTCTTTTATGGATCATCTTTAGCGTTTCATACATTAGAACTGTTTGCCCATCCCTAAGTTCCAAAGACTTTCTCCTGTTTTCTTCTCTATATTTCCTAGTTTTACACTTTACATTTAAATCTATGATCCATTACAAAATAATTTTTTATAAAATGCAATATGTCAAGATTTTACCTATTTTATTTCACATTTTGCCTGATGTTCAATTGCTTTAGCATCATTTGTTGAAAAGACTATTCTTCCTTTATTGAATTACTTTTGCATCTTTGTCACAAATCAGTTGGACATATTTGTGTGGGACTATTTCCAGGTTCTCTATTTTTTCATACACATTTTGTTCAGTTAAAAATATATTATGAACCTGTTCCCACAAAATATTTTCAGTATCACTTTCCCTAAAGTAAATAGTAAATATCACTATTCCCTAAAGTTCTACCCTAAAGCATGGGTAGAACATACTATGATTTTTTAAATCACTACCATTTTGGACATTTAAATTAATGTGGAATTTTTGGTAACATAAACCACCCTGTAATGGTTTATATCACCATCTTTGCATGTATCATAGATCATATTGTATCATAATCTTCGCATGTATCCATGATATATGAGTTTGAGCAAGATCTGGGAAATGGTAAAGGATAGGGAAGCCTGGCATGCTGCAGTCTATGGGGTCAAAAAGAGTTGGACACAACTGAGCAGTTGAACAACCATGATAATTTCTTAGGATTACTACAGGTAAGCTGTCACATCAAAGGTATGCACATTTTTTAGAAAATGAACTTCTTTGGAAAATGATAGAGCTCAAGTCAAAGCTATGGTTTTTCCAGTAGTCATGTATGGATTGTGAGAGTTGGACTATAAAGAAAGCTGAGTGCCAAAGAATTGATGCTTTTGAACTGTGGTGCTGGAGAAGACTCTTGAGGATCCCTTGGACTGCAAGAAGATCAAACCAGTCAATTCTAGTGGAAATCAACCCTGAATATTCATTGGAAATATTCAATGACATGAATTTGAGCAATCTCCAGGAGATAGTAGTCCATGGGGTCACAAAGAATTGGACACAACTGAGCAACTGAACAACAACAAATGCTTAAAAACATATGTATGTGTGTAAGACAAAGAGGTAAAATGGGAGAATAGATGAATGGAGTAGGACACCATGAAGCTATTCACTGCAATTCATGCAAGATTCATGGCTTTTCAAGTTTGTTGAAAATCAATGACTGAATCAGGTTTCTCAGAGTGATCCGCTGCAGGGTGAAGGGGAACTTCTATCTCCTCCCCTGATATTCATATAATTGCTTAAATGCCACTATCTCCTCCCCTTATATACTATCATATAATTGACTAAATGCCACATACTCCACAGAGAAACCTGGATATATGTGTCTCAGGAAGTCAAGTTTGAAAGTAGATTGAGTAGAATTCATTACTTACAGTCAATATTTTAACTCAAAGAACATTTAACTAGCCTTGTAAAGGGCACCTGCCCAATATTAATACAAGATGTCTCCAAGAGCCAGTCACAAATTTGAACAGGAAAAGAGGGGAGAGAAAGATGACTCTTGGCTCTACACATGTAAAAAAGCCTCTTGAGAATATAATACCTACATGGGACTAAAGTTGTCTCAGACAGGTGGAATGTGGGAAATGGCATTTTAGAGACAGGCAAAGGTGTGACCTCCAAAAATGAGCATGCACCTGGGTCATTCCATGAGTGCGCATGTGTTGGGGGGATGGAAATAATTTTGGAAAGGTGGGATCAAAGCATAAACTGGAATCTTGAGTAGAGGCAGGTGGGTTATGTTGAAATTGGGAAGCTTTTGAAGTTTTGACATGGGAACAGGTGATCAGAGCTGTCCTTTAGAAAGATATCTGTGACTATAATATTTGAACAGCCTAGAGTGGGAGAAAGACCACAGGCAAGTCAGCTGAGGAAGCTACTACCTAAGTCTAGGAAGAAGAAATTCAGCTCTGAACTCGGACAGAAGCAGCGGGGAAATACTAAAACTGGTGAACCTACACTCCTAGATTTGCTTGTAGATTCACGGAAGTTTAGGGGAATAATATTTGCCTCGAGGGAAGAGGCAAGTGCGTCATTGCTTGGATCAATGGAATCAATGTGGTTGACAGCAAGGACTCTAGAGCCAAAATTCCTGGGTTGTCATCCCAGAACTTGCAGTTACTATATAACCCCTAGTAAAGAACTTCTTTGTGCCTTGGTTTTCTCAACTGTAAAATGGGAATGGTAACAGTATCCATTGCCAGTTCTTTCATGGGTGTTAAATTAATATATGTCAAGTGCACACACATGATGTTTACCATTACTCCTTTTGTTATTATCATTATTTTTGAGCTGCTTAAAGAAAAGAAATTTGTGACTGCATTTGCCTGACAAGATCCTCTCGTCTGTAAAAAAGGAAGGAACTGTAGGAGATAGTGAACGACAGGGAAGCCTGGTGTGCTGCAGTCCATGGGGCTGCAAAGAGCTGGACATGACTGAGCAACTGAACAACAAATGTGAGCAGAGGAAGTATCTGACAACAGTGCTTCTCCCATTCTAATGTGCAAGCCTATTACCTGGGGATCCTGTTAAAATGCAGATTCTGAGTCAGTGGATATGGGGTGGGGCCTGAGATTCCCCATTTCTAACAATATCTCAGCTGCTGTGAAAGGATCTGACAGCTCCTTCACTGCTTTATCGACTTCTCTTTCCTTCTTACCAGCTGGCTTATCTTGAACTTTGGATATTAGGGGTGTTTCTACCACTTAATGTCATAACACTGTTTTCAGAGAGATTTTCCTTCATACAATAATAATTACAAAATGATTCTTATGATATATGCCAAGTGCTTTATATTCTTTATCTCAGATTCTCAGAGCAAATCTTGCAAGGATAAGGTGCTATGAAGCTCATTTTACTGATGAAAAAACATAAAGAGTCTAAGTAACATGTTTGAGGTCATACAGCTCAAAAGGGCAGACCTAGGACTCAAATTCAGGGTGTGTGACACCCAATCTTGGGCTCTTCTCAGACATTTTGCTATTTTCCAGGGGATATGCCTTCCATGGACACTCCAGAGGGCAGAAGCAGTAGAAATCAGAAAGGAAAGAGCCAAAGGAGGTGCAGTTATTCAGGTCTCCAGCTCATCTGTTTTATGGAGGTCTCGTCATCTTGTAAATATTGAGTTTTAGGATTTATAGGTAGCCCTTGCCCCATACACAGAGCCCTATTTTGCCAGACTTTGGTTATTCTTAAACAGAATCTCTTTTGGAAAGGTGTATCCCAAGATCTTTAGCTCACTTGCCAGGACACATTATAAAAAATGAATGCATTCTGATTACTGATTAAAAGATACCAAGATTGTAAATCTGGTGGTAACTAAAGTTACTGTGATGATCATTTTGTAATGTATAGAAAAATCAAATCACTAAGTTGTGCAAATGGAATTAACATGGTGCTGGAGGTCAAGTATACTTCAAAAACAAAAGATTATGAATCTGGAAGTAGTAACATGACAAGTCTGACATACATATACATTTCTATTTTATCTGCTAGATCCTTGAAAAATAATACCTCTCCTTAGATATTAGCTATAGGAACAATGATTAGTTCACACCATGCACTACTGTGTGGAGGGATAAGGCTGCAGAGTGAATCCTTCCCTCAGGGCCACCTTACATGGTCTCAAAGGAAAAGAGATCCACACCCAAACATGATCAGATATGGGGGATCACATGAGCAGTAAACAAGCTGTTTGGCTCTGATGCTCCATCCCAAGCTGATGATACCTCGATAGGCTCCTCCAGAGGTATTAATATCTTTATATAACATTATCACAGTCTTTATCAAACTGCTTTTCCTAAAACAACTTTCTAAATTTTTGCTTTTCACATATTCCCTTAATGATTCTTCTCATGCCTATAATTGCTCGGTACTTCATGGCTTTTTGCTTTTGTTTTTTTCCCCTACATCTATGTATTGCCTGTGTTATAATTTTAAAAAGCTTTCCGTTAATGCTTTTTAGTTAAATACATTTATTGTTAAAACACCTTTATATCACTCCATGACTGAAAAACCAGGATCATTTAGATGGTAAATGTAATTAGACAGTAAATGTAAATGTAAATATGTAATAATTGAAATTTAAAAAATAATCAATTCATAATCTAAAATCATTACATATACCCCACCTTGGGATATTTATTACTTTGGGAAGAGCTTCCCTGGAAGACATGACCCAAGGGTAAATGCCCATGTTTATTTTTCTGTTCTCACCATTTTTCTAAGCTCCTAGTCTACATTTAATGATGAATAAGTGAAGGCATAAATATGCACCAAAGGCATTAATATGGGTAGGCAGTGCTTTGGCTGGGACAGTTAGGGATGATTTTTAAGGGGAATGTAATATTTAAGCCAGACCTTTGATTTTGAGAAGTAAGTGGAGAAGGGGCAAAGAGATGTAAGACCATTCCAAATATCTGCCTAGGTATGGAGATGGACTAACTGATGGTAAGACCAGAGGCGTCTTCAATGTATCAATTTTACAGTGGCAGATTTGTGGACCTTCTCTCAGGGACAAAGTTCCATTCTCAGAGCAGTGACTAATGATGGGAATTCTCAGCCTGGAGGAAAATTTGAGGGTAGCATATTCTTGGGTGGGGATTTGAGAGTGGATTTCAGCACCCCAGAAATCACATTTCTAGAGAGTTGCTTCGGAAAGGAGCTTCTCGTAGCAGCTGTCAAATGAAAAGGGCACAAACCAGTGAACTGGACACTTAAGAAGACATTAATATGCAGTCTGATATCCTAACATACAATGTAATCCAGGATGTTCTTAGGAATGCAATTTCTGATTGAATTCAAATGTCTACATTAGCCATAAGAACACACTCTTCCCACTAGGAGAAAAACAATTTAAAATCTATAAAATTGTCTCCAACTAGACTTAACTGATCATTTGTCCCCATGTGGCCAAGCTGCTGCTTAGGCTATGACTCCCTAGAAGGTTTATGGTAATGAAATGTGCAATAAATAGGTTTAATAAATGTTCCTGTGCCTTGGTTGTGGGCACTTGTTTTTGCAAGACATTCACTTAAAAACAAAGCAGCAATCCTTCTGATACCGTGGTTATCCCTTGAATGAGGCAACTTTCTATTCCACTGCAGCCTCACCAGATGAGCTCAGGGTTTCTCCATACATAGCCCTTTATATAAACAATTAGATAAGGCCTTGCGTGGCTTCAGCACAATGTGGAACAGCCAATAAGATCTGCTATTATAATGCTGCTTAATAACGGTGGGGGGGAGGGATAGAGATTTGGTTTAGATAAGAATTCCCATCCCACCCCCAAAATTCACAGGGCAGAACTACAAAGAAAAAACATGAAAGGTTGCTAGAAAAAAACTGAAACAGGGAGAAATGTATTTGATTAAGACATAGGAGCTATTACTGGAAAGAGTGCAAAAAAGCCTTTCCGTTCTGCAAGGGGGCCTGAGCATATGACACAGAGAGTGTGGGTTGCTTCTAATTCCTCTAATTCAGCGATAATGTCCCCTTCTGCATAGATAACTGCAGAAGGAGCCTGGGTACCCAAGGAGTCAAGTGTTTGCAGATGCATCAGAATTAGCCACCATTTAAGAAACCCACCATCTTTCAGAATGAATTCCCTACATGTCACAATAAGTTCAATTGGAAAGAAAAGAAAGAGATTTTCTGTTACTTTGCTATACACATCCTCCCACCTGTATGTTGGATGTTTCAAACTACCAAATGCTGCGAGAATTTACCCAGGCGTATTATTAATGCCAGCCCACCACTGCACGAACACAAATAGGCAAGATTTGGAGCACTTCAAGACTGACTGCCTAATTTAAAATTGCTTGAGTGTAGTTAATCAATATTTGCTTTTTCTGAGAGATGAAGAAAGTATATTATGGTGCTGATTTCATCATTTATATGTTAAGAAAGAGTACAAAAGCTGTGTAGCAGTTCCAATGATAGGCTTTGGAGGCAGAAATATCCAAATTATAAACATTCATGAACTGTAGCCTTGGACAAGTTACCTAACATATAAAACCATAGTCTTGGCTAGAAAATGGTGATAAGACTAGTTCTTCATGCACAGAGTACGTAGTGAGGGTATGTAAAAGAGCGTAGTGCACACCCATGGCAACAGCTCAGTAACTATTATTACTACTAACTTAAAATTTCTCTCCCTTTCATCTTTTTTTCCTCTTTAGTGTGGGCAGGCGCTGTGATACTGACTAAAGCCAAAGGTGTAAGCTCTTAACACCTAATGAGGCTAAGCAAGTCATGTAAGCAAGCAATGTGAGTGAGGATTTTTAAGACTTTGAACATGACCAATAGATGGCAATTGACTACTGTCTAGGTCAGTGACCACTACCGTGGCACACAGGACAGTGTCTGCTTTATCAAAAGGGAATGGGAATATGAGCTCACCATTGCTGAGGTTTTCCAGAAAAATCTGGATTCTTTTAAAATGTGACATCTCCCAATTTTTAAACATTGGCAAAAGATTCAATATATTATGATTCAATATAATGTGAATTCAATAGAATTCAGTGGGTACACATTACACTGAATTATATTGGGTACTATTATCTCCACTGACAGGCAGATGAGGCTTAGAGAAGTCAAGTCCCAGGTGTCTGGCCCCAGTTGTTTGCTCTATGTCAGTCACTAGCCACACCTTTCTCTTCTCAAGAGGACTCAGACCCAAAGCTACAATGACTGTTGTTCCATGTAGAAGGAAAAAAAACATTGAAGAGCAGAACAGTGCTAAATTCCAGTAGTCATTATTTCTAATTTTTCTACTGTATTTAAGAAAACTTTCCATGAATTTCCTTAACTAGGTTGCTAAGATTTGGGTTAAAATAAAACTAATGACATTGAAATGTATTCCCTTTTTCATCAAAGAGATCTTAATCCAGGGAGTTAGCCAAGAATGATGGGAAGAAAAACCTGAAAAATTAGATACAGATCTGAGTTCAACTGCTTAATTTCTTTATGACCCTGGGTATGACTTTAGGTGATAGTGAGATGGGGCATTGAAGCAAATAACCTCTGAAATCTCTTGAAACCCTGAACATACATTAACAACCATGTTCCACAACCCTTTGGACTCACAAAATTTTCCTCAAATATTTAATAGGTTGTACAGTAGTACACTGAATGTACTTACCCACACTGAGTGCAAGGTCCAGAGGGGGATAAGAGATGAATGAAAACCCTGCCAACCTGCTCCCATTGCCACCTTACATTTATATAGTCTGCTAGTCTGCAAAGCATTTTCTTTTCCATTGTGTCATTTGGTCATTTTATTGGAAAGGAAAACAAGGTTCAGCAGGGTAAAGAGAGCTTGTTCAAGGCTTCACAGCTTTTGCATGGCAGAGCCTGGCATAAAACCCATCTCCCCAGGCTCTACTTTCTCAGCTAATAGAATAAATAAAACCTACAACTGTCCCCTCAGCAGTAGCTGCCACCTCCACCACCACAATTAACATATGCAGAGCGTTTATCATGTGCTGGGAACCATGCTAAAAGTGTTACATGACATTCATGATATCGTTTAATCTTCCCTATGCTCTGTGGGAATGGGTACAGGTATCTCTGTCTACAGGCAGATGAGGCGTAGAGAAGTAACTTCTCCAAGGTCATAGAGACAGTGCTGAAATGAGGAACAACTAAAAATTACTCTGTCCAATTCTGACCTATCTCAGTACATGCAGTTAACAACTGTAATTAGAGTGATACCAGAGGAGAGGAAAAGGGTTGAGGAAACCAAGCAAGATTTCCAGGAGAAGGGATATTAAAGAGTGGGCAAGACTTGCTAGGTGAGATGGTCTAAAGGTGCAGATGCCAAAAGGCCTTTTCGAGAATGGGTTTTGGCTGGGTGGTATAGGAGAGAAAAGGGTTACAGAGCCACGATTCACATGCTTCCAAGAAGCAGCAGTCCCGCTGTGGTGTAAGGTTACATCGTATGGTGTAACCTACGTACTCTGCAGTGTAAAGGGTGCCCTCAGAGTTGTGTAATGTGGCAGCCTTGAGAGAAAGAAGCTAGTACAGTAGACTGGCTCTAAATGACAGAGAGCTTTGAATGCTGCACCTGATTTAGCCCAGCTGGTAATGAGAAAAGTACTGAAATTTTTTTAGTGTCCTGGGGAGTTGCATATGACCACTCAAGATATATTCATATAATAGTGGGATTAGATAGAGAAGAAGAGTAGAGGAAGACAGATTAATTAGGAGACTTTTGGTAGAGTGATGAAACCTAAACAACCATGAAGACAAGGAAAAGCAAAGAGAAGGATTTTGATCTGAGAAGCATTATTAAAACTGACTGGCCTTACTGGTTTCATATGTATGTATGAAGGAGAGAGAAAACTCATTAATTTTCTAATTGGAGAGTTTAAGTGACTTACGTGAGAAACATGGAAGTCAGGAGAAGAATCAGTTGGGGCCACTTTAGTTGTATTGAGTTTCAGTGAAAGCAGATCATGCCAGTAGAAATATATCTAGAAGTCTGTGATTGGACCTTTTGGAAGTCCTAACAGCTGAGATAGAAATTTTGGAGATCTTCCAACCTGCAGGAAGAGTTGAAGTCACTGGGCCCTTATCATGAGTCATGCTTCATTGATTTTCTTTGGGGATGTATCTGGGGCTAGGGGATCTCTCTCTAAAATGCAGCTCTTTAAATGGAATATGCAAATCCATCCTGGCAAAGAATGTTCCCACTGTCTTGAGGAAACCTTCCCAATATAAATTGACCCATGCAAAAGGCAATAAGTATTAATAATTTTCACAAACGCAGGAGTGTCAGTAATATTCACAAAATGATTCCATTTAAAAATTCTATAAGGTACAGTGACTCACAAAACTCCTGTGAAGTATATTCATAAATATTGATTAAAGAGATGGCATAAACCAGATGGTGGAACACCATGATTCCTGGATTCTGTAAAGTAATAGCAATTACTATGAGGGATCATTCTCAGGTAGAGAATTAAATTAAAAGCTCAGCATCAAAATTACTTCTATAATACTATATTTTACAGAATTAGAGATATAATTTATTATTTTTTTTTAATTTCTACTTAAATTATAATGTTACAAGATTATAGAAAATCTGGTGTGGAGGAGGAAGGGATCCATAATTTCCTACAACTATTTTCACATTTATATTTTTATACTGTTGTCATCTTTGGGTGCATACAATTATTATGTATCTTATTTTTTCTTTTAATATTTGCTCTTCTGTATTTTTCATGACAGACTTCATAGCTATTAAATGGCCACATGATGTTTCACTGAATGGATGCACCAAAAGTGACTGAGCCAAGCTCTGGTGATCAGAATCTAATTTATTTATACTTTTCAAAACAAACAGTGCATGCTCAGGGTTCTTGTGCATATTTTTCTGTATTTTGTATTATTCCTATGAGTTACGTTTCCATAAATGGAATTAGTGTATCAAAGGAGCCCTATATACATTTTGTGGCTCTTAATACATGCACCAGAATTCATCTCTCAAATATTACCCTGATTTTCCCAAGTACAAGCAATGTCTGATGGCATATAATTTTAAAGTTGCTATCTAAGTAGTGAAAGAATTTGTCTCCTTTTTATTAAAACTAAATTTCTTTTTTAAAAAATTAAATCTTTTTTGAAGCTAAGACATATTCTGTAGTAGCAGATATATAAGTGTATGGTTGCATATAAACTAGTATTTCCTTTCACAAAAGCAGCAACATGGATGCATTTCTATGTAAGATCCCATCAGAACAATGGTGAATCTAGTGTAGACCTTTGGAGGTTTTGTGGCATATTTTGACATTTTAAGTGTGTTCATTGAAACTTTATCAAACACTTAGTATATACCAGCCTTCACCGGGATACAAAGGGTAATAGACAAGGGTATAGGGCATTACAAGCACAAAAAGTGGGTGTGTGACAAAAAATAACATTTTCATTGAACTGTAGTTATTCATTATTTTGGAGATAAAGGCATTGTGTATCAGTTATCTATTGCTGTGTAACAAACTACTCCGAAACATGGCTTTAAACAACGTTTAAAATTCTTCACAATTGCGTGGGTTGGCTGGATGGATGTTCTGAAGCTTTGGCTGCATGCACAAATGCAGCTTATTTTTCTGGAGGCTTGGCTTGGGCTGGACTCAGCTGGAAAATCTGGGCTAACTAAGCTCCTCTTGCCGAGAAGTCATTCACTCCCAAAAGACTGGGCTGTACTTCTTCAAATGGTGCCAGCAGAGTTTCAAGAGGGGAAGCTCCAGTGCATAAACACTTATCAAGTTTCTACTTGAGTCACATGTGCTGATATTCTAGTAGCCAAAGCAAGTCACACAGCCAAGCCCATTCTCAAGATGTGAGGGCACTATTACATGGACCCTTGGAGGTGTGATTCTTTGGGATTCTATAGAGAAACAGACTCTCACTGTTTCAACGAGGGGAATGATGGGCAATGAGACTGGATATAGATGCCAGATTGCTTCAGCCTTCCTGTGCTATACTATGTTAAGATTTTTTTCCTTATAAATCCCTAAGAATGACTGGAAAGTTGGAAAATTTTTAAAAGTTTTAGAGACATGGAATGGTCTTCTGTGAAGGTGTCATGCTCTGATCTCTAGTTTTAGGAAGATGACTTAGAAGAGACTGCATGATATTAGACATGGGATCATTAGGATACAATCAAGATCATCACAGTGGAAAGATCATGGAGAGGAGAAAAATCATGGAGAAATATTTACTAGTAATAACAATAGTAAGATATTTACTGATCACTATGTGCCTACAATCATATCTCACCCATCCATATTAACAATCACTTTATATAGATGTACTTAACTCTATTTCACACGATGAGGAAATAGGCTAAATGGTTAACATTCTAAGGTATTTGAGGCACATTTTTAAACTAGGATTACATCTTCCATCTGCTTGAAGCCAAAGTCATTTTTTCTCTACCTTGCTGAAGAATGAAAGGTTAGAAACTGCCTGTGTGGTGGATAAATCAGGAGAGAAAAACCACTTGCTCATCTCTCATATTTAGTACTCATCAGGTCAAGTATCAAGGGAATAGTGGTGTCCTGGCTGGTAAATGCTGGGGTCGAGTGAGGAAGAAGAAATGGTAAGGAGAGAGAAGGACTGAATGTAGTGGCTTGGTATTTTTGGCACAAACACTGAAGGTTTCTGATCTCTGCTCCAGTAGCAGCAATCTCTGAGCAATCGGGGACTCATCCCGGGGAGAGAGAGCAAGTCTAGAGAGTTATTGGTATGGTGCAGAGAAGATGGATAATGAAATGCAATTTAAATTCTACATTCATTTGGTAATTTTTTTTAACACCAGTTTCCTCCTCCCCTCTTCATTTCTCCCTTTCAACTAGCTCTTTGTGGGTGGGTAACTCTTCTGAAATGCCTACTTCCCTCTTCTTTTGTCTTTCTGTCTTGGTCCCTGGGGAGAATGGAAATTAGCTAAGTGTGATGGGTGTTCAGGAGGCAGGCTTTGGTCCTTGGCCAAGACAGAACTAATTCCCCCTAGTAGCCAAAAGTATCAGCTGAAAGGGTTTCTTTGTTTCTTCAATATTCCAAATCAGGGCAGTTGCTATCTGTTTTAAGAAATCCATGATCCACCCAAACACATCTCTCAAATCAATTAAAATATCAATTAACATGAACCAAGTGGTAGACAGGGGAGTCAGTTTGGAGATACATAAAACAGAATAAAAAGTCCTTTACTTATAATGAATGCACAGCCTTAATGTGGGGGGTAGTGAATCTTGCAGCAGAAAGTTATCATGTAAACAATAATCATAACATAATGCAGACTGAAATAAATGCTAAGTAGGTGGCTCAGATAGTAAAGAATCTGCCTGCAATGTAGGAGACCTGGGTTCAATCCCTGGGTCAGGAAGATCCCCTGGAGAAGGGAATGACTACCCACTCCTGTATTCCTGCCTGTAGAAGTCCATGGGGTCACAAAGAGTCAGACACGACTGAGCCACTAACACTTTCAATTCAGAGATAGGTACCCGATGCTGATAGCTCAGTTGGTACAGAATCTGCCTGCAATGCAGGAGACCCTGGTTTGATTCCTGGGTTGGGAAGATCTGCTGGAGAAGAGATAGGTTACCCTCTCCAGTATTTTTGGGCTTCATTTATGACTCAGCTGGTAAAGAATCTCGCCTGCAATGTGAGAGACCTGGGTTCAATCCCTGGGTTGGGAAGATCCCCTAGAGAAGGGAAAGGCTACCCACCCCAGTATTCCGTCCTAGAGAATTCAAAGAATCAGACACGGCTGAGCAGCTTTCAGTTTCACTTTCACCTGATGCTGTGGAGAGGCAGAGAAAGGAAAATTTCATGTAAAGGACGACACATGAGCTGATCTTTGAAAGATGAGAAGAGGCTAAGAGTGCTCAAGGTAGAGAGCACAGCCTGAACAAGCCTAGGAAATGCCTGATGTGGTTATAAATGACTGGACTGTCAGGGTTAACAATTACAGATTTTTGGACAATGTAAGAAATCTCAGGATTTGCCAAAATCATTTTTCTCCAATAAACTGTCCTCTGAAAAATGCCATTCATTCAAAAGGATGTCAAAACACCACTAATCTTAGATTATTTTTCTCTTGATTAGTTATCTTAAAGTAGTGAAAACTTCAAGCTTTATTACTCATCTACTCCTTGGGGATTTAGCAAAGAGGTGACAAAAGGTAACACATCAAACCACACTCTCCAGTTATTTGTTATCCTCATGTGCACCTTGTCTGGCACATAGTATGCACTTAATAAATCTTTGTTGCCTGGACAAAAGAAAGCATATGATCCATAACGATGCCCCACTCTACACCATTTTTCATTATTCAGAGACCTAATGGAGCTCTTAAGTTACTTAGCTCTTATGTATCTGTCTGGATAGGCTGGGTTATGGTGTGGTAGCAAACAGCTCCAAAGATCTCAGTGGCTTAACATAGAACAGATTTATTTCTTGTTTGTGCTACTTGTCCAGTGCAGGTCAGCAGAGAGGTTTTACATTAATGACTCAGAAACTGAAAGAGGCTCCATATTGACTCAAGCTTTCTGAGTCATCAAGACAGAGAAACAAGGATGTGGCAAATCCTCTACTAGCTCTTAAAGCTCCCATCCACATGTTATTCAGGTTACTTTGTCTCACGTTTAATTGTCCAGAGAAAATCATGTAGCCAGATCTGACCTGAGGGAAGAGGAAGAGAATCACAGTACTTGTGAATAGCTCTAATGATCCCCATGCTGGAACACTCACATGGTTGGTCCATTTAACTCAGCTTTCATTGAAAGAAACAATCAATGCAGTTTTGTGAATAAATATTGTGAAGATACTATTGCTTTTGTGTGCATAAGCAAGAAGGTAACCCCTTTAGCAGATTTTGTGCATAAATAAAATTATTCACAAATTTTCTTAATAGAATTCTCTGCTAGTCGAGCAAATCACAGTATCTCGCCTTGAATCATTTTAAGTCTCAGCCTAGTTTCCATGTCAATGGCAGTCCACTTGGTACTTCTTGCCTCTTATGAGATGATAGCATTTGCTCTAAAAACCTTGTTCAGTCATTGAACATCTTGCAGAAATTTAGCTGGTGTAGATATATGCCTAGTGCTTGTACTAACATTTTCTGTCTTCTATTCTGACACTTATTAGATGATTGCTTTAAAGCTATTTTTGAAGAGAGGGCTTGAAAGAGGAGAATGGATCAATCACTGTTTAGCCTGCTAGACCCTCTTTGATGTACAGTAACCAAAAGTCATTCTCATCACATCACAGAAGGTTTAGGTGAGGCAAGCTTGTGATCTCAGCTGAATTCTTAATACATGATAGGCTGTCTAGTGTCCCCACACAGGGGATGTAATTCAGTGTATAATAAAAGCTCAGTGCCCTTATTGCTGTTACTATACGCAGCAGACTTACTATATACCATCCATTGTATTTTTTTGGATGAAAGAAAAAATATTAAATTATTTCCTGACTGCCTTTCAAAGTCTACTTAACCAATTCACTGCTGCTAATTAGCATCAGGGTGCCCTCATAGAGCAACAGCCTGGGCCATTCCTAGTCTTCCTCGTGAATCAGACCTCCATAAGACTACTGTCCCCTTGTGGTGATGAACAAATTATGCCTATGCCATGATAAACTTGAGGCTGTTTTCAAAGGACTTGGAACATGCTGGCCATCTCGTTGTATTATCTGTCAATTGAAATCATAGAATAAGGTATAATAAGGTCCAAAGATAGCTTTGTATATTGACCTTTGCTCAAGAAAATGCTCAATGGCTGAGACAGTTCATAGATAACCTAGTTTCTTAGCCTCTTGGCCTCTTGCAACAATAACGTAGTTGCCACCTCAGCAGACATATTATATAATCAATACTTAGATGGCCATTATTGCTGTCGGGCATTAAAAAGTGCATTCAAGAGGCATGAGACTCTCCTGGAAACACTCATTTTGTCAACCAGGGCAGTCCTTAGGGAGGGTTTCCCTCCAAAAGCAGCCAGCCAGAGGAAATGTCGACCATGTCAAATGTCAGGCAGAATTTCTAGGGCAGCAACGTACCATGGGTCTCTTCCCTCCCCCAGCAGGTTCCCGGACGTAGAAGTGACTCTTACTGATCAATCTAAGAAACCATCCATTTCGGGTGTCCAAATGTTTCCTTTACCTTTTTGATTCAGATATTTCCTCCAACCCAAACATTATAAAAAGCAGAGATTGAGCCTTTCTGTCTATCATTGTAACCACACTAATGAATACTAACTGGACAAAACGAAGTTGAAAACACAAAATACAAAAAAAAAAAAAATCCCACAACCTTGTGGCCCTGAATGTGAAGGAATATTTTTTCACTGTAAATATGAGTAAAAGAATGATATTGCTCAGCTAATCTCTCAAGGGCTATAATGCCCAATGGGATTGAGTGAGGAAAACATTTCATTAAAAAATTTATGGTTTGAGTCTCAGGAAGACATTCCCTGAATTTGATATTTTTTATTTGAAAAAGTAGAGATATAGTTGATTTTTCCCAGAGTTTATTTTCTAGAGATTACAAATAGTTTTATACAAAGCCAGAATTAGGTCATGCTTTCCATGATCATTAAAGACCTGTATTAAAAACTTTAGTAATACATATATTGCTAGGATGTATCTCATTTATTTTGTGAAAACCACAGTCGTAAGGGGATATGGAATGAGAAGAGGCATGTTAAAACGCTAACAAAGAAATCTCCTCTCAATTCCCCCCCACCCTCCAAAAAATATTCAAGCAAGCATGTAGGATTTGCAATCATGCTTCAGCGGGGGGGTCAGAGATCAAAAATAAATGGTGGGCCACAACATGCAGAGCTTTTAAAAAATAATGTCACATTCTTTCATTCTCAGCATAAGAAATGGGCAACTTGTTCAGGGCAAATAATTGTTTGAACTGAGGATTTTATTATTAATCTCTGAAGACTGCTGAATTTAGGGTCACAGTAAGGGTTGATTAGGTACAAGGTGCATAAAGCTCTCCTCTGTCGATGCTATTGAAAGAAGCAAGTAATTTAGATTCAGAATTGGTCTTGGATTGAAGCTCACTCCATTACCGACCATTTTCAATTTCAGCTATACAATAAACATCAAGCTCGGCAAGGAAATTAGTACATTTGGTAATGTATTGGAAGAGATGGGTGGGTCTTTGACAAGATGACACTTATCACCAAAGCTTCAGTTAATGAAACCCTTGAGTGGTATCTGCGTTTGACATATTTTGACATTTTTTGAAATCACATCCAGCGTTTTTTCCCCCACAATGTTCTTCTTTATGAGAGAAAAAAATCCATCTATCTTTAAAATGAGTACCGAAGTACTGCAATATTATTGGGGAAAAAAAAAATTAAAGAGATGCCGTCTGCCACTGACAGGAAGAACAGGGCACTTTCTCAAAATCCATAAGAAGCAACAGATTCATAGGATAAATTTTATTCAAATGAAGCCCTCGATGTATTTCCAGGAGAGGCTTCAGACTTAAATGGAGCATGTTTTATCATACCTTCCCTAAAAGTACCTTTCACTGTAAAATGTGATCTCATTAATGTGACTATGATTTACATTGCTGCAGAAAAAATTTGCCAATTTTGGGTAATTATTTCCGAACAAAATAGTTTTCTTTTTTTTTTTCCTTGCCAGGAGACTGCTTGTACCTTGGTAAAGGTGGGACTTTTAAAAGAGAAAATAATGAAAGGGAACAGAAAATGAAGACCATATAGCAAAAAAAAAAAAAAAAAAAAAAAAAAAAGTCGAGAAAGAAAACTGCAGGGGAAAATAAAAGTACAAAATAAATAGGGGAAAAGCAGATAAGAATGAAGCCATCAAGAATGAACAATTTCTGGCCCTAAACTAGTTCTGACTAGATCACAATCCATATTCTCTCACCAGAGTTCTCACGTTTGTGTATAATTAAATGCTGTTTTATTGCCAACTGGCCTAGATAATGAAAAACCAGAAAAGGAAGAAAAATGCTTCCAAAGTGACTGAAAATTTAGGCTCACACATTCTGAGGAGTGGTTTTTGTTATTTACTTTTTAGTTTTTTTCTGAAAGCTGGGTAAAATTATTATGTATTCAGATATTTTAAATCTCACACAGCTCTATTGTTCATGCCATGTTTTTTATCCAGTGCTAGGGGAACAATACAACAAAAAATACAAAGCGTGCTAAATGGGGGGGCCTTCCTGAACCCTACCAGACTGGGCTGGCACTTGCAGTGTGCGGTAGGCCCAGCCGGGTGGTCTCCTTCATACATCAGTTGCCCACCACGAGGGGGAGGTCACCTTGAAGTTTGGAAGGGGGGATAGGAGAGAAAAAGAATATGAGGGAGGCAGAAAGAGCAGAGTTAGTAGAGAAAAAAGGCTGCTTTGTACAAGATAGATGCTCTCGAAGAATTCAAAACACATCAAGAAGACTGTTTTTTTAACCTCCACTCTGTAGGTGATTTCTTATACCCTTTAGATTCCTACCCTTTCAGACTTCCATAATCCAAATTTAAGATCCCAGATCCTATAGTTAAGGGAAGGGGAAAACTAACCTCTGTACTAACTATAGGTCTTAATATTGTCATCTCAAAAACCTGCTTTCCACATTTCCCTGACTGCCAACTCTCTTACTCCCCAATATATTAACTTTAGCATGTAAAAATTAAATGAGTACTGTAGAATTGTTTGGTCAGTTAATAATCCAGGGTTTTATGATTATTTTTTACTGTTCCTCATTTGTCCTGAAAGTGTGGAAAATCAGTTAACTGTGTTTAAGTAGAATACTATGTCATGTGACCTCAAGAATGGCACTCCAGTTTAACTGTTGTTAATATCACAGTTGGAGAAGGCAATGGCACCCCACTCCAGTACTCTTGCCTGGAAAATCCCATGGATGGAGAAGCCTGGAAGGCTGCAGTCCATGGGGTTGCTGAGGGTTGGACACGACTGAGTGACTTCACTTTCACTTTTCACTTTAATGCACTGAAGGAAATGGCAGCCCACTCCAGTGTTCTTGCCTGGAGAATCCCAGGGACAGGGGAGCCTGGTGGGCTGCCGTTTATGGGGTCGCACAGAGTCAGACACAACTGAAGTGACTTAGCCGCAGAGCAATATCATAGTATGACCTTTAGACAAGTCTAAAGGGTCTTCCTTCTATTTTTCCAATTTTAGTAATAAATATGGAGTAACCATACTTTGAGTGAGAGCCTATTACTTCCTATATTCAGTGACAGTATTTAGTTGGGAGGCACTGGAAATGTTTACCAGTCTAGTCTAGTTGATATCCACGCCATAACAGTTAAATATTTTTATGTACAAAATATTTACAAATATGGCTGTTGGTCACCAGTGAAGCACTTATTACCATTGTAATTGGTTAATAATTTGTATAATCATTTATTTAATGCTTTGTTATCCCCTCTAACACTCACCTCTTGAAAGAACTCAGGACAATTTCTTTATCTCTTGTTTAAGGCAGTCTTGCCATAAAGAAGCTATTCAAATATTTTTTTGAACAACTAAATTGAGGATTCCCCACATATACAACATTTTAGGAGTTGTAATGGCCCTAGGAGAATGATCACTTTAATTTCTTTGTAGGACTAACTGCTTATTCTTTCAGAGTAATTCTGGTATTGAATACTGCAAAAACTGGAGGAACATTTTTTACTGTGGATTCTTATTTGATCTGTTTTTTAGAAAGCTATTTTTGTGATCAGCTTTGCCTGACATCCTGGAGTTCAACATCTTTAGAATTAAACCTCTCATCTTCTGCAGGATAGAGAATGAACAGTAACTCAGCTTCTTATGATGAAGGAGCAGATCTGAGGGTCCAACTGCAAATTATAGCATTTTAAGGTAACTCTTCTGTTTTCATCCTTAACTGAACACCCTTCTTCAGAGGTCCATTGTGCCTACAGTTCCTGAACTTCTCTGGAGTAATTTGATTTGAAGCATCTTGAGTCTAGGCTTGTCAAGCTGCTAGTCTAGGTTTCAGCTTTCTCTGGGCTGTTAAGTCAAAAATCTGGTTGCTGTTTTTCCTCTCCCGTTCTCCTTGTTTTCATGCTGTCGTTTTAGTATGGTTTTGTGAAGAATAGGTCAAAGCATGTATTCAGTTTATTATTTCATGGTTTTAATATACTTTCCTATTTAATGATTATGAAATGTTGGCACAAGCAATAGAATATAAAACTATATTTGTATAAAGACTGTACATATGTATATATGCATATGTATGTATTTATACACGTGTATATATGTACTATATAATATGCTCTGTCAATCAACTGACTGTATTTGTCAGGTAAAACCATGATAAAGTGAACACCCATATATACATCACCTAAATACCCATGTGCTCCTCCCTGTATTCCCTTGCTTCCCCACTAAAGGTAATTATTATCTCAAATTTTGTGCTTACAATTCTCTTGTTTTTCCTTTCAATTTTTCTTACTTATATATATTTCCTATATTAATCTGCTTTGCTAAGTTATGCTTCAGTGGTAACTTATACAAAGAAATATTGAATATTTTGCTCAAGTACACATTTGGTACCGGAGAAGGCAATGGCACCCCACTCCAGTACTTTTGCCTGGGAAATCCCATGGACGGAGGAGCCTAGTAGGCTACAATCCATGGGGTTGCGAAGAGTCGGACACAACTGAGCGACTTCACTTTCACTTTTCACTTTCAGGCATTGGAGAAGGAAATGGCAACCCACTCCAGTGTTCTTGCCTGGAGAATCCCAGGGACAGGGGAGCCTAGTGGGCTGCCGTCTATGGGGTCGCACAGAGTCGGACACTACTGATAAGACTTAGCAGCAGCAGCAGCAGCACACATTTGGTACAGGCTGGCTGTGTGTCTGTGAGTCAGCCTTGACTTTGTTCTGGGTCTTTGCCATTCCAGGACTCAGACTACAGGAGTAGCTCCATCTCAGTCTCATTGCAAAGGAAAAAGAGCAGTGGCAACACCATGGATGACTCTTAAAACTTCTGCTGGAAATGGCTCAGTTCCATCACGTTTCACTGGCCAAGCCTGTTATAAGTAAGTAAGGTATATCACAGGGAGGAGCACTACAAGATACACGGCCAAGGACAGGAATGCATAATCATCTTTTAGGAAATGACAGTGAATAGGGGGAAACAATAAAACTGACCCAAGTTTGTTCTTTTGGTTACAATTATTCATTTCTTGTTCTTCCAGGTAATGATATACTTTCCCCAACCTCAGGGGAAACAGCTTAAATGATGTATCCATTAAATCATCAGATTCTAGGTCCAGGGTTCTATGATCACCTTAACATCAGGTCCAGAACATCGGGTCCAGATATAGTCCCTCTTCATTTGAAGACCCATGAACTAAAACAGTCTGCCAAGTATAGCAGTTCTGAAATTCCACTGGGCAAATGCTGTGAGGGCCCTCCAACACTGGGGGTGGAAATGCCTCTGGATTAAGTTCATTCCGCTCTGTCTCCAGCTCCCCAGCCCATCGCTATAGACAACTCTTGACTCAAACCTCTGGGCAGTTCTTCCTTTTCTATTACTCTAATGGGCCACCTCTGAAAAGGGCACTGGAGAAAATGTACTATTGGGAGCTAAGAATTTCCTGCTTCCTGCTCTTATACTTAGAACAGACACGATCTCCTTTATCCTAGGCTCATGGCTATTTTGGCAGCGTAATTCTCCCAACAAGTTCATCAGCTTTTTTGTACCAACAGCCACATAGGCAATTCCTTTCAAGACATGCCTCTCTTTCTCCAGTCTTCCATGGAGGCTCTGTTGAACTTTATCAGACTTCTCTGAGGGCACTATACCTTTAGGTTCTTTTAAGCCATTTGTGTCCCTGAAAAGATTGACCAGCTATCACAATAATCAATTCAACCTAAGGCACCCCTAACATCTTTAATTCAGCCTATGACTCCAAAGTTAAGTTTTAATCAGATTTTGTCACTTAGAAGCATTCTCAGTTTTACTCTGGGATATGAGAATAAGTTGCATCCTCCAATCCTCTAAATCCCCAGCTTTATGATCATCTATCATTTCTTTTCCACCTATAGTTATATAATTTCTTTTATTTATTATCTCCCCATTTTGCTTTTTCTTAATCTTCCTAGAGATATATCTATTTTATTAATCTTTTCAAATAATAACTTCTGACTTAGATGGTGATCTGTCTTTGTTTTTTGTTATTTCCTATGATACAACTTCTCTATATATTTTTTAAATATTAAAATTATTCATAGGCCATTGGGATGGGCAAGGCTGTGATGCAACCACTTTCAAGATTGAAGGCAGGAGGAGAAGGGGATGATACAGGATGAGATGATTGAATGGCATCACCAACTCAATGAACATGAGTTTGAGCAAACTTTGGGAGACAGTGAACGACAGGCAAGCCTGGTGTGCTGCGGTCCATGGGTTACAAAGAGTCAGACATGACTTAGCAACTAAACAATAAGAAATCCTTAAAATGCTACCAAAAAGCAACTAGAGCTCATAAATGAATTTGGTAAAGTTATAGGATACAAAGTTAATATACAGAAATCTGTTGCATTTCTGTACACTAACAATAAAATATCAGAAAGAGAAATTAAAGAATCAGTCCCATTTACCATTGCATCAAAAAAGAAAAAACACCTAGGAGTAAACCTGCCTAAGGAGGCAAATGACCTGTGCTCCAAAAAACTATAAGATGCTGATAATATTGAAGACAACACAACAGATGGAAAGATATACCATGTTCTTGGATTGAAAAAATCAATATTGTTAAAATGACCGTACTATCCAGGCCACATTGTCCCATGGGAGTGTTTGGGCCCCAGTGGGGCAGCAGTGTGGCCCATGGTGGGGCAAGGCCACTTTTTAGGCTGTCATGGTCATCATAGGCCAGGCTGTACTCAGGTCAACACACCTTTCCTTCAGGGTGGCTGGAACAAAACTCCAAATACTAAGTAGACATGTCTATAGAAAGATCTAGATGGACAACAGGCACAGGAAAAGACGCTCAATGTCACTAATTATTCTTTATTCACTAAAGAAATGCAAGTCAAAACTACAGTGAGGTATCACCTCACGCTGGTCAGAATGGCCATCATCAAAAAGTCTACAAATGATACATGCTGGAGAGGGTGTAGAGAAAAGGGAACTCTCCCATGCTATTGTAAAGAGAATGTAAATTGGTTCAGCCAGTATGGAGAAGAGTATGGGGGTTCCTTAAGAAACTAAAAATTGTTACCCTATGATCCAGGAATCCTACTCCTGGACGTATATTCAGAAAGGATGAAAACTCAAACCCCAAAATATACATGCACACCAATTTTCAAGGCAGCATTACTCACAACAGCCAAGACATGGAAGCAATCTATTTGTCCATCAGAAGATAAATGGACAAAGAAGATGTGGTATATACATATAATGGAATATTATTCAGCCATATAAAAGAACGAAATAATTCCATTTGCAGCAACATGGATGAACCTAGAGATTATCATACAAAGTAAAGTAACCCACAGTGAAAGACAAATATCACATGATATCACTCACAGGTGGAAGCTAATGTTTTAAAAAAGATACAAAAACTTATTTACAAAACAGACTTATTGAAAATAAACTGACAGTTATCAAAGTAGGGGAGGGATAAATCAGGAGTTTGAGATTAGCAAATACACACCATTATACATAAAATTAAAAGATGCTTACTCCTTGGAAGGAAAGTTATGACCAACCTAGATAGCATATTCAAAAGCAGAGATATTACTTTGCCAACAAAGGTGCATCTAGTCAAGGCTATGGTTTTTCCAGTGGTCATATATGGATCTGAGGGTTGGACTGTGAAGAAAGATGAGCGCTGAAGAATTGATGCTTTTGAACTGTGGTGTTTGAGAAGACTCTTGAGAGTCCCTTGGACTGCAAGAAGATCCAACCAGTCCATCCTAAAGGAGACCAGTCCTGGGTGTTCATTGGAAGGACTGATGCTGAGGTTGAAACTCCAATACTTTGGCTACCTCATGTGAAGAGTTGACTCATTGGAAAAGACCCTGATGCTGGGAGGGATTGGGGGCAGGAGGAGAAGGGGATGACAGAGTATGAGATGGTTGGATGGCACCACTGACTCAATGGACATGAGTTTGAGTAAACCCTGAGAGTTGGTGACGGACAGGGAGGCTTGGTGTGCTGCAATTTATGGGGTCACAAAGAGTTGGACACGACTGAGCGACTGAATTGAACTGGACTGAACTGATACATAAAATAAACAGTAAGAACCTACTGTATAGCACAGGGAACCATATTCAATATCTTATAAAACCTATGATGAGCAAGAATATATATATGTACATATAACTGAATACTGTGCTGTTCATCTGAAACTATCACAATATTGCATAAATCAACTACACTTTGATGAAAAAATAGAATTCTAGTGAATGTGGCAAAACAAACAGAAAACTTATGGTTTGAAATTATATATTTTCATGGCTTTAAGAAAAATGTTTAGTCAAAAATAAAATGAAAATATTTTCAGTTCAGTTCAGTCATTCAATCATGTTTGACTTTAGTACTATATGTATAATAAAGCATTAGAAAGCACTGGAGGAAAATAACTAGAACAGTTAAAGTTTGGTGACAGACTTGCAACTTTCTTATACCCATAATAAAATAGGACTCCTCTGGGGCCTCAGTGGAATTTTGTGGCCCATCACAACATCAATAATCTCATATAAAGAGCCAATGATAAAAAAAAAAACAATGTCTAACTTTTTATTATACAGTATTAGCATTGATTCAAATAAATAGGTACTTAATTTTCAGCACAAGGTACACAAAATTGTGAACTCAATGTTACAGAAAGTGTTTTTCTAGTAAGGAATTATTTAGGGCAATAGTGGATTCCCTGGAAGAAAATATTTGTAGAAGCTGAATTACTCTAAGAAGCTGTGTAAGGTCTGTTTTTCATTCCAATCCCAAAGAAAGGCAATGCCAAGGAATGCTCAAACTACCACTCAATTGCACTCATCTCACAAGCTAGCAAAGTAATGCTCAGAATTCTCCATCAGACTTAAACAGTGCTGTGAACTGTTGAACTTCCAGATGTTCAAGCTGGATTTAGAAAAAGCAGAAGAACCAGAAATCCAATTGCCAACATCTGCTGGATCACTGAAAAAGCAAGAGAGTTCCAGAAAAACATCTACTTCAGCTTTATTGACTACACCAAGGCCTTTGATTGTGTGGATCACAACCAACTGTGGAAAATTCTTCAAGAGAAAGGCATAACAGATGACCTGATCTGCCTCCTGAGAAATCTGTATGCAGGTCAAGAAGCAACAGTTAGAACTGGACATGGAACAACAGACTGGTTCCAAATAGGAAAAGGAGTTCGTCAAGGCTGTATATTGTCACCCTGCTTATTTAACTTATATGCAGAGTACATCATGAGAAATGCTGGGCTGGATGAAGCACAAGCTGGAATCAGGATTGCCAGGAGAAATATCAGTAACCTCAGATACGCAGATGACACCACCCTTATGGCAGAGAGTGAAGAAGAACTAAAGTCTCTTGATGAAAGTGAAAGAGGAGAGTGAAAAAGTTGGCTTAAAGCTCAACATTCAGAAAACAAAGATCATGGCATCTGGTTCCATCTTCATGGGAAATAGATGGGGAAACAGTGGAAACAGTGTCAGACTTTAGTTTTGGGGGCTTCTGTCCCAAATCACTGCAGATGGTGACTGCAGCCATGAAATTAAAAGATGCCTGCTCCTTGGAAGAAAATTTATGACCAACCTAGACAGCATATTTAAAAGCAGAGAAATTACTTTGCCAACAAAAGTTTGTCTTGGCAAAGCTGTGGTTTTTCCAGTAGTCATGTATGGATGTGAGAGTTGTACTATAAAGAAAGCTGAGCGCCAAAGAATTGATGCTTTTGAACTGTGGTGTTGGAGAAGACTCTTGAGAGTCCCTTGGACTGCAAGGAGATCCAACCTGTCCATCCTAAAGGAAATCAGTCCTGAATATTCATTGGAAGGACTGATGCTGAAGCTGGCCACCTGAAGCAAAGAACCCGCTCATTGGAAAAGACCCTGTTGCTGGGAAAGATTGAAGACGTGAGGAGAAGGGGATGACAGAGGATAAGATGGTTGGATGGCATCACCGACTCAACGGACATGAGTTTGAGTAAACCCCGGGAGTTGGTGATAGACAGGGAGGCCCGGCGTGCTGCAGTTCATGGGGTCGCAAAGCGTCAGACACAACTGGGCAACTGAACTGAACTGTAGTTTCACATAATTAATTTCATTCAAATTTCATAATTTTTGCCATCATTACCTATTATTACCTGAATATATTCTTCCAATTGGCTGGTTAAGTTTTTAATTCATTCTAAGAAATTATATCTATGAAATAATAGTTTGGATATACTAACAGTCTTTCTGGTATAAATTTATATAAACAATTAATTACTGAAGTTGTAAAAATATTCACTCTACCAGTTTCCACTCCCAGTAATGTCAAACTATGTAACTTTTTCATTTGTTCTGACAAAAGACAAAAATCAGGCAAAATAGTTTTTAAAATTTTATTTTGAAGGTACTAAAAAGCCAACAAGATAATGAAGAATTCCTGGCTCACAGTGCAGGAGAGGGAGATGGTCAGAGGTGAAACCGAAGATTAGAGCTCCATTTCCCTTGGTATAGTTTTCTAATTTTGGAATAAGCAACTGAGAGGCTAAGTGAAACTTTGACATTTTCATGAGGCTCTAAGAAGATTTTAGTCCAGAGCCCTGCAAGGTGATGAACAGACACACTGAATACTCCTGTTTTGGGATGAGACCATAAAGGGATATATCCTAAGGAACAGGGTAAGTCAGAATAGACAAATTCTTGTAGCTCAGCCTTGAATTATCTTAATCCTTGAAATAGAATTAAAGTAATACCAATTTATTAGTCTTCGGTATCCAAGAATGCCTGTGCACTCAGATCTTGCTGAAGTTCTCAAATGCCTTTCTACATAGTGTAATATATCTCAGGCACTCTATTATTCCTATAAACAATTTAAAGCTATAATTTCTAGCACATAATTTTAAAACGGCTCCATGATGAGCAAGAGAATATGAGAAAAATCCAGCAGAAACTACAACAGTAGAAATTAATCTGTAGGAACTTCAGAAATAGGTATAACCAAGTAAAAGCTTTAAAATAAATCTGCTTCTCATGTTCAAGAAAATAAAAAATAGATCAAGAAGTTTGGCAGAGAAAGAAAACTCAATGAAATCTTTAAACCTAAAAATAAGAACTGAAATTAGGAATCAATAGATGGGTTTAATAGTAGAATATACACAATCTAAGTGAGATTAATAACTTGGAATATCCTTAGTAAGCCCAGTAAAAATGAAATGATAATAACAGAAGAGATGATAACAGATGTAGAAGATGCAGTGAGAAGGTATAACATTTCAATAGAGTCCTAAAAATGGAGGAGAAAAATAATAGACCTGAAGTACAAAGAAAAGAGAGATATAATTAGACTGAAGTGAATTTTGAAGTGATAGTAGGTGAGAATTTTCTAAAACCAAGACATCAAGCTATCTACTCAAGAATGACTATAAATCCCAGGAAGAATATCCTAAAAAGAAATCTACACTGAGGCACTAAATAATAAAATTGCTAAAACCCCCAAATGGAAAAAAATTAAAAGTTATAGAAACTATTACCTTTAAAAGAGTGATAATCAGACACATAGCTGACTGCTCAGCAGAAACAATGAATATCACCTAAGAATGGAATAGTATCTTTATAAAGTGTTATAAAAACTCTTTTAAAAATTTATTTTAATTGGAGGCTAATTACTTTACAATATTGTAGTGGTTTTTGTCATACATTGACATCAATCAGCCATGGGTGTACATGTGTTCCCCATCCTGAAGCCCCCTCCCATCTCCCTCCCCATCCCATCCCTCCAGGTCATCCAGTGCACCAGCCCTGAGCACCCTGTCTCATGCATTGAACCTGGACTGGCAATCTGTTTCACATATAATAATATACATGTTTCAATGCTATCTCTCAGATCATCCCACTCTCGCCTTCTCCCACAGAATCCAAAAGACTGTTCTATATATCTGTGTCTCTTTTGCTGTTTCGTATATAGAGTTATCATTACCATCTTTCTAAATTCCATATATATGCGTTGCTGCTGCTTCTGCTAAGTCTCTTCAGTTGTGTCGGACTCTGTGTGACCCCAGAGACAGCAGCCCACCAGGCTCCCCCATCCCTGGGATTCTCCAGGCAAGAACACTGGAGTGGGTTACCATTGCCTTCTCCAATGCACGAAAGTGAAAAGTGAAAGCGAAGTCGCTCAGTCGTGTCTGACTCCTAGCGACCCCATGGACTGCAGCCTACCAGGTTCCTCCATCCATGGGATTTTCCAGGCAAGAGTACTGGAGTGGGGTGCCATTGCCTTCTCCATATATGCGTTAGTATATATGGTGTTTTTATTTTCAGCTTACTTCACTCTGTATAATAGGCTCCAGTTTCATCCACCTCATTAGAACTGATTCAAATGTATTCTTTTTAATGGCTGAGTAATACTCCATTGTGTATATGTACCACTGCTTTCTTATCCATTCATCTGCTGATGGACATCTAGGTTGCTTCCATGTCCTGGTTATTATGAACAATGCTGTGATGAATATTGGGGTACACGTGTCTCTTTCAATTCTGATTTCCTCGGTGTGTATGCCCAGCAGTGGGATATCTGGGTCACATGGCAGTTCTATTGCCAGTTTTTGAAGGCATCTCCACACTGTTCTCCATAGTGGCTGTACTAGTTTGCATTCCCACCAACAGTGTAAGAGGGTTCCCTTTTCTCCAAGCCCTCTCCAGCATTTACTGTTTGTAGATTTTTGGATAGCAGCCATTCTGACTGGCATGAGATGGTACCTCACTGTGGTTTTGATTTGCATTTCTCTGATAATGAATGATGTTGAGCATCTTTTCATGTGTTTGTTAGCCATCTGTATGTCTTCTTTGGAGAAATGTCTGTTTAGTTCTTTGGCCCACTTTTTGATTGGGTCATTTTTTTTTTCTCGAATTGAGCTGCAGGAGTTGCTGGTATATTTTTGAGATTAGTTGTTTGTCAGTTGCTTCCTTTGCTATTATTTTCTCCCATTTTGAAGCCTGTCTTTTCACTTTGCTTATAGTTTCCTTTGTTGTGCAAAAGCTTTTAAGTTCAATTAGGTCCCATTTGTTTATTTTTGCTTTTATTTCCATGACTCTAGGAGATGGGTCATAGAGCATCCTGCTGTGATGTATGTTGGAGAGTCTTTTGCCTATGTTTTCCTCTAGGAGTTTTATAGTTTCTGGTCTTATGTTTAGATCTTTAATCCATTTTGAGTTTATTTTTGTGTATGGTGTTAGAAAGTGTTCTAGTTTCATTCTTTTACAAGTGGTTGACCAGCTTTCCCAGCACCACTTGTTAAAGAGATTGTCTTTAATCCATTGTATATTCTTTCCTCCTTTGTCAAAGATAAGGTGTCCATAGGTGCGTGGATTTATCTCTGGGCTTTCTATTTTGTTCCATTGATCTATATTTCTGTCTTTGTGCCAGTACCATACTGTCTTGATGACTGTGGCTTTGTAGTAGAGCCTGAAGTCAGGCAGGTTGATTCCTCCAGTTCCATTCTTCTTTCTCAAGATTGCTTTGGCTATTCGAGGTTTTTTATATTTCCATACAAATTGTGAAATTATTTGTTCTAGCTCTGTGAAAAATAACATTGGTAGCTTGATAGGGATTTCATTGAATCTATAGATTGCTTTGGGTAGTGTACTCATTTTCACTATATTAATTCTTCTGATCCATGAACATGGTATATTTCTCCATCTATTAGTGTCCTCTTTGATTTCTTTCACCAGTGTTTTATAGTTTTCTATATATAGGTCTTTAGTTTCTTTAGGTAGATATATTCCTAATTATTTTATTCTTTTTGTTGCAATAGTGAATGGAATTGTTTCCTTAATTTCTCTTTCTGTTTTCTCATTGTTAGTGTATAGGAATCCAAGGGATTTCTGTGTGTTGATTTTATATCCTGCAACTTTACTATATTAATTGATTAGCTCTTGTAATTTTCTGGTAGAGTCTTTAGGGTTTTCTATGTAGAGGATCATGTAATCTGCAAACTGAGAGTTTTACTTCTTCTTTTCCAATCTGGATTCCTTTTATTTCTTTTTCTGCTCTGATTGCTGTGGCCAAAACTTCCAAAACTATGTTGAGTAGCAGTGGTGAGAGTGGGCACCCTTGTCTTGTTCCTGACTTTAGGGGAAATGCTTTCAATTTTTCACCATTGAGGATAATGTTTGCTGTGGGTTTGTCATATATAGCTTTTATTATGTTGAGGTATGTTCCTTCTATTCCTGCTTTCTGGAGAGTTTTTATCATAAATGGATGTTGAATTTTGTCAAAGGATTTCTCTGCATCTACTGAGATAATCATATGGTTTTTATCTTTCAATTTGTTAATGTGGTGTATTACATAGATTGATTTGTGGATATTAAAGAATCCTTGCATTCCTGGGATAAAGCCCACTTGGTTATGATGTATGATCTTTCTAGTATGTTGTTGGATTCTGTTTGCTAGAATTTTTGCATCTAAGGATTTTTGCATCTATGTTCATCAGAGATATTGGCATGTACTTTTCTTTTTTTGTGGCATATTTGTCTGATTTTGGTTATTAGGGTGATGGTGGCCTCATAGAATGAGTTTGGAAGTTTACATTCCTCTGCAATTTTCTGGAAGAGTTTGACTAAGATAGGTGCTCAGTTCAGTTCAGTTGCTCAGTCATGTCCGACTCTTTGCGACCCCATGAATCGCAGCACGCCAGGCCTCCCTGTCCATCACCAACTCCCGGAGTTCACTCAGACTTACGTCCATCAAGTCAGAGATGCCATCCAGCCATCTCATCCTCTATCGTCTCCTTCTCCTCCTGCCCTCAATCCCTCCCAGAGTCTTTTCCAATGAGTCAACTCTTCGCATGAGGTGGCCAAAGTACTGGAGTTTCAGCTTTAGCATCATTCCTTCCAAAGAAATCCTAGGGCTGATCTCCTTCAGAATGGACTGGTTGGGTCTCCTTGCAGTCCAAGGGACTCTCAAGAGTCTTCTGCAACACCACAGTTCAAAAGCATCAATTCTTTGGTGCTCAGCCTTCTTCACAGTCCAACTCTCACATCCATAGATGACTACAGGAAAAACCATAGCCTTGACTAGATGGACCTTTGTTGGCAAAGTAATGTCTCTGCTTTTGAATATGCTATAAATAGGTGTTAGCTCTTCTCTAAATTTTTGGTAGAATTCAGTTGTGAAGCCGTCTGGCCCTGGGCTTTTGTTTGCTGGAAGGTTTCTGATTACAGTTTTGATTTCTGTGCTTGTGATGGGTCTGTTAAGATTTTCTATTTCTTCCTGGTTCAGTTTTGGAAAGTTATACTTTTCTAAGAATTTTTCCATTTCTTCCAAGTTGTTCATTTTAGTGGCATATAGTTGCTGATAGTAGTCTCTTATAATCCTTTGCATTTCTGTGTTGTCTGTTGTGATTTCTCCATTTTCATTTCTAATTTTGTTGATTTGATTCTTCTCCCTTTGTTTCTTGATGAGTCTGGCTAATGGTTTGTCAGTTTCATTTATCTTCCCAAAGAACCAGCTTTTAGCTTTGTTGATTTTTGCTATAGTCTCTTTTGTTTCTTTTGCATTTATTTCTGCCCTAATTTTTAAGATTTCTTTCCTTCTACTAACCCTGGGGTTCTTCATTTCTTCCTTTTCTAGTTGCTTTAGGTGTAGAGTTAGGTTATTTATTTGACTGTTTTCTTATTTCTTGAGGTAAGCCTGTATTGCTATGAACCTTCCCCTTAGCACTGCTTTTACAGTGTCCCATAGGTTTTGGGTTGTTGTGTTTTCTTCATTCATTTCTAAGCATTTTTAAATTTCTTTTTTGATTTCTTCTATGATTTATTGGTTATTCAGAAGCATGTTATTTAGCCTCCATATGTTGGAGTTATTAGGTTGTTTTTTTTACTTCCTGTAATTGATATCTAATCTTACTGCATTGTGGTCAGAAAAGATGCTTGGAATGATTTCAAATTTTTTTGAATTTACCAAGGCTAGATTTATGGCCCAGGATGTGATCTGTCCTGGAGAAGGTTCTGTGTGCACTTGAGAAAAAGGTGAAATTTATTGTTTTGGGGTGAAATATCCTGTAGATATCAATTAGGTCTAACTGGTCCATTGTGTCATTTAAACTTTGTGTTTCCTTGTTAATTTTGTTTAGTTGATCTATCCATAGGTGTGAATGGGGTATTAAAGCCTCCCACTATTATTGTGTTATTGTTAATTTCCCCTTTCATACTTGTGAGCATTTGCCTTACATATTGCTGTGCTCCTATGTTGGTTTATAATTGTTATATCTTCTTCTTGGATTGATCCTTTGATCATTATGTAGTGTCCTTCTTTGTCTCTTTTCATAGCCTTTATTTCAAAGGCCATTTTATCTGATATGAGTACTGCTACTCCTGCTTTTTTGGTCTCCATTTGTGTGAAATATCTTTTTCCAGCCCTTCACTTTCAGTCTGTATGTGTCCCTTATTTTGAGGTATGTCTCTTGTAGACAGCATATATAAGGGTCTTGTTTTTGTATCCATTCAGCCAGTCTTTGTCTTTTGCTTGGGGCATTCAACCCATTTACATTTAAGGTAATTATTGATAAGTATGATCCCCTTGCCATTTACTTTGTTGTTTTGAGTTTGAGTTTATACACCCTTTCTATGTTTCCTGTCTAGAGAAGATCCTTTAGCATTTGTTGAAGAGCTGGTTTGGTGGTGCTGAATTCTCTCAGCCTTTCCTTGTCTGTAAAGCTTTGATTTGTCCTTCATATTTGAATGAGATCCTTTCTGGGTACAATAATCTGGGTTGTAGGTTTTTCTCTTTCATCACTTTAAGTATATTCTGCCATTCCCTTCTGGTCTGAAGAGTTTCTATTGAGAGATCAGCTGTTATCCTTATGGGAATCCCCTTGTGTGTTATTTGTTGTTTTTCCCTTGCTGCTTTTAATATTTGTTCTTTGTGTTTGATTTTTGTTAATTTGATTAATATGTATCTTGGGGTGTTTCACCTTGGGTTTATCCTGTTTGGGACTCTCTGGGTTTCTTGGACTTGGATGGCTATTTCCTTCCCCATTTTAGGGAAGTTTTCAACTATTATCTCCTTGAGTATTTTCTCTTGGCCTTTCTTTTTGTCTTCTTCTTCTGGGACTCCTATGCTTTGAATGCTGGGGCATTTCACATTGTCCCAGAGGTCCCTGAGGTTGTCCTCATTTCTTTTAATTCTTTTTTTCTTTTTTTCCTCTCTGCTTCATTTATTTCTACCATTCTATCTTCTACTTCACTTATCCTATCTTCTGCCTCAGTTATTCTGCTGTTGGTTCCCTCCAGAGTGTTTTTGATCTCATTATTGCATTATTCATTATTGATTGACTCCTTTTTATTTCTTCTAGGTCCTTGTTAAGCATTTCTTGCATCTTCTCAATCCTTGTCTTCAGGCTATTTATCTGTAACTCCATTTTGTTTTCAAGATTTTGGATCCTTTTTACTATCATTATTCTGAATTCTTTTTCAGGTAGACTCCCTATCTCTTCCTCTTTTGTTTGGTTTTGTAGGCATTTATCATGTTCCTTTACCTGCTGAGTATTTCTCTGCCTTTTCATCTTGTTTAAATTGCTGTGTTTGGGATGGCCTTTCTGTATTCCGGCAGTTTATGGTTCCTCTTTATTGTGGAGGTTCCTTCCTGTGGGTGGGGTTGGATGAGTGGCTTGTCAAGGCTTCCTGGTTAGGGAAGCTTGTGTCGGTGTTCTGGTGGGAGGAGCTGGATTTCCTCTCTCTGGAGTGCAATGAAGTGTCCAGTAGTGAGTTTTCAGATGTCTATGGGTTTGGTGTGACTTTGGGCAGCCTGTATATTGAAGCTCAGGGCTATGTTCCTGCGTTGCTGGAGAATTTGCATGGTATGTCTTGCTCTGGAACTTGTTGGATCTTAGGTGATGCTTGGTTTTGGTGTAGGTCAGTGAACTCCGGGAGTTGGTGATGGACAGGGAGGCCTGGCGTGCTGCGATTCATGGGGTCGCAAAGAGTCGGACACGACTGAGCGACTGATCTGATCTGATCTGATGGAAGCTTTTGGATGATCTCTTATCAATTAAGGTTCCCTGGAGTCAGGAGCTCTCTGGTGTTCTCAGGTTTTGGGCTTAAGCCTCCTGCCTCTGGTTTTCAGTCTTATTCTTACAGTAGCCTCAAGACTTCTCCATCCATACAGCACCAATGATAAAACATCTAGGTTAATGGTGAAAAGATTCTCCACAGTGAAGGACACCCAGAGGTTCACAAAGTTACATGGAGAAGAGAAGAGAGATAGGGAGATAGAGGTGACCAGGAGGAGAAGGGGGGAATCAAAAGGGGAGAAAGCAATCTAGCCAGTAAAAAAATTCCCTATGTGCTCTCCATAGTCTGGAACCCTCAGAGAGGTTCACGGAATTACATAGAGAAGAGAAGAGGGAGGAAGGAGATAGAGGTGAGCAGGAGAAAAGGGGGAATCAAGAGGAGAGAGATAGATCTAGGCATTACTCTGTTCCCTAAGTGTTCTCCACAACCCAGAACACACAAAGAGATTCACAGAGTTGAGTAGAGAAGAGAAGGTGGCAGGGGAGATAGAGGTGACCTGGGGGACTAAAAGGAGAGTCAAAAGGGGGAGAGAGTAATCAAGCCAGTAATCACACTCCTAAGTAAAAATGGGTACTGAAGATTGGATTCTTAAATGTACAAAATTGATAACAAATACCGGCTACCGTCTATGGGGTCACACAGAGTCGGACACGACTGAAGCAACTTAGCAGCAGCAGCACCATAAAGCAAAGATTAAAAATTAGGCTCTCAAAAATACAATATTAATAAAAACCAAACAATATCACAAAAAGTATAAGAAATATATATGAAGTTTGCTTTAAAAATAGGGTTTTTTTTGTTTGTTTGTTTGTTTGTTTTGCGGGTAATAGTAGGTTATAAAAATGAAACTTAAAGGAGTAATAGAGGACATAAAAAAAGAAAAAAATTTTTTAAATGATAATAGTAAAAGTATTTCTAGGAATTTCTCTGGAGCTGTTGCGGGCAGTGTGGGGTCAGTTCGGGGTCGGTTCAGTTTCAGATAGTTCATTGTTCCAGCTTATACTTCTCAAGACCTATAGGCCCCTTCCAATGTATCCGGTGTTAACTACAGGGATTTTAATCTGTTGCACCTGTCACTTCCAAATTGGTTCCCTCAGTTTATTTGGCTTCTTCTGTTTGTAGGTCTCTTCAGTGTCTAATTTCCACCCTGACACAAGGGGGCAAAGGTGGTCTCTTATTTAGGCTCACTTGTTCAATTGTGCTGTGGGGAGGAAGGAACACTGCAAACAAATATCACTGGCATGTGTGGGGAGTGCTCACAGTGTCTGGGCCACACTGGGTTTGCCCCCACTCACGGCAAGTGTGCTTTCCCAGTCTACACTGCTCTGGCTCCAGGTTGCTCTGCAGGGAGCAGGCTCTGGGTTGCGTGCACTTCCCAGGTCTAAGCCACTCAGGTTCAGGTTCTCAGGTACTCCACAAAGGCACAGACTTGGTTGGGCCTGCGTTTTGTCCCCTTCCCAGGTACGAGCAGTTCAGGCGACCAGGTGCTTGGCAAGCGCACTCTCCGCAGGTGGCGAGTGCATCTTATCACTTCCCCATCCCAGCTACTCAGATTCCTGGGTTGCAGTAGATGTGCCTGTCTCCAGTGTGCCATGTGTCTCTTCTGTGGAGCTGATCTCTGGCTGCAACCCTCCTGGTGGATGTCAACTGTCTCCTTTCGAAGACAATGGGCTGCTTTTCTGGGTGCCTGATGTCCTCTGCCAGCATTCAGAAGTTGTTTTGTGGAATTTGCTCAGCATTCAAATGTTCTTTTGATGAATTTGTGGGGGAGAAAGTGGTCTCTCCATCCTATTCCTCCGCCATCTTAGGACCGCCCCATAACAACTTTCAACCTCATATCTTCTGAAATTGATAGTGAAAGAAATCTTTTCAGATTGACAAAATAATTTCCCAGAAAGAGACACACTAAAATAAATATTAAAGGATGTTCTTCAGGTACAATGAAAAGTTTCCATCTCAGATGGAAACTTAGAAATGTAGGAAGTCATTAAAAGCAATGGAAAGCCTATGTATTAGGGAGCCTGGCTCCATGTTTTGATGTTTGAATGCTAAAAGTTTTTAAACTACCCCTTCTCCCTCTTGACTTTCTGTTCTGCTCCATTTCTGAACTGGTTAAGAAAAATGTCTGGGTATTCCCTCTGGTACCAGTGTGAGATTTGAATGATTTAGGCCCCTACTTACATACAAACCCTCATGTTAGCCCACCCTCTAACCACCATAAAAACTCCAAGCTAGTCTATCTTACCTGCCTCCTGCAAAACCTGTATGCAGATCAAGAAGCAATAGTTAGAACTGGATATGGAACAACAGAATGGTTCAAAACTGAGAAAGGAGTATGTCATGGCTGTATATTGTCACCCTGATTATTTAGCTTACATGCAGAGTACCTCCTGCTAAATGCCAGGCTGGATGAAGCACAAGCTGGAATCAAGATAGCCGGGAGAAATATCAATAACCTCGAATATGCAGATGACACCACACTTATGGCAGAAAGCAAAGAGGAACTAAATAGCCTCTAGATGAAAGTGAAAGAGGAAGAGTGAAAGGCTGGCTTAAAATTCAACATTGAAAAAACTAAGATCATGGCATTCAGTCCCATCACTTCATGGCAAACAATGGAAACAGTGAGAGACTTCATTTTCTTGGGCTCCCAAATCACTGGAGATGGTGACTGCAGCCATGAAATTAAAAGATGCTTGTTCCTTGAAAGATAAGATATGACCAACCTAGACAGCATATTAAAAAGCAGAGGTATTACTTTGCCAACAAAGGTCCATATAGTCAGAGCTATGGTTTTTCCAGTCAGAGAAGGCGATGGCACCCCACTCTAGTATTCATGCCTGGAAAATCCCATGGATGGAGGAGCCTGGTAGGCTGCAGTCCATGGGGTCGTGAAGAGTCGGAGACGACTGAGCAACTTCACTTTCACTTTTCACTTTCATGCATTGGAGAAGGAAATGGCAACCCACTCCAGTGTTCTTGCCTGGAGAATCCCAAGGACGGGGGAGCCTGGTGGGCTGCCGTCTATGGGGTCGCAGAGTCGGACACGACTAAAGCGACTTAGCAGCAGCAGCATGGTTTTTCCAGTAGTCATGTATGGATATGAGAGTTGGACTATAAAGACAGCTGAGTGCCGAAGAATTGATGCTTTTGAACTGTGGTGTTGGAGAAGACTCTTGAGAGCCCCTTGGACTGCAAGGAGATCCAACCAGTCCATCCTAAAGGAAATCAGTCCTGAATATTTATTGGAAGGACTGATGCTGAAGCTGAAGCTCCAATAATTTGGCCACCTGATGTGAAGAACCAGCTTATTAACAAAGACCCTGATGCTGGGAAAGATTGAACACAGGAGGAGAATGGGATGACAGAGGATGAGATGGTTGGATGGCATCACCAACTCAATGGACATGAGTTTGAGCAAGTTCTAGGACATGGTGAAGGACAGGAAAGCCTGGCGTGCTGCAGTCCTTGGAGTTGCAAAGAGTCGGACATGACTGAGCTACTGAACAACAAGTGTCATCTTCTAATTCTCCCAAATTTTTGAGACCATCTTAGGAGATCTGCCCTGCTCTCCTCAGTCAGCTTCATTATGTAAGTAATAAACATTTTCATACCCTGTTTAAATGTGTATGGCATCATCAGTATTGAAAACTAAACAAATTTTTGGCTGAGTGGTTATTCTATTTTTGAAAACTGACTGTAATAGCTAAATAAATGAGTAAAAAAGATTATTGGCTACGTAAGAGAGTCATAATTGGGTTTTGTTTGGCTTGTAATATATACATAAATAAGATACATACCAAATAATAGCATTTATACTTAAAAGGAAGATACATAAAATTAAATCAATCTAAGTAAAATGAGGGTGAATGAAATTATTTAATGTCTTTGATCTACTTTCATTTTCTGGGTAGAGTCTGAAAGAACCAATTGATAACTAGATTTTCATAAGCCAAGAATACATGCTACAGTAAGTAAGCCAACCACTTAATAGTAAGGGTGTATAACTTTGTGGGAAATAGAAGGAAAATAGAATAATAATTTATCAATATAAATGAAGTTGAGAATGAAGAGGAAAGAACAAAGCAGACAGAATAGAAAGCTCATAATAGAATGGTAGATTTAAACTGAAATATCAGTAAGTACACTAAATATAAAGAGCATAATATTCCAATTAAAAAATAAACATTATCAGATTGCATTAAAAATTATATTCTTTTTGAGAGAATATCTAAAATCTACTGACATAAAAAGATTGCAAGTAAAAAAAATTCCATTAAATAAAAGTTTGCATAACCATAATATCAGAAAACAGAGCTTAAGGAAAAAGTAAGAATATTTTATGGAAAATTCTGTATGTTTTTGTGTCTAATGACATAGCTTTGCGGGAGGAGAAGGGGACAACAACAGAGGTAGAGATGGTTGGATAGCATCACCCACTCGATGGACATGAGTTCGAATAAGCTCCGGGAGTTGGTGATAGACAGGGAAGCCTGGTGTGCTGCAGTCCATGGGGTTGCAAAGAGTCAGACACGACTGAGCGACTGAATTGAACCGAACTGAACATAGCCTTCAAAAGCTATGTGAAACTGACAGCAAAAAGGGATAGATAAACACACAGTTATAGTGAAAGGTGATAATATACTTCTCTTTATAATGAAAGCAAACAGAAAATCAGTTCGGATAAAGTGGAAAGACATGAAGAGTAAACAACCTAATTAACATGTATAGAATAATACAGACAAAAACTGAATAATACACATTCTTTTTACATACACATGGAATATTTCAAAAATTTATCATATTATGAATCAAGTAAGGTTCTACAAATTTCAAGCAACTAAAGTCATGCAAAGTATATTCTAGGGTCACAATGCAATTATACTAGAAATCAGTATCAGATATTTCCCTGGAATATTTCTGTTAATTTAGAAATTAAGAAATACAGGCTTAAGTAAATTAGGGCTCAATGAAGAGAATATATTGAAAATTATAAAATATTTTAACTGAAGATAATGAAGTTACTAAGTATCAAAATACATAAGATATGGTGCCATGCTTAAAGAAAATTTAAAGGTTTAAAAAGTATGTATTCATGTATACCTGTGGCAGATTCATGTTGATATATGGCAAAACCAATACAATACTGTAAAGTTAAAAAATAAAATAAAATATTAAAAAAAGAAAAAAAATTTATGTATTCAAAAGGAAAAAAAGCTAAAAGTGAGTTATGCATCTATCTTAAAAAGTTAAAAAACAATAAAATAAAATCCAAAGAAAATAGAGGGAAGGAAGAAATAAAGTTAACAGCATAAAGTGATATAAAAAATAAATAACAGAAAAGATCAACAAAATTCAGATATTGTTTCTTTTAGGATATTAGTAAAATTTTTAAAACCTTATGTTGATATTAATGAAAGAAAAAGAGAAAGGCATGAAAAAATCAGTATCAGCAACAAAACGGGGACATCCTTATGATCAGTATGGATTATATAGACCTGGAAAAGTTTAAGGTAATATGGACAACTTTTTGCCAATTTTGAAAATGTTTAAGTAATGGAAATTTCTAACAATACAATTTTCCAAAATTAACACAAAAAGAAGTAAAAAACTTGAACAGCCCTATTTTCTTTAATATAATTTCTTATTTTTAATAGTTAATTCAACCAAACAATAAATCCAATGCAATCCTAGAAATAAATCCAAATTATTCCAGAGAATAGAAAAAAAGGAATACTCCCTATCTTCTTTCATAAAACAGAATACTTTGATAATAAAACTTGACAAGGATATTAAGATAAAAGGAAAATTACAGGTAATTATATTCATATCCATAGATGTAAAAATGTTAAACTTAGCAAACTGAAACCAGTAATATATATTTACTAGTTTATATAGAATTTAAGATTGATATAACATTAAAACAGTGATTAGTGTTATTCATTACATTTGCATAAAAAAGAAAAAATAATATGGTCTATATAAATGGAGACAAAGCATTTGATAAAATTCAGCAACCATTCATATATAATTAAAAACCTTTATCAAACTAAGACAAGAAGGGAACCTCCATAATTCAATACAGGGAATGTATAAAAACAAATGAAGAAAAACAAATCGAAAAACAACAAAAAAAACCCTATACCAGAAAGTCATATTTAACAGTAAAATGCTAGAAGCTTTTACTCTGAAACCTGGAATAGAAAAAGAATGAAAGCAGTCACTAATTTATCTAACATTGTACCGGAAATACAGTGCAGCAAGGCAAGAAGAAGAAATATAAGGAACAAGGAATAAAAAAGAAATAAAATCATCATTCACACAAAAATATGCATACATAGAAAATGAAAAAAATGTACGGATAAATTTTAAAATGTGTATGTGAGTTAGGGAATTGCTGAGTACAATGACAATATAACCTTTTTTAAAAAATACATTTCTTTATATCAGCAACAAACATTAAAAAAACAAAACAAACTTCTAATAGCATATAAATTACACGTGTGTTAGTTGCTCAGTCCTATCCAGCTCTTGAGACCACATGGACTGTAGCCCATAAGGCTCCTCTGTCCATGGGATTTCCCAGGCAAGAATACTGCAGTGGATTGCCATTCCCTTCTCTAGGGGATCTTCCTGACCCAGGAATGGAATCCAGGTCTCCTTCATTGTAGGTAGACTCTTTACCATCTGAACCACCAGAGAAGCCCTTATAAATTATATATTTATATGTAAATATATTTACATTTAATAAAATATGTCAAATTCCTAGTAATAAAGTTAACTAAAAAATATGAGCAAGATCTTTACAAAAAAGTATATAAAAAAGAAAGACATTATAAAGTATTATGGAGAGAAATTAAAGACCTAAATAAATGGAGAAAATATTCATGGGCTGGACAACTCTATATTATACATTATATTATTTTTCTCAGCCTGATGTATAGGCTCAATGCAACCCAAGCCAAAATAGTTATTTTAGTGTTTGTGGTGGCTTGAAACCAACCATTTTGGAAATATTTAACCTATGGAAGTTGACAAATACTAACAAATCAGAAAATTTTTTCCCCCTAGGAACCCATTAGCCTGCACACTACTAAGCTTCTTCTAAAATTGATACAGAAATGAACAACAACAAAGAACCGACCAATTAAGACAGATTTGAAGAAAAAGAACAAAGTGGGAAGACAAGCTTTACCAGGTATCATGACTTATTAAAAAGCAACAAGAATTAAGGCAATATAGTAATAGTACTGGCAAAGAATAGACAAATAGAACAATGGAATAGAATAGAGATCTCAGGCACAGACCTCTGCATATTAGGGCATAATTTATGAAAAGATGGTACTACAGAGCTGTGAAGAAAGAATAGTGTTTTCCATAAATAGTGATGTAAATAGAAAATTGCACCCTATCTAACAGCTTATTCAAAAATTAAGTTCCAGGTGGATTATAGATTTAAATATGTCAGACTAAACAGCAAAGTTGCTGGAAAATAATATAGGAATATATTTTCATGACCTTAAGATAGGAAATACCTTTTCTTTCTGCTTCATATAATTTTGTATTTTTAGAACCACATTCCTATTTTCATATTTAATCATATGCAATAAAACGTCTTACATGATGCCACTTCCGAGTTTATACCTCTAGCCCAGATTTTCACCCAACTCCAGACCTATTCTTCTTTTTTTTTTTTCCTGTATTTGATTCCTTGATTTATTGTTATTGGTTACTTAATACTTTTTAAAAATTTTATTTATTAATTGAAGGATAATTGCTTTACAGAATTTTGTTGTTTTCTGTCAGACCTCAACATGAATCAGCCATAGGTATACATATATTCCCTCCCTTTGGAACCTCCCTCCCATCTCCTTCCCCATCCCACCCCTCCAGGTTGATACAGAGCCCCTGTTTGAGTTTCCTGAGCCATACAGGAAATTCGCATTGGCATAATAGATAGCTATTTTACATACGGTAATGTAAGTTTCCATGGTACTCTTTCCATACATCTCACCCTCTCCTCCTAGACTTATGGATATGGAGAGAGGAAATATTTCTTAAAACAACAAAAAGCACTTATTTTAAGCAATAAAAAATGATTATATTAAAATTAAAAACTTCTCATTAAGTGATAACCAACTCATATCTTAGCAACAAAAGTAGTACCTAGAATATATAGAGAAAATAAATATGAAAAAGCAAAATGACCAAATAGAAAAGGGCAAGAAATTTGAACAGATACATTATAGAAGAGGATATTCAAATGTCCAAAAATATATCAGAAGGTGTTAATTTTCATTAAGAGTCAGGACCATGCAAATTAAAACTAAACGTGATATCACTACACATATCACCAGAATGACTGAAATTTAAAATGACTGACAAGTATAAATTAGGATTTGAAGCAATCATATAATAGAAATTGGTAAAACTATGAAAGTAGTTTTCATCATCACCAGTTTCAACATCTTGTAAAGCTGAATTAATCAACAATTCTATTCTTTCACTACATATCCTACAGAAATGCGTGCATATACATCCCTAGAGACATGTACAAGAATGTTCAAATCAGTATTAATGTTAATAGTTGAAAACTGGAAGATGTATAAATATCTATCCACAGCAGAATAAATAATGGCATATGCAGCAATATAATACTATGCAGCAATGAAAATGAAGAAACTAGAGCTACATCCAACATCATGGATGAATCTCATAAGCAAAAGCTAAAAGAGCCAGGCACAAATAATACATAATACACAGTTCCATTCACAAATAATTTAAATCATCATCAAAACTAACTTGATGGTATTGAGGAGTGCATCCTAATACAGACAAACTAAGAAGAGCATAGAACCTAGTACAGCAACAGTTAAGATAGTGGTTCTTTGTGGGGCAGCAGAGGGTAGAGATTGGTAGGCAAATGCAGAGTTTAAGGTAATGCCAATTTTTTTTTCTTGATTTGGTGGTAGTTACATGGGTGTTTGTTTTCTGACAAATCAGTAAACTCTATATCTTGTTTTATGTACATTTTTGTATATATGTTTTATTTCCCAGTTTTAAAAAGGTTAAGAAATATTCATCTCTGTATCATCTAAAACCATCTAATGTGTCATATGAATCCTATTTGTTGAAAGCAGCCAACATCTTTTAGTTGACTCGCTCCTTTTTATGTATTTATTTTCCACAACTGTAATTACTTATCATAATATAGAAGGTACATAATACTGAAATAAACATACATCTTTTAAAATTAAAAAGTGGTCTTTTATAAATCACTTAAAATTATCTCAGATACCACCAGTGGTAATTTAGGAAGCCCTACAGCAGGGTTAGATTGCCTCTGCTTTAATTTATCTGTTCCCCCAACCTTGTTATCATCAAGGATCAGACTCATGAAGTGCTGCCACAAAGAATGAACCTGTGCCTGTTGGTCCAGGGCTCTGACCCCCCTGACATAAGACTCACAGGGATAGACAATCCCCACTACCTCTAAAGCCTGGCTCTAACTCTGGTCCAAAGATCTCAGCCAAATCTTTAATCTATTCTTAAAACTAGATAGGAAACACTTGGGGGGTTACTAGGGGGGATCACAAAGATAAACCCATCAGGCAGGAGGAAATGATATAAGTCATTGTCTTTGAAAGTTGATTAGCATTACTTTCAGTTTGTTTTCCATAACAAAAACTAAAACAAAACACATTTCTAGTTTTGGGGTAGTTCCAGATAGCACTGCATAAGAATCCTTTGGAAATTCCAAGTTATTTGGAGAAACCTTGAAAAATTTACTGATGTCAAGTTATTGTAATAGCACAAATGCTTATATTTACCCTCTGTCTCAATGATCTTTGCTTGCTTTGTGTCTTAAAATCGCCATCTAAACCAATATGCTCAAATTTCAAGATTGAGCCTTGATGTATTGATAGTTGCTTTACACAAGTTCTTGAAATGGATTAACATTTAGTAGATTTATTCTGCATGCTACCATTTGTCTCCTATCTCAGTAGGATCTTTTCCTAGTCACCAAAGATACAGCTTTTGGGGAGATGCAAACAGTCATTTGGGAGCTGATTTTCCCTTTCCCTCTGTGTCTGTCCCTGTGCCTCTGCCTCTGTCTCATCCACACACACACACACACAAATTATCATTTACAATTACAAAACTAATAAGATGCTATTTTCTTTAGCATACAAATCAGGAATCTAGAAAACCTATGTACAAGCAACTTGAAAAGTGACCACCCTGATTGTGTCACTTACCTAGACAACAATTCCATATTTTTAAGCCAACCTATAATTTACTAATTGACAAATACATTTGTATTTGTACATATGTATGTATGAATTTGTCATATGTATGTATGAATGCATACATACACTGTCATGCTTAATTAAAATATTAGCAATATTTTCCCCATTCCCCAGAAAGAGACTTTATTATTTTCCTTATTCTATAGGCAAGGGTTAGGGAATTTAAGTAATGTTCCAAGTAGTAGATGGTGTACAGCAAAGCCAAGACTGAAACCTGGTCTTCTGAGTGCCAACATCATGCTTTTTTCCAAAGTGCATTCTTTTAAGACTTGGCACAGTGTTGAATACATAATAGGTACACAGTAATTGGTTGAAAAGTTAAAACTACTTACACATTCACTTTGAAATAAGAACAAACAGGATCTATATAGGACAGGCTGATTTGTGTAATTGACTAGCTCTAGAAAGTATGTATTACTGTCATAGTTTGGGTTCCCACTAAGCAGAGACAGAGACAAGGCCTTGGGTGAAGGAGATGAGTTCAGGAAGGAAGAGGGAGGAAACAGGGCGAGTGAGAGATGGGAAGGAAGAAAGACCAATATCAAATGCATGGCTGTGGAAACTAGGGACCTGACTTGCCAGACCACATGAAAACTGTTCAGAATGTCTCAAAGATGGGAGGTTTAAGCATTCACAGACTGTTCATCCTCTGGCTAGGAAGTGGCAACTCACTCCAGTATTCTTGCCTGGAAAATCCCATGGACAAAGGAGCCTGGCAGGCGACAGTCCATGGGGTCTCAAAGAGTTGAACACAACTGAAGTGACTTAGTACCCAGAACAAAACTGTGTGTATGTTTTCAGTCATGTCCAACTCTTTGTGACCCCATGGACTATCACCTGCCAGGCTCCTCTGTCCATGGAATTCTCCAGGCAAGAACACTGGAGTGGGTTGCCACTTCTGTCTCCAAAATCTCTGTATATTGAACAAACTCCAAACTCCTCACTCTAAAATTTTAAGACTTCTGTGATCTTATCCCAAATGAACTTCCAACCAATTACTGTTTTATTCCACATCAAGAATCCTAGAATCCAATGAAACAGAACTCACTGTTCTCTTTAAAATTCCAATTCTGTTTCCTTCCCTTCTTCACCCATGTTCCTTCTAGTTCCTCTACTGACCATGTTCACCTCACTTCCACACTCATCTGGTGCTTTTATGGGAAGGTTTTAGGAGACAATTCACCAACTTAAAATTATGCAAAATGTAAATGTTTGCGTGTCTTGATAAGGAAAGTAACAAAATAACTTAAAAGAACTCTCTTGCAGTGGTCAGAAATACATTTTACTCTGTTTTAAGTTCAGAATGTTGGCAAAATGTCAAGTCTGTTCATAACAAACTTTCCCCCTCCTTAAGACTCATTTCTCTTGCTTTTCCAGAGAAGTAATTTTCAGAAGAAATTCTGAAATTCCCTCAGACACTCACCTCCTGTTCAGCCTTCCTATACTATTCCCCAGAAAACAATCAAGCTTCTTCTCTCTCTTTCCGAGGGGCTAGTAGGAGGTTGTTGCTTCTGTCTCCTTTCTTGTGTGAGTATTTCTATTCCTGATTTCCTCTCTGCCCCCCTCCTCTCCAGTCTCAGCCATCATTTGATTCTGTACAGAAAACACTGTCCGACATCAGTAGCCATCTGTAGGAAACATTTTCAATTGTATTTCCCTACCCTGTTTTTTCTAGCCTATGTTTAAACAAATACATGGACATAATAACCTGATTAGATGTCAGAGGCATCCTCTAATGTAACGTACATGTGTACACAAACACACTTTCTGTTTAGAACTTTTAAGTTACTAGCTACTTTTGGACTCACATTTTTACTTTTGATCTGCTCTCTTCAGATTAGCTAATTCATGACCCGTGAAACCACTCTGAGCAGGGTTGCCAGAGGGAGTCATCTCGATATCATCACTGCGCTTCCAGACAAAAATCAGCTGGTTTGTGAAAGGACCAAAGGTCCAGGATGTGGAAAAGGATTCACTGCAGCAGTGTCTCCAAGGAGGGAATAGGGGGAGAATGCCACCTCAATTTTTTATTCTTTTGTTGATCTCCTTTTGGATCTGTCAAATGAGGTGCTGAGTTGAGCCTTCTCCTTCCTAGAGCTCAACAATCAAAATGAAGATGCCAGAAACAGCCCCAGGACAAAGGAGATAAAGCCCAATGGAGATAATGTAAGGAGAAAGGCATGCAGTGCTTATGGAATCCATTACTGGATACGGCCCAACTGGGGCAATGAACACAGTTTTATCACTACAAAATAGCAGCCTCCTTTTTCTAATCTCTGGGTGAAGAAAGACTTCACAAACCTAGATGTGTGTAAAATGAGTAAACAAGGCTGACTTCAGTCATGTTGACTTGTTTTACACCTGTGTTTATGAGTTAGAATAGGTGTGCTATAAACCATGAATCATGGGCTCTAATTATAATAAAACGTTGTCATCCATGTCTCTACAAAGTGAGGAGAGGTTGATAATACATTAGGGTGTGGCAGAAAACAGGAACTGGGGAGTCAGGCAATTCTAGATTTTAACCTTACACTTGTCACCTTAGAGCTTAATAAATTTAGACAAGTCTTTGAGCTTCAGTTTTCTCATTTAGAAAAAACAGAGGTAAGAATGTTTATTTCACATGTCAGACATGAGGTTGAAATGAAGTGACATAAATGCAAGTGCCTGGTGCAATATAAGAACATGGTGTTGCTCACAAGCTGTTTCTGCTCCTCTCTACACTTGCCCTCCATCGTCCTCCACATTATACCATTTCTATGATATGTAGGGGTACAGGGTGTGTACCATCCTCCTCACAGGGATCTGGGAAGGACTAACAAGATAACAGAAGTATCCAGCACAGAGCTTGGCCCTGATCACTCAGTAAATATTTGTTCCTGTACTCCTTCAACTCGTGAGCTAATTTTGGCCAAGAACCTCTAGGCAAATATGTAATCAAAGCCTTTAGAACTTGTTTATACATCCAATTTCTTCTGTTGGAAAGCATTATGTCATCTTGGAGGCTAGTGATTCATCCTCCTCATCTCATACCTGCACCAAAGAACTGATGCTTTTGAACTGTGGTGCTGGAGAAGACTCATGAGAGTCCCTTGGACTGCAAGGAGATCAATCAGTTCTAAAGGAAATCAGACCTGAATATTCATTGGAAGGACTGATGCTGATGCTGAAGCTGAAGCTCCAATACTTTGGCCACCTGATGCAAAGAGCTGACTCATTAGAAAAGACCCTGATGCTGGGAAAGATTGAAGGCAGAAGGAGAAGGGGGTGGCAGAGGATGAGATGGTTAGATAGCATCAATGACTCAATGGACATGAATTTGAGCAAACTCCAGGAGACAGTGAAGGACAGGGAAGCCTGGCATGCTGCAGTCCATGGGGTCACGAAGAGTGAGGCACAACTGAGTAACTGAACAACAAATTGAACAACATCTCATACCTAATAACTATTCCAGATTTAGAAAACTAAAAGTTGGTGATGATCCTTTAGTCATTTGATATGCAAAGTATGTTTGGTGGAACCACAGCATCAGCATCATTTGGGAAATTATTAGAAATGTAGACTCTTGGCCCCACCCCAAACCTGCTGAAACAGAATCTGCATTTTCACAACATCCTTGAGTAGATGCACATTAAAGTCTGAGTTGCATCACTCTGGCCAAAACTCTATAACACCTAAAACTGTAAAACAACCTAAATGCTACTTTTTCAACTGTAAAATGAGAAAAAATCATATGTTAGAACTGAGTAGACAAAACCTACTTTCTTGCTTTAATGTATTTTTTGTATCAAGGGTAAATACTGCTGACACTAATGCATTATAGAACTCTTGGTAATTTAGGGAGAAGGTGGTGTGGGTTAGTGGTGGCTGCAATCACAGGCTTGGGCTGTCATACAGACATGAGTTTAAATCCCCTAGTTTTATTATTGACTAGCTGCATGAATTGGGGTAGTTCCTCATTTACAATATGGAATTGACAATAATACCCACAGGTCTTTGCAAAAATTAAATAAAGTTATGATGTTCAAGCTGGTTTTAGAAAAGGCAGAGGAACCAGAGATCAAATTGCCAACATCCGCTGGATCATGGAAAAAGCAAGAGAGTTCCAGAAAAACATCTATTTCTGCTTTATTGACTATGCCAAAGCCTTTGACTGTGTGGATCACAATCAACTGTGGAAAATTCTGAAAGAGATGGGAATACCAGACCACCTGACCTGCATCTTGAGAAATTTGTATGCAGATCAGGAAGCAACAGTTAGAACTGGACATGGAACAACAGACTGGTTCCAAATAGGAAAAGGAGTTCGTCAAGGCTGTATATTGTCACCCTGTTTATTTAACTTATATGCAGAGTACATCATGGGAAACGCTGGACTGGAAGAAACACAAGCTGGAATCAAGATTGCCGGGAGAAATATCAATAACCTCAGATATGCAGATGACACCACCCTTATGGCAGAAAGGAAGAGGAACTCAAAAGCCTCTTGATGAAAGTGAAAGTGGAGAGTGGAAAAGTTGGCTTAAAGCTCAACATTCAGAAAACGAAGATCATGGCATCCAGTGCCACCACTTCATGGGAAATAGATGGGGAAACAGTGGAAACAGTGTCAGACTTTATTTTTCTGGGCTCCAAAATCACTGCAGATGGTGACTGCAGCCATGAAATTAAAAGACGCTTACTCCTTGGAAGGAAAGTTATGACCAATCTAGATAGCATATTCAAAAGCAGAGACATTACTTTGCCAACAAAGGTTTGTCTAGTCAAGGCTATGGTTTTTCCTGTGGTCATGTATGGATGTGAGAGTTGGACTGTGAAGAAGACTGAGCGCTGAAGAATTGATGCTTTTGAAGTGTGGTGTTGGAGAAGACTCTTGAGAGTCCCTTGGACTGCAAGGAGATCCAACCAGTCCATTCTGAAGGAGATCAGCCCTGGGATTTCTTTGGAAGGAATGATGCTAAAGCTGAAACTCCAGTACTTTGGCCACCTCATGTGAAGAGTTGACTCATTGGAAAAGACCCTGATGCTGGGAGGGATTGGGGGCAGGAGGAGAAGGGGACGACAGAGGATGAGATGGCTGGATGGCATCACTGACTCGATGGATGTGAGTCTGAGTGAACTCCGGGAGTTGGTGATGGACAGGGAGGCCTAGCGTGCTGCGATTCATGGGGTCGCAAAGAATCAGACACGACTGAGCGACTGAACTGAACTGATGATTATCAAGTAGGCAGCATATACTAAGCACTCAGAGAGGATGGAGGCAGTATCTGTGAAATGATGTGAAAGGAAGGGCTTCTGAATATTTAGATTTCAAAACATGGATCTGATTGAACTACTGTGTTGCTCCACTGCTGATGTACAGAGGACCTCCATCCAGGGAGAATATGATCAGGACCTTCAGCCTTCATAGGAGAATGAAATATACTTCAATATTTTCTATTTTATTCTTCATTAATATCTGTTCTTTTTCATGCTTCTTCGGTTGCTTTTAAAAGTCTTCATTCATATGCTTAGTTTATTAATCCTTTAATGAAAGCACTTAAATTTATGAATTTTATTCTGTATGAGTTTGTTGCTGCATCTCACAAATTTTGAAATGTATTAATTTCATTAACAGTGGAAGTTTTCAGTTCTTTTTGAGAAATACTTTTTTTAAATAGAATGTTTAGTTTTCTTGCAGTTTGATACTGCTTCAGTTCAGTTCAGTCGCTCAGTCATGTCCGACTCTTTGCGACCCCATGAATCACAGCACGCCAGGCCTCCCTGTCCATGACCAATTCCTGAGTTTGAGTTCACTCAAACTCATGCCCATTGAGTCAGTGATGCCATCCAACCATCTCATCCTCTGTCGTCCCCTTCTCCTCCTGCCCCCAATCCCTCCCAGCATCAGAGTCTTTTCCAGTGAGTCAACTCTTTGCATGAGGTGGCCAAATATTGGAGTTTCAGCTTCAGCATCACTCCTTCCAATGAACACCCAGGACTGATCTCCTTTAGGATGGACTGGTTGGATCTCCTTGCAGTCCAAGGGACTCTCAAGAGTCTTCTCCAACACCACACTTCAAAAGCATCAATTCTTCAGTGCTCAGCCTTCTTCACAGTCCAACTCTTACATCCATACATGACCACAGGATAAACCATAGCCTTGACTAGATGGACCTTTGTTGCAAAGTAATATCTCTGCTTTTGAATATGCTATCTAGGTTGGTCATAAGTTTCCTTCCAAGGAGTAAGCGTCTTTTAATTTCATGGCTGCAATCATCATCTGCAGTGATTTTGGAGCCCCCCAAAATAAAGTCTGACACTGTTTCCCCATCTATTTCCCATGAAGTGATGGGACCAGATGCCATGATCTTCGTTTTCTGAATGTTGAGCTTTAAGCCAACTTTTTCACTCTCCTCTTTCACTTTCATCAAGAGACTCTTTAGTTCTTCTTCACTCTCTGCCATAAGGGTGGTGTCATCTGCATATCTGAGGTTATTGATATTTCTCCTGGCAATCTTGATTCCAGCTTGTGCTTCTTCCAGCCCAGCGTTTCTCATGATGTACTCTGCATAGAAGTTAAATAAACAGGGTGACAATATACAGCCTTGACATGCTCCTTTTCCTATTTGGAACCAGTCATTGTTCCTTGTCCAGTTCTAACTGTTGCTTCCTGACCTGCATATAGGTTTCTCAAGAGGCAGGTCAAGTGGTCTGGTTTTCTCATCTCTGTTAGTAGAGTATAAAAATCCATATGTATTTAAACAAAAAGTTATCAGTGACAGTGTTATTTCCTCTATATTTGTTTCATCAAAGTCTCAAAAAAAGGTATACTAAAGACTACTATGATTGTGATTTTTTAATGTGGAATTTTTAAGTTTACTAATTTATATATTTTAATTTTATGTTATTGAGTGCACAATGGTATCACTATATCACTGTTACAGTTTCTCTGTAATTGTACATTTTATCAACGTAAAATACACGTCTCTTTTTTTGCTGTTTTGTCTGTTATTACAACCCATTTTTCCATATTCCAGATTTTTCTTTGCCTTTCCTCTCATTTATAGCTCTTCTTTATCTTTCTACTTTAGGTATGTCTTATAAATATCAAGCAGTTTTATTAAATTTTGAGACCCAATCTGAAATATTTGTTGTTTAATGGTGGAGCTTATCCCAAAGTTGCTGTAGTAACTGGTAGCATTTGGTCTAGCTTCTATCATCTTATTTTGTATTTCTTATGATAACTCTTTTATATAGATTTACCATACTGGTTAGATTTTGGTGAAATGATCTTTATATTTAGATTATAATAATTATTATTTTTGATATTTGTATTACATTTCAAAACCATACTAAAAATCATTCATTCACTAAAATATTCATTGAGTACCTACTATATATCACATAGTTAGGACAAATTCTGCACTAAACAAAACAGATATGGTCCTTGTTTCTGGGGGATTTTTCTTAGAAGGTGAAAAGAACAATAGACAACAAATATACAGGAAAAGGTTCAGCCAGTAATAATTACTACATAGAGAAAGAAGGGTTACATACTTCAAATTGGGAGGTTAGGCAAGGTCTCTCTAAAGGACAAACATCAATTTGATGAGAAACAGCCAATAGGGTGAAGATCAGTAATGATTCTCCTGAGACTGGGGAAAGGAAAGCCCTAGTATAAAGACACTGAGATTGAAAAGTTGGTGGGTTTTTAAAAATGTATTTCTCAATTGGAGTATAATCACTTTACAATGTTGTGTTATTTCTGCTGTACAATGTGAAATCAGCCATAAGTATATATATATATATCCCCTCCCCCTCCCACCCCGCCCCATCCCACCCACTTAGTGATCACAGAACACCGAGCTGAGCTCCCTGTGTTATACAGCAGCTTCCCACTAGTTATCTGTTTCATACATGGTGGTATATTATGTCACTACTAGACTCTCAATTTGTCCCACCCTCTGAGTTGGTGAGTTTTGAAAAACTGAAAGGAGCCGGTGCATATTAAGAGAGTGAGAAAGTGATAAAAGGTGGCAGTTACCAGATAAAGTAGGACTTCATAAATCACAAGGAGTATGGCTTTTAAGTGTGATGCAAAGCTCTTATGGGTTTTAAATTGTGGGGTTTGTTTCTGTGTCTGTTTTTGCTGTGGGGAAGGAGTAACATAATACAATTTTCTTGTAAAAGCTCCCACTTCTGCTGTGTGGGAAACTATTCTAGGAGAAACAAGAGCATCAATAGGACCACAGGTGATGGAGACAGAGAGAAGACATCAGTTTCAGGGCATGTTTTGGATACTGAGATCACAGGACCTGCTGATGGTTTGAATTTGTGGTGGGTGAGTGGTAAGAACAAGAGGAGTATCCAATATTATATTTAGATTTTTATGTTTAGCAATTGGGTAGATAATGGTGCGTGTTTACTGAAATGGAAATGCCTGGTTGGGGGACAGGTTTGACAGACGGTGGAAGAATTATGAGTTCTGTTTTGACTACTTTAAATTTGACGTTCCCATTGAGTACTGATGGATGATGTCCAAGAGTCAGTTGGGTATACAAATTTAGAGTTCTGGAGAAAATTCAAAGCAGCAATAGAGATAGGTTTCATTGTATATAATTGAAGAAAGAAGGTACCTAGGCCAAAGTCCTGGGGCACTCCAACAGCAGGAGGTTATGCAATTCTATTTGCAGGATATAACATAAATTCTGGGTTTCTGCTCTATTGGTCAATCTTTTCCACCTTTCTAGGTCTGAAACAGTTTTTTTCCTCCTAATTTACACTTCTTTGTTAATTTCAATAGAAATTTGGAAAGGGGGAACATTAAATACTTAGATCCAAATAATCATCTTGAACTGGAAGTCAGTTGTAGAACAGTTTATTCTTTAGACTCAGAAAGTAAACTGAATGACTGTTACCCATACAGTAAGTGTACTAAATTGAAAGTTTCTTGAAGAAAAGCAGTTTTTTTCCCATTATCTACACAATTCAACTCTGTTGAAATCTTTCAACAGAGTATCCAAGGACAAGGAAGTCTTTCGAACACAGTTGTCTGGTTCAATCAACTATTAGTTGAATGACTATGAACTACTTCTCTTCAATAACTTTTTCTCTTCTTTAATAATAACAATAAGACAGTAATAATGGTCTAATATTACTACTAATATTAGTAATCTTTAACATACTACTCGGAGAAGGCAATGGCACCCCACTCCAGTACTCTTGCCTGGAAAATCCCATGGACAGAGGAGCCTGGTGGGCTGCAGTCCATGGGGTCGCTAAGAGTCAGACATGACTGAGCGACTTCACTTTCACTTTTCACTTTCTTGCATTGGAGAAGGAAATGGCAACCCACTCCAGTGTTCTTGCCTGGAGAATCCCAGGGACGGGGGAGCCTGGTGGGCTGCTGTCTATGGGGTAGCACAGAGTCACACGGCTGAAGCGACTTAGCAGCAGCAGCAGCAGCAACATACTACTAGTAAAAAATAATAGAATCAGTTAAAGGTATCTTTCTTCTTTGGCTTGACTACAACAATGTCTGTAAAACGTTTAGCTTAGTGCTTGGCATAGGGTAAGAGTTAACAGATAGTGATTCTCTGAGCTCCACGCTGGGCCCCAGCTATTCTGGCAGAGGCCCTCTGTGTGACAGCAGACTGTTGATGTGGTCAAAGAGGGAGCAGGGCCCAGATTCCAAAGTGTCTTGTAAACCAGAGTCAGGAATGTGTATTTTATCCTTGTGAGAGAGGAAGCTACTAGAGATTTTTGAGAAGTGAAAAAATTTGGTTTATAGCCAGAAACAGTTTTGTTCACATTTACAGCCAGAGCTTACAGATTAATGCACTACACAGAATATTTAATGAACATATATAAATATATGTAGGATGCAATGCTAACTGATGTCAGTTTCACCCCTGCTTATGTTCTTGACCGTTTTTTTATGGAAGTTCCCATGCTGCATGATTAAATGTGGAGTTAATGAGGTATTCTCCCACCCCAAACCACTCCTTGAGAGTGTCTCTACTCTTACTACTGAACAAAATAATGGAGCTTAAAATTTATACCAAAGTTAGTATTTCCAAAGAGAAATGTCCATCTTTTAGATAATTAACAGTATTTTGGTATCACCTAATTTGTTACTTAGCAAAACTTCTCATTAAATTTTCCCTAATAAAAGATCTGATCATTTCTTAGTGAACATCATCTTTTGGGATAAAAAGGGAAAAGAGAATGCCTACAAATCTCTTTGGGTGTCAATAAAGTTCACACGGGAAGTAATTATCCTATTATTCACCATACTCCTAAAGCTCTGTCTGGAAAACTGCATGCAATTTTGGGCTCTTTCTATGTTAAAAAAATAAGATTGCTAATTTGGAAAGAATCCAAAGGGTAGTAATAATGACAAAAGGCTTGGAAAACATGCCATTAAACAGAGTCTAAGAGAATGGAGCAAGAACTGCCATTCGATCAGACAACTGATGAAGGCAGAAAAGATTTTAAAATACCATGTGAAAGAAACCTCCTAAAAAAAAAAAACAGATTATTTTTCTCAGTCCAGACACTTACATTAGCAGTTTAAAAAGGAGAATTAAATTATGAGCCATCCAAAGCTACATGTTCAGTCAGAAAATGTAGTGGAAATGGGGAAAATGGTAAAATAACATCAGAGGACTCAGAATGTTGCCATGATCCTTCCAAATATCTCAGGCAATGGCTTCTTCCAAAGAACTCTTTTAAATCTAAATGCTGAGCAGGTACTGCTGCACATGAATTGACACAAATGGATAGGATGACAGTTCACTTAATATTAAAACTTTATGGTTATTTGTCTATGCTCAAATAGGAGAAAGGAGATGAACAAACATAAGATTACACTATTCGTGTCCACTGAAAAGCTATGGTTTTGGAGAGGAAATAGTATGTGTACAAATACCAAATAAAGAAGCTAGAGGAGAGGGGGACTTCCTGCATATGGAAGCAGCCAGGCTCTAAAGCTCTGAATTTGAATTCCAGTTACATATTGCTTCAAGATTCACCCCAGGGGTCTGCTGGGACAAGAAGGCCAGTCGGAATCACTTTAAAATTCTGCTACAGATACATACGGAGAAGGCAATGGCACCCCACTCCAGTACTCTTGCCTGGAGAATCCCACGGACAGAGGAGTCTGGTAGGCTGCAGTCCATGGGGTCGCTAGGAGTCGGACATGACTGAGCGACTTCACTTTCACTTTTCACTTTCATGCATTGGAGAAGGAAATGGCAACCCACTCCACTGTTCTTGCCTGGAGAATCCCAGGGACGGGGGAGCCTGGTGGGCTGCCGTCTATGGGGTTGCACAGAGTCGGACACGACTGAAGCGACTTAGCAGCAGCAGCAGCACAGATACATATACATGAATCACCTTGCTGCATACTTGACACTAACACAACGTTGTAAATCAACGATTGTTCAGTTGCTAAGTCATGTCTGACACTTTTGCACTCCGTGGACTATAGCCTGCCAGGCTCCTCTGTCCATGAGATTTTGCAGCCAAGAATACTGGAGTGGGTTGTCATTTCCTTTACCACTGAGTCAACAGGGAAACCCAAATCAACTATATTTCAATAAAAATTTTAAAAATAAAATAAAATTCAGCCTCAGAAGATATAGTTAATAGAATCCATGTGTCCTATGGGTCCGACTTCAACATTGTAAAACATTTGAATGAAGAGTAAACATAATGAATAGAATCCACTTTTCCTATGGGTGTGACTTCAACATTGTAAATCATTTGAATGAAGAGTTAACAGGTAGTCAAACATCTTGCTGTCAACCATTCAGGTGATGGTGTAGCCTTTCTTTCTTAGCTTTTCTGTCGTGATGGTCAAGTGTCAAGAAGTTAATGTGCACAAAGCTAATACCAGATTTATCAGCTAAGACTTCAGGGCCCTTTACAACCAGGCCTTCAGCTTCTTTTCTAACTCTCTTTTCTCCTTCCACCTCTTCCTCTTATGACTCTCCTCAAATTCTAACTGGGAAAATCCATTGTTCTCTAAACATACCCTTGTCCTCTCCTCCTTCTATGACAGCACCAATGGCAATGTCTACCCACACATGCTCCCCTCCTCCCCAATCTCTTTACTCATGTCCTAGTCACCTAGAAAGTCCCTGCTAAGACGCTATGACTTCCATGAGTCACCTCATGGAAGGTGACTCTCACTTAGCCCTATTCTTCCCCAGTTTTGTCTTTATACCTCAAACCTGGATGTAATGTTTATTTTCATTTCCTGCCCACTAGCCTATAAATCCCAGAGGTCAATATTATAGTAAATTAAGTACTACATTAATAATACTATATTTTACTCACTGTTATATTTTTCATACCACCTAGCAAAGTAAATTTGGGCTTCCCTCATAGCTCAGGGCTTCCCTCATAGCTCAGTCAGTGAAGAAACTGCCTGCAATGCAGGCGACCTGGGTTTGATTCCTGGATTGGGAAGATCCTCTGGAGAAGGAAATGGCAACCCACTCTAATATTCTGGCCTGGGGAATCCCATGGGCAGAGAAGCCTGGTGTGCTACAGTCCATGGGGTTGCAAGAGGCAGACATAACTGAAGGACTAAACCAACAGCCAACAAAGCAAAGTAAGTGCAACAAAGTATCCAATAAATGTCACTGGGTTAAAGTAAAAGTGAGAGGAGATGGACATTAATTGCTAAATAGCAAGAGTGAATAAATTTGCCCAGTTAGAAGATCCTCTTAAGACTATGTATACTTTTCTGAAATATGTGCTGTCTTGGGAAAATTATAAAGTTATGCATATGTATTTTATAAACTGGAAAGGGAAAAATTGAAAAAAGGAAAACATCACCATTACTCCATCTTCAGAGGTAGCCACTGATAACATTTTAATTTGTATATTCCCTCCTAGCTTTTTAAGAGAATTTTTACATAGTTGTTATTATACTCTATATATGTATCTATTTTCCCCCAAAGGTTATTAAAAGCTTTTGATAAGTACTTCTAATTACAGTATCAAATGCTATTGTTAAACCATATTTTACTTAATCGTTCCCTAATGTTGGACATAAAAGATGGTTTCCAATTTTTTTTCTAATTAAAATAATTTAATGCTGAATGCCCCTGAGCAAAAAGAATTGTTTACCCATCTTTTCAGAAAATAGTGTTTAAGGGTCATTTAAGCTATTTTTTTGCTGTAAATAATCTAGCTTGGTCTTTTAATGAGTCCCTGTATTTTTTGTTTTCCTCAGCCCTGCTGAGATAATTTCCTGTCCGTTGAATCTTTGCTGCCCTGTTGACATCAGTTATGTTCTTGGCTTTTCATACTGTCCAGGTCATTTACTCAATCCCTTTCTCTGGCTGCCTGGATACGTTCTGACAGATGCTTTCTAATGAAGCTGGACATATTCCATGTTCTCTAGTCACTAGTTCTTAATTGATAGGGATTTAGGGAAGATTTTTAAATGATTAAGTCTTACACTGACAGTCTCTTAGTTACTGTAAAATTTAAAAATAGTTTTACTTATTTTATAAATGACCTTATGTTGTAATATTTTAAATATTTAAAAGCACTTTTACATACAGGAATCAAGATTGCCGGGAGAAATATCAATAACCTCAGATATGCAGATGACACCACCCTTATGGCAGAAAGGAAGAGGAACTCAAAAGCCTCTTGATGAAAGTGAAAGAGGAGAGTGAAAAAGTTGGCTTAAAGCTCAACATTCAGAAAATGAAGATCATGGCATCTGGCCCCATCACTTCATGGGAAATACATGTGGAAACAGTGTCAGACTTTATTGTTTGGGGCTCCAAAATCACTGCAGATGGTGATTGCAGCCATGAAATTAAAAGATGCTTACTCCTTGGAAGGAAACTTATGACCAACCTAGATAGCATATTAAAAAGCAGAGATATTACTTTGCCAACAAAGGTCCATCTAGTCAAGGCTATGGTTTTTCCAGTAGTCATGTATGGATGTGAGAGTTGGACTATGAAGAAAGCTGAGCACTGAAGAATTGATGCTTTTGAACTGTGGTGTTGGAGAAGACTCTTGTGAGTCCCTTGGACAGCAAGGAGATCCAACCAGTCCATCCTAAAGGAGATCAGTCCTGGATGTTCATTGGAAGGAGTGATGCTGAAGCTGAAACTCCAGTACTTTGGCCACCTCATGCAAAGAGTTGACTCATTGGAAAAGACCCTGATGCTGGGAGGGATTGGGGGCAGGAAGAGAAGGGGATAACAGAGGATGAGATGGCTGGATGGCATCACCGACTCGATGGACATGAGTTTGAGTGAACTCCAGGAATTGGTGATGGACAGGGAGGCCTGGCGTGCTGTGATTCATGGGGTCGCAAAGAGTTGGACATGACTGAGCGACTGAACTGAACTTACATACATTAGTTTTTATAAAAATAATAAGCAAATGTTATTAGTTCTTTACAGACAAGGAATCTGGGGCTCTGAGAAATGAAAAAAATCCCCCCTCAAACCAACCATATTAGTTTTCTATTTCTGATGTAACAAATTACCACAAACCTAGCAGCTTTAAACATAACAAATTTATTATATTATAATTCTAGAAGTCTCAGTGGGCTAAAATCAAGGTGTAGCAAGGCTATATTCCTTTCTGGAGGTTCAGGGAAGAATTAGCATGCTTCCCATTTTCAGTTGCTAGATGCTGCCCGTATACCTTGGCTCATGGCCTCTTCTTTATCTTTAAAACCAACAGGCTGATTCATTTCTTATATTACATCATATCCGACACCAACTCTCCCACCTCCCTCTTTAGAAGGACCCTTGGGGTTACTTTGGTTTACTAAAATACTCCAGGATAAGCTCCTTACCTTAAAATTCTTGTCTAAATCACATCTACTAGGTTATTTGTTTTTGTTTGTCATGTAAGCTTACATATTCATAGATTTTGAGGATTAGAATACAGATATTTCTGAGGGGCAATTAATCCACCTAATACAACTACTCACATCAGAAGTAAAAGCTATAGACTTAATGTGATATTGCTACATTATATTAAGCAAAGTGAATAGAGAGCCCCACAATTTAATGACCACAAAAGCTACAATCCATACACCTACACAGAAAATCATTCTTAAGCAAGGGCATATTTGTAACACAAGTGTAGGTTACATGTGCCATACATTAATGTATTTGCCCAACTTAAAATGTATATTTAATCAATTTGGATAACTCCTTTTCCTATTGTATGGTAAATCTGAAACTGCTGTGTCTCTAAATGTACACAATAAAGGATTAAAAAAAATTACATCCTAATAGTAGTCATGCTTACTGCTCACACGTTGGTGTGGGTTAATTAGTATAATTAGTCTTATGTATATAAGACTGCCCAAAATGTCCCTGACAGCTAAAAAGCAACCAGCCACATAAATGCCTAGTGGACAACTTTGCATGTAACAACAGCCAGGCAACTGGTGATTTACTTTTTTGCATGGCTGTCAGAAAAACACAAAATCTGGCACTTCAGATCTCACTTTTTGAAATAAAGACCAATTATAATACAATTCTACATTAACTTGGCTTTCATCTGAGAATTTTGCTTTATTGGGTGTTTGGATAATAAATATAAGGTTACTTCTTATTGAGTGAACACCACTATGACTAATGTTAAATGGAAATCATTACATAGCTTGTTGTATATAAGGTCTCTTGCTCTGGGTGTGTGTGTGTGTGTATATATATATATAAATCTGTGTGGGCTTCTCTTTTTGCAATATGAATTCTTGGGAATGGGGATCTTTTCTCTCACATTGTCAGGCCACAAATAGGGGATTACAGTTGCTACATAATTTCACTTTGAAGGCATCAACCACCCATAGTTTATGGGAAAGCCAAAAGGAAACATGATGGATAAAGTCTTAAATATAAAGTGACATGAATGATAATTAAAAAGTAATTCTTCATATTAAGTCTGTTGCTTTAATTGTTTTCATATACCAAACTTTGGAAAAAATATTTTCAAGAGCTCTTATATCTTTACCACTTAAAAACTAATATCTACTGAAACTAACTTAAGATTCACATAATCTTTGTTATATTTATAAAGTCAAACCCTTAACAAAAGGTACAGTCAGTCATAAATAACAGACCATTTGCAAAGTCTCTTCCCTTAAAAAGTTTTGGAGTAATTTCCCTTGAAAAGTTTTGGAGATAAATTTCTAAAGAGAATTTCTCTTTCCCAAGCAACTTAGATAATTCTGGTTGTTTTTTAAAAATTGCTTACAATTGAATATCTAAAAATGAAAATATTTTTTTTTTACTTAATGGAATATCAGAGGAGAATTATTATCAAGTATATACATACCTAGCATAAAGAATATATAGTGATAAAGGGAAGTACATACAACTAAATATGATATTTTCATATTTGGAACAGGTGGACCTTTCAAAAAAAAGGTTCCTAATTATTCCTATACTGTTGAAATTATTTTAATTTTGCATTTCAGCAGATATACTTGTATGCTGGAAACAGGTGTTCATCAAAAGACGGTGATAAAGAGACACTGCATTCGGGGCTTGGAGCCTAGCCTGCATGGTGTGATGACAGATAAATTAGAAAAATCCTGCTAAACATCTCTACACTTCAGAAGGAGATTACACCTTTTTAAAAAGGCAAAACATGTGGTTCAATTACTTATTGTCTTGGCATGTGGTTATGATGAAAGACGGAGTCTTAAACATCAATAGAGCTAAACTAACATCCCAGATGGGCTTCAGAAGAGGGGACTCCTGCAGCAATCCACCTGCACAAAAAGCAACTGGGAAAAAAAAAATTAAAGAAATGCGTTTCTTCCCCTCCCCTGTTTAATTTGTTTCTTTATATTAAATAGCCATTTAATGACTAACATGAGCTTTGGGGAAAAAATAAGAGCAAAGAACCTTAATATAAATGTATTTTCTGGGAGATCCAGCAGAAGATGAGGTAGACTTAATTGCAGCTCTCTGAAGAATGACATGCAATTCTCACATGGGTCCTAGAGTTGTAACAGCTAATCACCAAGCTCAGGAGAGGAAAGGCAATGTAGATTTGCACAATGCATAGGACTACAGAGACAACATGTGGTGTGACCTTAGGTAAACAACAGAACCTGTCTGGGTCTCACATTTTTACATACACAAATTATTGAATTTGTGGTTCCATTTGGTCTCATGCTGCTACAATCTGAATATAATCTTCCCTTCAGTTTGAAAACATACAAAGTAAATGCCACTGGGGGGCAAACAACATAGAGAGAAACTTGGTGGAGACCAGCATTTTTCCACAAGGCATTTCTACATTCAGACATTACTAGAATACCCCAACAGTCCTTCAGGTGTTCAGTACTCTGATATAAATTGGTCCAAAATTAGTAATCAGGTATAGGGATTAAAGGAAGAGAAATAAGAGGATAAAGAGGAAAATTATAATCTATGAATTGCATGCATTATACAAATTTCACATTGAACTCAAACCAAAGCTCTTCAAAGTAAATATTACTAATCCATTGTACCTAAAGCTAAAATAATGATCACCAGCACCTATTGAGCCAGAATCAGGCTAAGCATCTTTCATTTAACATTTATTGGAATTCTATTAGGTAAATTCAGAAATAACACCATTTATTTGCCACTACTGTCCTCTCAAATACCAAAATAAATGTAATCTTATGAGCAAGCCTTGCAAATATGCTCTGAACTATGTTAAGGGATTTGCCAAGCTTTATTTAATCTTTGTGACAATGCCATGAGTTGATGGGTTGTTATGTCTCTATTTAACAAATGAGGAAACTGAGGCTTAAAGAGGCAGAAAAAATTTCCCAAGATCAAACAGTAAATGACAGAGCCAAGAAGATGGAGGAAAATCTTATAATTTCTGTGGTGGTGGTGGTTTAGTCACTAAGTTGGGTCCGACTCCTGTGACCCCATGGACTGTAGCCTGCCAGGCACTTCTCTCCAGGCAAGAATACTGGAGTGAGTTGCCATTGCCTTCTCCAGGGGATCTTCCCGATCCAGGAATCAAACCTGGGTCTTCTACCTTGCAGGCAGATTCTTTACTGACTGAGCTATGAGGGAAGATAGTAAACTGCTATTAAAGGCTCAAAGAGATTTACTAATATAAGATCACAAAGTTAAATAGTAATCAACAGAGGTGGGAATCCCAGTTTATCATACTCCCAAGTTGTCCTTTTTTTAATTTTTCTGACCAGTGTCAAAACTGAACAGCATCTAGCCACTTTCAATAAATACATGTTCAGTGTTTATGATATTCAATGTACAGTGCCAGGCTTGATAAGATTTAAAGAAGCAAGCATCATTCTCCCTAACCCAACAAGGTTTACTAGTACCTTGGGGAAATCAAACAACCACTTATGAAACATTTCAGAAAAACAGTAAGAGGGCACAGGTAAGAGTCAAAAGAATCTGTAGATGCAATATGTGCTGAAGGACAACAGAGAGAGAGAACTCACGTGGGGTGAGACACTGAGACAAATCATGAGGGAGTGTGAGGACTGGCAGGACTTGTGAAGACTGGGATAGAGGGAGAGCAAGATGACCATTTGACTGGAATAGTCTTGGATGTTCCCTGGAAGCAAAGACCAAGAACAGAGAATGAACATGGTAAGGGATTGTCTTAACATGAAAGAGTTGGTGATTCAGTTAGGAAGCTATATTGGGACCATATTTTAGAATCTGAGTGCTAAATTTGGCTTGCAAACATTCAGAACTCCTAAGCAGCAGGGTGATACGATTTACCTCGGATGATGAAGACTACACCATCGTTGCTGTCTCTTGGGGAAAAAAATCTTGAGGGAAGAAAAGAATGGGTTCTTCTTAGTATAAAGACTGGTGATAGAGGAATTTCTGGCCCAATTTAAAGGTTCTTTTGCTGTTGTTGTTTTAAATATAATAAATATATATAGTAAAAAAAATTAGAAAATATGGTATAAAGAGAGCAAAAAACACCCATGATCCTACCACTCAGAAATCATCATTATTAATGCTTGGGTGCATTTCAATTTAATAATTCAATAAATATTTATTGAACACCTATTATCTGCCAGATACCACTCTAGGTGCAAAGTCTACAGCAGTGAAGAAATAAACTCCCAAATTACCACCTTATTAATCTTCCATATAGATATGAAATAGATGTGAAATAAGGTACACTTTTTAAAATCTGGTTTTTCCTTATTTTTAAGTTGAGCTTAAGAGAATTCCAGAAAAACATCTACTCCTGCTTCACTGACTACACTAAAGCTTTTGGCTGTGTAGATCACAACAAACTGTGAAAAATTCTGAAATAGATGGGAATACCAGACCACCTGATCTGCCTCCTGAGAAACCTATATGCAGGTCAAGAAGCAACAGTTAGAACCAGACATGGAACTAACTTAACTGGTTCCAAATTGGGAAAGGAGTATGCCAAGGCTGTATATTGTCATCCTGCTTATTTAACGTATGTGCAGAGTACATCCTATGAAATGCCAGGCTGGATGAAGCACAAGCTGGAATCAAGATTGCCAGGAGAAATATCAATAACCTCAGATATGCAGATGACACCACCCTTCTGGCAGAAAGTGAAGAGGAACTAAAAAGCCTCTTGATGAAAGTGAAAGAGGAGAGTTAAAAAGTTGGCTTAAAACTCAACATTCAAAAAACAAAGATCATGGAATCTGGTCCCATCACTTCATGGCAAATAGATGGCAAAACAATGGAAACAGTGACAGACTTAATTTTCTTGGGCTCCAAAATCACCGCAGATGGTGACTGCAGCCATGAAATTAAAAGACACTTTCTCCTTGGAAAAAAACTATGACCAAACTAGACAGCATATTAAAAAGCAAAGGTATGACTTTGACGACAAAGGTCCATCTAGCCAAATTCAGTTCAGTTCAGTTCAGTCACTCAGTAGTGTCCGACTCTGCGACCTCATGAATCGCAGCACGCCACGCCTCCCTGTCCATCACCATCTCCCGGAGTTCACTCAACACACATCCATCGAGTCAGTGATGCCATCCAGCCATCTCATCCTCTGTCATCCCCTGGTCCTCCTGCCCCCAATCCCTCCCAGCATCAGAGTCTTTTCCAATGAGTCAACTCTTTGCATGAGGTGGCCAAAGTACTGGAGTTTCAGCTTCGGCATCATTCCTTCCAAAGAACACCCAGGACTGATCTCCTTTAGGATGGATTGGTTGGATCTCCTTGCAGTCCAAGAGACTTTCAAGAGTCTTCTCCAACACCACAGTTCAAAAGCATCAATTCTTCAGCACTCAGCTTTCTTCACAGTCCAACTCTCACATCCATACATGACCACTGGAAAAACCATAGCCTTGACTAGATGGACCTTTGTTGGCAAAGTAATGTCTCTGCTTAAGCTATGGTTTTTTCAGTAGTCATGTATGGATGTGAGAGTTGGACCACAAAGAAAACTGAGCACCAAAGAATTGATGCTTTTGAACTGTGGTGTTGGAGAAGACTCTTGAGAGTCCCTTGGACTACAAGGAGATCAAACCAGTCCATCCTAAAGGAAATCAGTCCTGAACATTTATTGGAAGGACTGATGCTGAAGCTCCAATACTTTGGCTTTCTGATGCGAAGAATTGATTCATTGGAAAAGACCCTGATGCAGGAAAAGATTGAAGGCAGGAAGAGAAGAGAATAACAGAGGATGAGATTGTTGGATGGCATCACCTACTCAATGGATAAGAGTTTAAGCAAGCTCCAGGAGTGGGTGATGGACAGGGAAGCCTGGCATGGTGCAGTCCATGGGGTAACAAAGAGTTGGACACGACTAAGCAACTGAACTAAGAAATTTAAAATTCTATTTATAAGTTTGGAGATGTCAGAAATCATTTCTAAGGGAATTTTGGTAATGCTCAATCACATTTGCAGATAATTAAACACCTTCAAACATTTAACACTCTATTTGTACACTTAATATATAGATATGTTTTTAGGTACTTCAGTTACCTGATTCAACAAACCTAACTTTTCTAGGTGCAGAAATAAAAATTTCAATGTTTACATTTAAAAATATAATTGTTATTTTAGTTGCAAATATGGTGCTTAGATTTCAACTTAAAATGCAAATCTAAAACACTTACTCAATTTAACATATAAAATTAACCACCAACTCAATGGACATGAGTCTGAGTAGACTCTGGAAGTTGGTGATGGACAGGGAAGCCTGACATGCTGCAGTCCATGGGGTCCCAGAGAGTTGGAGACGACTGAGCAACTGAACTGAACTGAACCATCTGATACATTTAAATTGGAGTTACAAGTTATAATAGACCCAAGTTAATCAATTTTGAATTGACTCTAATACAGCAAGTTAATTTCAATACTTCCAAATATATAAGATACTAAATATGTACATGTAACTTGTAAACACAAAAATATTTATATATTATAGTTTTGATTCTTTTTGCCCCTTCATATTTAATTATAATTTTCCTGGGGTTGAAATAGGTATAATAAGGGATAACAATTTCCATGGAAATTAACTGGGGTTACTGAATCTTTCTAGACTGAAAATTATGAACCCTCTTATTCTGGTAACTGAGATTATTTTTATAACCAGAGTTCTTGGCTTAATATGAGAGCCAGGCCATGCCTGTTGACATCCAGAATGAGTCCTCTTGCTTATTCTGGTTACCAGATTGTGTCCCCCTCTATAGCCATTATTTACAATTTAAAAATTGAATTATAAAATTTAACTGCTCTTGTTGTTCACACATCACTGAACTCAAGTTTGATATGCTATCTGTTTGGTTATTTTCTCTATTATTATTATATTACTTTCTTCATTCTTTATTCTTTTTATTTATTTATTTTTTTTTGGCGGGGGGCATCTTGCACCATGCTTATTTTGTCCTATACTTGTTTCCCTGGTAATATGGAAAATATTCTGTTTGAATCTTTCTAGTGACTAAGTTTAACACAGACACATACATGCACATTTTTTTTCCCATAGTGAAACAGCATCTAATGACTCCTGAATTAGATAAGAAATAGCACGCTTCACTTCTTCCTTGTCCTTCACTCAACCATTTCCCAACTTTTTTGTTAACTAGCATTCTGGGTTCAGATAGTAATAGCAGTAGTTATAGCAGTAGCATAGTCTATGTACTTAACAATCTCTACATGTTATTGGTGATAGAATGGAAACCTGCAGGGCAGGGAGGAAAGATGCATATGCTCCATTAAACATTTTGCCAAGAAGGCCATTTTTAGTTTCTTCATATGTTTGCCAAATTACTTTCCAGGAGAGTTGCACTAATACACAACCTCACCAACCATTCAGTGAGAGTACCCATCTCATTACATTCTAAAAAACTTATCATTACTTTAGGAACTTTTATCTATTTGATAGATAGAAATGACATTTGGTCATTATTTTCATTTTTTTTATCTAGGGGAAAATTGTTGTTAGGAACTACAATTCTAGTGATCTTCTTCTGATGAAGTGCAATTACTCATGAAGGAACCCTCATAAATTGAATAGGTTTGATTCAGGATCTTGCCTGAAATGTTACTAATTAATTTCCTAAGTGACTATTTTATAATCTTTTCTACCACGTATTTTCTGGGCATGTAGACCCAGAATAAAAATGTCCAATGAGTGACAGTTGTCTTTAATACCACGAATCCCTGTACTCACTCTTAGCCATTGAACTCGGGCATTGTGCTATATGAATTCTCATAAAGTAAATAAATTAATCAGTAAATTCATGTTAATAGAAAACCATAGTCACAATAACTAATTTGTAAAACTTGTGGTATTGGCAAATATTATGATAAGATATATTAACCCAATAGGGTTCTGCAAACAAGTTCTGATTTGCAGAACTAACCAACACAATACCAGTAATATCACATGAAATATTCACATTAGAAATGTTGACTGAAGTGATTGAAAGTCATTCACTTAAAACTAATAAGTAAGCACACATATTCCTGATAATACTGAATGCTGCTGCTGCTGCTAAGTCGCTTCAGTCATGTCCGACTCTGTGCAACCCCAGAGACGGCAGCCCACCAGGCTCCCCTGTCCCTGGGATTCTCCAGGCAAGAACACTGGAGTGGGTTGCCATTTCCTTCTCCAATGCGTGAAAGTGAAGTCGTTCAGTTGTGTCCGACTCTTTGTGACCCCATGGACTGCAGCCCACTAGGCTCCTCCATCCATGGGATTTTCCAGGCAAGAGTACTGGAGTGGGGTGCCATCGCCTTCTCCATAATACTGGATAGTCATATCCAATTTAGCAGTGTTCCTTGATATTCTTCATCAACAGAATAAAAATTAGCTACCAATTTCACTGACAGAGTAACGTATATATTTCTATGTGAATGGTAAAACCAGGAACAGCATTTCAAACAAGAGGAACAGCATGAGCAAACACATGAAGGCCATGGGGACTGAGGTGGACTCAAGCTAGTCTTAGTTACTGTAAGACTTGAGGTGTATATGAGACCTCTTGCAAGGGCAAACTTCATTCTGATAGCTTCTACTACAGTATCATGTTTTTAACTTTTAAACTTGGTTTGGACAAGAATTCCAAAGAGAGGAAAGATATCATGAAGTAACTTACCAAGAAACTATTCAGATGTGGTTAAGTGAAGGCTGCAACATATTTACCACATGTAAGAAAGTTTCACAGACATTCATTCACTTACTTTAAATCAGGTTGACTACACAACAATTTAGATAATATTTTACAAATATTCTCTGGTAATTAGTAAAGCTAATGAGAACTGAAATTAATGGCATTTTTGACAGGCACATATATTACCTCATTTTATTTTCAAAACAACTTATGAAGTCATTTTTCTGATGATATCTCTTTTATAGATGTGAACTTAACCAAGGTCATGCAGCTAAAAAGTCAAAGACTCAAGAATTGAACCCAAGTTGTTGAATTCCAAAGCCCATGTTTTTAATCATTACTCTGAAGATAACAGTGATAACTTCAGGACATCACAAAGATATTTTGACATTGAGCCCGAAATGTCTAAAACCTGTCTCTGTGTTTACTTTGTTATCAATTGGAGCTGAACATAAAAAGTTACTTGTGCTTAAAAAAAAGCTTTCAGTCTTGCTGTTCTCACTCTTCCTTCGCCACTCCATCCAAGATCAAGGTCACTGTGCTGAATTTGTGGTCCAACAATCACTTTCAATTCATGACCACAAATTATAATGTCCAAAATGCAGAAATATGACTGCATGGCCAAAGCTTCTAGAAAGGGAATTCTTATTCTAACACAAATACCTGTAATAATGGCAGAAGCAAGCAGAAAATGATGGGTAAAATAAATTGCTTTTTTTGTATAAATATTATTTTTTCAAGGTCTTGTCAGTATAAAAGCCCCTTTTTCAAATCACTAAAGTAGTCACTTTACCCTCTTTTTAATTTTGCCCTTTCAGTCCTTCTCCTCCTACTTAATCAAAAGTCAAAGTTAGAAAACCACCTAAATTAACCCCTTTCCCATGACATTATCATTTCCAGTTTCCAGGAGTTATTAAGCAACCCTAAATCCAGACTGCAATGATAAAAGAGGAGGAAGAGAAGGCATAGTAAATTAGAGACAACAGATATGAGGGGAAATGCCACTGAGGTGACAAATGCTGCACATTGGCAGACAGATACTGATTTCCTTATTCCATAAAGAGCTCTTCAAGCCCACAAGAATAACATTGATGGCCCAATAGAGAGACTAGCAAAGGACATAAACAGGCTGTTCACATCAAAAGAAAACGACGTAATCTTTATCTTGAATCATTTGAAAAGATATTCAACCTCAGTCATAAGTAAACAAATGCAAATTAATATAATAAGATACAGTACAAACTTTCAGATTGGGAAGGGGGAAGCAAAGCTGGTTATGGGCAAGAAGTCACATTCATACATCATATTTGGAGCACCACTTAATATTTATCCAAAAACTTCTAGAAATATATCCTATAGGTGCATCTGGCCCAGAGATACATACTCAGGGATATTACAGCAGCAATTCTAAAAGTCAATTCCTGGAAGCAACCCAAATGTCCTTTAGTTTATACCAAATGTGGTTAAAATACCTCTGGAGGTCCACACAGAGAACTGGTCAATGAGGGGAGCTAAAGAGACGGACCAGGGTGAGGAGCGGAACGGTGAGCTATTTTCACTATATAGATCGCTGTACTTATTTTTAAAAAAAGAACGTATATTAAAAATAAACCCACTAAGACAAACATTTAAAAGATGCTTTTGGAATTTTGGAAGAGAAAACCAAAGAAAAGCAGCCATAAAATTTTCAATTTCTTCCACAAAACAAAAAGTTCCAAGGATTATGAGGACACAATCAGATAGGACTCTCTGGAAATAAGGCCTAGGATTATATACTAAATTCATGTACTTGTTCTGTTTTCATATTTCTGTGTGATATCTTCCTAAAGGAGGACAAGTTTAGTTGTTGTCACTTCACCATTGCAACGTCAGAATTTAACACATAATGGTAAAAGAAATAGTTCAAGTCATTAGCTAACCAAATCACGAGCATTCTTTAAGCTGGTTTCCATATAACCAATAATTATTTTTCTATTCTCAAAAAACTAAACTTTCAAAACCTTGGTGAAAGCTGGCCACTATAAGGTCATGACATCTAAAACATCATGTTTGTATCTCTATTACTATGCAACATCAGACTAATGGTCTTATAAATTCCTAGTGTTTGCCAAACACATTACATGGAAGATCACAGTGTTAATTTGGAAAGGGAAACAGTTTCATGGCATCTAAAGGACTGAAAAAATTACCTCTAATCCTTTTGGGAATCAAAGAGGCAATAAAGTGAAATTGAGTGCAGAAAGACTCACATTGTAAATCCATTTACTACCAAGCCTTGTTTACTCAAGGATTTATTTGTGCCAGTAAATAGTCACCAAAGCTTAATAGCATGACTTTACCAGAATTTTCTTTAAAGAAGTGTCTGATATTTTTTCACAAATAGTGTTCAGCTGATTAAAGCCTAATTACACACATTGAATTAAAGGTGTGAGTACATAATAAAATGTTCTAGCTAAAAGGAATCTGTGCTGGTGTTTGATTTCCAGCTAGTAATTTGGCTGGAATAAAATGGAAACAAGAAAGCAGAATTGTTTAAAAGATACAGCTTTATGACAACACACATTTCTAAAACTGGAAAAAGAAATAGACAAATATATGGCGTACTTTCCAAATGGAACGTGCTGAAATCTAAAACAGCCTTTTCTATTCCCAACATTTATAATAATAATAATAATAATATAAGCCACACTCACAGAGGCCAACAGCCAGAAAAAAACATATTTCCATTTTAACGCCTTTAGATGATCAAAGCATCAGCTTAATATAATCAGCTGAAATCCATTTACTCGCGAGCTTGCCACTGTGCCCAGGGACTGCCTTCCCTTCCAGCCCTATCTATTCTGGAACAGGTGCTATACTAGTAAATTAATTAGTCTGTGGAGAAGCACCTTGTTCTCCATCTCTGCAGGCCTCTTGTGGGTCAGGGCCTTGAAGATTTCACCATCTGGGCAGAGTTTCCCCCAGAGAAACAATCAAAGCCTACAGATTGCAGCCTACAGAGGAAGGTTCAGATGACAATTAACCTTATTAGGTCTCATTTTTTACAGTTTATAGTGTGTCAACATGTTGGCGCCATAAATAATCTGCTACATCAAATAGGTGGAGAGAAATGGTTTCTCCCCTTATTAAAAGTTATAAAGCCTTCCAGAAAAGAAGTATAGTATTTAAGGGAATGGTATCATTTACAAGCATCTAAATGTTAGGATTACTGAGTAGGAAGCTAGATTTCAAAGTTTGTGAAAGAAAAAAAAAACCTATCATCCATTTCTTTTAGATGCAAATTCTGAGAGAGAGGAACTTCATTTTTTTCCTTTTCTATGTCTTCCAAATTTTTCTCTCAGGAAAAATATATATGGTTCCTATATATATGGTTTTATAACATTTGGCTAACTTAAATACATGTTTCTTCTCAAAAATTGTATTTTTTCTCCTGTTCCCCCAACCACAGTTATGCATATATGATCCTGTTGTCTGGAAAATACAAAATAAAACCAGTCAAGACAATTAGCATCTATAATTTGTCACAAAATCAACAAATCTTTAAGCCTACATTTTTAGTCAGAGTAAGTTTAATTAAACACTTCACAAATGGCTTTGCTGCCTGATACACAAAAAAAGTCCCACTTTTTTTCAAGTCTTCAGGGCTTCACTGGTGGTTCAGATGGTAAAGAATCTGCCTGCAAAGCAGGAGTCCTGGGTTCAATCCTTGGGTTGGGAGGATCCCATGGAGAAGGAAATAGCTACCATTCTAGTGTTCTTGCCTGGAGAATTCCATGGACAGAGGAGCCTTGTGGGTATGGCAAAGAGTCGAACAGGATTGAGCAACTAACGCTTAAGCCTTTAAGCATAATTTAAATAGAGTTTACTAACAGATCATCACAAATTCTTGGGAGAAGACTCTAAGAGTTCTTATTTACAGGTCTATCCCTTTGTATTTGATAGGGTACTGGGCCCCACTAGCTCCTTAAATTCTATGACATGATTCCCAGTTAAGATTTTAAACTTGGGATAGATACCTTCCCTATTGGCTTCTCCTTCTTTTGCAGCTTCCTTAGACAGCTCCAGTGGGGCCTCACGAGTTACCACTGGGTTAATGACGTGTTTGGAAGCTCACTGACAGTGCAAGCAGCTTTGTCTTCTCATGTATCCTGTGTTGATTCACGTGTAAGCTGACAATATTTGCAAACTTGAACTGTTTGACATTAAAGACCAGGAAACTCATTTGATTCTGCCTAAAGATAGTTCTGTGGGATTAGAACTGATGGAAAGGGAAAAATAACCTTCAGGAAATGTAGATTTTATAGCTTAAAAAGTAGCAGCAGACTTGATATCGCCATTCTATTTAAAACAAATTTCCTTGGGAGTTACTTCTGGAATTCAGATATAAAGTATTTAGCTTGGAATTTGTCCAGTCACAGCATAATGCTTATATTTGGGACATGCAAAAATGAAGTTGGAGACAATGAAAACTTCACTTGCCCTTCTAGTTTTGGTTAGAAGAAAATCTAAAAAATAATGAGCAAGAACAGAGAAATATGTGTATGAGCATTCATATTCAGTATATGTCCTTCTGTTGTTAAATACATATTTGCCATATCAATTAGTAATATTAGCTTATATCTAACTTATTACAACTATCTTTGGTCATGATATACTATAGTGATTCTATTTTTACAAGTGCAGTTGTGATAGGAAGTTCAGTGTCATTTATTAGCAAATATAAAAAGAACTTGAAGCTGGGATGGACCATGAAGTTTAAGGTATCTATCTAGGTATCAAAGAAAGCCTCTGACAAAACAGTGCCCTCTAGTGGATATACAAACTCCTGGAGTCAAACCAATTCTCTCACATGGAATCTGGTCATGAGTTGGAAATCTGGGCACATAAAGACGTCATATTATTACTGGACACTAAGAAAAATAAATTTACCAGTAGTCATGTATAAATGTGAGAGTTGGACCATAAAGAAGGCTGAGTGTCGAAGAATTGATGCTCTTGAACTGTGGTGTTTCAGAAGACTCTTGCGAGTCCCTTGGACTGCAAGGAGATCAAACCAGTCAGTCCTAAAGGAAATCAACCCTGAATATTCATTGGAAGGACTGATGCTGAAACTGAAGCTCCAATACTTTGGCCACCTGATGAGAAGAGCCAACTCACTGGAAAAGCCCCTGATGCTGGGAAAGACTGAAGGCAGGAGGAGAAAGGGATGACAGAGGATGGGATGGTTGGATGGCATCATCAACTCAATGGGCATGAGTTTGAGCAAGCTCTGGGAGTTGGTGATGGATAGCGAAGCCTGGTGTGCTGCAGTCCATGGGGTCACAAAGAGTCAGACATGACGGAGCGAATGAACGGAACTGAAGAAAAAGAAGAGCCACAGTTAGGGTAACTGCAGAGACAAGATGAGCATGCTCCATTCATATGGCAAGCACTACTGAGGGCCCGCCATGAGCCAGCCCTGGTGCTATATGTATGGGATACAAAGAAGACTGAACAGAACGCCTGCCCTCAAGCAGCTCATGGACTTACATAATCACATTTGAGAAAAGCAAGTAGTACAGGGGGAAGAGAAATAAAAATCTGGAAAGTGAGGCTGGGTCTCCAAAAGCGAAAAAAGTGGACATTTTCATGTGGCTCTTCTTAAAAATTGCATGGAAGTAGTTCTTGCATAGCTATGATTGGTCCACCCAAAAAATGATCTGTCAAAGCTAGCAGAAGACAAAACTAGATAAACTCTGTTCCCTAGAATCCAGGACCTTTTTGCACCACTATCATTTAGAAAGACTGGAAGAGCTTTCTGAAGATCTTTCTGTAAGATATACCAGAAAGGTCAAAGTTTCTGCAGTTGTTTGAGTACTCAGGAGTAGGAAGTTTGGAGGGAAACATTTCAGAGGTCACTATGTTCCTTAAGACACTTTCCCATGCACTTCCTGGTAGGAATATATTAGAGTCCCATGGTGTGTAGGCACGAGAGGATCAAGCCCAAATGGCACTTGTGTGCAAGATCACTACTTGGGGCTTCAAATAAACAATGCAAGGGTGAATATGTCTCTTTCAGCATTAATTGCATTCTATTTTCACCTTAAACCCTAAAATGTTCATCATATTAAATGTACCTGATGCTGTGTTGCATACACATATTACCATCGAGTCATAAATGCTATGGCATTACCAGGCAAATGGAAGCAAAGGAGTTGATTTGTTAAACTATCAAGCACAGATCCAACAGAATCAAAAAGAAGAAAAATGACAGATGTAACTGGTGAAGGTTTCTTCTATGATCCTCGATGATAAAAAACTTTCTTTATTCCCTGGTTTGAATAATCATCCCATTTCCTATGTGATGCCACTGAACCCTAGACATATTTCCATCACAAAATATGTTACACTATGATGCACTCTGTTTATATACTTGTCACCTTTCACTAGATATATTTCTCAAACCTCTTGAAAGTCAGAAACCATGTTTTTGCCATTATATCTCCAGTTCCCTATTGTTCCTTGAACAACACTTAGCACAAAATAGTCACTCAATATTTCTAGTTGGGTTACTACTCAAAATATGTAATACTCTGTAAGGACTATATTATATCATTACCCAGATTTCACAGAATAAGAAGTATAAGAAGATAGTTTACAGATAAGAAAATTTCAAATGGAAAGATTATAATTGCTAATAGAATAAAAAAACTTTTGAAAGTCCCATTAGAAACACCAAATACACAAAAATAAATGAAAAATAAGAAAACCCATTGCTGGTAGGACTGTGAAGAATCTGGCATATATAAGAGTGTACATTACTGTGAGAATGTGGCTCAACTCCAGTCTAGACAAGCATTGTTCCGATTCTTGATCTAGGAATTTTATTTGGGGATATTATACAACAGTGAAGACTCCAAAAAGAGACATATGGGGGTGTTCTTCTCAATATCTCTTGGAGTAACAAAACAAAGTAAAAAATAAAGGAAGAAGGCTTGTAGAAAGAAAAGCTGTAGAGGGAAATTTTTAAATGACAAGGGTGAATGGAAGGAAGAAAACAAGGAAAGGAGAGAGAGGGAGATAAAGAAAACTGGAAATAAATTGTCAAGAATAAGGAATAGAAAAGAAAACTGATATTACAACATAAGGAGACACTATACAATCAGTTAAGAGATAAACATGTATAGGACTTCCCTGGTGGTCCAGTGGCTTAAGACTGCCTGCCAAGGCAGGTTTGATCCCTGGAAGATCCCACATGTCGTGGGGCAACTAAGCCACAGCTACCAAGCCCACATACCCTAGAGCCTATGCGTCACACCAAGAGAAGCCACCACAATGAGAAACCCACATGTAGCAGCTAGAGAGTAGCCCCCGACTTGCTGTAACTAGAGAAAGCAGCAATGAGCAGCCCCAAAAATCAATGAAACGATAAACATATATTGGACAAGTGTATAAAGGATATATATCATACACACATATATATATGTATGCTTAGTCACTCAGTCATGTCCAACTCTTTGCAACCCCATGGACTATAGCCTGCCAGGCTTCTCTGTCCATAGGATTCTCCAGACAAGAATACTGGAGTGTGTTGCCATTCCCTTCTCCAGGGGATCTTCCTGACCTAGGGGTCAAACTCAGGTCTCCTGCATTGCAGGCAGATTCTTTATCATCTGAGCCATCAGGGAAGCACAAAGCTCCTAATACATATTTATAAATTAATTTATTAGGCATTATTGGTCAGGCATTGTGCTAGGTTATCAGTATATTTAATACCTAGGACAAGCCTGCCTGGAAAGTTACTTTGTACAATGTCTCACAGCTCAAATTTGCAAAAATAAACTTATTTCAAAAAAAGGGAAAAAATCTAAGTATCATCATAAAAATACACTTTATATAGCAAAAGATAATTTTTAGTGATATAAACACTTAGAATTCAAAATTCATTTTTTAATTCCAACCACCAGAAACAATAAATATTAATAACAGCTTCTGATTTGGCTGGCATCCTACCCAGAGTTAGGGTATGGATAATGGTCTACTATCTAAAAAGGACTTTGACAAGGAAAGGTACTGTTACTCTCTTAAATAAACAAATGCATTTGGGGGGAAATTGAGGGAAGGTGTTGACAAGACCTTAGCCTTCATTTCAGAAAGTTTTCCTGTCTATACCATCAGAGAGAAGCCCCAAATGTCTCCATTAACCTCTGATCATAGCATGAGGTGAAGGGAATCATGCGAACTGAGAATATTTAAATATTCTCTCTGCATAAAAGCTGTTTAGCTGCTGGAATCATTTTCTCTCACTGTCCCTGAGCTAAAGAAGTGGACCGATCAGCAGGGGAGGTGAACAGATGCAGCTGGAGAGGAAGGGAGGCTTGGGGGAATCATATTTGAGCAGCCGTGGGGAATTAGATGCCACAGGGGAGAGTTTACAGAAGCAGTTAGAAGAATGGATCCACAGAGGGAAGGGCTCAGCGAGGCAAAAGCAAGAGACAAGATGCACTCAGAGACACTCACAGCTTGTGATACTCCCTAAATGCCCACAGAGAGTTAGGAAGACCCTTACTTCTAAGGGGGACTTAGGTAATTTCCCCCTTCCCATTTCAGCCTATAGAAAAAATTAATACACATTTCAGTCTTCCATCTGCCCCTTTGAACCTTCATGGCCTCTGTGATCAAGGCTCTCCCAAGACATATATCCACACTGGCAATTCTTCTATTGCATCCTCATTTCCCAAAGGGTAAAGCCATTCATCTATATTAGGCCTTAACTATGAAAAAAAAGGGGATGCTCACTACTGTTATTCTCTCTAAGTGGTAGCTGGGACTCACTCTCCCCTTCTCACCTTCCACAGGTGAATGCTACCTCCTGCTTCCTATCATTCAGGAAAATCCAAATGACCAAGAGTCAAGATTCTTGAAAGAATATAATTCCTGGGCACTAGAGAGATTAGAACACATCTTGTAAATGAGAGTAAATAACAGATTAACATTCTTCAGAAGACCTTTCAAACAAAACAAAACCAAAAAAACCAGCCATCTGTGAGAAGTTGAATGCTCTGTCTATACTTTTGGAAGTCACTGTTTATACAAAATATTAAACTTCTTTACTAGTAATGTAAATAAGCAAAAAACACTCACACCTTATAAAGATTTCATTTTATTCCTGGGGATTATCCTAGAAATTGAGGTAAAAATAGTCATTTACATTAACACAGGGCTTTATTTACTGTGAATTAACAGGGACAGGGAGGCTTGGCCTGCTGCAGTCCATGGGGTCACAAAGAGTCGGACATGATGGGGGAACTGAACAACAACAGATGCTTTATGCTTATTATCTGCTTTAATTTTTAAAGTTGGAATTTTAGAGAGTGCTTTTGTATATCATTCCCAAATTCCATTGTCAGAGGTACAGGACACCCTTGAGAACATCTGTTACCTGTACACACATATACATATAAAAATTATTGCTCATAATCACCTAGTCTTGAATCTATGGCTCTTCTAATTTCTGACAGTCCCTTCAGCACCTGGGACAGTGCTGCATTCTACCCCAACACAGGTGTTTGAAAAAATAAATGGTAGCATACTGAGGGGGAGAGCACCAGTGCAGAGCTCTACATATTTCAGAAGAACTCCAAAGGTTAGCCCTCAAGATACAGGCACAAGGAAAAATCACCCCTCTAAAAAATCTTTAAACAGCAACTATCATTCCCATGTATTATTTTAATTATAGGATTTTTTGTAGCCTTATCTCAAGCAATCACAAAAGGCACAATAATCAAACATAAGCAAAAGTTAATTTTCAAGGAACCTTTCTCCATAGAGTTTTATATGTATATGCCATTATGGTACCTTTCTTTCCCTGTGAACCAAGGTTACTAACATTGTTTGCTTTTACAAATGGCAAATGGAAAACCCAAGATGAGAAGAGGAGAAAAGAGAAGGGAATTAATATTCACTGAACATTTAAAATGAGCCAGATAAAGTACTGATTCTTTTTTCATATTATCTTAATGTTTATAATAACCCTGAAAACTAAGTATTCTTGTTTAGCTGAGGAAACTGAAGCTCAGAACTTTAAAGCAACTGATCCAAGAGGCCCAGATGATCTAAGAGCTTCTATTTACCAGGACTAACTATGAGTAAATTTGTAATTTGTTTATATATTCACCAAGTCTCTGTCTGTCTCCCTCTCTCTCACATACATACACACTGAAAGACAAAGTCCCATGGTCAGTTAAAATGAGAGCTACAGCAAAAACACTGAATGCTGAGAGCAACACACAATGTGCTCTGGATGGCAGAAATAAATACAAAATAATAGAAATATGGAATTATATCACCTCCAGAAACTGTCAAATGAGAAATCTTGAAGGCTATCTTCAGATGAAGCAACTAAAATATAGAACTCTTGGGTGCTAGGTGAGACCCTACAGATAGGTTTTAGTCTAATTGTTTAATGCATAGAACTCTAATAACATTCATTTCCCTGACTTCTCCAAGTCAGTTACCAAACCTTCTCTTTGCACTATTCTAGAATTTTTGTTAATGTCTACTAAGTTTTACTCTATTTAATTACATGGCAGCCTCTCCTACAAGTTCACAGTCAAAAGCTACACCACATCCCGTACACCACCCCCCAAAAAGAAAACACTGGCAAATACATGCAAAATTATGCATTTGGACATTTTTCTGGGAATGATATTTCATAACTTTCTTCAGACTTTCAATAGGATATGCAACTATAAAAGTACCTGTGGCGGATTCATTTTGATATTTGGCAAAACTAATACAATTATGTAAAGTTTAAAAATAAAATAAAATAAAAAAAAATAATAAAAAAAAAAAAGTAAAAAAAAAAGTAAAGAACTTCTGTTCTATGCTCTGAGACCAATCTCCACATGTCCTCTGGCCTTCAATAGTGTCAGACCAATAATGAGTGGATGGCATTCAGTGGGAGTCTACAGGAAAATATGAAGTCCTATCTATGTTTTTTGGCCTCTAAGAATGTCATAGACACTAAGTACTTTTCTTTTAGAGACAGTTCAGTGTTATGTTGAGAAGATGAGCTTTGGAACTCTCTGCCCAGGTTCTAATTTAGACTCTACTACTTACTAGTTGCATGATCTTGGCCGATCCACTTAGCTCTCTAAGCCTCAGAAAGAAATGTGGCTAATAATAATAATAGATCCTACTTAATACTGTTGATTTAGTTAGGTAATGAGATAATGTGCTTAAAGTACTTGGCATGTAATAGCACACACCACATGTTAGCTATACGGGTGGCATTGGTGGTGGTGATCGTAACCACAGAATTCTCCCAATTACTCTCCTTTATATCTGGAACATAAATCCAGATAATATTAGTGCTCTAGTACAGCAAAACCTATGTCTATTTATTCAACACATATTATTTATTGAGTATCTACAATGGACTGACCTGGTAAGTGGCGTGGGATGAAATTCTCAAAATACATAAAATTTAAAAATAAAAATGTCGTATTTGAGCTTTTGAAGTTTTGTGGCTGAGAACTTTCTCTCAGTGTTGAGTTTATTCTTAGCATTTCCCTTAATGCTTCTGAGCTATTATGGCAAATAATATCAGCTTTACTGAGATGTCTCTGACAAAGAAGACGTTTTTACAGATGGCTCAGGCCAGGGCATTTGTTTTCCAGTGGGGTCCTTACTGGGGGAAAGTGGCTCAGATATGTCCCTGAAATTTTGAACTGGCTTCCTTTTAATAAGGCGATGTTTTCAGCCCATTGGACTTTGTAATGTTTTTACTGCTACATGCTTTTTAAAAAATTGTTCTTTATACTTTGAATTCTAAAACATAATTTTTCTGAGGTGCAGTTGTACTGGCAAACTATATAAACACTAAATAAGTAAATATTCTGACCAGTTTAAACAACTTGATGGCTGCTAATAAGGGCTGTGAGGTGATACAGCAAAAACCTCCCAGCTGGATTGTATGTTTTATTAAGTAATTTTGGTAGAGGATTTTAATTTAAACCTGTTTGTGTGCTTACTTGTAGAGAATTATATTTGTACAGAGAGCCTACATGAATTTATATAAAATCCATACTGAAGATGGTATGCATGAGGCCTAAAAAAACACAAAAGACTGTTTACAAACAAATTAAAGGCTAAAAATATGCATGTATTACAGAGAAGCTCAAGACACAGAAAGCCTCAGATTCCTAATAACAAGACTTGAATGAAGGGGACTCGGCTGCTGCTTTCCTCGCTGAGTTTTGGCGGGTGTATCGGGCCTTTCTACATTGCAGTAATAATTGATGGCAGGCTGACACATAGCCCAAGGAGAGCTCTGTCAGGAGGTCTCCTGGGCCTGGGGATCAGTGTGCTTAAAATATTAGGATTTGATAGAGTTAACACTTGCCCTTGAGCAGATGGTTTTGAACACTCTGTCAACACCGCCAGTGATTACTGCAAACAGATTCTTCATCCCAGAGGGATGGGAGTGAAATGCTTTCTAGCTCCCATGTCTCATCTAAGAAGTGTAAAAAACGTATCATTTCCAGGGTCTTCTCTCAGCTGTGAGAAGTGCAAATGTTTCCCACACACGCAGCCAGAGTCAAGAGCCTTTGCTGAGCCTGGGAATTGGTCGAACAAACTTAACCTAAATCCTTCTATTTTGTGCCTCTGAAATACTTTGGGTTTATGAAATGTCTTTTGATGAACTACCAGAAAAAAGGACTGATCATAGGCCAACACCGAAGTGTTGAATGAGGGGATGAAAGAATGGAAAGATCCTGTGGGTACTCTGAAAACTTGAGAAGTTCAAAATTTTCAAAATAAAAATGAACACACCTATCAGTAATTTATTTTCAGTCTGGGCAAATTCATTGTGGGGGAGGAAATGACTCTTCAAAGGAAAAGCGTTACCCATTCATTCCTCTTGAGTAAACCAGTTTACAGAATTTGGAAATGAAATCATCAATGAAGGGAGATCACGGAAAGTAACTCGCAAGGTTCTCCTTCAATAGTGAAGAAACCAGTAAGATCAGAAGGTAGCATAGCATCATTCAGGAAGGTCTTATTTCTTGCCTAGCACTGCATTGTAATGAATGCCATCGCTAAATGAAATGGCCTCTGCTCTAAGTAAGAGGGACCACAGAGTTCAGAAGACAGAACCTATACTCAAAAAACCTCTGCTGTGGAAGTAGCTGAAATGGGACCTCTTATCAACAGTTATTACAACTTTATTAATAGAAAATTAAGTGCAAACAGAACACTTCAATTCCCATGCTCTAGAAAAGACTATTTAAGGTGTCTCGTCCTATGTGTCAGCTGATCTGTCCCAACTGCTTCTCACCCTTACTTCAGGGAGACATGCCTATGCCTTCCACCACAACTGAGACTGCCAAGACCAAGAAGTAGAGAGAATTTTTATTTTTTTTAAAGGAACGAGAAGGAAGTGTGTGAGAAACAAAGCTTAAAGATCTACAACTCCAGACCCTGGCTTTCATGCTAAAGGTTTATAACCTCCCCTTCGTTATATCATCTTGTGTGATGTTCTGAACACCTGCACTATTAAGTTCTTTTCTTAGGTTTTTTCTTTTTAATAAGAAAAAATTAACAAAGTAAAATTTGTTGACAGTGTTCACAGTCAACGCAGTGGGTGTTCCACCTATGTGCTGTCACATTTTTCATGTTCATTTCTGCAGGTGCTAAATACATGCTGACAACAACATATGTTACCAATCTTAAATTTTTTTTTTAACTTGTAATTAAAGAGTGCGCACAGCTTGAAGGAAAAAAAAATACAGGTGAAAGCTGCCTCTGCCCAAAGACTTTTTTCTTTTTTTCTCTCATACCCATTTACATAGTTCTTGAATGTAGCATGTATGGAAAAAATGTTATCAAAATTATTATCTATATAAATAGTATCCATAAGACAAATTTGTAACAATGCTAAAACCCCATAAGCTTACTTTCTCCCCAAAACCCCACTATTCTTTCCTTGTTTTCAAATATTTTTCCTGACTCTCTGAATTTCTCTGGCTCCTTTCAATTACAGTGTTTCTGGGAAATTACACAAACCCTCCAAAATGTATTTTTATGCTATATGACCCTCAATGTTGTAGAAACATTCTCGAAGTGGAATACAATTCTCTGATCCTTTCATTACTTTCTGTGAACATGATCACCTCTGCATAGTTAAATAATTAGTAGGAAATAATTATAGTTTTAATCCTATGCATTTTAGAGGTAATTTCTTTTTATTGGCCATTAGGGGACTGGCAGCTTCTACATTCCTCCTCTAGGGACCAGTGATGGGGTGACTGATGATGGTTTCATCAACAAGCATTACACTCTTCTCTGACCGCTAGTAAGAAAGTTTAGATGTGTTTTCCAAATGTGCAGCTCCTGCTTAGTCCCTCAGTCGTGTCCAGCTCTTTGCAACCCCATGGACTGTAGCCTGCCAGGCCCCTCTGTCCATGGGGATTCTCCAGGCAAGAATACTGGAGTGGGTTGCCATGCTATCCTCCAGGGGATCTTCCCAACCTGGGGATCAATCCCAGGTGTCTATCATTGCAGGTGGATTCTTTACCCTCTGAAGTATGAAAATCACCCAGGGGAACTCAATTGCTCTACTTCTGCCTCACCCTCTTCTAAACTCCTGGCAATCAGCCAAATTCAGTCTACAGAGTCTCTGCACCTCCCTTCTTACGGTCTTCACAAAAACTGAGTGAGACCAGGATGGCTCCTCCTTAAGAGGTCTTTCTTGAAGACCCTATTCAATGCTTCCTCACCATGAACTTGGACATATGACCCTGCTTTGTGTGCTTTGAGGCAGTTGTCACTATTGTAAGTTACTTTTAAAAAACAAACTTGTTTATTGTTTGTTTCTTTGGTTAAAATGTAAGCCACGTGAAGTCAGGAACTATGCATTTGTCTTGTTTGCATGTAGCATAGATCCTAGCATAGAGTTCAGTATTTTTTAAATAAGTTAATGAATTGCTTAACAAAGATACTGACATGATATTGAGCCTGTTTTCCTTGGATATTCTGATTCAACAGGACTGAGATGAAGCCAAAAATCCATAGCATTTCAGGTGATTTGGATGATTAGGCACATTTGAGAAAAACTGTTAGTGTCTTGCTATTCACCATGGTCCATGGACCAGCAGCCTCAGCATCACCAGGGAGCTTGTCATAAATACAGATTCTCAGGCCTGTCCCAGACCCATTGAATCAGAACCTGCTTTAGCAAGATCCCTTGGTGCTCTGTGCACTAACGTTTGAGAAGCCCCTATCCAGGTACATATATTTCTGAACCAAGTCTCCCCTGTCAGTGAGACACAGATATGGAGCAATCACTAGGACACTTTGGCTGGGACTTTCACCTCGACTTGGGGGCAGGAATGGGAACTCTGACTAAAATTACCAGCTCAGTTCATCACATGTCACAAGCTGAACATGTGATTTCTAGACTAGCAATTCTCATAGTGTGGTTCCCAGAGCAGCAGAAATCACCTAGAAAGTTGTTAGAAATACAAACTCTCTGACCCCATCTCAAACCCACTGCATTAGAAACTCAGAGGGAGGAGTGTCCAATAATCTGACTTTTAACCAGATCTCTGGGTGAAGTTCTGATTCCTACTAAAGTGTGAGAACAATGGTTCTAGATAAGATGTTTCCAGCCCGAGGTGTGCATTAAAATCATGGGGAAGTTTTAGAACTCTCAATGCCTAGGTCCATACACCAGACCAATTAAACAAAAATTTCTGAAAATAGCACCTATATTTCAATAACCTTTAGACGTTCTCAAGGCTGGGAACTACAGTTCGAGCCACACTCAGATCTACCTGGCTGCTTGGCAGTAGTCACCAACAGAAACAAATACCTGTAAACAAAGTTAGATTAAGACAGTGGTTCTTGGACTTTAACATGCATGAGAGTCTCAGTTGGAGGGTGTGTTAAAACACAGATTTCCAGGCCCCACTTCCAGAGTTTGAGTCAGCAGGTCTGAGTGGGGCAGAAAATCTGCAGTTCTAACAAGTTTCCTGGTGATGCCAATGCAGCTGGACCAGAAAATATACTCTGGGTTCTTCTAATATCAGGCTATAGAAGTCATAGGTCATTAAATTGAGCCATGTTAAGTGAATATATCCAATATTTTTTTATCCTTGTAAATTGTCCCCTCTCCAAAATCTCAGTCAGTAGTTGGAAAAGACGGAGTGAACAGATATTATTTGAGCTTCAGATGGGTATGAGTTTGGATCTTGACTCTGCCTCTTTAGTCAATTTGTTTAATCTTCCTGTATTTCTGGCTACTGACCCTAATCCCTATCCAGCCATTACTAGCTGTGGTTCTTGTGGGGAAGCTACTCTTTTCTTTGCAACTCAGTTGTGTCCTAATAACTTTATCACTTCAAGGGTTGCTGTGAGCAATAAATTAGTTAGGCTTAGAGAGATGAAGTAACTTCCCCAAGGATGCAAAAATCTCCCCTAATAGTTGTGGAATTAGCATTTAAACCTAAGCAGATCTGATTTCAAACTATGGTGCTGGAGAAGACATGAGAGTCCCTTGGTCGGCAAGGAGATCAAACCAGGCAATCCTAAAGGAAATCAACCCTGAATATTCACTGGAAGGACTGATGCTGAAGCTCCAATACTTTGGCCATCTGATGAGTAGAGATGACTCATTGGAAAAGACCTTGATGATGGGAAAGATTGAAGGCAAAAGGTGAAGGCAGCAGCAGAGGATGAGATGGTTGTATGGCATCACGACTCAATGGACATGAATTTGAGCAAACTCTGGGAGCTAGTGGAGGACAGAGGAGCCTGGCCTGCTGCAGTCCATGGGGGCGTGAGAGTTGGACACGACTTATTGACTGAACAATGACAACAAACATCTGACTTCTCAGCATACTAATGAGCTATCAAAGGTCAAACACAATGGCCTTCTTCTAGGTTCTCATTCTCACTGGTACTCCCTGGTTCATTAATGGCACCTAACTACTCTCTTCCTAAGTTTCTTCTCTGGTTTGGTTTTTTTTTTTCACAGCATTATCCTGTTCTTTCTCTTACCATTTTGATTCTTTATTATATCTCCAAACCAGTATTCTAAACTTTGACCTCTTTTCTAAACTTTTCAATTTCATGCTGAGCATCTCTACTTCAATTTGACCAGACCTCGAAAGCAATATGCCTCACCCCAGCTTCCCTCATTGATTTTTACTATGGTACCACAATCTCCCCAGGCACTCAAATTCAAAACTGCATAGGTATTTAGCTGACTTGGAGTTCCTATTAGTTTTCTCACTCTTTTCATAAACCACACAAGGGACTTCTATAAGCCACTTCTCACCAGCCCAATGTGGCCAATGCAAATTATGTAAATTATGAAAAAATTACATTTTTCTTTTTATCTGAATTATATGAAAAATAAATCATAATCTTTCTTTAATTTAGACCTTTGGATAATTAATGCCCTGTGCTCTATTTGTTGTTGTTAAGAGGAACCATATAGGAGACTATCTTCTCACATGTGCTTGTCTTACCCAAAAAAGCCACTTACAGCCACTCACATAGTCACCAAATGTATGCACTTGAGTAAGTAAGTATTGAGTGCTCAGGGACATTAGTTGGCAATAGCAGCTGGGAGACTTAAACCCATAATCCAGTTGCACCACAACAGAATGTATCATGTATATTCAGCCACTATTCTTTAAAATAATTTGTTTAAAATTATTTGAAATTTTTGACAAATTTCACTTAGTGATGAATGAAATGCATCATCTTTAAGGTCCAAGAACATCAAGATATACCTTTAAATATCGGAATTTAAACAGTTTTAAGGATATGAGCTAACTAAATAGGTTATTTCTAAACTCAGTAAGCCCAAAGTTAGGACCCAGGATCTAACCTCCCTTCCCTTGTGAAATGAAGGTGTTAGTTGTTCAATCATGTCTGACTCAGTACAACCCCATGAACTGGAACCTACCAGGAGCCCCTGTCCATGGGATTCTCCAGACAAGAATACTGGAGTGGTTTGCCATTTCCTTCTCCAGAGGATCTTCCCAACCTAGGGATCAAAACCAGGTCTTCTGCATTACAGACAAACTCGTTACTGTCTGAGCCACCAGGGAAGCCCTCCCTTCCCTTAACTGACACTTAAAATCATAGAGCTCTCTGGATAAGGTATTTACTACTATGAGTGAGCTTCTCCTAATATTTAGCAATAACCATACTGTACTGTCGGAGAAGGCAATGGCACCCCACTCCAGTACTCTTGCTTGGAGAGTCCCATGGATGGAGGAGCCTGGTGGGCTGCAGTCCATGGGGTCGCTAGAAGTCGGACACGACTGAGTGACTTCGCTTTCACTTTTCACTTTCATGCATTGGAGAAGGAAATGGCAACCCACTCCAGTGTTCTTGCCTGGAGAATCTCAGGGACGGGGGAGCCTGGTGGCTGCCGTCTATGGGGTCATATAGAGTCGGACACGACTGAAGTGACTTAGCATAGCATAGCATCGCATACTGTACTGTGACTCAGATGGTAAAGAATCTACCTGCAATGTGGGATACCTGGGTTTGATTCCTGGGTGGGGAAGATCCTCTGGAGGAGGGCATGGCAACCCACTCAAGTATTCTTGCCTGGAGAATCTCTATGGACAGAGGAGCCTGGTGGGCTATCATCCATCAGGTTGCAAAGAGTCGAACACAACTGAGCGACTAAGCACAGTGGAATAATACACCATCAGAGAGTGCCCTGAAGTCTGGAGAGAAATTGATTTCTAAAAACAGTTCCATGCTCAGATCGACACCTTCTGAAATTTGTGGCCAAAAAGCAGCTTTTATCAATCACTTGTTCTGGTGTGGTCACAGATTCAAGGAGACCAACTGTACAATTAAACTGACTCTGCTGGCCTGCAATACAGCATTCTCCTGGGAAGTGAGGATACAGAGTACTCATGAAGTATAATTGACCAATAGTATAAAACTGGTTTTTAGGAGCCCAAACTGAATCACTTGGAATTTTGCCAAACTCAAAAAGGGGGAAAAAAAGCCATAACAATCTTCTTTCTGCTAAGAATAATTATATGAAATGTTCCCAGTGGGGTTGCCACCTTATTAAGTACCCAATTGTGATCCACGGCTGCGAGGGACTGGCTAAAAACATGATGAATGCTTTGTATAAGATCTATAGAAAGGACAAGCAAAGTTAAAGGATATATTATTTGGAAACATAAATGCAGCTGAAGTTCAGGGGTTCCATATGAAAGCACATCTTTAGTGCAATTATTGGGCATTACCATACTTCCATAATGTTGAAGAATGGCCATCACTATCTAATTTCATTCCTTCTATTATATGTATTTATGTCTAGATCTACTCTGAAGGGCAATATAGAGAAATGATGCTACAAATTTATTTTATTATTATTTAAAGAATCAAATGTCAATCACATCTTTTACAAGACACAATCTTATAAAAAAAATTTAATTCATGCCATTCTGCAAGAATAAGCTAGTATTTAGTCACTTCAAAGGGTTAAAATACAGATGCTGTGAATGAAATGCATAATCCTTAAGGCCTTAGAGCATTAAGACATATCTGCTCCTTAGGGTCCATCTTTGTCCATAATCAATTTCTTCCCTTGGAGAACATTAATTGTCTCTAATGATAGCTTTCCATCAATACATCCTTGATCTTAAAAGGCCTGTACAGCTTTTTCCTTTATTCAATCAAATCATCTCTACAATTGCCCCCCTTTAGTAAGATAATACCTTTTAAGCCTTGTATTTTAATATAAAAAATAAGAGGTAGCTGCAAATTCTAATGGAAGTGCTAACATTTGAGAACCAGGATGATGGCTTCCATTATCCTAAATAATGTTTGAAGATTATAGAAAGCACTGTGTTTCAAAAGGTGGAAACTAATCCACCACTTTCAAATTATTTCTTGTATAAAAAATCTGTTCTGACATTAGGATTTTTTTTTGCCCCAATGATGGCTCTGTATATTTAAATATTTGAATATGAAAGATAATTTTTTCAGTGCTAAAAAGGCAAATAATTGCTATTTATAAGGACAAAATGCTGAATAATTCAAGGAATTGGCGACTTTAACACCAAAGCCTTTTATTTTGTTGTTTTTCTGATAAAGCAACCTCACGCTCTTCACTCAAATCACCACAACTCTAATCAGCAGTTGCTAAAATTATTTAATTTCATGATGTCAAAAAAAAAAAAAAAAAAAAAGACTTCAGGCTCTTTGCGACCCACTAACAATATCTTGCTTTTCCCCACCCTGTTGACTTCTTCAAACATGCTTTTCTAAAAGTGTGGAAATTCAGTATGTATGTCTATTTGCCATTCTAGTGATTTGTTGCCTTTCATGTAGAGGATTGCTCTTGCACTGCTTTATGTAGGTCACCCAGGACAAATCTGCGTTTCTGTCCATGGCCCCACAACAGCTTCTGCAGAACCGCCCTAATATTTATAATAGGTAAGGAACCTTGAGAAGAAACACTGATGCAACAAAAGCTGTCTACCCTACAGAATTCTGTGGGCAATTTCTATATTCAGTAGGAACACAGCAAAATTTCTGTGCTGCATATCAAGTATCATTCTTAGCACCGCAAGGTTAGGAAGCCCTTCTCACCAGTCCTGGCTTAAACGTGAGCTTTCACTCTTTCTTACAAAAAATCTGCCAGCATTCTAGGAGATAGATGAAGAGACTCTGTGGAATGTAATTAACTGCAAAGCCCAGGTGATTAAAAAACCGATTAAAGAAAATCACAGATGCAACACATAAAAGAACTTACTCACTGGAAAAAAAAAAAAAAAGGTGAGGGGGAAGTAAACAGAAAAATTACTAATTTGTTTAGGGTTTCTCTGGAAATATGTGAAATTCTAGGTGCCAAATCTATGTTTTGAATTAAAATACAAGGAATATTTCATAAATACATTGGCTTCAAAATGAACAATAAAAGAAATATTAGAATTCTGTATGGAAGGAAAATGTGTATATGTAGGTAGATAATATCACCCTAACAAATATCAAACCTAAACAAAACACAGACAAAAGTGAGACCAGTTAACAACCAAGATAAGAGATGAAAATTGCCACTGAAGCAGATCAACTTTATTCAATGCCCTGATAAGCACCTATTTGCTCTTCCCCATTATGCTTTCTTAGTATTTATAAATTATCATTTAATTATGCTGGCAAGTGGTAATTGTCAAATAAAGCTCAGATAGGCATAAGCCCTCAGGCTGCACATGACAGAAAAATATCTGTTAAAGCTGGGCTGATTCACACGCTTAGGAAATAATTTCCTTTCTTCTTTTTATCCTTGCCAACAAATTATATGAACTGGCACTTTGTGCTTTGTAGGCATTTTGAAGTCTATGCAGATTACAGAAAAGAAAAATTCGTTGTTTCAATATCTACCATTCCTAAATTATTCTGCTGATTTAAGACATCACGTACGGAGAGAACAAAAGAGTGCAAAGATCAAGAAATTCAAACCTTCCTCTACTTATAGTTTTTGCTCAGGGTCATTTTCAATTGAGGAAATCAAGATTTGGAGAATTATTTTACATATTGTATAATGGATTTTACATAAAGTAGGAACTGGAACATGACATTCATCCCATTAAGAGAGATACAGAAATCTCTTTTTACTTAAGTCTCTTACTACTTAGGTTTAATTAGTACCCATCCACCCCACCTCTTTTGTATGGAGTATTATAATTTTTTTTCCATAGCTAGTTGCAGCTTTCCAGCTGTGGAGCATAAACATAAATAGAGGATTATAATGGATACAAAAAGATAAGTTGAACACCAAGAAGCAATTTAATTTACATCTAATATTTAGACACAATGTTGCATTTTGGTTATATATGTAGAGCCACTTGTGAATTATTTTTATTTGCAAGGCTGAGCACAAAGAATTATTTGTTCCTTGGAGCGGGTGAGTGGTGGGAATGGGGGAGAGAAAGAAAAACTGTAAAAAAAAAAAAAAAAATAGTCTAAGGGAGCTCAAGTTCCTGCAGTGAGCAAAGTCAGTACCACCTCTTGTCTCAGCATTCCTCCTCTCTCTCCCTGCACCCCACTTAAGGCTACTTTGGGGCCTTGAAGGAGGCATATTCTCTCCTGCCTCAGAGTGTTTGCACATGTTTTTCTCTATGCTTGGAAAGTTCTTTTACAACTTCAACCCCACTTTCTTTACCTCTGATCCCTTCAATCTACTGAAGTCCTACCCATTCTGCAGATCCTAATTCAAACAACTTTTCCTTAGAAAAGCTTTCTCTGACCCCTACTGCCAGCTCCAGAATAGATCACTGGTGTTATTACATACCCTCATAGCCCTTATTACAGTTTAATAAAAGAAGAAGAATACAAATATAATGCATTTATGATGGGCCAGGCTAATTGATATTCCAACCAAAATCTTACAGCAACCTTGAGGAGGAAGTTGAGAAGGAGTGGAGACATTAGATCACTTGCCCAAGATTCCACAGCTACAAAGTGGTGGAGTCAGGACTCAACCCATGTCTGGGTCCTGAGTGTGTGCTGTTAGCCACTTCTTATTGCCATATTTATTTACACAATTACCTAGTCACTATTTGTAAACTCTAACCTCCCATACACTAGTTAGGAAGTACCATGAAGCCAGCAATCATGTTTTATTTGTTCAAGCCTGACCTATAATAGGAACTTAATAATTATTGAACCAATGACTGAGCACTTAGCGCAATACAAAGACATGGTTGGAAGCTGAAGAATGATGAATCTCGCAGTTATTTTAGCTGCCAATGCAGTTCCTCCATATTTTCAGACCTGTCTACTTCATTAATTCTGTGAGGGCTTAGCCTAACAGACAGAACTTCATCTACCTTTGCTTCAGTGAGTAAGCTGCTTCTATTTTTTTTTTAATGGTTTAATTCCTTTTATTGTAAGGCTTTAAGTAAAAACCAAAATGTTTAAGTGTCATTGATACTTCAAAGAATATAAATTCTTTAAAGAAACAATGCTATTGCCATAGATGTTTTAAGACTGAGTAGATACTGATGTTAGTAGCATATATTTTAATACTGACTCAAAAACACTCCAAATGCATAGAAACATTGGTACATTTGGCATATTATGCAGCCAGAATATACAGGTACAATCTGCGTATTATTAACACTTATTCAGAGTCAACAAAATGTTAACAATGTTTCAGCAAAATGCATAGCTCATATTTGAATATGCAGTCTAGCCTTGAATAGTGCAATTCTTTACACATGAAATGAGCACTACTCATTGAAAATTTAGCCATTTTCCTGGTGTTTCATTGCTTGTGCATACTTTTACAGCATTTTAGTCCACGATGTGGGCTATTCAGTAAGTGATGCAAATTATCTTTTTAAAAAGGAAATAAAATCCTATTTAGTAATCAAAATTAAAAAAAAAAAAAACCATAGCCAGACTGGCACTTCGGCAACTGAACACAACTTCAATTCAGGCAGCCCTTTTTTAAATAAGAGATGTTCCCACATAGGAATTGAGAATTGCAAAGCTAAACTGCATTTGTATCTTGGTATTCATAAATGGTTTTCAGCTACTTATTTATTTCCATTGACATTACTCTAACCCAGTGAAACACTCAGCTAAAATGAAGTCGCCATTTTCAAAGAATATTTTGCATCTTCTGTATTACTTCGTTTCTGCAACTTTAGTCTATTCAGTACATTGTTGTAGCATTGAAGCACTTTCCATTATAATTAGAAACTTAGCTTTTTAAAAATATAAAGCATTTACTTCTCATTTCCATAAAAACAAAACACAAAAGAATAAAAATCTCTTCCATTTTTAAAGGTGAAGGAACCAAGGCATGGAAAACTAAATGCCTTGCTCAAAAAATAAAAATTAAGATATTGGCCAATAATAAGTCATTTTGCTTTAAAAAACAGTTGTTTTTATACAATGACACACATTCACATGTTTTATCTGGAAGGGTAGTGTAAATACACTATCACTAAGGCCTTCAACACAAACTAAATTCTTTTTTATCTAAAATTCCAATATTTATAAACTGCATATAATCTTCTCCTCTCTCCACTTCTCCCTCCTCTTTCTTCTTCTTTTTCTGTACCATGGCTAGCAGGTAATATTCTGGATGACCCCAAAGCCTATAACACTGGTAAGTCTCTTCTGATGCTTCAGAAAAAGAGTAAGATATGTTGAGTATAGTTTGAGAATTAAGCATAATGATTATATTCCAGGGCTCTGCATCCTGGCCACCATATGTGGATATGAGCTAATTCTTTTCTACTAGCCCAAGGGTTCTAAGACCTTGTAAATCAAAGTCCCCACTGTTATATAACAGACAGAAAATCAGTTGTTCCTTACAAATCACTAAATAGGATATTGGGGAGAAAGTGCAAGGGAATAAAACTAACGTTTAAAGGGGGACAGAGCAAATCCACAGACATTTCAATCCACTTTTCTAACCAATGTCCTGTATATTGATCGAAATGTTATCAAGCTCTAAATATACATAATTTATGCAACTGCAACTCCTCAGCTAACTTCAAAGATTTTAGTACATAGCATAACCATCTGTACACTAGAAACTAAATATCTGTTGGGTGGTTTTTTGAGTAAGAAAAATATTCCAGCATCACCCAATAGAAATATAGAAATATAATGTGAACATGGTATATAATTCTAAATGTTCTAGTAATCACATTATAAAAGTAAAGAGAAACAGGTGGAATTGATTTTGATAATACACTTCATATAACCAATGTATCCAAAATAGTATCATTTCAACATGTAATGACTATAACAAATAATTGAGAAATTTGAGGATATTTCATTTTGTACTGTCTTCAAGATCTAATGTGCATTTTATACCTCAGTTTAAACTCATCACATTTCAAATGATCGATAAACCATGTACAGAATACTTGAAATGTTGGCAAGATCCCCTGGAGAAGGGCATGATGGCAACCTACTCCAATATTCTTGCCTGGAGAATCCCATGGACAGATGACCCTGGTGGGCTACAGTCCATGGGTTCACAAAAAGCTGGACACGACTGAACAACTAATACAGGCATACCACCATGTAAGGCTAGTAGTTACCATATCCGATAGCACAGACACTCTGTACCCTGTTAATGGAATGAGATTTGTCTTTTCTCTTGTGCTCTAAGTTAATAATGTATTGGCATAGCAAATGATATGAAAATAATGTATTTTCCAATATATGAAACAAAGCCTTTGGCAATAAGTGTGTTTGAGATGGATCTTGTACTTCCCTAATCCCGTAAAAATGAAACATTCCTAACTGGATATGTGAGTTGAATTATCTTCATCAAGTCTACACAATAGTGATTAGAAATGATTATCAGCACTGCTTCTGAATTTTCTAGTGAGTTTTGTACTGGAAATTAAGATAAACACAGAAAATATGTGAAGTAAGCCTTATAATTGGGGCTCTTAGGGTGAAAACATGAGTCTATAACTGTCAGCATCTATGTTCTTCTGCCTTATTTAACTCAAACTCCACAAAGCCTCCTGTGATGGGCCATGTCTGGTCTCTTAATCCCTCAATTTTGAAATACTGTAATTATTGTTAATCTCTCTCCCTTTAACCTTACACTTTATCGGTTACAAAATCTTGCCAATTCTGCCTCCAAAGTGAATCTCATCTTTATTTCCAACTCTGCACTCCCCTAAACTTAGATAGAGCTTTATTCATCTGACCCTTCTTGGACTGTGGTCACTCACAGGCTCCCCGTCTTCCACTATCATAGCATAGTGCTAATGAGAGAGGCCCTGCTGAAATGAAGTTTGAAAAACACCACTCCTTAATCTCTTTCATCTTCAAAATAAAACTTGAATCCCACTTTGTTAAATGTTTCTAGATACATCTATCAATTCAATAAACATTTTATTATAGTTTTTGCTGTATACCAAATACTATGCTACACAACAGAGATTTTTAAAAACTTTTCTTGAATATTTCCTAAATTGGTAAGTGATACAATATAATGTGATAAGTGCTATAACCAGCATATTCACACTGTGTTTTTGAAAGGCCAGAGGAAACAAAAATTCTGCTGTATATAGGGAAAAATAGGAAAGATGCTACAGAGGAGGTGATATCTGAGCAGGTATCTTGAAGAATTAATATTAATTTGCCAGGTAGAGAAGAAGGGAATAATGTTCCTGCCATATAAAACTGACTATTCAAAGGGCTCAAAAGTACATGACAGGGGAATGGAAAACAGTAGATTACTGAAGAAAAGGATGGTATTCAAAATACTTAACAACTAGTGGATGTGTATGCTGACCAATCAGAATTAAAAATGGTCTTACCTATGCATGCCAGCATAGTCAATTAAACAAAATCAATGAATGTGCTTGGCACAAAAAGAGTGGCAGGAAGGTTGAGGTCAATAACAGATTAGTAGGGCTAATAATGTGATAATAATGTGGGATAATGTGAACTTCTTTTAGTCGATAGGAGGGAACCATTGAAAGGTTTTAGACAAGTGAAAGTCATGTTAGCAACTATATTTTAGAAAGATCAACCAAGCAACTTATAGAGACTGGATTTGGAAGAAAAGAAATAAAAGGCTGAGATGAGTTAGATGATTGTATTAGCTCAGATAAGAGATGAAATGTAGCTGAACTAAAATCATAGCTATGAAAATAGAGATAAAATATCAAATTCAAGGCATATTTAGGAGATAAAAATTCAGAGGATTTGATGAACAATTGAACATGAGGAATGGAAGACTGATAGATAAATCACGCATTTGAGGTTTTTAGCGTGGAAAACTGATGTGCAGAGATACCATCAAATCAAACAGAGAATATTAAAAAGGAGGCAAGGTTTCATTTTGGGTATATAACATTTAAAATATCTGAAGAACACAGTTGGGTATGTCCAGAAGATAGTTTTAAATAGGAGACTAGAATCTAGGAGAGAGAATCATACAGTTCATTATGTGATGGTTGAAATAAAGAACATAAATGATTTTCTTAGGGTAAGAAAAGAAGCAACAAAAGAAAATGACTGAGGATAGGCTCCTAGTCAAGGAATTAGAAGAAAAAAAAAAAATCCGTGTCCTGCCTTGTATTTAGAGACCTCAGTCTTCTTCATTAGATCTTGAGATCCTGAAGGGCAGAAATCACATCTTATTTATCTTTGAGTACCATTAATGGTCACTTGAGAGTATTGACACCTAGTAAGTTTGTATGCACACACACAAAATGTTTGTTGAGTTGAAATGAGTTTCGTCCTGGACCTCTTGAGGATAATATATATTTTGTAGGACTTTGATTAGATTGCTCTGCTTAGCTGAATCAGTGCATATGAAAATAGGCTCCTTCTAAGTTCAAGCACAATTTTGAATGCTTTTTTTCTGAACTAATGGTCCAATTCACTTTGAAGTGGGCCACAAAGCCAGACATCTCATGAAGACAGTAGTTGGTCATTTAATTGTATATCCATTGAGAAGCTATGGGATTGATAAACAAAATGATTACTCCACCACTGATTTTCATCTCTGTACAGAATGTGATGTTATGAAAAGATTCAGATCCACCTGCTCTGTAACATCTTGCTGTATGGCAGGTAAATGGCAAGTTATTTCACCTCCTTGAGTTTGTTTGCTCATCTGTAACACTGGGATAATGTGACCTATCCCTTAGGGTCAGTGATGAGAACTAAATGCCACCATGCAGGTGAAAGCACCAAACTCATTGTTCACTTAGTAGGGTCTTCATCTTTGGTAAGAATAAAACATAATTTTTCCTTTGGATAAATTACTAGGAAGAAAAGACATTTCCCAGAAAAGTAACTGGAAAATATTAATTAACTATCTCATAAGTAAAATTCACACTAAGAATGGATATTTACAATGAAATTCTTAAAAACATGGCATAAAGTTTTAAAGTATAGTAGAAGAAGGCATAAGTCCCTGTGTAAATAATTTCACCAATTTCAGAAAATCATTGAAGTAGTTCTCTTTTTAATGATCACTTTGACTGATTTGAGCACAACTGTTCTTTTTTCTTTTTTTTTTTTAAACCACAGCAGAACAGGCTAGAAGTAGAGAATGTAAGGCCTAGGGTAAAATTAAAGCAAATCAATTGAGTTCCAAATTTGTACAAGTCAATGTGTTAGACGCCAAGACAAAAATGCAAAGAAAACCTCTGCATTAACCTGAACCACTGACAAAATCCTGGGCCCCAGGAGAGGAACCATGATTATTGTTTAGTTTAGTGACAGATCTGTGGTGGACTATTTGTCTTGATATCCTTATTTCTGGTGAAGTCAACTTCCCTTTCCTGTTCCTAGAAGGAAAATTCTAAAGAGTAGTAGTAAAGTATATAAATAGCCCAGAATCATTAAAATCTGTGGACATTTGGTAACTTCTAGAGCGTTTTGGTTACATTTAATCATTTCAGTAGGAAATAGGCTAAAACCTCTAAAACTGAAGAAAAGTGAAAGTCGCTCAGTCATGTCTGACTCTTTGTGACCCTCTGGACTTACACAGTCCATGGAATTTTCCAGGAGAGAATACTGGAGAGGGGAGACTGTTTCCTTCTCTAGGGGATCTTCCTAACCCAGGGATTGAACCCCGGTCTCCCACATTGCAGGCGGATTCTTTTCCAGTAGAGCCACCAGGGAAGCAAGGTGAAAGTTAAAACCAAGATAACAGCAATCTGGTGTAAGTGACTAGCTCACCAGCTAATAAGCACTAGATGCATGCGTGCTAAGTCACTTCAGTCATGTCTGACCCTTGGACTGTAGACTGCCAGGCTCTTCAGTCTACGGGATTCTCCAGGCAAGAATACTAGAGTGTGTTGCCATGTCTTTCTCCAGGGGATCTTCCCTCCTCAAGGACTGAACCCGTGTCACTAATGTCTGCTGCATTGGCAGGTGGTTCTTTATGACTAGTGCCACCCAGGAAGCCCAAGCACTAGATGGAGGGCTGCAAATACAGATAAAACAGTACCAAGACAATTTGGCCTTCTACAGTAAAAAATGTGAGTACCAGTCCCAGCTCTAGCCTTCACCAGCTGATTGATCCTAGATTCTGCCCCTTGATGTCTTCAACTGGCAAGATCACTTAACATTATTAGCAATTTCAATTGATGTACCATTTGTATTAGCACACTATTATGTATGAGGGTTTCCCTGGTGCCTCAGACAGTAAAGAATCTACCTGCAGTGGGGGAGACTGAGGTTCAATCCCTGGGTCAGGAAGATCCCCTGGAGAAGGAAATGGCAACCCACTCAAGTATTCTTGCCTGGGAAATCCCTTGGACAGAGGAGCCTGGTGGGTTACAGACCATGGAGTAGCAGAGTCGGACACTACTGAGTGACTGACACTCAGGCAACTTATATATGAACATGCTTTGTAAACTGTAAAGCATTGTGCCAGTGTGACTTTAGGTCACTGGCAGCGATGGCATAAGGATTCTGACTCGCTGGCAGTTGTGCTGTCCATTTGCACCTTTGTTTGATTAGTAGGAACTTGAAACTGTGCCTCAAAATGGACTGTTCATGAACAAGACAACTTGTTCAAAAGTTCTGATTTTCTTAGTTTTTCTTAACAGTCCTGCAACCAATCCCACAGTTCCAGGGAAGAGAAATATAAATAAATTTATGGTCCCAAATTTAAAGTCAAGACTAACTATGGGAAGTGACAGGATTATTAGGGAATATAAACTTTCCCCATGATGTGATTATCCAGTATAAAACATCTCTGACATAAGGTTATGTGGATTCCTTCAGGAGATTCAGTTGCTGCTGCTGCTGCTAAGTTGCTTCAGTCATGTCTGACTCTGTGCGACCCCATAGACGGCAGCCCACCAGGCTCCCCCGTCCCTGGGATTCTCCAGGCAAGAACACTGGAGTGGGTTGCCATTTCCTTCTCCAATGCATAAAAGTGAAAAGTGAAAGTGAAGTTGCTCAGTCGTGTCCAACTCTTAGCGACCCCATGGACTGCAGCCCACCAGGCTCCTCCACCCATGGGATTTTCCAGGCAAGAGTACTGGAGTGGGGTGCCATTGCCTTCTCCGGGAGATTCAGTTAGGACTGGACAAAGGGTGGTTCCATCCAATGGTTGCCACAACATGTGTTAAGTAAGACCGAGTCCTGATGCAGGCAGCCCCACCCCTCCTGCAAGAGTACAGGGAGTGTTCCCTCCCGTGACTCAGCACCTGTGTTTCTAGTAGGTTGCAAAAGAGATAGTGACCCTCCACACTGGACAGGACATTTCTGGAATCACAGAAGCATCTTAAAGCTTTTCTAATCATTTTATTAAACTGAACAGACAAGTTAGGCAATTGACCTGAGACCACAAATCATAAGTATAACTAGGATCACAAGGAACAGATGAGATTAGAAGACAGAAGACCTTGATTTGAGCCCAACTTTGCTACATACTAGATGGGCGATCTTAGCTATATCATTTAAATTAGTGGATTCAGTTTTCTCATCCATAAATGGAGTAATACCTGCCTTGCTTCCAGGATTACTATGATGGGAAATGAGGTAATCTATGTGCAAGTCTATAACCTATTTTATAAATATTCTATAAATATTGTTACCATTAACATGATTCTTGCCACTAAGACTGAGAATGATGACCCTAACAAGGTTGGGGCCCAATACCAGATGACTCTGAGACTCATATAGACTACCTCACAATAACTGTTATCACTTATTGTATCTTTAACATACAATGACACAAGTAATCTTTCTTAAAACCCTTTGGTTAGACCTTATTTTCTTTTTCCAAATGGGAAGACTGATTTCCACAGAGGTTAAACAACTTGTCTATTGTCACACTGATAAAGAGCAAACCCGAGATTTAAAGCCCTTGTTCCTAAACACTAGATTATATTGCCTCCCTAGATTTGACTGAGGCTGATTGGCATGGCTTCAATACCTCTATCTAGTCTCCTGTGGGTTCCACAATGCCAGCTTTTTCCCAGCAATGTTTCATATGAAAGGGAGGATGTTTAAAAACTGTCTAGGTTCCCTCCAATTGTTGTCTTGCATGGAGCAGCAGGATATGTCTTCCAGTTTTTAGTTTGGATTTTGCTGTGGTTTCTACTATTGCTACTGTCATCAGCCCAGCTTCCAAATATCATGATTTTGCAAAAGTGGAAACTGAGCCTCAAAGAGGCCAAATAACTTTCCCAAAGTCCACAGCTGGTTACAAACCTGAGACTGGAATGTTAGCCTTCAACTGCCCTATGTCAGTACTCTTCTGACTATATCACACTGTATTTTGAAGAATATAATAATCATTTTTCAGATTTCAAGTACAATGTAGATTTTTTATTTGGTATTCACTGATACCATGGCACCATAGCAGTGAGTCAGTCATGAATAAAACCTATGAACTTCTGACTTTTAAATATTTTAAGTATTTACCAAAATGATTCATTCCTCGCTAGAGCATAAAGGTTCAACTTTCAAAATTTGAAAAACAGAAAATATCAATTCTAAAAGAGAAGCTAGAATTGAGGTTTACAGACTAATCTTTTACAAAGATGTTCCTAAGAACTGAACTGGAAGGCAATTAAATTCTTTTCTTATTAACTATAAAACAAATTCTTTTTTTTTTTTTTAAAGCAAAACAGTAAATACTTGAACTACTTTTAACACATGGAAAGAGGAAAAGGAGACATAGGTAAAAACGATTTTCCTTGCTCTGACTCCATCTTATTTTCATTGTCCTTTGTATTTACTTTCTTCTTGCAGACTACAGTCCTGAGAAGAGTCACCCCACAATAAAGATAATTAGTCCCCAGCAAGTGTTTCTGCTATGTACATGCAACATAAGGAATTTTAGTTCCATTTCACCAAGAATAAAGGAAGACATAAAATAAAAATCATTTCTACCAAAAAGACTATATATAAAGCTATACTCAAGATGTTAGGGAACCACGGATGAGGGAGACCTGACCCTGCCTCTAGGGTTTTCACTTCTGGTGAAACTGAGTCTTTAAAGATGTATGCGTGTCAGCCAGACAGGGCCAGTAACATGGCATTCCAGGCCAAAGAAGTATCCATTGTGTGCAGGGAATGAATAGAAGTTTGATGTTACTGGAGTATCAAGAATGGGATGAGCCATTCCCCAAGATGAGATGCATAGCAGAGTTTCCTGAGAGGTCCCTGAGAACAACTGGAATCTGAAGTAAGATATGAACATGTGGAGCTCTATGGAGGAATGTGGACCAAGAATTTCATTCCTTAAAATACAGACATTTATAAATTACTTACATTTCAAAACTTAGAGCCAATTTAACTCTATAGTAAAGTCATTCTAAGGTATTTGCATTTTAATATGCTTCCTGCCATGGGAGAAAAAATGGGACAGCTATAGGTAGATCCTCTATTCTTTTTGGTATAGTAGATCAAAGTTTACAAATTCTCCACTCTGAATTGCCCTTTCTAAGCAAATTGAATCTTCCAGTGCAGAGCAAACTGTGGTTGCAGTCCCAATAATAATCTTATAATAATCCTGGTTTGGGACCCTTAAGCTTTCTAAGAGAAAATTGGTGTAGGAGGGTACAAGGGAGGGAACCAGCTGTCTCTATGGGCAACCTGCCACAATATAGTGATGCCCATGTCCAGAAACTGAAATATTGCAATTGAAACAATCCCATTAGGCTGCATAATAAATTGTCTGCTGGTGTCCAAAACATAGGCTCAGTCTTTAATAGTAAATAATGTTAACCCAAAGGAAATGTCATTCATCCATCATTTATTGAACATCTACAACATGCAATTCTGTGAAAGTTTTTATCAGTATGAAAAGAAAAATATAGAGGCCCTATAATCTAGAAATTTAACATTCATCCTGGGCCTAAGATAAACCCACAAGCAGCTCTACCTCAAGGCAGATTGTAAGAACAATAATAGAAGTTCTAGCAAATTGCTATGAAGGCTCAGAGATAGGAGAGATTAAATAGACTTAGAAAATTGCTCCAGTTTCCATAGGAATAATAAATATGATCAAAACCAGAAAAAAACCCAAGGTTCACAGTTTTCTCCCTGATTAGACTGCCCACTCTAGTTCAACAAAATTCAGATTAGAAAACCAAGCTTTACTATATGACTCAGAATGTGTACAAAATTTTAAGTTTGTTAAAATAGATGGAATATAAATTTCCAAAGACTAGATTCCCTTCAGCTCCTGTTATTTGAAACTAGGGATGGCAAACAGGAATATCTCAGCTGAGCTCAACCGCCGTGAGGACCCACAGAGCAAAAGCAAGGATCGCTAAGGTAACCAGACAGCAGAATGTAATTACCCAAACTGGAATTCAGCCAGGCTGTGCAGGCAATATCCACACTCTTTAGAAAATGTCATAGACTCTTTTAATAACCATGGCAATTTTATTCCATAAACATGTATTAGTAGGACATATCAGAACAAGAATAAAATAGTCTTGTTTTCTACACCCACGAATGGATACACAGCCAGAGCAAAGAAGGCAGACTGTAAATCTCAGAGACATGATTATGAACTTGCTAGCTACAATATTCACTCTTGTTTTGAAATGTAATTTTTTTAAATGTAGGAAGGGAGGCATAGTGCTATGTGTTTAATAGAATTCAAATGAAGTGTCTTATATAACTGGTGAAGAGTAATGCTTAAATTGTTCGTGTTGGTAGTTTAATGAAAACACGAAAATACACTATTTACATTCAAAAGCCTAATGATAAATTATGAAATGTGTTATCACAGTCTCTGGACAAAAAATACCCTATGTTTCTAAAGTTTTACTTCAAATTTTTTATTGTAATATATTAAAGTACAGGTGTTTGTCCATAGAACTAAATTTTTCTATTGTCCCCTACTACCAAAGAAAGGGGCTTCCCAGGTGGTGCAGTGGTAAAAAATCCACCTGCCAATTCAGGAGATTCAGGTCCCATTCCTGGGTCGGGAAGATCCCCTGGAGTATGAAATGGCAACCCACTCTAGTATTCTTGCCTGGAAAATTCCAAGGACAGAGGAGCCTGATGGGCTACAGTCCATGGGGTCACAAAGAGTTGGAAACGACTGTGCGACTAAGTATGCATGCACACATCCAAAGTAAACAGTTCAGCTGTTGGATTAAATGATTTAATCTAACAAATATTTAATGAGTGCCTACTATGTACCAAAACAGTCCCTCACTCTCACAGAGATGATAGGCTGGCAAACACATGGAAGGGAAATCAGTGGATTCCCAAGATAGATATATATGACAGTGAGATGCCTGAAGGGCAGAGAGAAAACTACCAAAATGCAGAAAGAAGCAAAATCAAGAGTGAATACCAAGACCCCATATTGGCCGTGTTGGTATTTAACAAGCAATACTTTATTTTGGTAGATGATAATCACAATGTTTAGTGAACATTCAGTCTGCACTCAGTACTGTACTAAGTGTACACTTTTTCTTATATTTTTAATGGAATGATACCTCAATATGGATAGGAGAGGAGCCATCATGTCTCATTCCAGACCAGAGCACTGGCTCAGTGCAGCCAGTTCAGGAGTCAACTCTCAGGACTCCAGTTCAGAGCTCTGCTCTTTTGGGCAAGATACTTTAATGTAACTTCTGTTTCTTTATCTGGAAAATGGTAGCAATTATATCTCTTTAAGGATTACAGGGTTAAATGAGATAATGCTTATAAATGTTATAAACAGTATCTGGAAGATAGTAAGCATACAACACAAAACTGCACTGGCTATGATCTCATAAATAATATCTTTCTCTAATGGTATAATATTAACACACCTAGTATAATAAATTATCCTTGAGCCCCATTTAAGTAGCTGGTCCATGGGTTCCTGCCCTTCTTTGTTGCCATCTCCTGCCCTTTCCCCATTCCGAGTAGCTGTCAAGCTATACTATCACCCAGAATAATAGTAATGGGGAGTCATTGAGCCCCAAGCCTCTGTCCATTCTCTCCTTTTTCTCCCTGCAGGCAAGGAGATGATAGGTTAGATAATTTTTCCTTGTATTTCAACCTTGAAATCATCATAAATTTTATCCTGATAAATTTTTTTCATATATGTACTTATATCTCTTTAACTTCATTTTCTCTTTCCAACACATTTAATCCTTGCTCATTTCTTCAGAAATAGTTTTCTCCCTTACCCTCTCAAACCCTCTGTCTATGCACCATTGTGAGCCCAAAGAACAATACTAATTATTATCGATAAGCATTAAAGAATGGTTAACAACACATGTGTGTCAAGGAAGGGTAAACCGTCTCCATCATTAGGCTTGACATCATTAAGGTCTTCACCCTTTTAAAGTCCTTCAAGTACTCAGAAGTCCCCATTTTCTTCCTCATCTTTTTCTAATTAAATCTTTTCCTTAGACCCCAGTGACTAAGATAAATATGAAACTATTCTAATTGCAGTTTATTCTAGTTTTGTTTGTTAGTGAAGAATACAGCTGAAACCTTGCAGTATTTTGACTATATTAGCTCTAATAAACGCAGGCTTTTATTGACATATTTGTAACCATGTTTTAAAGGAAAAAATTATCCTCTGAATTCTGAACCAATTTGAAAACAAATTTATGAGACTCAACTTTTAAAAAGTTAGGGAATATTTATCATTTCAAGAACAATGCATGATACTAAAAACCATAAAGAGACGCTGACTTAGAACTCACAGCAGTGAACTACAAGCTCATGAGGAATTGGGAATTTGCTTTAGTCCCTTCATGTAGAGTGAAATACAGCTTCTTGTCCTGATACTGTAGTCAGTCTCACTCATAAGCAGCTTAAATTATGCAAACCTAATGTGATCTGTGGCAGTAAGTGCAAGACTGTAAGATATCCCCACCTTTGAGAGAGTGCTGGGAATGACAATTTAGAATTACTTCTGTAAGACTGCCAGCTCCCAGCGTATACAAGATGTGCTCTGTTTTTGTCCTTTGCATAGCAGTTGACTTCTGTCATTCATTGCCCAACCAACCCTAGGTTTTAAGGTGACTGGTCATATGTGCTCCAGTACTTATGTAAATAAATAATATTGGGCTCAAAGCCAGTCTAACCGATGACCTTTTACAAACAATAGGCCTTTTCCACACAATAGACTCTATGGGAGGAGTCTGCCAGGATTCTGAGTGCCAAAAAGGTAATCACATATGCATTTTGGTCTTGTTACCTACTTACATCATAGCCTGAAAGGATGATGCTATAAAAGAAGCAGTTGGCAGATTCCATCACCAGAAAATGGTCAATGATAGATGGTCTGTTTTGCATATACACACGTAATTGTCTTCATTTAAAAAACTTACCAGATACTGACAGAACAGATCATTCAGGATAAGTTATGCTTTCATGTGAATCATTATTTTTCTAGACTGTAAGTAAAACAAATAGTTTTCTTCTCCACTTTCTAATTAGACAATTGTCTGATCATTTTTCAAAAGGCTCCAACCACTTACGTTCTTAAAGAATACCATACAGACAATGTCTACTGTGCAAGGCAGCAAGCATATATTCTTGTCCTATGTGAGTTTTGTTTTTGCTTGTTCTTTAATTTTTTAACTAAACAAGAAATTTTCACATTTTACTCCATTCAAATCTCTTTAAAATTTAGGTTCAAACTTGAGAGTACAAAATATGGGTCCTTCAGAGCAGTTTCAGCATTGTTACCATAGCAGGCATGAAGAATAGAAATCTGACATTAATTTCATCTGCAAATGATACAGCCATGAAATCGAGGAAAATGACAATGGCTCCCAAACATAAATGCTTATATATAGCACTTTTAGAAACAATTTTGTTTCATGCCTTCCCACCAATTTCTTTTTGTAAATAGCAGCAGAAGTTTTCTTCACAATGATACTCCTGAAAAAGACATCCTTAATTGATGATGATTTGACCACACCATCCTAAAACTTCTTGGGGAGCTAGTTTGGTTTTTCTCAGCAATTTGCTCAGTTCCAGGGGAACCAAGATAATTTTGAAACAAATAGTAGTATTAACAAATCTAGAATTCTTCCCCAGAGGGTTCAAATTATGCAAAAAAGGCCATGTTTCTTTTCCAGCTTTTGTGGAATGGTTTGAGTTTTTTCTTCATGGACTTTAGTTTGAAGTGTTAGTGCAAAAGAGTGGAGAACTCAGCAGCCATGGAATCAGTTTGTGCCACATGCAGTTTAGAAACTGTTAACCTCTTTTTTCAAGAACAGTGGTTATGATGCTGCAAGATGCAATGTGTGCCTAGATTGATTAATATTCTAGTGCCAGAAAATCAAGTTTAGAAGCTGTTTTGATCTATTTACCCAATGAAACTATAGACTTGGTCACCTCAAAGAGTGACCACTACTTACTGATAGTTTATATGATTTAAGGATAAAAGAAGTATTTATCTGACCCTCATGGAAAGTAATCTTAAACCATAAAATCATAGTTTTATAACTCTCTTAAGAACATTCTCTCTCTCTTTCTCTAATTTCCTTAAATGCTTGGAATCTTAATGCATTCATTTGCCTAGGCTGCCACAACAAAGTACCTCATACTGGGTGGCATAAACAACAGAAATTTACTTTCTCATACTTTTGGAGGCTAGAAGTAGAAGATCAACGTGTCATTAGGGTTGGTTTCTTCTGAGTCCTCCCTCCTAGGCTTGTGGATAGCTGTCTTCTCGTGTCTTCACAGGGTCTTCCCTCTGTATACAAATTTCTTCTTGCAAGGATACCAGTCAGAATGGATTAGGGCCCATTACCTCATTTTAACTTAGTTACCTCTTTAAAGACTATCTCCAAATACATTCATATTCTGAGGTACTGGAGGTTAGAACTTCAACATATGAATTCTGGGGTGGGACCCACAAGGCAACCCATAACACTTACTATATAAGATCAAGAAAAGGGTGCTGGGGTTGAAGAGACTAGAGCATCAGAGGCCTGTCCTTTCGTTTTTCTCCCCTGCCCACCTTCACCACCTCAGGTCCCCCACCAAGCTACCTCTCAGGTACCTTTCCAGAAACTCTAGGATGCCCAGGGGAACTATGCAACAGCTCATTTGCTTCCCAAATATCAGTGGATATTTACCACGCATAGCACTGTGCCACCTAGTGTACAGAATAGTTGCAAAAGTAAACTATAGTTGCAAGACTTTCATTCAAATAGCTTATGCCAAATCACATTTTTGTGTATTAACTAAGTGACAGCTAAGAACTCTAAACACACTGGATCTTTCTTCATCTCCATCAGAGAGGTAGCAAGGCCTGTGGAAGGAACCCAGGAAGTCCAGGCTTGAAGTGAAGAGACCCAGATGTGAGCACAGTTTTCTTAACCTGCCCAACAGGGGGATGCAAGGCTCAAATGAGATAATGAAGATTAGGGACTACTGTAAATGGAAAGTTCTATAAAAGCAGAAGGTGTTATTATATTAAAAATCACTAGACCAGCTTTCAAAAGGCAGCATTGTTTCCTCCTTCTCATTCTCCACCTGCACATTCCACAGGCTAATTGCCTGTATTATTAGAAGTCACCTTACTTAATCAAATTTAAATGTTCAGACTCTATTTAATTGAAGGCTCTATAGCTCTAACCAAATGTGATAGGTTATTACTTACTTGCTAATTTGGGGGTTGGATTAATCAAGCCTGAATTGGATTTTCTCTTTCCAAAATAATCCCTCTACTTTTCCTCTACCCTGTTTTGAAATTTTAAGTTCTCAAATATTTAGTTTTTGTACTCAGACTGGACATCCTTCCTTTCAACCCACTCCACAACCCCTGGCTGCCCCTCTCAGAGCCTTATAACCTATGACCCACCTCCAATACCGCATGGCTACCCCAACTGAGTAGTTCTCCTAAAATTCACCACATTACCTAAAACTCTCCACAGAGGAGTCATGTCCTTGGTATGTACTTCCAATGCTTTGAGATTCAGAGCTCCACAGGAGGTCAGACTTTCATGTTTACTCTCGAGCAACCCCCTGTGTCTTTCTCCTGAGCCACCCACAGAAATGGCTATCCTCCCCTAAGACCATCACCAGCTCCTTTTCTGCTGTGTTCAATTTCCAACTAAAGACAGAGAACTCTTCTTTCCCTTTTCCCCAATGGCTGCTATTCTCTCTTTTTGATTTACTAAACTGTTGCTAGGAAATTGCCATTTTCTTCACAGTTGGCTAAGCAGTGAGTGAGAGACTAGGCCAGGCACTGTAGGAGTCAGACATATCCCCCACTGGCTGGAGTTCATAGCCATGTAGTGGTGTGGGGGGTGGGGGGGACAAGGATATAAACAAACAAGGATGATGCAATATAGGCTGGAAGGAGTGTGTCACAGAGGTGGAAGCACCAGTGAAGACAGGATTCTTTCTTACTGGGGAATTAGCAACAGGGCCTCAGGGATGAGGAGGCACTGGGACTGGGTCTTGAAGGATTCAGAGAGAAGGGCATTCCATGTAGAGGAAGAGAGCTCAGAGCTAGCATAAGACTAGCTCCCAACTCATGCAGATGGAAGGAACTGGGCAATAATACACAATGAAGAAGTCAGATCAAGAGGAATTTTGAATGCCAGAGAAGCTCCCTTGGTTACAGGCCTGTCGTGAGTGGCTTTGCCAACCAGAAATTCCAGAAATGTTGTCATACTTCCCTGCCATAACTCAGGAGGAAAGCACCTGAAAGGAGTCATTCGATGCCTCATCTTAGGAGGAGTGCTAAAAGCAAGTAATCAGTCATTCCCTTGAAAGGAAAAGCAATGTATTTATATTCCTTTGGCGCATCAGAATTTTTTAAAAAAAATTAAAAGTTAAATACCCCATAAGATAATTAAAATTCAATTCCATCTTATGTTAGCTACAGAGTAAAGAACTGATCAGCCTTGGGAATCGTTTCTTAAGAGAAGTATCACATAGGCTTCATCTTACATCATTGGTTTTCTATTTATAATCTCTATTAAGTGGCACATCCACTTCACAGCTCGTCACCACTCGGCTCCTGGGCCCCACATCTTGCCATTTCTAGCACAAACTTCACCTTCACTCCAATTGCATATTCCCAAGAGTTTAGACTCAATTTCTACTTGACTGTTGGCATACCAGTCATATACCATTTACCACGTCCAAACCCAAGATCCTTTTTCTACAAATCACTTTCCCCTCCATTTTCTTTTTCAGCATTTCAACCATCCTTCTACATTCACTAGCTATTTAAAATCTCAAGATTATTTTTGATTCATATTATCCCTGATACCTTATCAAATAAAAAAGCCAATCAATTTTCATCTCAACCTCCTTTTGTCCCTATTTTCACAGTCTTTGATTCAGGATCACTGGGGCAGTTTTCTCATTGGCTTCCCTGACTCTAATCCAACCTGCCACATTGCTGCCAAACTAATCTTCTTTAATATATCACTTTCATCATGCTGATTCCCTGCTCAATAATCTTAGATAGTTCCCTATTTCAGATGCAACCAAAATACAGTGAAAACCCACTAGGAAATTTCACAGATGGCTGTCTTCTCTGAGTGGCAGGTATTATTATCCCAGTCATATTAATGATAAAAATCAAGGCTCCAAAATATAAGTTGCCTGAGGCTAGCAACAGTAGAGCCAGGACTACAACCATTCCTTTGGGTCCCACTCCAGTGCTTTGTCTTAATGGAAGTTTGTCACTCCTATGCTTGATTTTCATTATCTCTATAATCTCCCTTTGCCTCATTTAACCCATTTTATTTTTTCTAATTCCCCAACACAGCCCTCCCTTTGGCCAGCCTTGGCTCCTCATTGCCTCTCAGTATGCCTACCTCATTCTCGCTTCTCCATGACTTCCCTTGGGCATACTCTAGTTTTTTGTAGACTCTGGGGCATACCTTAAGCCCTACCAGGGAGTCTCTGGTGATTTCCCTAACAATGTCAACCTTTCTCAGTTGGATTCCTATAGGAATTTTGCTCCAGCAGTGTGGCTCACAGCCTGAGGATAAGCATCCATGGGATAGACATGGGGAGAATTCATGGGTTACGGATTCCTATATGGACCAAAGTATATACTAAATTATATGCAACTCACAAGTACTTGCTGTTTTTTTCAAAATAAGTAGATACCATTAAGGCTTCCCCTGGTGGCTCAGATGATAAAGAATCTGCCTGCTGTGAGGGAGACCTGGGTTTGATCCCTGGGTTGGAAAGCTCCCATGCAGAAGGGAATGGCAACCCACTCCGGGATTCTTGCCTGGAGAATCTCATGGCCAGATGAGCCTGGGCTACAGCCCATGGGATTGCAAAGAGTCGGACACAATTGAGTGACTAACACTTTCACTTTCATTTTCATTAGACTAATAAAATACACAATTTGAAATAATTCATATTTGTTTTCTGCTATATGTATTTTTCTAATTTCAAGTACTACACACAGATCAACTATCAGATAGAGTCTGTGAGATATTTAACATTTAAAAAGAACCTTTAATCTCAATAAGGTTGGAAACCACTGGTCTAAACACCTAAGTGAATACAGTCTTGTTGGTTTCCAATTGTACACAATCTTTAATCTTGTAAGACCCCATGAGGCCTTTAAAGAGATTCTTATGAGATACAGAAGAACTAAAGCATACTTCTAAATCCTACAGCACCTCACCCAAACTGATACATGGTGTGTGTTCAACAAATACTTGTTACAAGCTTCTTTCAGACAATTAAGTGTAATGGTATACATGAGAGAAATTCAGGCGTATTTGCTAAATTGTAGGCTAAAAAAAGCATGAAAAAATATGATTCCATTCCTTATTGATTGCCCAAACAGTGGAGCTTTCTACTCTTTGTTGCATTCAGGGCCATCTTATAAGGATTTTGGTGAAAACCCTAGTTGTCACTCTTTATTGAAAAATAAGAGATTATTAGCAGACAGATTTGAGGATGAGAACTGTGGATTGATTAACACTACCTGATCTATAAATACTCAAGTCTCCCACTTCTGTTTGTAAAGCAGAGATCAGAGATAAGCCTTGAAGGAAATCATTTGAATTTCCCATTCCCACACAATATCAAGATCACAGAATGATGGAACTCTTTCAACTTACAGCTCAGTTTTCAAATCTAGTTTTATCGCAGGTTCAAATTAAGATCTGGATATGTCACAGAGCTACACAACTGCTACAAGATAGGTAACACTTTACCTCTCTCTGGGTAGAGGATTGAGGGAAAATTCTGGCATAGGTAAGAAAATTCTTATGGTAGAATAATGGTTCATTATACAACATTATTAATAAAATTTTCCAAAAAAATAGTTTTCCAAATAATTGAAATTTATTCATTTATAGTTTCAAATTTTTTATATTAAAAATTTTAATATAAATTATTCTAAACTATATTTCATGATGATTTACATGAAACAAATGATAATGAAAATAACTCTTCCTTGAAGCTCATCATATTGGCTATCAATGATTTTATACAACTCAGGTATATAACAGGGCTTTTTGTCGATGTATTAAGTGGCCTCAGACTATTACACACTTAGAGCTGTGTAGGATTAAAAATAGTTTTATCCTAAAATAATTTTAGACTTAATTAAAAGTTGCAAAATAGTATAGAGAACCTCTACATACACCCTTCACCCAATTTCCACAATGCTATTATCTTAAAATAACCACAATGTAATCATTAAAAACAGAAAATTAATATTAGTACAATAAACATCATGCAACCTTATGCAAATTTTACCAGTTTTTCCACTAATGTCCTTTCTCTGTTTCCGGATCCAACCCAGATTCTCACACTGTTTGTTTTGTCTCCTTGGTCTCCTCCAACCTGTGGCAGCTCTTCAGCATGTACCTGTTTATCATGATCTTACCACTTTTGGTGAGTACTGGTTAACTATTTTGTAGAATGTCTTTAAATTTTTCTGGCTTTTCCAGTGATTATATTGGGACTTTTGGGCATACATTTTTGGCAAAAACACAACAGACGTAAGGCCATGCCATTTCTTTGGTACATCAGGGACCATGACGCAATGTATCTTATTACTGGTAATGTTAACTTTGATCATCTTTTGGGTGGTGTCTGCTGGGATATTCCAAGGTCCTACCTCCCCTGTGGTAATTAATAAGTATTTCTCTGATTTGTTAATACAGTTTTCCAACTCTTTACTCAGAGCGAGGCATTGGAATTCACTCCGTGTGCTTACCTCTAGTAAGGTGCCTTTGTAATCTGTTGTAGTTAAAATCAGAAAAAACTTGTCAGAATTCTGGGAGAATGGCATTGAAACATGTAAAATATCATGTATGAAACGAGTTGCCAGTCCAGGTTCGATGCACGATACTGGATGCTTGGGGCTAGTGCACTGGGACGACCCAGAGGGATGGTATGGGGAGGGAGGTGGGAGGAGGGTTCAGGATGGGGAACACATGTATACCTGTGGCGGATTCATTTTGATATTTGGCAAAACTAATACAATTATGTAAAGTTTAAAAATAAAATAAAATAAAAGAAGTGGGCTCTGGGCAAAGGTTTATTGCAGATTCTTAAGGAAAAAATTTTTTTTTCTTTTTTGCTACTTAGACATCCTCTGTGGTTATATTCATGCTTTTGGTTCTGATGTTTTCTATATAGAATCTATATTGATAATACTTCACTTAGGAGGAATCATGTATCAGACATTATCTTAGTGGCACTTAAATATCAGATAAAGATATCCAAAAACTTAGAAGTGGAATTAACACAAATTAATTTACTAAATGCATATTCCAATTCAATAAGCAAATTTATAGTCCCTTCCCAGTAGTTACACAAGAACTCAAAATAGAAAGAGTTGGGGGCGGGGAATTAATTCTGCTTACATTTAATAATTAGATGTAAACAGAATTACATGTGACACGCACAAACCAAAAACTGCCTCACAATGACACGAATGTTAAATTATTCCCTTCACATCTCTACACTTAGGCTCCAAGATTCAAATCACTTAGGCTGAAGAACTAACCAAACAATCAAGTCTTCATATTCCATCTTCCCAATGCATCTGTACCAGAAGAATCTTACTGAAAGGATATTCACGATGTTGTCTAACCCATCCCTCTGTGTCTAGGCAGGATTTCACTGCAACAGTTTATAAAAGGAAGCTGTGTGCCTTATCTCTAAATCTTTCAGAGAACAGTCCTTTCTTACTATGCTCCTCAAATATTTCCTTTTCATTGAAAATATCCATGTAGATTAAACATACTTTTATCTACATGAGATATATTTAAAAATACAGTATATGTTTACCATATATTTAAGATCTTTTTATAGGTTTCCACCATTTTAATTTGATGAGGGTGAGATCCAGCCCATTCTTCTTGTTTTATATAATGAAATAAGAATCCAAACATTTCTCAAATAGCATGCCCCCCCCCCAAAAAATGTGATTCATGGTTCTCTCTTTCTTACACACAGTTCTTAAAAAATGATTGAGTCACTGTTGCTCTCTTGTTTAATCTGATAATTATGCAAGCACTAAATCTTACATTGGAGCAGAAAATGTTAACACACATTGAAAAACCAAAAAGCGTAGAACTATAATCTGTATGATAAAATGCATTACTCTGTTTAAAAGGATTGTTTTACAGATGCAATTAACAATCAGCGATCATACAGTTTAGACCGGTGTTTTGATGCCATCTGTTGGAATAAGTCCTCTCACTCTCTGGAATGAAGCTATAATTTTCAGCTTACAGTTTCATTAAGCAACACACAGTATAACAGTTCCCCAAAGAAGAGAAATCCTAAACACTTTCAGTTTTATAGTCTTCCATAAACATGTAAGTATGTTGCTGAAATTTTTCAAAAGAAAAAGAATTTAGAAAATTAACAACATGACCACAGATTACTGTTTTATTTTACAGTCTTAAAATATCACCAACAGTTCAAACAGCCAACAATGGTTATCTAATTTTAGTTTCAATATCTGAAATGTGACTTCCATCCTTATAGCCCGTTGATGATTTTTGTTAACTTAAAAACATGCTTGCCCTGTGCCTAAACCAGGTATGTCATAATGGCAGTGATAAAAGTTAACAAATAACCTGTCCATTAGAACACATTCCTGTTTGTTGTTATTAGCTTATTAAATGCCAAACCAAATATTTGGGGTCAGTTAATACACTAGGGGGTGCTAGTTCTCTACATGTACACATTTACAAACCAAAACTTTTCCACAATTAATATTTGGGAATTATAAAAGTTGACCTAAAATTCTAATAGAGTATGTAAGTTGCATGCTACACATGAAGAAAACAAAAAAGAAAAAAAAAAGAACTCATTAAAATTGCACTATGAATTAAACAGCAAGAGTCCAAGTAGGAGTGCAATTTTACATTCTAAGAGGTAAGATTGATATGGTCTTGTTTCATGGTTCAGACATCAGTTGCTAGTATCAAACAAAATCTGAAATGAAAGTCACAGCTTTTCACAAAGTACAGTATCAGCCCTGGATTTCTTAATGCTATCTATTATATCTATGGTGTTCCAAAAGAAATATAAAGCAAAACCACCAGGGAGAAGAGGTTTCTTTACTAAATTTAGACAACTTATTTGAGATTCTCTTCCTTTGATATACCATTCAAACAGTGCAAATGAGAAGAAGTCACCATTAAGATATGAACTTATGCTCTATAGTAGGCTGGTAAATTGCCTCATGTAACTAATGGCTCTCTCTGTTATATCTTAGAACATTTGCATGATGAAAGTACTTACATACACACACCCACCCCACCACCACCAGTATAAAGAAGAACCAGGTTTAATTTTTGAGAGCAGCATGTGTGATAAGTCTCTTCAGTGATGTCAGATTCTTTGTGACTCTATGGACTGTAGCCCACCAGGCTCCTCTATCCATAGGATTTTGGAGAATACTGGAGTGGGTTGCCATGCCCTCCTCCAGTGGATCTTCTAGACTCAGGGATTGAACCTGTGTCTCTTACCTCTCCTGTATTGGCAGGCAGATTCTTTACCACTAGCGCCACCTGGGAAGTTCCTTTTAAGATCAGAATCCAGTCCAACAGGGACACTATCCAAAATTCCACTTCATATGTAGTGGGGAAGGAGTGTTTTTTTCTTTGTTCTTTTTGGGTTTAATTTTCCTTCTTTGAGAAGACTAGTCAGTAGGACTCCAGATATACCAGATTCAGGTAAAGCATATTAACCTACAGTTTTCCCCCTTCACAAGATGAGTTGAATTTCAAGAAACTTTCATCCAAAATAGGGGCCCTGCCATCTCCTTGGTCAATTGTCAGGATCTACTTCAACTTCATTTTGCTTCCTCATTTTCCCATTCCACCAAACATCGTGCATTCATCTATTCTCCCCATATTTTCTTTGTACAGTCAGAAATATTCCAAAACGTTTCTCCCAGATTTCCACATTTCCTGTCTGCTGAATACACTGGGAGTAGATAGTAGATTCTATAGACTTGTCATATGTTGCTTGCAGTGGGATGTTTCATATCCCGAAGGAGTTTCTTCAGAACACTTTGATATTATGCTAAAGAATATTTAAAAATATTTATATAAAGTCATATTTTTGGATTACCTCCCAGCACATCAACCCACAACTATAAGCAGGAATAGGGCTGTCTGTTTCATAAACAGAAACTCAAACACAATATTTCACTTTTGATATTCCATCAACACACACAGTCAGGACACAGCACCTGAAATATATGAACTATAAGCCAAGACCCTCAGAGGAGTATTGAAGGATGTTTTGCAATGATTTTGGAGAATCCTAACCTGAGACCACCATCTATTATTTTATTTATTAATTTATCTCCTCTGAACTGCCTAGTAGTAGCACTGACACAGCAAATACACAGATATTTCAAATGTGCATTTAAAAGGTCAATTTCCATGGGTTCACTCTGAGTCACAACAGAGGTTTATCAGATATATCAAGGTTTTACCCTTTCTTTAAGGATAGAGGCCAAATCTAGTATTGTTTATACCTTAGTATACGAGATTAAGGCAAGAAAATGGTTTTTAAAATAGTAGTAATTATTAATTAGAATTGTTAATGTCTACTGACAAACAATAAACCTTGTTATTTTGTATGTGGATTATAGAATATTAGAGTTAGTAAGGAACTCAAAGTCATTCTATAACTCCCTATCCCCAATGCATGAATCTTCCTTACTGTCAAAGACAAACAGCATTCTTGTTTCATCTTACACCCCTCTAATCACAGAACATCACTGCCTTATTAATAAGGCATAATGTTAGGCATAATATGACTAATAAGGCATAAAGCTTATAGTCAGAAAGCTGTGCCTTTTTACTAAGTTGATGCCTATCTTCTTACCATCTCTTTATATTGGTCAGGTTATTCTGTGTATCAGAATTATCTTTGAGTCTGTATTGCCTGTGTTCAATTTCCCATTCAGACTTTTATTAGCTTCGTAACCTCAGATAAGTTAATCCCTTTGTCCTTCAACATAAATTTAGAATTTGACCACTCTTACCTCCATGGTTGTCACTACCGTCTCTAGTTTCCAAATCAGTTTTCCAACCCCACAGATCTATTCTCTACATGACTGCCAAGAGTCATCCTATTCATATTTGGTCAAACCAAGTCACTATTCTGATCAAAATCATGTGAAGACTCCACATTTAATTCAGAGTAAAAGTTCAAGTCCTCACAACAGCTTACAACGTCCTCCACACTGCTCTGTCTGGCTCTGCTGATACCCTCCCACTTTCCCCTCAGTCACTCAAGCAGCTTTAGCCACACAGATCCACTGCTCCTGGACCACAAAAAGCACACTCCTGCGCTTAGGTCTCTGCTCTTACTGCTTCCATCACCTGGAACCCTCCCCCGGTCTACAGACCTGCCTGCCAATGTGGCTTCTTCTTCAAGTATTTGCTTAAATTTCACTTTCTCACTGGGACCTATTCCAGGTCCTTGATTTAATAAAGATGAAATAAAATACCTCTTCACTAAGACAAACTTAAGGACAGAGGCTTTTGTATATTTTGTTCACAGGACTTTGCATATAATAGGCATTCAGTAAATGTTTGTCCAGCGAGTAAATGAATTTGAGGGTACAGCACTTAAAACAGTGGCTAGTAGTAGTAGTAGTGAAATCGCTCAGTCGTGTCCTACTCTTTGCGACCCCATGGACTGTAGCCTACCAGGCTCCTCCATCCATGGGATTCTCCAGGCAAGAGTACTGGAGTGGGGTGCCATTTCCGAGGGTGATAAATATTCATATAACTATTATTAGTACTGAGGTAACTGCTATTAGTGCTTCCATTGCTACTTTTTTTTTTCACTCATTCATTTATTCAATCACCTGTTTGCTTTTTTTTTTTTTTTTACTTTACAATATTGTATTGGTTTTGCCTTGTTGCCATTCTTACTCTTATCTGAAGTAGTCCTGTCTGCTTCTGAAGCTATAGTTACTAAAAGCCTTTGATCTATAGGGTCAGATCACTTTCAAACTCCTGGACTAATCAAACAAAGTTGGTACCTTATAAAAAGACCAATCTTTGGAACTGTTCCTCCTTTCAGTGTGGGTGAATCCACAAAGCTTACTCTTCTAAAGCACCCTCTCCTAATTCTTCCTGGGGCACATGTCTGGCCACCTTTCTCATTTTCTCTTCATACTCCTAGCACTTTCTGGGACAACCCTGAACCCCAGGCCATAGGGGGCTAATTTTAAAATACATTATTGTGTTACCATTTGTCAAAGGAGACACAAACAGTATAAATGCAACATGCATGATAATTCAAATTATTGCTGCTGAATTGCTGATTAGTGATACATGTGATTTCTAAACTACCCCCCGCCCCCAATTCAAACTAACCTTGCCATGTGATAGAGACTAAATAAATATTTGTTGAAAACGGAAGCAGATCCAAGGATATAGTAAATGAAGAGGAGGTTGCCAGAGGGGAGAAAGGTTGGGGGAGGAGTGAAATGGGTAAGGAAAATTAAGAGGTACACATTTTCAGTTATAAAATAAGTCACCAGAATGAAATGCACAGCATGGGGAATCTAGTCAATAATATTGTAATAACTTTGTATAGTAACAGATAATAACTGGAATTATTATGGTGATCATCTTGCAACATATAGAAATACTGAATCACTATGTTGTGCAATGGAATAAATAGTGTTATAGGACAATTATACTTCAATAATAAATGGATAGATAATAAATATTTTAAAATGAATGAATCCTCAAAAATGACAAAAAATTAATGTTTATTAGAATTACTTCTAAAATTATATGTTTTAGGCTTAAAAAATTACTTTTAATATTAAATATATCACAAAAAATATTAATTATCCTTAAGTAAAATTTATTTATTTGTTTTTCAGTAACAGGTTTTTAAAAATTTAAATTTATTTTAATTGGAGGCTATTTACTTTACAACATTGTATTGGTTTTGCCATACATCAACATGAATCCGCCACGGGTGTATACATGTTCCCAATCCTGAACCCCCTTCCCTCCTCCCTCCCCATACATCCCTCTGGGTCATCCCAGTGCACCAGCCCCAAGTATCCTGTATCATGCATCAAACCTGGACTGGAGATTCATTTCTTATATGATATTATACATGTTTCCATTCCATTCTCCCAAATCATCCCACCCTCGCCCTCTCCCACAGAGTCCAAAAGACTGTTCTATACATCTGTGTCTCTTTTGCTGTCTCACATACAGGGTTATTGTTACCATCTTTCTAAATGCCATATATATGTGTCAGTATACTGTATTGGTGTTTTTCTTTCTGGTTTACTTCACTCTGTATAATAGGCTCCAGTTTCATCTACCTCATTAGAACTGATTCAAATGTATTCTTTTTAATGGCTGAGTAATACTCCATTGTGTATATGTACCACAGCTTTCTTAACCATTCATTTGCTGATGGACATCTAGGTTGCTTCCATGTCCTGGCTATTATAAACAGTGCTGTGATGAACATTGGGGTACATGTGTCTCTTTTCCTTCTGGTTTCCTCAGTGTGTATGCCCAGCAGTGGGATTGCTGGGTCATAAGGCAGTTCTATTTCCAGCTTTTTAAGGAATCTCCACACTGTTCTCCATAGTGGCTGTATTAGTTTGCATTCCCACCAACAGTGTAAGAGGGTTCCCTTTTCTCCACACCCTCTCCAGCATTTATTGCTTGCAGACTTTTGGATCACAGCCATTCTGACTGGCGTGAAATGGTACCTCATTGTTGTTTTGATTTGCATTTCTCTGATAATGAGTGATGCTGAGCATCTTTTCATGTGTTTGTTAGCCATCTGTATGTCTTCTTTGGAGAAATGTCTGTTTAGTTCTTTGGCCCATTTTTCAATTGGGTCATTTATTTTTCTGGAATTGAGCTGCAGGAGTTGCTTGTATATTTTTGAGATTAGTTGTCAGTTGCTTCATTTGCTATTATTTTCTCCCATTCTGAAGGCTGTCTTTTCACCTTGCTTATAGTTTCTTTTGTTGTGCAGAAGCTTTTAATTTTAATTAGGTCCCATTTGTTTATTTTTGCTTTTATTTCCAATATTCTGGGAGGTGGGTCATAGAGGATCCTGCTGTGATTTATGTCAGAGAGTGTTTTGCCTATGTTCTCCTCTAAGAGTTTTATAGTTTCTGGTCTTACGTTTAGATCTCTAATTCATTTTGAGTTTATTTTTGTGTACGGTGTTAGAAAGTGTTCTAGTTTCATTCTTTTATAAGTGGTTGACCAGTTTTCCCAGCACCACTTGTTAAAGAGATTGTCTTTTCTCCATTGTATATTCTTGCCTCCTTTGTCAAAGATAAGGTGTCCATAGGTGTGTGGATTTATCTCTGGGCTTTCTATTTTGTTCCATTGATCTATATTTCTGTCTTTGTGCCAGTACCATACTGTCTTGATGACTGTGGCTTTGTAGTAGAGCCTGAAGTCAGGCAGGTTGATTCCTCCAGTTCCATTCTTCTTTCTCAAGATTGCTTTGGCTATTCGAGGTTTTTTGTATTTCCATACAAATTGTGAAATTATTTGTTCTAGCTCTGTGAAGAATACCGTTGGTAGCTTGATAGGGATTGTATTGAATCTATAGGTTGCTTTGGGTAGTATACTCATTTTCACTATATTGATTCTTCCGATTCATGAACATGGTATATTTCTCCATCTATTAGTGTCCTCTTTGATTTCTTTCACCAGTATTTTATAGTTTTCTATATATAGGTCTTTAGTTTCTTTAGGTAGATATATTCCTAAGTATTTTATTCTTTTCGTTGCAGTGGTGAATGGAATTGTTTCCTTAATTTCTCTTTCTATTTTCTCATTATTAGTGTATAGGAATGCAAGTGATTTCTGTGTGTTGATTTTATATCCTGCAACTTTATTATAGTCATTGATTAGCTCTAGTAATTTTCTGGTGGAGTCTTTAGGGTTTTCTATGTAGAGGATCGTGTCATCTGCAAACAGTGAGAGTTTTACTTCTTCTTTTCCAATTTGGATTCCTTTTATTTCTTTTCTGCTCTGATTACTGTGGCCAAAACTTCCAAAACTATGTTGAATAGTAATGGTGAAAGTGGGCACCCTTGTCTTGTTCCTGACTTTAGAGGACATGCTTTCAATTTTTCACCATTGAGGATAATGTTTGCTGTGGGTTTGTCATATATAGCTTTTATTATGTTGAGGTATGTTCCTTCTATTCCTGCTTTCTGGAGAGTTTTTATCATAAATGGATGTTGAATTTTGTCAAAGGCTTTCTCTGCATCTATTGAGATAATCATATGGCTTTTATTTTTCAATTTGTTAATGTGGTGAATTACATTGATTGATTTGTGGGTATTGAAGAATCCTTGCATCCCTGGGATAAAGCCCATTTGGTCATGGTGTATGATCTTTTTAATGTGTTGTTGGATTCTGATTGCTAGAATTTTGTTAAGGATTTTTGCATCTATGTTCATCAGTGATATTGACCTATAGTTTGTGTGTGTGTGTGTGTGTGTGTGGCATCTTTGTCAGGTTTTGGTATTAGGGTGATGGTGGCCTCATAGAATGAGTTTGGAAGTTTACCTTCCTCTGCAATTTTCTGGAAGAGTTTGAGTAGGATAGGTGTTAGCTCTTCTCTAAATTTTTGGCAGAATTCAGCTGTGAAGCCATCTGGACCTGGGCTTTTGTTTGCTGGAAATTTTCTGATTACAGTTTCAATTTCCGTGCTTGTGATGGGTCTGTTAAGATTTTCTATTTCTTCCTGGTCCAGTTTTGGAAAGTTGTACTTTTCTAAGAATTTGTCCATTTCTTCCATGTTGTCCATTTTATTGGCATATGATTGCTGATAGTAGTCTCTTATGATCCTTTGTATTTGTGTGTTGTCTGTTGTGAGATCTCCATTTTCATTTCTAATTTTATTGATTTGATTTTTCTCCCTTTGTTTCTTGATGAGTCTGGCTAATGGTTTGTCAATTTTATTTATCCTTTCAAAGAACCAGCTTTTGGCTTTGCTGATTTTTGCTATGGTCTCTTTTGTTTCTTTTGCATTTATTTCTGCCCTAATTTTTAAGATTTCTTTCCTTCTACTAACCCTGGGGTTCTTAATTTCTTCCTTTTCTAGTTGCTTTAGGTATAGAGTTAGGTTATTTATTTGACTGTTTTCTTGTTTCTTGAGGTGTGCCTATATTGCTATGAACTTTCCCCTTAGCACTGCTTTTACAGTGTCCCACAGGTTTTGGGTTGTTGTGTTTTCATTTTCATTTGTTTTTATGCATATTTTGATTTCTTTTTTTATTTCTTCTGTGAGTTGTTGGTTATTTAGAAGTGTGTTGTTCAGCCTCCATATGTTGGAATTTTTAATAGTTTTTCTCCTATAATTGAGATCTAATCTTACTACATTATGGTCAGAAAAGATGCTTGGAATGATTTCATTTTTTTGGATTTACCAGGGCTAGATTTACGGCCCAGGATGTGATCTATCCTGGAGAAGTTTCCATGTGCACTTGAGAAAAAGGTGAAATTCATTGTTTTGGGGTGAAATGTCCTATAGATATCAATTAGGTTTAACTGGTCTATTGTATCATTTAAAGTTTGTGTTTCTTTGTTAATTTTCTGTTTAGTTGATCTATCCATAGGTGTGTGTGGGGTATTAAAGTCTCCCACTATTACTGTGTTATTGTTAATTTCCCCTTTCATACTTGTTAGCATTTGTCTTACATATTGCAGTGCTCCTATGTTGGGTGCATATATATTTATAATTGTTATATCATCTTCTTGAATTGATCCTTTGATCATTATGTAGTGTCCTTCTTTGTCTCTTTTCACAGCCTTTGTTTTAAAGTCTATTTTATCTGATATGAGTATTGCTACTCCTGCTTTCTTTTGGTTTCTATTTGCATGGAATATCTTTTTCCAGCCCTTCACTGTCAGTCTGTACGTGTTCCTTGTTTTGAGGTGGGTCTCTTGTAGACAACATATATAGGGGTCTTGTTTTTGTATCCATTCAGCCAATTACCCTTAAGTAAAATTTAAAGTCAAGCTACAGATGGTAGAGAAAAGTAGGTTTCTATCTACAAGCACACAGTGTTAGTTTTGCCTTGTAGTAAGGAGTCATGGTTCAGGTACTGTTGAAGCCTGACTTGAAGAATTTTGAGCATTACCTAGCTAGCATGTGAAATGAGCACAATTGTACAGTAATTTGAACATTCTTTGGCATTGCCCTTCTTTGGGATTGGAATAAAAACTGACCTTTTCCAATTCTGTGGCCACTGCTGAGTTTTCCAAATTTGCTGGCATATTGAATGCAGCACTTTAACACCACTTTAACAGTACACGAACCGAGAACTTCCAGATGTACAAGCTAGATTTAGAAATGGCAGAGGAACCAGAAATCAAATTGCCAACATCAGTTGGATCACAGAAAAAGTAAGAGAATTCCAGGAAAAAAAAAACAAAACATCTACTTCTGCTTTATTGACTATGCTAAAGCCTTTGACTGTGTGGATCACAACAAAACTGTGGAAAATTCTTCAAGATATGGGAATACCAGACCACCTTACCTGCCTCCTGAGAAACCTGAATGCAGGCCAAGAAGCAACAGTTAGAACCAGACAGGGAACAATGGACTGGTTCAAAATTGGGAAAGGAGTACATCAAAACTGTATATTGTCACCCTACTTATTTAACTTATATGCAGAGTACATCATGAGAAATGCCAGGCTAGACGAATCACAAGCTAGAATCAAGAGTGCCAGAAGAATATTAACAACTTCAGTTATGCCGATGATACTACACTAATGGCATAAAATGAAGAGGAACTAAAGAACCTCTTAATAAAGGTGAAAGAGGAGACTGAAAAACCTGGCTTAAAACTAGACATTGAAAAAAATCAAGGATCATGGCATCCAGTCCCATCTCTTTAAGGCAAATAGATGGGGGATAATGGAGACAGTTATAGACTTTATTTTCTTGGGCTCCAAAATCACTGCTGATGGGGACTGCAGCCATGAAATTAAAAGACACTTGCTCTTTGGAAGAAAAGCTATGACAAATCTAGACAACATGTTAAAAACTGGAGACATTACTTTGCCAACAAAGGTCTGTATAGTCAATGCTATGGTTTTTCCAGTAGTTACATGCAGATGTGAGAGTTGGACCATAAAGAAGGCCGAGTGCCAAAGAATTGCTTTCAAACTGTGGTGCTAGAGAAGACTCTCGTGAGTCCCTTGGACAGCAAGGAGATCAAACAAGCCAATCCTAAAGGAATCGACTCTGAATTCTCATTGGAAGAACTGATACTGAAGCTGAAGCTCCAATACTTTGGCCACTTGATGCAGAGTTGACTCACTGGAAAAGACGCTGATGCTGGGAAAGACAGAGAGCAGGAGGAGAAGGGGGCGACACAGGATGAGATGGTTGGATGGCATCATTGACTCAATGGACATGAGTTTGAGCAAACTCCAGAAGATAGTGAAGGACAGGAAATCCTGAAGTGTTGCGGTCCATGGGGTCACAAAGAGTCAGACATGACTTAGCGACTGAACAACAAGGAGTCGTGGTACTAATTCTCCATGTTTTTACCTTAAATGCATGATTACTTTGTTTTAGACATCTAAGGAAAAAAAGATGTTTCAAATTCCTGGTTCCCTCTTTTACCATAAATTTCATCCTACCTAAAAGAAATAGGTCTGTTTGGCACATTACAGGCACACGTAATATGTGAGTGCTCAGTTGTGTTTGACTCCATGTGATTCCATGGACTATAGTCCACCAGATTCCTCTCTCCATGGATTTCGCCAGCAAGAATAGTGGAGTGGGTAGCCATTCCCATCTCCAGGGGATTTTCCTGACCCAGGAATTGAAACTTTTTGTCTCTTGTGTCTTCTACATTGGTAGGCAGATTCTTTACCACTGTGCCACCTGGGAAGTCCTAATTTGGCACATTAGTGATCAAAATATACCACCTGGAAACTTCTTCTATGTGTCCTCACAAATCCCCTGGAGGAGGGCATGGCAACCCACTCCAGTATTTGTGCCTAGAGAATCCCCATGGACAGAGGAGCCTGGCAGGCTATGGTCCATACTGTCACACAGAGTCAGACACGACTGAGTAACTAAGAACACCACTGCTGCTGCTGCTGCTAAATCGCTTCAGTTGTGTCTGACTCTGTGCGACCCCATAGACGGCAGCCCACCAGGCTCCCCTGTCCCTGGGACTCTCCAGGCAAGAACTGGAGTGGGTTGCCATTTCCTTCTCCAAAGCCATGAAAGTGAAAAGTGCAAGTGAAGTCGCTCAGTCATGTCCACCTCTTAGCGACCCCATGGACTGCAGCCTACCAGGCTCCTCCATCCATGGGATTTTCCAGGCAAGAGTACTGGAGTGGGGTGCCATTGCCTTCTCCAAAGAACAGCACAGCACAGCACAAATAGAATATTTATAAGATTGAAAAGAACATGATCATCATAAAGACAGGAAAACAATAGAATGTGAAGACAGTGAAAATAACTGATGGTGGGGAATGTTTCTGTCGAAAAAACAAGTCATACAGGGAAATAATTACCTTCAGATATTTGAAAACATCATTTGTAAAAAAAAAAAAAAGATAAAACAAAAACAGATTTAATATGACTCTAGTCAGAAATAAGTCCAATGGGAAGAAGTTACAAGACAGAAAATTATAGCTCAATACTAGAAAGATCTATAAAATAATTAATATAGGCCAAATATAAAATTGGGTGGCTTAGAGATCAAAAGTTTTCTGTCACTGGAGAAGTTGAACTAAAGGCCAGAGTTTTAGTTTGCATTAGCTTACCAGGGCCACCATAATAAGATACCACAGACTGGGTGGCTTAAACAACACAAATTTATTTTCTCACAGTTCTGGAACCTAGAAGTCCAAGATCAAGGTGTCAACAGGACTGGTTTCTTCTGAGGCCTTTTGACATCTCTCTGTGTCCTCACATGGCCTTTGCTATGTGCATGCACAATCCTGGTGTGCCTCTATATGTCTCAGACTCTTCTTGTCAAGATACGAGTCAGATTGGACAAGAACCCACTCTAATGCCTCATAGTAACTTAATACCTTCTTTAATGGCCCTATCTCCAAGTACAGTCACATTTTGTGGTGTTGGTGGTTAAGACTTCAACATACGAATGGAGGAGGCACTAATGAGTCCATAATATCACCCCTTTCAACATGTAAAAGAGACACTGTAGCAGGTGGTGGGGAAGGGGTTTTGCTAGATATTACCAAGGACCTACCTTCTAACTCTAAGGTCAGAAACCTATGGTACATAAACACAGTAAAATCTCATTTATTCAAAGTCTGATTCTCTTTCAGCAAGTGATTTGCCATTTACAATAGGACTGCTTCATTATCCTGGGTAAATAGCATCAGCTAGGTGTAAGACAGTCTGATTTAAACTGCTGTTTGTTTTGTACAATTAGTATTAACATATAATTTCAGTGATATTATTTGAAAATTATTACTATGTATATATTCATAATAAAGATTTTTTAAACACAGGAAAATAGTTGTCCACTATTCTCTCACTTTGCCAACAAAGATCCATATAGTCAAAGCTATGGTTTTTCCAGTAGTCATGTATGGATATGAGAGTTGGATCATAAAGAAGGCTGAAGACTAAAGAACTGATGCTTTCAAACTGTGGTATTGGAGAAAACTCTTGAGAGTCCCTTCGACTGCAAGGAGATCAAACCAGTCAATCCTAAAGGAAATCAACCCCGAATACTCATTGGAAGGACTGATGCTGAAGCTCCAATACTTTGGCCACCTGATGTAAAGAGCAGGCTCATTGGAAAAGACCCTGATGCTGGGAAATATTGAAGGCAGGAGAGAAGGGGACAGACAACAGAGGATGAGATGGTTGGATGGCATCACCAACTCAATGGATATGAATTTGAGCAAACTCTGAGAGATAGTGAAGAACAGGGAGGCCTGGCGTGCTGCAGTCCCTAGGGCTGCAAAGAGTCAGACAGGACTGAATGACTGAACAACAAATTTTGTCACCTATGCCAGTGAAAGTCTTCATTCTGTATTTTCTTCTCATTACCTATAAGCATGCATAACATACTGAGAACAGATAGTGAAAGAATTGAGTACTAAGGAACTCAAAACCTTTTACAAAGGAAGCAGCTATAGGAATTGGGAGGGATTTGAATGAGATGGGATGGAGAAAGTCTAGGAATGGGTCAAAAGTCTCAAATCTAGATTAACTGGAAGGATGGCAAGTATTTCAACATTTGATAAATATCAAAATATAAGAACTACAAAAACTGAAAAGAAAACCAATTTAGCAAAGGCAATGTTTATGAGTGAGCATTGTTATGTAAGCAAATCTGCCTGCCCCCTAAATTCTGCCCTTAAGCTGTTGGCTCTTCAGACTTGGGGTTGGGATTAGATAAACTGAGGGAGCATCAAAAGGTGACAGCCTTCAAGGTGCCATCATCCTGCTGCTCTCCTAATGCTCTGGATGTATTTCAGTTCAGTTCAGTCACTCAGTCAGTTGTGTCTGACTCTTTGCGACCCCATGAATCGCAGCACGCCAGGCGTCCCTGTCCATCACCAACTCCCAGAGTTCACTCAGACTCACGTCCATTGATTCAGTGATGCCATCCAGCCATCTCATCCTCTGTCATTCCCTTCTCCTCCTGCCCCCAATTCCTCCCAGCATCAGAGTCTTTTCCAATGAGTCAACTCTTCGCATGAAGTGGCCAAAGTACTGGAGTTTCAGCTTCAGTATCATTCCCTCCAAAGAAATCCCAGGGCTGATCTCCTTCAGAATGGACTGGTTGGATCTCCTTGAAGTCCAAGGGACTCTCAAGAGTCTTCTCCAACACCACAGTTCAAAAACATCAATTCTTTGGCGCTCAGCTTTCTTCACAGTCCAACTCTCACATCCATACATGACCACTGGAAAAACCATAACCTTGACTAGATGGACCTTTGTTGGCAAAGTAATGTCTCTGCTTTTGAATATGCTATCTAGGTTGGTCATAACTTTTCTTCCAAGGAGTAAGCATCTTTTAATTTCATGGCTGCAGTCACCATGGAGTCCCCCAAAATAAAGTCTGACACTGTTTCCACTGTTTCCCCATCTATTTCCCATGAAGTGATGGGACCAGATGCCATGATCCTCGTTTTCTGAATGTTGAGCTTTAAGCCAACTTTTTCAGTCTCCTCTTTCACTTTCATCAAGAGGCTTTTTAGTTTCTCTTCACTTTCTGCCATAAGGGTAGTATCATCTGCATATCTGAGGTTGTTGATATTTCTCCCCGCAATCTTGATTCCAGCTAGTGCTTCTTCCAGCCCAGCGTTTCTCATGATGTACTCTGCATATAAGTTAAATAAGCAGGGTGACAATATACAGCCTTGATGTACTCCTTTTCCTATTTGGAACCAGTCTGTTGTTCCATGTCCAGTTCTAACTGTTGCTTCCTGACCTGCATACAAATTTCTCAAGAGGCAGGTCAGGTGGTCTGGTATTCTCATCTCTTTCAGAATTTTCCACAGTTGATTGTGATCCACACAGTCAAAGGCTTTGGCATAGTCAATAAAGCAGAAATAGATGCTTTCCTGGAACTCTCTTGCTTTTTCCATGATCCAGTGGATGTTGGCAATTTGGTCTCTGGTTCCTCTGCCTTTTCTAAAACCAGCTTGAACATCTGGAAGTTCATGGTTCATGTATTGCTGAAGCCTGGCTTGGAGAATTTTGAGCATTACTTTACTAGCGTGTGAGATGAGTGCAATTGTGTGATAGTGTGAGCATTCTTTGGCATTGCCATGCTTTGGGATTGGAATGAAAACTGACCTTTTCCAGCCCTGTGGCCACTGCTGAGTTTTCCAAATTTGCTGGATGTATTTAGCAGCAACTAAACTCTTCCCTGGTGGCTGAGCTGGTAAAGAGTCCACCTGAAATGTGGGAGACCTGGGTTCAATCCCTGGGTTGGGAAGATCCCCTGGAGAAGGGAACGGCTTCCCACTCCAGTATTTTGGTCTGGAGAATTCCATGGACTGTTTAGTCCATGGGGTCACAAAGAATCAGACACGACTGAGTGACTTTCACATCACAAACTCTCAAAGGAGCTCTCCTGGTATGGCTCAGCAGTAAAGAATCTGCCTGCAATGCAGGAGATGTGGGTTCAGTTCCTGGGTTGGGAAGATCTTCTGGATGGAAGCATGGCAACCCACTCTTGTATTCTTTCCTAGAAAAATTCCATGGACAGAGGAATTTGGCAGGCTACAGTCCATGGGGTCACAAAGAATCTGACAAGACTAAGTGACTGAACATACACACATGCACATATACACTCACAAATGAACATTAAATATTACCAGCAAGTATCATCTTGTCCTTGCAAAAGTAAAATTTCAAAAACAATATCCCTCAGTCAACAAAACCATGAAGGTTTTCATCTATAATGAGAATGAAATCCCTGATTGCTGGATAGAACATTGCAGGGATCAGATAGGATAATATAAGCTAAAGTTCTTTGTAACCTTGAAGTCAGACCTCTGGGTTCAAATCCTGGCTTTGCAGCTTATTAGCTCTTTAGTCTTGGGCGAGTTATCTAACCTCTCAGTGCTTGGTTTTTCATATGCAAATAGGGAAAGTAATTGAACCAACACTCAGAGATTGCTATGAGGAATAAATAACATGATTATATATAAAGTACTTGGCACACCACCAAGCATCTAGTAAATTACCAATAAAATATTAGTTATTAATTAGCTTAAAATTTAGTTTGGGAACAAGATAGATATAGTTAGTTAGTTAGTTCAGTTGCTCAGTCGTGTCCGACTCTTCACAACCCCATGAACTGCAGCACGCCAGGCCTCCCTGTCAATCACCAACTCCCGGAGTTCACTCAGACTCACGTCCATCGAGTCAGTGATGCCATCCAGCCATCTCACCCTCTGTCATCCCCTTCTCCTCCTGCCCCCAATTCCTCCCAGCATCAGAGTCTTTTCCAATGAGTCAACTCTTCTCATGAAGTGGCCCAAGTACTGGAGTTTCAGCTTCAGCATCATTCCCTCCAAAGAAATCCCATGGCTGATCTCTTTCAGAATGGACTGGTTGGATCTCCTTGAAGTCCAAGGGACTCTCAAGAGTCTTTCCAACACCACAGTTCAAAAGCATCAATTCTTCGGCGCTCAGCCTTCCTCACAGTCCAACTCTCACATCCATACATGACCACAGGAAAAACCATAGCCTTGACTAGACGGACCTTTGTTGGCAAAGTAATGTCTCTGCTTTTCAAAATGCTATCTAGGTTGGTCATAACTTTCCTCCCAAGGAGTAAGTGTCTTAATTTCATGGCTGCAGTCACCATCTGCAGTGATTTTGGAGACCCCAAAAATAAGTCTGACACTGTTTCCACTGTTTCCCCATCTATTTCCCATGAAGTGATGGGACTGGATGCCATGATCTTTGTTTTCTGAATGTTGAGCTTAAGATAGATATAGATGATAGCAATATGCACACTATGTATATATGTATATACACACACTCAATATATATGTGTGTGCACATATACATACACTGTGTACATACAGTAATAAATGAGAAAAGTCACATGTGTAAACAAAGTCAATGTCTGGGTGGGTGTACTAGATAGAATCTTTCTATTTGACATATGCAGGAAACCATTTAGGATATGAGTATCTGATGTGGGAAGTAGTTTTGTTTATTTGCCTATCTTTCCTCTAAAGTGAGACATTCTTGAATGTAAGGGTCATATCTAGTTCACCATTTAATCCTCAATGACCAGCACATTACTGATACATACACAGCTCTAGTAAATATTTGTTGAATGAATGCAAGAATAAATGAATGTAAGAAAAGGTAGGAAGTATATACTGGAAACAGAGCAGAACACTGTGTGCCCAGAGCAGGAAGTTAATATAATAATAACAGTAGTTACAACTTAATAAACTTTCAAGTAAAAAAGCCTGTACCAGAAACCAAATTTTGACTATCAGAAAAGAAAGGTAAGGGAGCAGAAAGGAAAAAGACTGAAACATTTTTTGCAAAGAGATATTTATACTAGTATAAATGATCTCCTGATTCTAGACCCACCACTCTCAATATCATCAGCAGTTCCCTGCAATTTTGGGAACTCAGGAATCTCCCCACTGGAGAACTCTAGAACTAAGTGTCTATGAAAATCAAGGGCTTCCCATACTTCCTTTTCAACCAAAAGGAACAATAACTACAAAACTTTTATATTTAGAAACTTTAGTTAATCCTGTAATACTAAAGGGGAATCAACTAACACTCCTCCCAGGTGGGCATACATCTCATTTTATAACATCTCTTAAAGAGGATCTGCCACAACTTCTAATGTTGATGATTGTCTTCGTTGCCAGGAAGTGATTTTGTTTCTCCAGTAAAGCACTATTGATCCTCTTGGGACAAACTTTAAGAGCAACCAGTCATTCTATTCTTTGAAAGAGTTCATCTCTTATTTTTTAAACATCTTTTAATATGTGCTCTCTTTTCTTTTCCAAGTTAAATAACATCCGTTCCTTCTACGATTCCTCTGAGGTATTTGTAATATTGCTTTATTTCTCCTATGGCTTTCCAATAACCTCTCCAAATCTTTATGCACCAGGGGATGAGCCATTGTTTATGTCTTGTTTCTTCTGACCTTCAGTTCAGGACTCATCTTGCAATGGGACTACCTCTAAGGTACTTTGCAGTAATTAGGAAAAGATGCTACTCTCTGGGCAGATGATTTTAAAAATGTTACCCTATGAGTTGCCATGTGATCCAACAATCCCACTCCTGAGCATATATCCAAGACAAAAGTATAATTTGAAGAGATACATGTATCCCTATGTTCATAGCAGCACTATTTGCAATAGCCTAGATATGGAAACAACCTAAATGTCCATCAACAGACAAATGGATAAAGATGTGGTATACACACACACACACACACACACAATGAATGTTACTCAGCCATAAAAAATAATGAAATAATGCTATTTGCAGGAACATGGATGGACCTAGAGATTATCACAGTAAGTGACGTAAAACAGAAAGAGAAAGACAAATACCATGTGTTATGACTTATATGTGGAATCTAAAACTTGACACAAATGAACCATCTGTAAAAGAGAAAGACTTGTGGTTGCTAAGGGGAAAGGATGGTGGGGATGGAAGGATGGGAGTCTGGGATTAGCAGGTACAAACCAGTATATACAGGATGGATAAACAATAAGGTCCTACTGTATAACACAGGGAACTGTAGCCAATATCCTGTTATAAACCATAAGGGAAAAGAATATGAAAAAGAATATATATATATATATATATATATATATATATCTGAATCATTTTTTCTGTACAGCATAAGTTAATACAAGATTGTAAATCAACTATACTTAAATAAAATTTTTTTTTAAATGTTCCCCTCTGGAGAGGCCAATTAGAAGCGGGATCTTGAGAGTGAATAAAAAGTTACCCCTTGCCTGTTCCTTGGTCAGGCACCTTCGTACACTGAACAAAACGAGAAACCACACCAGCAGCCTTGCCTTTGAGACACCTGTATTATACAAAAAATAGGATTTTTTTGCATAATTTATGGGTATTATAGAGCACTGTTCTTTTGGAAATCACACTCTTTCATCTTTCTCTCTCCCCCCTTTTTTTTAAAGTGTAACCCAGTGTCCAAGGTGGTAGAGCAGGAAGATCCTAATCTCACCTCCTCCCATGAGCACAATAAAATTAACTATTTATAGAGTAACTATTGATGAGAAAGACAAGAATACTGGAAGAAAGGATATTCTACAACTAAAGATAAAGATGGAACCATAGTAAGATGGGTAGGAGGAGGAGAGACACGGTATGGTCCAGACACGTGTGGGATGAGCAACCCACACGATTGCAGAGGTTTTCCCTAAGAAGAAGTTGAAGCTGCACGTTGGGCTCCTCAGCCCAGGGGTCCTGCACCAGGAAGAGGAGTCCCCAGGTCATTTGGCTTTGAAGGCCAATGTGGCTTTCTTTCAAAAACCCGAGGGATGTGGAAAATAGAGACCTCAGTCTTAAAGGGCACCCGCAAAATTTCACACCCTCCAAAACTCAGGGCAGAAGCAGTCATTTGAAAGAAGTCTGAGTAAGACCCATGTGCTGAACTTGGAGAGCCTCCCAGAGAGGTAGGAAGCAATTGGAGCTCACCTTGGGGACATAGACAGTATTGGCAGTCATTCTGAAAGCTCTGCTGCTGCCAAGTCGCTTCAGTCGTGTCCGACTCTGCATGACCCCATAGACGGCAGCCCACCAGGCTACCCCGTCCCTGGGACTCTCCAGGCAAGAACACTGGAGTGGGTTGCCATTTCCTTCTCCAATGCATGAAAGTGAAAAGTGAAAGGGAAGTCGCTCAGTTGTGTCCGACTCTTAGCGACCCCATGGACTGCAGCCTACTAGGCTCCTCCATCCATGGGATTTTCCAGGCCAGGGTACTGGAGTGGGGTGCCATTGCCTTCTCCATCTGAAAGCTCATTCTACCACAAAGACACTGGTTCTAAGAAGCGCAGTTTTGGAATCCTCCTTGTAGTGTATTAGTACCAGGATCTGACCCTATCCACCAGCCTGTTAGCACCAGTACTGGCACACCTCAGGGCAAACAGCTAGGCAGGCAATACTTAGTCCTGCCCATCAGCAGACTGACTCCAGCTATGGGATGCTTGGTCCCTGCAGCCAGAGACCCTGGGCCCTTACTCTGCCCAACAGTAGGACAGCCTAGCCCCAAGACGAGCCTCACCCATCAGTGGGCAAGAATAGCCCAGGGATCCAGTGGGTCCTGACCCTGCCCATCAGCAGGTAAACAGAAGGTCCAGGACCACCGCAGGCCAACAGTTTGCAATGTCAGGACACAGCTTGCCCACCGGCCTACTGGCACCAGCTCCTAGACATCTTGGACCATCCAGCCAGTTGCCCTGGGACTCAATCCCACATACCAGCAGGGTGACATGAGGTTTAGGACACTGAAGGCCCCACAGCCAGTTATGTTAGGAACCAGATTCACTCATCAGTGGCCAACACTAGATCTGAGACTCCTGGCCACACAACAATCCACCCCAGAACCTGGCTCTGCCCACCAGTACTAACCCCAGAACACCCCAGGGCTTTGTAGGCAGCCACCTCACATCAGGCAGGGTAACCAACTAGATCAGGAAATCTGTCCCTGCCACATGCTCGTGCATATGTATACATACCCATATGCACACGTGTGTGCGCACACACACACACAGAGCTCCCAATACTTTCTTGGTGATCTGTGCTATATTTAAAATGGATAACCGACAAGGACCTGCTACATACAGCACATGGAACTCTGTCCAGTGTTATGTGGCAGTCTGGATGGGAGGGAAGTTTGGGGGAGAATGGATACATGTATATAAAAAGTTAAAAAAATATGAAATGAATCCATAGATCACCAAATGTTTTAGGAAAACAAAGAAGTCAGAGAGCAGCAATTAAAAGTGAGATAAGAAAACTATTGCATCCATGAAATAAGACCAATAAAGAGCTCTTGAAATCTTGAAAAACATGACAGCAAAACTTCAACAAGATGTTTAGGAGATATAGTTGAAGAAATCTTCCAGAATGTAGAATAAAAAGACAAAATAATGCAAAAGTAGGAGAGAAAACATAAGAAAAATAGAGAATCAATCCAAGAATCTTAAAATCTGACAATCAGGAATTCCAGAAAGAGAAATCATAAGAAAGGGAAGGAAACCATCACAAACTAACCACTATAATTTCCCAACCCCTAAAAGACTTAAAGTTACAGATTCCAAACTAGACCACAAAAGTTATATGTCAGAACTCATCACTGTGATAATTTTAGAACTTTAGGGATAAAAGAAGATCCTAAAAGCTTCTAGAGAGGTTATAGCTGATGGGTCAGCAATCAGAGTTTAAATTTTTCAATAGGAACTTGAAAAGCTAGAATACAGTGAAGTGATGTTATTTAAAATGCTGAGGATACATTTCTTCCACACCAGAGTTCTACACCTACCCAAATGTCAAGGTAGATTATAAACATTTTCAGACATGAAGGATTTAAAAATATTTATCCCTTTTACTCATTTTCTCAAGAAACTACTAGAAACCACCACAATTAGAAAATAAAGGAGAAAAACTAGACATGGGAGTCAAACCAAGCGACAGAAGCAAAGTAAATTTCTAGAACTAAGGCAGTGGGAAATCCCAGACGATGCTTATGTAACAGCCTAGAAAGCAATTAGTCTGGGCTGGAGCAAAAAAGGAGGAGGGGTTCAGGAGGAATGTCCCAAATCAAAATGAAACTGATAACTTATCTAACATATTGACAATTTGACAGGAATATAGTTCTAACAGACAATTTAAGGAAAAAGCCTAACAAAATATGAGGCAATGATTAAGTCCAATTTTTGTTTGTTGGTTCTGTCGCTCAGTCCAACTCTTTGTGACCCAATGGTACATTAGTACTAGCATAACAAGGGCTTCCCAGGTGGCTCAGTGGTAAAGAATCTGGCTGCCAATGCAGGAGACACAGGTTTGATCCCTGGGTTGGGTAGATCCCCTGGAGGAGGAAATGGAAACCCACTCTAGTACTCTGGCTGGCAAAATCCTATGGAGAGGAGCCTGGGGTATGGGAGGGTAAAGTCCGTGGGGTTGCAAAGAGTCAGACACAACCAAACACAAAAGAATCTGTTATGAAGAAAATTTACATTACCATAAAGCAAATACAAATTATTCATTTAACCCAAATGTTGTCTCAGGGGAGTGGGAACAGGGTGGGGAACCACAGTCTCAGGAGACCTGTGGCTTTTCAAGATGAATCTTATAATAACTATTTGACTCCTTCAACCAGGCATGTGTTTGACCAAAATCAAATTAAAGAATATGGCTTTGCAGAAAGTCTTCACCATGTATGATTTTTTAGTGATATCTAAAATAACTATAGGGCCATTGCTCCATCAACTGCCAGAGCATCAGTTCTCAACTTTTTTCCCCTCTGGACACACAGATAAGTGGTACCTTCACGTGGCATAATTCCATGGATGTTCCCATTATTCTAACTTTAACATAATGTTTCTCACCTGCCTAAGAAATTATATATCAGAATATAAGTGATAAGGAAATAATATTACAGGACAAATTTGGACAGTGTTTAATGTATCAAAATTTACTATTTACAGTTATCCCAACTTTAGCCAATTTAAATAAGTAGTTAACATACCACAGGACTGATCTCAGTATAATCATGTGTCACAAGCTAAATTTGAGAACCATTGGGTTATAGTAGGATTCCCAAACTCAGATGTCAACCAGAGTCAGGTAAGAGAAGAAGTTGTTAGGTAATTAGAATAGGAAAAAGGAATCCAGAATGGCAGTGGTTAAAAGGCAAAGAAGGGAAAAGCCCGTGAAAATAAAACAAGGAAGGTTGGAGGACCTCAGGTAAAATAAACAGCCCTCCTGGCTAGACCAATTTACATAGGGCAGGCCCAGGGGGAGGAGGAAAAAAACATATAAAAAGAAGAGCCAAAATTGAGCTGGGGGCTTCTCTTCGTGTCTTTTGGGCTGATCCGGCCTCACACCTTGAGGATGTATTTTCCTTTGCTTTCTAAATAAAACTGAGCTATAACACTGGTCTGTCCATCGCTTCAAATTTTTGCTATGGTGAGACAGAACCGAGGAAATAACACACTCTCCCGACAAAGTAAACCATGTAAACCTCTCACTTTTCCTTTTCCACACTTGATAGGGTCATGGGACGAGAGAACTTATTTTTTTTTATTGTAAGAGAAGTAACAGAATCTGTGTGGTATTGAAAGATAATTGATTCTTTACCTTAACATCTGGTAGAGGCAAACTGCAGAGGAAAAGGCACTTACTTCTACAAAAAACCACTACTCAGCACCAATCAATTACCATGCTGGAATAGAGGTATATTCTCATCCCACCTCGACTCTACCTTACACATTTACATCCTAATGTGAGTCCCTTGTTATCCAAGATGTAAGTCACCATAGATGTGCATCATGTGATTCATATTTCGAAGACAGTCCTGATTTGCAAAATGACTCTTCCTTTCAACTTATAAACCATGAAAATGTCCTGGAGAATGCAACATTTCAGTGTACAAAGTTCACCTTCAAGATGGATTTTCAAAACTGGAAAATATATACAAATTTTTTATCCAACCATGTACTTAAATCTTCAGTGCAGAAAATCAGATGATCACATTTGTTATCTAATTCAATTGCAGAGGAGTTGAATAATTCTTTTTCTTATTAGGCCATGTTGTGCTACTTGGACTAAGCTAATGCTCAGTGATTACATGGGGTTGAGATCATAGATATTAGACTTTGCAATTCCTTTCAAGGAATTGTTTCCAACATAAGGAGATACTATCATAGCAGAATTTCAAACAGTATTTCTGCTATGATAGTTCTGATTCTCCAGCCAGATGCCGTCACTCTCTCCCTGACCCTCCTTGGACACCCTTCCCTTATCCTATGAGCACATGGTTAGAGTGCTCCATAAGAGCAATTTTATTTATGTTATCTTCATCCTGACATGTCTTTATATCAAGGTCTCACCCTTCCTACCAGTCTCAGAGGAGGGGATGTCTGTCCTTATGTCTAAAGATCACAGTCTTTATTTCCTCTGGGCCCCATCCCCGCAATCATCCTTCTTCTACATTGAAAGTACCCCCTTGTGTCTTCACCCATGTTCAGGGTCCCTGTGCCTTCAAACAAAAGTAAATAAGGGTTTCATTTTACCCTATTCCTTCTTCTAGTACTGCTCAATCTCTTCCTTCCCCTTCTCATCCTTTACCTTTCTTTACATTAACCCTCCTAGGATTACATTAACCCTTCTTGCCTTTCATTTGGCTCCAATTATGACAATAGTCTGGAGAAGGGAATGGCTACCCATTCCAGTATTCTTGTCTGGAGAATTCCCATGGACAGAGGAGCCTGGCAGGCTACAATCCATGGGGTCACAAAGAATCAGACATGATTGAGTGACTAACACACTTTCATGACTATAGTAATGGAAATAAGTAACTCTTATTAAACTCTTATTAAACTTAGTTTTCAAAATACTTTCATAAACATCTGTCTTTTGAACCTCACACTAACCCTGTGAAATAAGTAGGACAATAATTATCTTCCCTTTATAAAAGAAACTGAATTTCTGGGATATTAAGACTTTTACCCAAGGTAATACAGTCAGTAGGTGGCACAGGAATTTGAACTGGATTCACTGAGTTGTGGTCTAGTGACTTTCCACTGTTCTATTACTTCTGAGGCTGTCAATTCCAAAGGTACTAGAGATCTCCTTCTTGTCAACACCTATGATATATATATATATATATATATATATATATATTTTTTTTTTTTTTTTTTTTGGTCCTTTTACCCTTTGGTTTTTTGGTTGTTGTGGTAGTGATGGTTTGCAATTTTTTTTCTTTTGCCTTTGACTAATATTTAAAATCCTTAAAACCATATTTGTTCTTTTAAAATCTCTTCCCTTAGGTTTCAGGATACTACAATTTTTAGATTCTTTTTCTAGTTCGTTAATCATTTTTCCTCTTTCTCCTTTTCTGTACCCCTTTTCCAGATGTAAAAATTTTCTAATACTCAACTTTTACTTTTTACTTTTACTTTTTAGGTCTCTTCCTTGTGAGTTCATGGTCTTACACAGATGACTCCATGTCTGTTTCTAAATTAGAAGCTTGAAGATATTTAAATTTGTCTAGCTTTTCTTCTCTTAGGCTGCCTTTCACTAAGTTCTGCTGTCTGTCTGTTCTTTTTGTCCTCATTACTACCACCCACCTCCAGGAGCTCACTACCCCCTCATGACTAGATGATCTTCCCTACAAAATTTCAACACCCTATCCAGTTTTCCTAACAATGACCATTTTAATTCTTTCCTTTCAGTCACCTTGCACACTTCTGCCAAATATTCACCTTAATAAAATGTTTCCTTAGTGGCACTATCTCCTCAAGCATATCCATACAGCCAAGCATGATCTAAGTCTGTCTATGTAAGGTTCTTTGATGAGGATACAGTCAGTCAGTTCAGTTGCTCAGTCATGTCCGACTCTTTGCAACACCATGGACTGCAGTATGCCAGGCTTCCCTGTCCATCACCAACTCCTGGAGCTAGCTCAAACTCATGGATACAAAGTTACTGCTTAAAGTGGCTCATGTGATAAGTCCTATTACTATTGAGACTTACAGGGTGTAGACATGGAAGAGATTACTGTCAGAAGGAACTTATCAACCAGATGGGCAGGGGAAGGTGAAAGGAAGCAAGAACACACGTACTTAGACACAGGATAGGGAAGGAAGTTATCTTGAGGGTAGATTCAGGTTAAAGGTGGCGGTAGCCAGTCTATGGTCTTAGATCCTATTCTTTAAGAGGTACTAAAACAAGACAGAAAAAAATCTATATTTAGAAGAATGGCCCTCAAGGAAGGGACCATATATGGTTAGAGGAACTGCTCTGATAAGCCACTTGAGGTGGGGATGAGGGAGTGGTAAGACTATCAAGGGGTGGGCCTAAGACTTCATAAGGATGAGTTGATTAGCTGCAGGTCCTGTGTGATTAGGGCTTCCCTGCTGGCTCAGAGGTTAAAGGGTCTGCCTACAATGCAGGAGACCTGGGTTCGATCCCTGGGTCTGGAAGATCCCCTGGAAAAGGAAATGGCAACCCACTCCAGTATCCTTGCCTGGAGAATCCCATGGATGGAGGAGCCTGGTGGGCTACAGTCCACGGGGTTGCAAAGAGTCGGACACAACTTCACTTTCACTTTCTGTGTTATTAAAAAGAGTAGGCGATGTTGGAGCAGAACAAGTTGGTCAGAACAAAGGCAAGAGGCAGGAGTCCTGCCACTAGAGAGCCTGCTTCCCTGCTTCTCCCACACACTGCTGATGTATGTTGACCAAATAATGGTTTGCAGGAGCAACTGGTTACTACCCTATCTGAGATGCTTACATGTCTCAGTGGTGCACTGGATCAGAAATGTTAAGATGTTTAGGATGCCTAGAGTTGAGGGTATTATGTAGTGGAATGCTGATAAATATTCAATGATTGAGTCTCTGGAAGAAAAAATAAAAACTCAACTAATTTCTAGTGTTTGCTGGTGTCTATGGAAGCTATGACAAACCTAGACAGTGTGTTGAAAAGCAGAGACATTATTCTGATGACAAAGGTTCATACAGTCAAGGTTATGGTCTTCCCAGTGGTCATGTATGGTTGTGAGAGCTGTACAATAAAGAAGGTGGAGCACCGAAGAATTGATGCCTTTGAACTACAGTGCTGGATAAGACTCCTGAGAGTCCCTTGGACAGCAAGGAGATCAAACCAGTCAATCTTGAGGGAAATCAACTCTGAATACTTGTTGGAAGGACTTATGTTGAAGGTGAAACTCCAGTATTTTGGTCATCTGATGCAAACAGCTGACTCATTGGAAAAGTACCTGATGCTGGGAAAGATTGAAGGCAGAAGGAGAAGAGGGCATCAGAGGATGAGATAGCTGGATGGCATCACCAATGGAATGGACATGAACTTGGGCAAACTTTGGGAAATGATGAGCAAGGAGGCCTGGTGTGCCGCAGTCCATGGGGTTGCAAAGAGTCGGACATGACTGGGTGGCTGAATAGTAACATGGTATAAATACTTCTCCATGGCTGATTTCAAGCCACCAGCATGACATGTGACATCACTAAATGTGGAGCTGAGAAGAGATGTGCACAGTCTGTTTGCACAAACTCTTGTGCCCTAGCATACTACCAGTTCATGAGTGTGGCTGGGAAAGAGGCAAGAAAAGTCAACTGAACTGAATCATGGTGGAACTAACATGCCAAGTTTTAAACTGCAGACTTTATCCCATGCTAAAGGGAAGCTATCAAAGGTTTTAAAGCAAGGGTAGAATATGCTTATATTTGAAATTTAGGAAAAGTCTCTCCAATGGATCCAAATTCCTTTTTCCCTTATCACACTCTAATCAAAGCATATTCACACACATATTTTTAAAATATGCTTAACAAAAGGTTATTATCATAATCATGAAAATTTCTTTTCAATACAAAATTTAAACTTCTTTAAAAAATTGGGAGGAAATAATATTAATAGAAAATTTATTTTAAAATGTTCAGTAAGCATATTGGAAGTTTTATGGTCATCAGTAATAATAAAGCAATTTCAAATGATGATATGCCATTTTATATGTTAGACTGAAAGCTATTTAAAAGGAGGGCAATTACCAGTGTTAGCAAAGGTAATGGGAGATGACAATTCTCGTACACTGTTGATTGAACTGGAAATTATCAAAAAGTTTCTGTAGGGCTGTTTGGTAATATATATATATATATATATGCGTGTGTGTGTGTGTATATAAATTTATATATATAAATATAATGTAACTGACAAATAGGAATAATTCTGTGTCGGGACTTACACTTCTAGGAATTATCCTAAGGAGAGAGTTTTATAAATTCTATAAATTGCAGCACTGTTTTTAATAGCAAAAAGAAACTGGAAATAGCATAAAAAGGTAGGTGATTAGTTCAATTTTATATGCCATATGTTTATATTGTATTACTAACCATTAAAAATACAATGTAGCTATATTTTTTCATATAGAAAATGTTTCTAAACTCTAATTGTTATTAAGTGAAAATCAGGTCATATAATACATTCATAAATACACATTTTGAAAGAACATGCAAAGAGTAATGATTATGCATGAGAAATAGAGTATAAAGATTTTTAATTTTCTTATTTGTATGTTCTATTTTTTATATAATGAATATAAATTACTTTATATTATCCTCTGAGCTTTAACTAATTGTCAACATAAGTAATAGTCATATAGTGATTCTGTTTCTTCCACAAAATTGATATCTGTACGTTATTTACTTAAGAGCAAACACTTATATAACATGTGACTATATACCGAGTAATATTCCAAAGGATATCTAAAAGTAAACTTAACTCATTGGATCCTTACAATAATCCTATGAGCTGGGTACTGTTATTATCCCTGTTTTACTGACAAGGAAACAGAAACACAGTGAATGAGTAATTGCCCAAGGTCACACAGCTGGTAATTAATAAAGCTGACATTCAAACCCAGGCAGTCCAGTTATAGTGATGAAGCTCTTTACCATCATACCATACCAATTCACATCGAAACTGATTTATAATTCCTTACCTGAGGATTAGGACTAATAACATTACCTATCACATGGGCTTGCCATTGGGTATAACTGAAATCAACCATGAAAGAACTTAGTTTAATGCTTGGCACATTAGAGTTAATAAGTGCTAGGTATTAAAGAGAAAAATGGTAATACCACTACTCAGACCTCAAACACCACCACCAATTCAACTTTATTTATTCCCATGCTGCTCCAAGACATACTCTCTGCTTTATTTCAATGAGTCCCTCAAATACATCAAACTCATTCCATGCCATGCTTATGACATGAGCATGAGTTGAAGTTTCAACTCACGCTGTTGGTCTCCCTGAAGTCAGGTGACTAGACTTATCCAAATCACATTGGGTCTTGAAAGCCTAGCTCAGGTCCTCTCTCCAATTATTCCAGCACTTTATTACATGACACTATTTAATAAAAATGAGGCAACTGATATATAATTATATGCTTGTTTTTCTATCCAACAATACAGCAAGCTTTGAGAAAGCAAGGATGAATGTCAGAGCACTTATTCCCCTGAATCCCTTTGGTTATCTCCAACCCCAGTAGGATAAGACCTAGGTGTTTAACATATAGTTGCTTCACCTTTTCACTTAGTCATAGGAATATACCCATAAAAGTAGAAATCGACAACTTATCTAAGTTTCCTAGCAGCTTATTTCCAGAAGAAAAAGATAAATCATAATATTAAAATCAGGAGATGACTGACAAGCAAATGCAAATCCAGATAAGCATATACAATTTATAATTGCTACTAATATATAATATATTTGGAGAAGGCAATGGCAACCCACTCCAGTACTCTTGCCTGGAAAATCCCATGGACAGAGGAGCCTGGTGGGCTGCAGTCCATGGGGTCGCTAAGAGTCGAACACGACTGAGTGACTCCACTTTCACTTTTCACTTTCATGCTTTGGAGAAGGAAATGGCAACCCACTCCAGTGTTCTTGCCTGGAGAATCCCAGGGACAAGGGAGCCTGGTGGGCTGCCGTCTATGGGGTCGCACAGAGTCGGACACGACTGAAGCGACTTAGCAGCAGCAGCAGCAGCATAAACATTTATTGGATGTCTTCTTTGTGCCAAGCACTGTACCAAATGGTGCATAAATACTATAGATCTTGCTCACAACTCTAGTATTAATAAAAATGGTCTTTCTTATAAAAATGGCAGATGATAAAGGTTAAAAATTGCCTGGTAGAGCTGAGAATCAAATATAGTTTGATCTGATGCCAAAGTATACTGTTTTTTTGTATATCTCCCTTCCTCCCATGTTCTTTTAAAAGGTTGAAATTTAGGACTTATTTTTCTATTTCTTCAAAATACCAATGAAGACTACCTAACCTGTCCAAATCTGCCTTTTTGAAAATTAGGGTCACTATAGAGCACTATATTTCAGATATTCTCCCAGGAAATTTAGTTATAATAATACCAGAGACTCTTCCTTTTAAAGGAATCCGTCATTAAAGACAGTCCCACATCCTGGCTGTTACCAGGAAGCTCTTTATATCTATGATTATTAGAGTTATTAGGGATTCCGAAGAGCACAAGTTGTCCTGCGGTCAAGAACAGAATGAAAAGTCTGAGATGACTTTTTAGAAAAAGTGTATCTTGTGAATAAGATGGTGAAACCAAAAATACTATCACTGAGGTGGTCCCCAGAGTCTGTTCTATGGATGTATGGGTGACTTTATATCCCAGTATTTAAACCTAAGGCACTGAGCTGTAAATAGAGGCAGAGGAAGTTAGAGGAAAGAGTCCAGGCAGCCCAGAAGAAAGTTGCTGACTCCCTCTCTGAGTGCATCCCCCCACTTCCACGATGCGTCCTCACATCCCCTCAGCCCTATACCCTGAGCCACCCCTGTACCACTTCAGCTGGATTCTCCCAAACTAAGCAATTACATGGAACAGATCGCAAAACTTTTACTTTCTTAATATGGAAACTTCTGATAAGAGACCCATATTTCTGATAATCATCAACAGCCATAAACAGATATAGCCTGCACTTATTAATAACTTTCACCATCTTCAAACCACATTTGTAAGTCTGAGCTCATTACAAGGTTGATTTTCCACATCAGGAAATGTGTATTTCCTCACTCTATTTGCTTTGCACTTTTTCTAAGATGTCTTTGATGTAGCAACTAAATGTTTAATATGAAATAAATATTTCAGGAAAAAGGCAGCTATTTTAAAGATGTGGCTGTTAGTTTTATGTGATACGAACTTTTCCAAGCTTTTTTTAACTTAAAAGTCCTTGTTACATGGTTTTTATTATTTGAGTAAATTTTATAATGAATATGATAATATTCACTATTTTTCTATAGAATATGTAATAGGCATAATAGAATATGTAATTCATTTTCATGCAGTTAAAATTCATTAGAGATTGGCACTTTAGGACTTAAAATCTTTTCTAAAAAATAACCTTTGTAAAAATCCAAAAGCCTTCCCTCCTCCTTCAACAAATGTTGGCTTTTGTTATTTTTTTATAAGCTGCATATTGAATTTCCCAGGCTGTGTTTCTGAACAGCAATCTACTGAAAAAAAGTGCAATTATTTTTTTTCACTCAAACATGCATTTGAGAGAAATGAGTAGATCAGATAAAGAGCTGAGATGCTATTCAACTCAACCTTGAGTCTCTCTGTCTCTTTAAAAAAAAGGGTGGCAAAATCAATACAAACCAATAATAACTTCACATTTGTGGAAGCAACATGAATGGCTCTCCAAAATATTGAGACACATCCAAGTACATTTTCGTAGAGCTGATATTTATCAGAAGTCATTTGCCCTCAAGCAGATGCTCCCTTTCATTGTGCTCCTGTCACAAATGACTAAGATTTATGACAGACAATTACAGCATCTGCAGTTAGCAGCCTTATAATCAGCACCATTATTTAACGATTGGTGCAATAAACTGACTCCTGTTACTGTTTATCAGATATCAGTCAGTTCTGGCCATTTTCTTCAGCTCCCAAATCACAGTATGGTGCAGGCACTGCCTTTTAATGGCTAGGCAGAAGCAGGAGCATTTTCACATTTTTTACAGACTGCCGAGGGAAAGAAAAAAGCAACCAATTACATGTGCGTTCAGTGCCCTCTCCTTTGAGATGCCCATGTATGTAACTATCTCTATACAGTCCTAAACCTCTTGTAGGAGGGAAAAAAAACAACTAATTTTTTCTTTTACTGCAAGGACTTTATATTTAAAAAAAAAAACAATAAAAAAAACTTTTTGTCTTTTTAAAAAATTCTGTTTAAATTTGCATATCTTGTCCAAGTATAAAATGTTGGTTTACTAGGTCCACTGTTTCTTCTTATAGGATGGTTTCAGCTTGCCTTTTACAACTGGAAAAGCAGCTATTATCCCTTGAAAATATTTGTCAGGGAGCAAGATTTTCCCCCAAACTCTGTGAGGCTTCATTCAGTATTACAGATACAACAGGGTTAAGCTTTTCATCAGTCAAAATCCTGCACATAAGAGACGTCATATGTGTGTGTTTAGCAGTCACTTATACACTAAGGAATTCTACCTTTCTAAATATACAACATCATATGTACCATTTAAAGTCCTTCCACAAGAAATATCCCACATTTGTGTACAGACATAGGTGGTGGGCAACAGGCTATTTGGAAGACAAGATTTCAGTTTAATGTGGGAAGTGGTATAAAGATGTGAATTTACTGTCAACATAGAAAAGCTTATGAAAGCTTCTATAGATGTGCAAGTGTGAACTTCTAGTCAAATAATTTAGAGGGGGAAAAAGAGCCAGACCTTTCTGACTCCTATCTTTTGTCACTTTTTCCATAACCACAAAAGCTAAGTTTCTTATTCATGTCAAAGAAGCATTTCATCCAATGACTTTCATCATATATAGGTAATACAGAAAAAATAATGATGACGATGCCTCTATAATGTAAACTCAATGTTCCATTCACAAAGTTACATGCTCCTCTTAAGAAAAATATGACACTGAAGATCAAACTAATGGATTCTTTTAGTTAAAAAATATTAAGTGGCCCCACATTTCCCTTCCAAAAATATGCATAAGGGGCTTCATGTAGTCAATGCAAAATTGGTTACTTTCTAAATTGAAACTTTCACAAATGCCTCAGAGACCTTCACAAACTAATCCTCAGACTCCCACACAAGGTTTCAGCAGGTGAATGGTCAGAGTGAGAGCTCTTCGACTTGAAGTTAGAAAGGCCTTTGGTGTCATTTCATGAGACTCACTCATTTGAGAGATGGTGAGGGTAAGAGTGGGCTTCCCAGGTGGCATTAGTGGTAAAGAACCTGCCTGCCAATGCAGGAGATGTGGGTTTGATCCCTGGGTTGGGAAGATTCCCTGGAGGAGGGCATGGCAACCCACTCCAATATTCTTGCCTGGAGAATCCCATGGACAGAGGAGCCTGGCAGGCTACAGTCCATGCCGTTGCAGAGTCAGACAGAACTGAAGCAACTTAGCACACAGCGTGCACGGGGTAAGAGTAACAGAATAAAGTGATTTTTACCAGAGCACAGAGCTAAGTGTTGTCATAACTGTGATTAAAACCCAAAGTATGACTTGATTAGCAAGTGAAGTCAGTTTCTGTGAAGTCCCACCTCCTCTCTCTATGCTTCTGATAGAAACCAGTCAGTCTTCTGGCTCTGCTAAGTCAAGCCCTACTTTGGGCATTCTGTGTCCAATCCTCGGAAAGAGTGCTATGCCCTTTGACACAAGGAAGAAAAGTTCCTATAAATCTGCTATATACTTACTTCCCTACTTTAGGATCTGAAGCCAGGAAAGAACTAATCAGTCATTCAAATAATTCCATCAGTGGGTACCAGAGTTAACTCAAGTTACTGGCCTGTTTAAAGTTTTCTAACATAGCAATTTGGCATCCCTAGTGGCTCAGATGGTAAAGAATCTGCCTGCAATGCAAGAGATACGGGTTCAATCCCTGAGTGGGGAAGATTCCCTGGAGAAGGGAATGGCTACCCACTCTAGTATTTTGGCCTGGATAATTCCATTGATTGTACAGTCCTTGCAGTCACCAAGAGTCAGACACAACAGAGTGACTTTCACTTTCACAGATCTTATTTGTTATTCATTAGGGTTTTGTTTTTTTTTAAACTATTTTTCAAATAGTTAAAATGATTGCAAATAGTTACAAATGATTGCAAAGTCACAAAAATTATTTTTGTGCCACCACACTATAGGTGTGCCACCAATTTGGCAGTATTGAATAAGTCAAGGAATTTTTATAATTAAAAAAATCCACTACCAACCTCTCTTTGTTGGTGATGTACAGAAATATATTAATGCACAGATTGGTCATTCATTCCGTTTTAGTAAAGTACTAAGGTATTGGGAAAGTACTTAGGATGCATCAAAGAAATTGCTGTATTTTCTATCTATGTCCTGCCCTTTTCTGCTGGGTTAGAAGGACAAATCACCCAGCCTACAGCAAGTCACTGTTCTTGGAAGCCAATGACAGAACTCTCGGCACTGCAGGTTATTAGCAGGTTTTCTTGAGAGGCTGGATCTAGGTTGACAATATTCATGCAAACACAAGCAGGTAACATTTCAGTAACACACCTGAACACCAAGATCAAGCGCATAGCTAATGGCCACAATAAGCCCCCAAAATCTGACTGCTACTTAGTACAAAAATAGTGGCAGAAGGACATTTTTCTTCAAGACCTTTATCTAAGGCTATTTGGGGCAGAAGAGGGGGACAAGGAGCACCCAAAGAAAGCAATGCATTGTCATTGTGGCCACTGAGATTCTGCCAGAGGCCTTCACTTCTGAAAGTTCCTAATTTATCCTATGGAGATAAGAATGAGAGAACACACATAAAGCAATGAGCACTGTGAGGGGCACAAAGCACTGCTTCTTAAATATTAGCTGCTACCAATATTATTGTTGCTATTTGTACATGAGATTCCAGACTAAATTCCTTGCAAGTATAAATTTGAACTTTAGAATCAGGTTCAATAAATAATTCCCCATCCTCAACTAAGGTATATAGATTGTCACATCAGTCCTAGCAAATGTACCTTATCATACCTTACATATGTACCTACATACAAATGTACCTACATACCTTATCTACCAATTGATACATCTAAATAATGGGTCAGTTTTCATTCCAATCCCAAAGAAAGGCAATGCCAAAGAATGATCAAACTACTGCACAATTGCACTCCTCCTACATGCCAGAAAAGTAGAGCTCAAAATTCTCGAAGTGAGGCTTCAACAGTATGTGAACCAAGAACTTCCAGATGTTCGAGCTGGATGTGGAAAAGGCAGAGGAATGAGAGATCAAACTGTCAGCATCTGTAAGACCATAGAAAAGAGAGAGTTCCAGAAAAATATCTACTTCTGCTTCATTGACTACCCCAAAGCCTTTGACTCTGTGGATCACAACAAACTGTGGAAAATTCTTCAAGAGATGGGAATACGAGGCCACCTGACCTGCCTCCTGAGAAATCTGTATGCAGGTCAAGAAGCAATAGATAGAACTGGACATGGAACAACAGACTGGTTCCAAATAGGAAAAGGAGTACATCAAGGCTGTATATTGTCACCTTGCTTATTTAATTTGTATGCAGAGTACATCATGTGAAATGCCAGGCTAGATGAAGCACAAACTGGAATCAAGACTGCTGGGAGAAATATCAATAACCTCAGATATGCAGAGGACACAATACTTATGGCAGAAAGTGAAGAAGAACTAAAGAGCTTATTGATTAAAGTGAAAGAGGAGAGTGAAAAGCTGGCTTAAAACTCAACATTCAGAAAACTAAGATAATGTCATCTGGTTCCATCACTTCATGGCAAATAGATGGGGAAACAATGGAAACAGTGAAAGACTTTATTTGGGGGGGCTCCAAAATCACTGCAGATGGTGACTGCAGCCATGAAATTAAAAGATGCTTGCTCCTTGGAAGAAAAGTTATGGCCAACCTAGACAGCATATTAAAAAGCAGAGATATTACTTTGCCAACAAAAGTCCATCTAGTCAAAGTTACGGTTTTTCCGGTAGTCATGTATGGATGTGAGAGTTGGACCATAAAAAAAACTGAGAGCTGAAGAATTGATGCTTTTGAACTGTGGTGTTGGAGAAGACTCTTGTGAGTCCCTTGCACTGCAAGGAGATCCAACCAGTCAATCCTAAAGGAGATCAGTCCTGGGTGTTCATTGGAAGGACTGATGTTGAAGCTGAAACTACAATACTTTGGCTACCTGATATGAAGAACTGATTCACTGGAAAGGGCCCTGATGCTGGAAAAGACTGAAGGCATGAGGAGAAGTGGTCGAAAGAGGTTGAGACGGTTGGATGGCATCACCGGCTACTCAATGGACATGAGTTTGAGCATGCTCTGAAAGTTGGTGATGGACAGGGAAGCTTGGTGTGCTTCAGTCCATGGGGTCGCAAAGAGTTGAACATGACTAAGTGACTGAACTGAACTGAATATAAATATATACATATATATATATTTATTTACATATATGCAGTTGACTCCTGAACAACACAGGGGTTTAGAGGTGCCAGCCTTCCTTGCAGTCAATTATCCAGCTTTTACCTCAGCAGTTCTACATCCACAGATTCAATCAACTGTGTATTGTGTAGTACTACAGTATATACTATGAAAAAACTCCACAGATAAGTGAACAGGTGCAGTTAAAACCTTTGATGCTTAAGGATCAGCTGTACATATATGTATGCATACACATACACACACATAATTATTATTTTTGCACTTCATTGACTTTGGTTTGGTTCCATTATAAACAAAATTAAAACTAGATTTTTAGAACAGAGAAAACATGAAAATATTACAAAGTACATGCTTTCACTTTTCTATTTAGTAATAATATTTCTAAGAATCACAATGGGGCTGTGACTATGATAAAATTCTGTCTCTTTTATTCTAACACATAGAATATATACCTTGAACTTCTCATTATCTCCATTTTCCCTAGTTTTTCACAATCATCTATCCATAAAAATAAGGTTGAAGTGAGTAGAAAAAAACCCATGGCTCCCCTCTAGAATCAAAGATCTCCTAAACATACAAGTTGTTGAACAGCAAAATTAAATCAAATGGCAGTGATGAAAAGACAGGTAGTCAAGAGTGCCACTCAGCACATTTCATGAAAAATGAAGAATCTAGAGAGAAAATACTTTGGACACTCTGGGTTCTAGTTCAGGTCCACACTTATCATCTATGTGACTCTGAACAAGTTACATAATCTCTCAGAGCCTATATGCAAAAATATGATAGCAGTAATACCTACATTGTTCTTTTGAGTAATTAAATGAGCCAACATATGTAAAGTGATTAGCCCAGATTTGGCATGTAATAAGCATCCATTAAATGTTTTCTCTTACATATAAAGTGCTACCAGCTTTGCTTTCATCACTGTGTTTTTCTAATAAAATATGAAATGTCTAATAAGCAAGTCTTGATCTGTTCTAGAAATATGGGTTCAATAGCAGGAAGTCAATTAGAAATAGGTACCATTTATGGGAAAAATTTGAAAATTAAGTGCAAATCTGTATTTTTCTCCAAAAGCAACTTTTTTGAAAAAAAAAAAAAAAAACAAAAACAAAGAATCTACAAATCAATTCCATTAATTTAATTCCACTGCAGGTATTGCCCAAGCATCAGCCTTTGCAGTAACAGTGGTGGTAATCACTTCAGTGTTGAAAGGTGGCAATTTTTCCATATATTACTTAGCTAAATATAAAGTAGAATCTTTATGAAAAGCATTTAAATTTCATCTCTGCTATTTATCTGATATTCTTAGATGTTGTATTATTTTAGTGCCTACTTCCAAGGATTGATTTCCTACATCCAGTGATACTTTCACAACTTGGAGTCAAGCCAGAATACAGAAAATTATTCTTCTTGCAAATAAGGGAACAAATAAAATAAATTATTTTTATTTCATATCTAAAGCTCATTCATTGATCTTTAGGTCTGTATGTAAGACAGTGTATAGTATAGCTACCAAAGTAAACTAGGTAGAGTTTCAAGTATTCCCCATGCCTTCAAGATCTCTAAGATGCTACTGTGCAGTGCCATGCTGAGTCGCTTCTGTCGTGTCCAATTCCGTGTGACCCTATGGGCTGTAGCCTGCTAGGCTCCTCTGCCCATGGAATTCTCCAGGTAAGAATACTGGACTGGGTTGCTATGCCCTCCTCCAGGGAATCTTCCCGACCCAGGGATTGAATCCCTGTCTCTTAAGTCTCCTGCATTGGCAGGTGGGTTCTTTACCACTAGTGCCACCTGGGAAGCCCCTAAGATGCTACTCAGTCAGTATAAAACTTCATTTAGGAAAAAATATTTTAATTGTGATGAGAAATTCATTTTACATAACAATTTCACTATAGGTGAGTTTGTGGTGAGGTATAATGAAGAAGGAATTATTACACTTATTCCAAAGAGAAAATATGTGACTTTAAAGGTCTTGGGTCACACAGCTGTGGTAGGCTAAAATTCAAGAAACCTTCTTTCACAATGGATATTACTCCAGCCCCTCTGAATCCAGCCCTACTTCTCATCAAGTCAGAAGTTGCCAACACACACCCTGGGGGAAAATACAGCCTGCGCTCACCCCAGATCTAGCCCTCTCACTGAACCACAGGGCACATGTAGACTACATATGGATGCTCCAATTCAAGGACATGCCTTCATGACCCAGACAGCTAGATGTTTTACCTTATTTAATAGACACAAATAGAGAAAGTTAAACACAACGAGAACACAAAGGAATATGTTCCAAAGAGAAGAATAAGATAAAACCTCTGGAAAAAAACGAGTGAAACAGAGATAAATAATATACCTGATTAAGAGTTCAAAGCCATGGTAATAATAATGCTAACAGAACTTGGGAAAAGATTAGATGAACACAGTGAGAACTTCAACAAAGACATATAAAATATAAAAAAAGAACCAGTCAGAGCTGTAGAACACAATAACTCAAATGAAAGATACATGAGAAGGAATTAATAGCAGATTAAGTGTTACACAAGAATGTATAAATAATCCAGAAGATAACATAGTGGAAATCATCTATTCAAAACAGCAGAGCACTGGGACGACCCAGAGGGATGGTATGGGGAGGGAGGAGGGAGGAGGGTTCAGGATGGGGAACACATGTATACCTGTGGCAGATTCATTTCGATATTTGGCAAAACCAATACAATATTGTAAAGTTTAAAAATAAAATAAAATTTTAAAAAATAATAATAATAAAATTATTTAAAAATAAAATAAAAATGAGAATAGTATAAGGAACCTTTAGAATGACATCAAGCATACTAACATTCATGTCATAGGGGTCCCAGAAGAAAAAGAGAAATAGAAAGGGGTTAAAAAATGTATTTGATGAAATTATAGCTGAAAATGTCCCTAACCTAAAGAAGCAAACAGATACCCAGTTTCAGGAAGCATAGTGAGGCCCAAACAAGACATATCATAATAAAAATGACAAAAGCTAAATAGAATTTTAAAGGCAACTGAGAAAAACAAAGAGTTATATACAAGGGATGCCCCATAAGACTACTGAGTGGTTTTTCAGCAAAACCTTTGCAGGCCAGAAGGCAGTGTCATGATATATTTTAAAGTACTGAAAGGAAAAAAACCTAAAACCTAGGATACGCAATATTATCATCAAGAACTGAAGTAGAAATAAAGATTTCCCATACAAGTAAAAAAAAAAAAAAAAAAGTTCATCAGTACTAAACCAACTGTATAAGAAATGTTAGAGGGTTTTTTTTAAGTGAAAAAGAAAAGGCTGAAACAAGAAAACATAGGGAGGAAAAATTCTACTGAAGACTCGACACGTGGACATCACCAGATGTTCAACACCAAAATCAGACTGATTATATTCTTTGCAGCCAAAGATGGAGAAGCTCTATACAGTTAGCAAAAACAAGACCGGGAGCTGACTGTGGCTCAGATCATGAACTCCTTATTGCCAAATTCAGACTGAAATTGAAGAAAGTGGAGAAAACCACTAGACCATTCAGGTATGACCTAAATCAAATTCCTTATGATTATACAGTGGAAGTGAGAAATAGATTTAAGGGACTAGATCTGATAGAGTGCCTGATGAACTATGGATGGAGCTTCGTGACATTGTACAGGAGACAGGGATCGAGACCATCCCCATGGAAAAGAAATGCAAAAAAGCAAAATGGCTGTCTGGGGAGGCCTTACAAATAGCTGTGAAAAGAAGAGAAGTGAAAAGCAAAGGAGGAAAGGAAAGATATAAGCATCTGAATGCAGAGTTCCAAAGAATAGCAAGGAGAGATAAGAAAGTCTTCCTCAGAGATCAATACAAAAAAATAGAGGAAAACAACAGAATGGGAAAGACTAGAGATCTCTTCAAGAAAATTAGAGATACCAGGGAACATTTCATGCAAAGATGGGCTCGATAAAGGACAGAAATGGTATGGACCTAACAGAAGCAGAAGATATTAAGAAGAGGAGGCAAGAATACACAAAAGAAGTGTCCAAAAAAGATCTTCATGACCCAGATAATCACGATGGCATGATCACTCACCTAGAGCCAGACATCCTGGAATGAGAAGTCAAGTGGACCTTAGAAAGCATCACTACGAACAAAGCTAGTAGAGGTGATGGAATTCCAGCTGAGCTATTTCAAATCCTGGAAGATGAACCTGTGAAAGTGCTTCATTCAATATGCCAACAAATTTGGAAAACTCGGCAGTGGCCACAGGACTGGAAAAGGTCAGTTTTCATTCCAATCCCAAACAAAGGCAATACCAAAGAATGCTCAAACTACTGCACAATTGCACTCATCTCACATGCTAGTGAAGTAATGCTCAAAATTCTCCAAGCCAGACTTCAGCAATACATGAACCGTGAACTTCCAGATGTTCAAGCTGGTTTTAGAAAAGGCAGAGGAACCAGAGACCAAATTGCCAACATCTGCTGGATCATGGAAAAAGGAAGAGATTTCCAGAAAAACATCTATTTCTGCTTTATTGACTATGCCAAAGCCTTTGACTGTGTGGATCACAATCAACTGTGGAAAATTCTGAAAGAGATGGGAATACCAGACCACCTGACCTGCTTCTTGAGAAACCTATATGCAGGTCAGGAAGCAACAGTTCGAACTGGACATGGAACAACAGACTGGTTCCAAATAGGAAAAGGAGTACGTCAAGGCTGTATATTGTCACCCTGCTTCTTTAACTTCTATGCAGAGTACATCATGAGAAACGCTGGGCTGGAAGAAGCACTAGCTGGAATCAAGATTGCCGGGAGAAATATCAATAACCTCAGATATGCAGATGACACCACCCTTATGGCAGAAAGTGAAGAGGAACTCAAAAGCCTCTTGATGAAAGTGAAAGTGGAGAGTGACAAAGTTGGCTTAAAGCTCAACATTCAGAAAATGAAGATCATGACATCTGGTGCCACCACTTCATGGGAAATAGATGGGGAAACAGTGGAAACAGTGTCAGCCTTTATTTTTTTGGGCTCCAAAATCACTGCAGATGGTGACTGCAGCCATGAAATTAAAAGACGCTTACTCCTTGGAAGCAAAGTTATGACCAAGCTAGATAGCATATTGAAAAGCAGAGACATTACTTTGCCAACAAAGGTCCGTCTAGTCAAAGCTATGGGTTTTCCAGTAGTCTTGTATGGATATGAGAGTTGGACTGTGAAGAAAGCTGAGTGCTGAAGAATTGATGCTTTTGAACTGTGGTGTTGGAGAAGACTCTTGAGAGTCCCTTGGACTGCAAGGAGATCCAACCAGTCCATTCAGAAGGAGATCGGCCTTGGGTATTCTTTGGAAGGACTGATATTAAAGCTGAAACTCCAGTACTTTGGCCACCTCATGCGAAGAGCTGACTCAGTGGAAAAGACTCTGATGCTGGGAAGGATTGGGGGCAGGAGGAGAAGGGGAAGACAGAGGATAAGATGGCTGGATGACATCACTGACTTGATGGTCATGAGTCTGAGTGAACTCCGGGAGTTGGTTATGGACAGGGAGGCCTGGCGTGCTGTGATTCATGGGGTCGCAAAGAGTTGGACTCGACTGAGTGACTGACTGAACTGAACCCTTTTGAAAATATGATTCAGGGACTTTCCTGGTTGTCCAGTGGTTAATAGTCCATGCTCCATTGCAGGGGGACACAGGTTTAACCCCTTGTCAGGGAACTAAGATCTTGCATATTGTGCTGTGTGGCCAAAAGAACTTTTCTTAAAGAAAAAATTATCCACTGATATCTGGGTAGTAGCTCTTTTTTTTTCTTCTCATCATAGATGACACAGTAGCACTGGATTGCATTCTGAACAGCTAGCTGCTGCATCTTTCATGTACCATTCGACTTCTGGGTCTTGTGCCTCAAAAACTAGCAGTGCTTCCTCAAATAAAGACAATCCCCTTGCCATTTCCTGTGTCATGAGTCTGTTCAGCTCTTCAGTTACTTCTCTCTGTCTTTGTCCTTTCTTTGGGCCTCCAATTCCATCAGGTCTTCATTAATAAGCACCTCATGTTGCACAACAAGGAGGGCAATGAAGTCATTCTCTTGCAGATCTAGCTACAACTTCTCACTGAAGATCACTAAGTTGCTGAAGACTTCTTTGGACTCTTTGTCCACCTTCTCAAATCCATGAAAACTGTGAACACACTGTAGGCAAAGGTTCTTCCAAACCCCATCATGGTGACAGCCATAACCTCGCACCAAGCAAAGTCAATGGTCTTGTAGATGTTGTAGTCCTTCCAAAAATGTTTCAACATTGTTCCTGATTTGTCATTCACCTCTACTACTTGATGAAAAGTGTGATGTAAATAATATTTCTTGAAAGTCGATATAACTTTTTGGTCCATAGGTTGGATGAGCAACATAGTATTTGGTGGCAGAGGCACTACACTGATGTTAGGATGAAAGTTGTCCATGAATGGGAAGTGGCCTTTACTGTCAAGCAGCAAAAGAATGTTGAATCAGATGTCCTTCTTTAAGTAATATTTCTCTTCCTCCAGGAGAAAGGAGTGGAAAAACTAGTCCTGAAAAATAGCCTGTGTAAGCCAGGCTTTGGGGTTACTCTTTCACATAACAGGAAGGGAGCCCATGGCTATTTTCTTAATAAATCTTGGGTTACCTGATACACTAAGAGAGGCTTCAGTTTCATACTGCCAGAAGCATTGCCACCAAACATCAGAGTTAGCCTACCCTTTGAGCTTCCCTGATGGCTTAGACAGTAAAATCGTCTGCTTGCAATGCTGGAGACCCGAGTTCAATCCCTGGGTCAGGAAGATCCCCTGGAGAAGGAAGTGGCAAGCCACTCCAGTACTCTCGCCTGGAAAATTCCATGGATGGAGGAACCTCGTAGGCTACCATCCATGGGGTCAAAAAGAGTCAGACACAACTGAAAGACTTAACTTTCACTTTGCTGATTTTTGGTCTGGCATCAACTTTTCCTCCTTACTGATATTACTTTGGTCTGGTATCCTCTTCCAGTACAGTCCTGTCTTGTCCACATTAAAAACCTGCTCGAGTAAATATGTGCATTCATCACATATCAAAAAATCAAATAATTTTTGAAGTATTTCAGGAAATTTATGGGCTGCTCTCATATCTACCCTCGCTGCCTTGCCATTTACTCTGGCATTGTGAAGGTAGACTCTAGCACTGGAATTGATGAAACAGGCCATGGCTGGCATTAAAAGATGGGCCCTATGATTTTTCTCTGTGTTTCTTCAGGTCCTCATAGAAGCTTTTAACTTTCTCTTGAATCAGCATTAAACTGAACGGAATTTGATACTAATGCTGATCCTGCATCCACACACTGAGAAGTTTTTTCATCTCTTCCATACTTTTCCCTGCTTCTTCAACATTATTGTCAATATCATTGGCACAGCAGACTTCACATGTTCTATGATTTGTCCTCATTTTTTAGAATCACGCCAATGGTTGAATGATTCATGTACTAAGAAGGAGCAAAGTCTACCATCTTTTTGCCTCACACCACTTTCTCAATTATTTTCACTTTTGTTTCCATCACTATTGCTTGGCACTTCTTAGCATTACCAGCCACATCACTGACTTCTGCTTTTACACTTGCTTCTGGACATGCTGGGACTGAAATAAAGATACTGTCCTACTGTACTCTATAAAGTACACAAAAGCACAAGCACTAGTAGAGGATATACGCATGTGACAATGTATGCCAAACATGTAAACTAACCTTCACGACTGGACACACAAACACGTTTGCATCTTTGAAAGTTCTCAACTTGAAGGTTTGTACACAGGGGTCTTACTGTTCACTGTTGGTGAAAACATAAGTTGGTTCAGACACTATGAAAATCAGTATGGAGCTTTTTCAAAAACTAAAAATATACCTGTCATATTATTTGGAAATTTCTCTCCTGAGGATATCCAAAAAAATGAAAACACTTAATTCAAAAAGATACATGCATCCCCATTCCATCCCTCTGGAATGGGGAGGGAGGAGGGAGGAGGGTTCAGGATGGGGAACACATGTGTACCTGTGGCGGATTCATTTTGATATTTGGCAAAACTAATACAGTTATGTAAAGTTTAAAAATAAAATAAAAAAAAAAAAGATACATGCATCCCAATGTTCATAACAGCATTATTTACAATAGCCAAAATATGGATGCAACCTAAGTATCTATCAACAAATAAATGGATAAAGAAGATGTGTTGTGTATATGTGTATGTGTGTGTGTGTTGTTGTTGTTTTAATCGTTCAGTCCTGTCTAACTCTTTTGCAACCCCATAGACTATATAGTCCACCAGGCTTCTCTGTCCATGGGATTTCCCAGGCAAGAGTACTGAGTGGGTTGCCTTTTTCTTCTCCAGGGGATCTCCTCAACCCAAGAATCGAACCCATGTCTCCTGCATTGGTAGGCGGATTCTTTACTACTGAGTCCATATATATGTGTATGTATGTATGTACATTTGGAGAAGGCAATGGCACCCCACTCAAGTACTCTTGCTTAGAAAATTCCATGGATGGAGGAGCCTGTTAGGCTGCAACCCATGGGGTCGCTAAGAGTCGAACACGACTGAGCAACTTCACTTTCACTTTTCACTTTCATGCACTGGAGAAGGAAATGGCAGCCCACTCCAGTGTTCTTGCCTGTAGAATCCCAGGGACGGGGGAGCCTGGTGGGCTGCCATCTATGGGGTCGCACAGAGTCAGACACGACTGAAGTGACTTAGCATAGCATAGCATGTATGTACATATGTATATGTATGTGTGATACACATATATACACATAAACACACCACACATATGAAGAATTGGTACTTTCAAACTAGTGCTGGAGAAGACTCTTGAAACTCCCTTGAACTGCAAGAACAAACCAGTCAATCCTAATGGAAATCAACCTTGAATACTCACTAGAAGGACTGATGCTGAAGCTCCAATACTTTGGCCCCCTGATACAAAGAGCCAACACAGAGGAAGAGACCCTGATGCTGGGAAAGATTGAAGGAAAAAGAAGAGGGAGGCAGCAAAGGATGAGATGGTTAGATAGCATCACTGACTCAATGGACATGAATCTAAGCAAACTCTGGGAGATAGTGGAGGACAGAGGAGCCTGGCATGCTATAGTTTGTGAGGTTGCAAAGAGTCAGACATGACTTAGTGACTGAACAACAACAATATACACACACAAATACATATACATACATACATATATGAGGGAATATTACTGAGCCACAAAAAAGTATGAAATTTTGCCATTTGCAGCAACAAAGATGGACCTGGAGGGTATTATACTTAGTGAAATAAGTTAGATAAAGACAAGCACTATATGTTTTCTCACACATGTCGAATCTAAAACATAAAACATTTTTAATATATAGCAAAACAGAAACAGATGCACAGATACAGAGAATAAACTAGTGGTTATCAGTGTGGAGAGATGTCAGGGGGCAAGATATGGAAGGCAGACTAAGAGGTACCAACTACTAGGTATAAAATAAATAAGATATAAGGATATAATGTATATATATAGCCAACATTTTATTATAGCTTTGTGTGGAGTATAATCTATAAAAATACTGAATCACTATGCTGTATACTTGAAACCAACATAATATTGTAAGTCAACAATACCTTACAGAAAAAAATAATAATCATTGTATTAACTTGTTGCTCTGAGCAGAAGCCTAAACTTATTTTGTCTGATTTTTTTGAGCCTTCAACCTATAGCCCTACTTAGATCCAGATATTTCAGTTTCCAAAGTTGCTGAATGTTCTGTTTGTTTGTTTTGTTTTTTAAAGATGGAATATTGAAGGAAATCTTGATTTCCCTCTATACCAGAGATCTCATCTACTTTACCTCACACTATGGACAAGTCCAACCTCCTAAGAAGCCAGTAGGAGGACAATTTAGGTAGGACCTCAAGGATAGTGAAAAGATCAAAAGCTGTCCTCTCTACTCAAGAAGAATTAAGGCAAAATGGAGAAAAGCCTAGAGATACTCTTCTCTGCTTAGAATTGCTCTGACTCTATTAACACACAGGATTCCAACCTCATTCTCTAGGCATTTCAGTCTCACTCTTTGGAAGACCCTCTGCTAGAGTACACAATGTGGAGGGGTGGGGAGCCTATAGTGTTACACCTACTACTTAGCCTTGCCCTTGCTTTCCAATTCATTGATATCAAATCCATCTTTTCAAGTTTTACTGTGACAAGTCTCTGTTTTGTTTACTTAATTATTAATTTCTGATTTTGTGTGTGAGACCAAAAGAAAAGCCTTTCATCACTGCTCTTTTCTTTAGGACTGGAAGAGCTGACAGGGGTTGTGTTACAACAATGCTCAGTTGATCTCAGCAGAAGCTGGGGCAGAGACAGTGACTCTGGGAGTTCAGGTATTCTCACTTGCATGGGCCATTTGCACAGTCTTGAGAGTGACCTTAGTCATGCAACTGTGTGTGTGTGTGTGTGTGTGTGTGTGTGTATGTTCAGTCACTAAGTCATGTCTGACTCTGTGTGACCCCATGAACTGCAGCACACCAGGCTTCCCTGTCCTTCACTATATCCCCGAGTTTGCTAAATTCATGTCCATTGAGTTAGTAACGCTATCTAAACATCCTATCATCAGGTGCCAAAGTATTTGTCAGCTTTTTTTTTTTTTAAATGTAATCTATTGTTTTTATTTTAAAATTAATAGTTTCTTTTATTTTGAATGTATAATTGTGTACTCATTTTCTTAAAGGAGTACTCCTTAATTAACAGGGTTTTGGTGCATCCCTGAGTAGAGAACGCACTGGTCATAGCAAACACCCTCTTCCAACAACACAAGAGAAGACTCTACACATGGACATCACCAGATGATCAACACCGAAATCAGATTGATTATATTCTTTGCAGCCAAAGATGGAAAAGCTCTATACAGTCAGCAAAAACAAGGCCGGGAGCTGACTGTGGCTTAGATCATGAACTCCTTATTGCCAAATTCAGACTTAAATTGAAGAAAGTGGAGAAAACCACTAGACCATTCAGGTATGACCTAAATCAAATTCCTTATGATTATACAGTGGAAGTGAGAAATAGATTTAAGGGACTAGATCTGATAGACAGAGTGCCTGATGAACTATGGATGGGGCTTCATGACACTGTACAGGAGACAGGGATCGAGACCATCCCCATGGAAAAGAAATGCAAAAAAGTAAAATGGTTATCTGAGGAGGCCTTACAAATAGCTGTGAAAAGAAGAGAAGCGAAAGCAAAGGAGAAAAGGAAAGATATAAGCATCTGAATGTGGAGTTCCAAAGAATAGCAAGGAGAGATAAGAAAGCCTTCCTCAGCAATGAATGCAAAGAAACAGAGGAAAACAACAGAATGGGAAAGACTAGAGATCTCTTGAAGAAAATTAGAGATACCAAGGGAACATTTCATGCAAAGATGGGCTCGATAAAGGACAGAAATGGTATGGACATAACAGAAGTAGAAAATATTAACAAAAGGTGGCAAGAATACACAGAAGAAGTGTCCAAAAAAGATCTTCATGACCCAGATAATCATGATGATGTGATCACTCACCTAGAGCCAGACATCCTGGAATGTGAAGTCAAGTGGGCCTTAGAAAGCATCACTATGAACAAAGCTAGTGGAGGGGATATAATTCCAGTTGAGCTATTCCAAATCCTGAAAGATGATGCTGTGAAAGTGCTGCACTTAACATGCCAGCAAATTTGGAAAACTCAGCAGTGGCCACAGGACGGGAAAAGGTCAGTTTTCATTCCAATCCCAAAGAAAGGCAATGCCAAAGAATGCTCAAACTACCGCACAATTGCACTCATCTCACACGCTAGTAAAGTAATGCTCAAAATTCTCCAAGACAGGCTTCAGCAATATGTGAACCGTGAACTTCCAGATGTTCAAGCTAGTTTTAGAAAAGGCAGAGGAACCAGAGATCAAATTGCCAACATTTGCTGGATCATGGAAAAAGGAAGAGAGTTCCAGAAAAACATCTATTTCTGCTTTATTGACTATGCCAAAGCCTTTGACTGTGTAGATCACAATCAACTGTGGGAAATTCTGAAAGAGATGGGAATACCAGACCACCTGACCTGCCTCTTGAGAAACCTGTGTGCAGATCAGGAAGCAACAGTTAGAACTGGACATGGAACAACAGACTGGTTCCAAATAGGAAAAGGAGTACATCAAGGCTGTATATTGTCACCCTGCTTCTTTAACTTCTATGCAGAGTACATCATGAGAAACGCTGGGCTGGAAGAAGCACAAGCTGGAATCAAGATTGCCAGGAGAAATATCAATAACCTCAGATATGCAGATGACACCACCCTTATGGCAGAAAGTGAAGAGGAAGTAAAAAGCCTCTTGATGAAAGTGAAAGAGGAGAGTGAAAAAGTTGGCTTAAAGCTCAACATTCAGAAAACGAAGAGCATGGCATCCGGTCCCATCACTTCATGGGAAATAGATGGGGAAACAGTGGAAACAGTGTCAGATTTTATTTTTCTGGGCTCCAAAATCACTGCAGATGGTGACTGCAGCCATGAAATTAAAAGACGCTTACTCCTTGGAAGGAAAGTTATGACCAACCTAGACGGCATATTGAAAAGCAGGGACATTACTTTGCCAACAAGGTCCGTCTAGTCAAGGTTATGGTTTTGCCAGTGGTCATGTATAGATGTGAAAGTTGGACTGTGAAGAAAGCTGAGTGCTGAGCAATTCATGCTTTTGAACTATGGTGTTGGAGAAGATTCAGGAGAGTTCCTTGGACTGCAAGGAGATCCAAGCAGTCCATTCTAAAGGATATCAGTCCTGGGTGTTCTTTGGAACTGCTTCTGCTGCTGCTAAGTCACTTCAGTAGTGTCCGACTCTGTGCGACCCCATAGACAGCAGCACACCAGGCTCCGCCATCCCTGGGATTCTCCAGGCAAGAACACTGGAGTGGGTTGCCATTTCCTTCTCCATTTCTTTGGAAGGACTGATGCTAAAACTGAAACTCCAGTTTTTTTGCCACCTGATGTGAAGAAGACTCTGATGCTGGGAGGGATTGGGGCAGGAGGAGAAGGGGATGACAGAGGATGAGATGGCTGGATGGCATCACCGACTCAATGGACATGAGTTTGGGTGATCTGGGAGCTGGTGATGGACAGGGAGGCCTGGCGTGCTGCAGTTCATGGGGTTGCAAAGAATCGGACACGACTGAGCGACTGAACTTTACTGAACTGAGTTGGCAAGAAGGACATAAGCACAAAGATAGGTAAAGACTAGCCCTTTTGGAGTCCCAGTGAGAGAAAAGAGAGGAACACTTCTGAGAAAAAGCTAGAAGCATCAGAATGCTGGATAATTTAGCAAGTTACAAGGGTAACCTGACATAAGTATACAGCTTAGAGGAAAGGAAAAAAGATTGTGGTTAAGACATAGTGCACTGATTAATACCTACTCCAGTGTTCTTGCCTGGAGAATCCCAGGGACGGGGTAGCCTGGTGGGCTGCCGTCCATGGAGTCGCACAGAGTTGGACACAACTGAAGCAACTCAGCAGCAGCAGCAGCAGCACTGATTAATGAGTGAGCTAAGTATGGCAGACTGTTTTGATCTGTTTTTGTACTTGTTTGAAATTAGAACAGCAGCTCTTGTCAGTTATTTCCAAGATGGGAAGTTGTCCACATCATCTCAGAAGTTAACACAGCTCAGTGTTAAGAGCACAGATTTTAGAGCCACACGAACTGGGTGTAAATCCTGACCTGGCCACCAACCAGACATAAGAGTTTGGAAATCTGTTGGAAATCTCCTGTGCCCATTTCCTAATCTGCAAAGTGAGATTAATACTGGCATCTACCATATAGACTTGTTAAGAGGATTAAATACAATAAAACATACAGAGCACTTCTCACATGCCTCGTACAAAAGTCTGCCAAAAATGTGAGGTCTTTTAGTCATTCCCCAAGTTTCCTCCCCTAAATATCACTGTTCCTATTTTCTGTGGTACTCTCATTTTGCATGTTTAGGTTTTGGTATATTTTCTTTTAAATAGTGGTGTTAATAATTTTAAAATTAATAAGTCCTGCTTGCATCAAACTTGGAAAGAAACCAAAAAAAGTATAAAGGAGAAATTTAAAATAATCTAAATTTCTTTCCAGCACATTCATGCAAGCTGCCTGTCTTAAGTGTCTATGTGCAGCAGGTACTGTCATGGACTCTGGTGCCTCTAAATCCTATCTTTTTCCTGGCACATATCTCTGTCCTATTCAGTCTGTTTAAAAGGAGAGATGCTAACTATTTTTGAAGTCTACTCAGTCAAATAACTAAGGCTAATTCTGCTCTTAAATTCAACTTCTTTCTAATTCAACTTCTGTTCTAATTTAACTATCTCTGGGTCAGGAAGATCCCCTGGAGGAGCATGGCAACCCACTACAGTGTTCTTGCCTAGAGAATCCCATGGGCAGAGGAGCCTGCTGGGCTACAGTCCATAGGGTTGTAAAGAGTTGGACAGAACTGAAGCAACTTAGTATGCACATACCTACAATAACACTGATATTAAGATTAATCCTAATCATAATACTAAGAGTTGTTCCATGTGGTACACAATGTTCTTTTATCCAATTCAGACTATTTCTGTGTGGGAACATAGGAGAAACATCAACATCTGCAGTATACTAAAGTTTATAAAGTCTAAGGAGTATTCCCAAGGAAGTTAAACAATTTTTACCAGCTCACAAAGCTAGAATACAAAGGGCCTGAGATTCACATTCTGGTGAGCACAGGGATGATGATTTCAACTTTGGAATCTGCACATTCTTTGCAGCCATCTGAAATTTACAATTTTAAATGATATGCCTTCTGTCCAGCGGACAGCTCCTTCAGCTCCCATTTCCAATCAAGAGAGTATCCCAGACCTGCTCCCAGATCCAAGTTCTCAAATAACCATTGAGTTAAACCTTGGAATGCGCCCACTTAGAATCCTTTACCACAGCCTTGGAGACAGTCCCCAGATGGACAGGAGGATGAAAACAGTCATCTGCTGTTAGTCTATTCTCAAGGTGGCTGTTAGGATTATTTTCCAATATGCAACTTAAAAATTAAATATACACTTGCATTTTTCTCTCCTTGTACAACAGAGATGAAGTAAGCCAAGATTAGCAACAGGTTAGGGAAAAGAGAGACAGGTTGCTGTTCTGAATAAGCTATCACTTGGTTTTGTGAAAAGTGAAGCGAGAGATCTGTCACTTCAGTCGTGTCCAGCTCTTTGAGACCCTGTGGACTGTAGCCCGCCAAACTCCTCTGTCCATGGGATTCTCCAGGCAAGAACACTGGAGTGGGTTGCCATTTCCTCTTCCAGGGGATCTTCCTGACCCAAGTATTGAACCCAAGTCTCTTATGCCTCTTGCACTGGCAGGCAGGTTCTTTACCACTAACACCACCAAAGTATTTAATAATTTATTCATGTATTCATTTTCCTATATTGAGTTCAAAAAATAGTGGGCTGCTAGTCAAAATGAACAATGCTTATGATTCTCTGAAATGAAAGAATATATCCATGAGAAAGAGAAGGAAAGGAGGGAGAGAGTTTAGTGAATTATTCACTCATCTTTCCTCATTAATAGCAGAATGTTCTCAACAAATTAATAAGCAATTACATTCCCATCGACTGAGATGCCCAAGGGAAGAGCCATCTGATGCATTTATTAAATTAACCCTATATGCTCTGAGCCAACGTCAATTGAGAAGCACAAGAAGTAAATTTTTTTTAAATTTTACAGATTTACTTCTCTGAGCTCTGAATGATACCTAGAGTAAAAGAGAGAGGGTAGAAAGGGCAGTTAAATTCAAAGAAAGATATGAAGCCAGAGGTATTCTGAAAGTAGCCTGGAGTTAGATCCACCAAATTCCACAAAAATGTGACAAAATTAGTTGGCAATTTCTTCAGGAAATTCCTTTAACTCCTTTATGGAATTCTGCAATTTTACCTAGTTGTACCTAGGAATAAGATTGTCAGAACATTTTGTGCTGATCTATATAGCAATTTTATTCACTACAAGCTCTGGGTAATTTTGGATCTCAAATACATTTTATGAAAAGTTCAAGAAATATAGAAAAAAATTATTATTGATTATTAGAGGATCAGATATTTTATTCCTTTTCCAGGCTAACTCCTTTCTTATCAAATATGATTAAATGCTTACCATATACCAGGTATAGTTCTACATGCTTTAAAAATATTAATTCATTTACTCCTTATAATAACCCTCTGAGGCAGGTGCAGATAGAGGTTAATTTGTCCAAGGCTGTAATAGTGGAGCTGGTACTCAAACCCAGGCCATTTGGTTCCAACATCTGTGTGCCTAACCACTACTCTGTGCTCTCTACATGAACGAAAGAATGAATGAGTAAATAGCAAAGATATGCATGAATGCCTACCTGGAAATTTACTCTGTCGTGTATTCCCTTCCTCTCTAGCAGCACTTTGCATTTTGTCCACAAACACTGCGGTGTTTTCTTTCCGAAGAGAACACTTCAAGCTGTCATTCCCTTGTCAAATTCCTTGAAGGGAAGCCCACACTTGCCACATCCACTTCTCTGCCAGGTATTTATTCCATAACTTCATGAAATCTGGTTCCCTACTCCCTCCCACTTCTCCACTGACACTGCTCTCTTGAAGGACTCAACTACCTTATTCAGTGGCCTGCTTCTCAGACTCGCCAATCTCTGCCTCCCTGCTCCTTTCTAGACCCTTTTCTCTCTGGGTTCCTGTTAGCCAGGTCCTCCATTTTTCTTTGCTGGTTGACACACCTTGAAAGTTAGCCTTGATATGACTCTTATTCCCTCTTTCTCTCTCCACACACATTATTTTTTAAACAGTCTCGCATCTTCGAGTAACTTCTACTCTTTGCACTAATTTCTGGAATCTGATTGGCCACAAACCTGACTTGTCAGCACTCAGAAAGTGGGTCCAAAAAAAAATGCGACGATAAAGTCGCATTAACCAATCTCACAAGATAAATGATGAAGTATTCACTTATAATGAAAAGTAGTATATCAAAGGCTCAGCAACCCAGAGCATTACATAGGCAGCAAAATTATGACCAATATACCAGTTCATTTATTTAGAACAAGTAGTAGTATTACCAAAAAAAAAAAAAAGAATGACCACTGGAGTTCTTTCATAAGCTCATTTTCCCCACAAGAATGTTCCAGGTGGGAAGTTAAATTATATTCAGAAGACTACTAGGTCAGCATGGAATAAGAATAGGGGGAAATAATCACATGACTCAAATATTTAGCAGCATCAGTCTGATAGTCACAGGTGTATTTAGCTCAATAATAGAGCAAGAGCTGCCGATGGGACCCAGTAAGTAAAATAATTATTAAAGGCATCATTTGCCCTGAATGAACAAATGAATGAATGAATGTTGAACAAGAGTCTTGAGGTTATTTTTATTTTACCATTACATTATAGTTAATTGTTGAAATATTGATCCCTTTGCAAAATCTGAGCTGTAAGATGTCACAGGCCACATAGGCCCATCACTGCATCTTTACCATCAAGCACATTGCTTAGCACTTGGTAGTGTGCTACGTCACTTCAGTCACGTCCAGCTCTGTGCAACCCTGTGGACTGAGGCTCGCCAGGCTCCTCTGTCCACAGGATTCTCCAGGCAAGAACACTGGAGTGGGTTGCCATGCCCTTCTCCAAGCACTTAGTAGAGAAGGCAATAAATACTTATTAAAATTAAATCATTCAGACACATAAACAAAATACCTTTCAAAGTTAGCTTTAAATGTGAGTTCATCAGAAGTCCTACTGTGTGGGGTTTTACCCTTGTTTTTCAAAATTATGAAGTCAAATGAATAGAATGCCTTGATTTCAAATGTTTACATCTGGCTCACAGATTTGAAAATTGTGAAACAGTCGACCACACAGTTTTCATTTTTGTCCATCTTATTTCTATAAACTTTGACTATTTCTCCTATCCAGTGACTACACCCCAATTCCACCCCCACTCCTTTATTTTTGATGCTTCTCATTCTCTGTAGGTGGAGGATATAGCAGTAAAGAGAGGAAATAAAAATAACAGATCCTGTGAGCCTATATGGGCTAACCCAGGGCACTCATGGGGTTAAAAGCACTGCAGTAATACTAAGCACATGTTTCAAGTCAGCAGGGTGCCAGCCTGAGATGTCCTCAAAGCCTAATTTGATAGATATTATGCCATACACTGCTGCAAGTAGTAATGAAGAAAGTAAAAATTTTATGGATGAGCAAAATAGGAGCTCTTATGGATGGAGTGTTTTTAAATCAGGTGTATAATTTACCCAGTGTCAGACCACATGTAGAGTGCATTACTCAATTGAACTTACAAGCAGATAGGAAAGCAGTTTCTTTTAATAAGCACTTCTTCAACTTATTGGCTCTACAATTACTTGCACCAAATTACCAGCAGCTGCTGCCTGTTTGGTGTTTTATCCTAGACAAGGAGTTACATTAGTTTCTAATCAACAAGCCATTCAAGGACTCTTTATAATTTTTAGCTTAATTCCACTTTTATTTGGAATTTATTAATTGAAATATCCAATATTTTCATGACAGTATTTTGCTTAGCTTCCCTTAACAGGAAACCTATTCAACTGCTGAGGTTGAAGGGAAAAGGGAGGGAAGATACTTGTCAAACTTATTTCTGACATTTGCAACATCATATATCCTCTATTGGATTCATCTTGCCTTATAGTCTGAATTTTGACATTTCAATTGCTTTTGTAAAAATAATGATACTGTATTTAGACTTTATATTTACAGTCAATAAATTGTTTTGTCTCTAAATAGCATATTCCCATGCACAGGAGTTAACTGCAAGTTTAAACATTAACCAATTCAGTTTAACACAGGCCTTCTCAACTTTGGCACTATTGACAATTGGGACTGGCTAACTCTGCTGCGAGAATGTTCTGAACACTGTACAATGTTCAGGCAAGATGTCTGGACTCTAACCACCAGATGCCAGTGGCACCATCCCACCCCCAGCCCCTAGTTGTAACAAAATGCGTGCAGCTATGGTCAAACCTCCCCAGACGATTTAACAGATTTGAAGAAATTAAATGGAAAAGGGTTTCAGAAACAGTTGTAAGAGGAAAGTACTGAATATATTTTCAATTCATTTGTTAAAGATTTTTCAAAGTACTTATACAAAGACTGTGTGTGTGTGTGTGTGTGTGTGTGTGTGTGTACTAGTCCATATTTGCTTGCTTTATGAAGAATTGTAAAATGAATTTGAGAAAATTTACCCAAAATTCAATTATTTAAGTATTATTCTATTTTCAAGCTGCTTTCAGATCCAAAGGCAAAAGGAAACCACCACCACCAGCAGCAGCTGCTAATAGCTAAATACATATTTGTATAACTTTCACTGTAGAAAGCAAGACCTGGGGACTAGTTTTAGAAAAGTGTGGTTATACGGTTGTCAGTAGAGCCAAGAAATCTGAGACCAAATTCATTCTTTGAAATTATATTACACATTATTGCCAGCTTTAAATTAAAGATCAGAAAAATGTGAACATAAGAGATAATTAACAATGATAAATTATAAAAATGGCAAATCCAGTTCAAGATTTTTCTCATAGGGCCTTCAAATCCACAGTCATATTTTTGAAGATCAGAATCAAAATTGGTAATGCCAAGAACTAGAGTACCTGTACACACTGGAATACAGCAAAAGTGAAAGAAAGTTAAATTGCCATGCCCTTCACCATATAGTCATCTAGAACTTACCATCTACCATCTTCCATCTAGTCATATGTTGAAAGATCCAAATAACATCCATTTGAAAGTGTATCATAGAAACTTAATCACATAAAACTTGAAAGATAATTTATATTTACCACGGCCCTTCCCCAACTTCATCCTAATTAGATACACTTCACAACAAGCTTCTCAAACTTTAATGTATGTATGTATCACTTGGTATCTTGACAAACTGTGGATTCTGACTGAGTAGGTCTGGGGATTTTGCATGCGTGCATGCCAAATCACTTCAGTCATGTCTGACTCTTTGTGACCCCATTGACTGTAGCTGGCCAGGATCCTCTGTCCCTGGGATTCTCCAGGCAAGAATACTGGAATGGGTTGGCATTTCCTCCTCAGGGGATCTTCCCCACTCAGGGATCAAACAGGTGTCTCCTGAGTTGGCAGGCAAGTTCTTACCACTAGTGCCACCTGGGAAGTCCACCTGGGGCTTTAGGGAGCCTTTCTAACAAACTCCCAGATGATGGCAATGCTGCTGATCCATGGACTACATTTTGATGAGCAAGGATTTGCTTACAACAAATCACCAACTGATCATCAAGCCTGATCTTGAACATTCTTAGGGGGCCAATAATAGAGAATAGAGAATAGAGAAAATCTTAACTCCATAAAGTAATACAACATTGTACCTAGTGAAATCTTAATTATTTTCAGGTTCTTTTTGGAAACAGTGTCTAGACCAGGGGAAAATTGAGCAATAAGTTTTTTTTTTAATGTTTTATTGGGGATGGATTGAGATTTACACTACTATGTATAAAATCAGATCAGATCAGATGAGTCACTCAGTCATCGACTCTTTGCGACCCCATGAATCGCAGCACGCCAGGCCTCCCTGTCCATCACCAACTCCTGGAGTTCACTCAGACTCACGTCCATCGAGTCAGTGATGCCATCCAGGCATCTCATCCTCTGTCGTCCCCTTCTCCTCCTGCCCCCAATTCCTCCCAGCATCAGAGTCTTTTCCAATGAGTTAACTCTATGCATGAGGTGGCCAAAGTACTGGAATTTCAGCTTTAGCTTCATTCCCTCCAAAGAAATCCCAGGGCTGATCTCCTTCAGAATGGACTGGTTGGATCTTCTTGCAGTCCAAGGGACTCTCAAGAGTCTTCTCCAACACCACACTTCAAAAGCATCGATTCTTCGGTGCTCAGCCTTCTTCACAGTCCACTCTCACATCCATACGTGACCACAGGAAAAACCATAGCCTTGACTAGACAAACCTTTGTTGGCAAAGTAATGTCTCTGCTTTTCAATATGCTATCTAGCTTGGTCATAATTTTCCTTCCAAGGAGTAAGCGTCTTTTAATTTCATGGCTGCAGTCACCATCTGTAGTGATTTTGGAGCCCAGAAAAATAAAGTCTGACACTGTTTCCACTGTTTCCCCATCTATTTCCCATGAAGTGGTGGGACCGGATGCCATGATCTTTGTTTTCTGAATGTTGAGCTTTAAGCCAACTTTTTCACTCTCCACTTTCACTTTCATCAAGAGGCTCTTTAGTTCTTCTTTGCTTTCTGCCATAAGGGTGGTGTCATCTGCATATCTGAGGTTATTGATATTTCTCCTGGCAATCTTGATTCCAGCTTGTGTTTCTTCCAGTCCAGCATTTCTCATGATGTACTCTGCATATAAGTTAAATAAACAGGGTGACAATATACAGCCTTGACGAACTCCTTTTCCTATTTGGAACCAGTCTGTTGTTTCATGTCCAGTTCTAACTGTTGCTTCCTGACCTGCATACAAATTTCTCAAGAGGCAGATCAGGTGGTCTGGTATTCCCATCTCTTGAAGGATTTTCCACAGTTTATTGTGAATAGCAATCAGTTAAAAACACTTTGGGGCCTCCTTGGTAGCTCAGTGGGTAAAGAGTCTGCTTGCAGTGTAGGAAAGCCGTGTTCAATCCCTGGCTTGGGAAGATCCCCTGGAGAAGAAAATGGCTCCAGTATTCTTTCCTGGAGAATTCCATGGACAGAGGAGCCTGGTGGCCTACAGTCCATGGGGTCACAAAGAGTCAGACATGACTGAGTGACTAACACTTTCACTTTCACAAACAATTTATAGAATTAAGCAAAATTACTGAAAAATAATTGCTAAATCTCAACCTATTGAAGTCAATTCAAAATGGATTCCTTCTGCTAATGATTTATGAAATTCAAAAACAAATATTTGGATCTTCATACAAACCATGGTTTCTATGACAGGCTAAGGACATGTTCCCCTCTTACCACTGTGTCTACATGACTCCACTAAAATACTAAAAAAGAGAACCATCATGTCTCTAACAGTGACTCTGCAGCCATAGCCCAGCCTCTTTAAAGAAAACTAAGATTTCTCACACAGCTCTGATATATTTTGACCATGCTGACAAAAACATGTCATAAGTCTGTTATTTTATAAGGAGATAAGAGGAATGACATTAAGTTAGTGGATTCACTCCTTTTCCCTGAGACAAGAAACATATCCTCCCATTATTTGAAAAATCCAAAGAACTTTCAGTTTCCAGAAGACTCAGATTCATGACCTTAAAGCCAGACCTATAAAAGCACCATTACTTCATAATTATAGTGTGCAAATAATTCAAATCCTCTATTTTACGTCAGTAGTCTTGTTTCAGCCTATTTTATGGCTATGTTAGTCCTCTACCCAGTAAAGAGAAGTGAAACAATAGTTTTAAATGTTATTTTTTCTTGTTCATTTTTTTTTCTATTGAAGTTTAGTTAATTTGCAGTGTTGTGCCAATCTCTGCGATACAGTAAAGTGACTCAATTATCCATTATGGCTTATCCTAGAAGATGGATATGAAGCCCAGAGATAATACGTAATCCTGATGTCGCTTAATGATTTTGTGATCACTTTAAATATTCAAAATATTAACAATAGGCAATGTTTGGGCTTCAAGCAATCAGAAGAGAATCCTCAGTCAGAAAGGACACTGTGCATAAGCCATCAGCACAGCCATACTAGTGCACGATAGCCACAGATTGGCCTACCTTTGAATAACAGGAGGACAGAAATCCCTATGGACACTGTAGTGCCATAGGGCAGTTTTATCATGGGTAGATGTAGGCCAGGAATGACTTTTACTCAGAATAGGGATAAATGTGTAGTTTCCTCCAGAGTGAAGTTCTTTGGGAATCAAGATTAATGTCAATCATATTTAACACATTTATAAATGTTCAAAAAGACTGAATTTATTCAGTGTGAAAGCTCCCAATTTGTAGCTAAGAAAAAAGGTAAAGCATAGGTATGAGTGAAGTGAGTGAAGTCACTCAGTCATGTCCGACTCTTTGGGACCCCATGGTCTATAGACTGCCAGGCTTCTCCATCCATGGGATTTTCCAGACAAGAATACTGGAGTGGGTTGCCATTTCCTTCTCCAGGAGATCTTCCCAACCCAGGGATCAAACCCAGGTCTCCCACACTTCAGGCAGACTCTTTACCGTCTGAGCCATCAGGAACATCTTACCAATTTGTACAAGTGGATAGAAAAATAATAAGTAGACTTCAACTTAGAAAGTATATGGTAACATATTTTATGATAAATGACATCGGCATAAAACGAACAGCTCTGAACCATTAGCTTCAGGCAGAGGAAGTACATGTCTAGGAGTCGTTGCTAGTTTCCCAAAAATACTAACTGAATCATCTATGGGGTTGAAAAGTGAAGAAAACATCAATGCATAAAGAAAAATACTAAATACAAGTTGAATCTAAAGACACAAAGCAAGCAAACCAAACAAAAGCAGAGTTATAGATGCAATGGAGAACAATTTGTAGATGCCAGAAGGTTGGGGAGTGGGGTGGGGGCAAAATAGGTAAAGGGGATTAAAAGGTACAAATCTCCAGTTATATAAAAAGTTCTGTGAGGAAAAAAGGAGAATAAGGAGGAAGAGGAGGGGGATGGGATGGGAGGGGTTGAGGGGCAGCAGTAAGGTGGAGTGGGTGTGGGAAGGAAGGAAGAGGGAGAGAGAGGAAAGGAGAAATGAAAGAAGAAGAGTAGAAACCCAACTGAAATTAGCATCCTAGAAAGCTTCAGTACTTACACTTTTTGAATGCTAAGTGAGATTATGCTACTGCTGCTAAGTCACTTCAGTCGTGTCCGACTCTGTGTGACCCCATAGATGGCAGCCCACGAGGCTCCCCCGTCCCTGGGATTCTCCAGATAAGAATACTGGCGTGGGTTGCCATTTCCTTCTCCAATGCATGAAAGTGAAAAGTTAAAGTGAAGTTGCTCAGTTCTGTCCGACTCTTCACGACCCCATGGACTGCAGCCCACCAGGCTCCTCCATCCATGGAATTTTCCAGACAAGAGAACTGGAGTGGGGTGCCATCGCCTTCTCCTTACATATCATAAATTTTAATAATGAAGCTAGAGAAGGCACAGAACAGAGAAAATAGCAACCAACATGTTAAGGTGTTGCTATTTGAGGCACATTGAAACACTGGCCTCTTCAGCCTGGAAAGGCAACTTCTTAATGGGGAACTTGATTAAAATTTATACAATTACAAACGATCTGGGTAACATGGTCACAGGCTTGTTCCCCAACAGAATGGTGGGGCATCCTTGAAACTTTAGTAAAAATAAGTTTAGGAAACTAGAAGGAAGAAGTGATTAGCAAATTTACAGAACCCAAATTCATCTGCATCATCACCCCCAAACTCCCTCCCACAAAAGTTAACACAAGAAGGAAATAAAGACTTCAAGTCAAAGTTCATTCCTCTATTCAGTGCCAAGCACCAGGCTAGAAGCTAAGACAGTGCTGAAGAGTAAAACTTCTGTGGTTCCTGATCTGTTAAGTTTAGAGCCAACTGGGTTAGCGCCTAAATGGAGTGACAGATAAATAGCTAAAAAATCACACCAATAATATAAAATTATAACAGATCAAAACTCTGAAGAAAAGGCACATGGTCCTATGACAGTGTCTGGCCATGAGCCTTGACCTAACTAGAAGGACACTATTTGGAAGTGTGCTGATATCTTAGAGATAGGTAGAATTTGAAGTAACAGGCTAAAAAGCAATAAACGCCTACTAAATAAAGCCAGACTCTTTTTTAACATTCAGGGTACACTAAAGCATCCAATTTAACCAAAATTCATACTCATTTCAGTGGCAGGGCTTCAAGGACAGACTACTGGGATCTCCAATAACAAAAAAACACTAGGAGAATGACACATAAGGCTGATGCCAAAGAAACAAATTTCAGCTATAAATGATAGATAATTAATTGGCATCTCTTAAATGGAATTATCCAGTGAAAATATCATTTTTAATAAAATGAATTATTGCCCAGAATATGACTGGCTCATTTGAAAGGTGAGAAATCTATACAAGTTAAGAGTGGTTATGAAAGTTGACTTACCTCATAAAGCACGGAACCAGTTCACTGAACCAAAATTCACTGAAAAGGGAAATTAATAAAAATTCATATGGCCATTCTAGCACTGTCTAATTTGATTTATATCATTATTAGTTCTGAAATGCCTGCTTGTGACTAGAGTATGAACTTGCGATATATCATGTTTTTCATTTGTGAATCCCTAGCTGAAAGCACCAGAAAAGGCAATGGCACCCCACTCCAGTACCCTTGCCTGGAAAATTCCATGGATGGAGGAGCCTGGTGGGCTGCAGTCCATGGGGTCGCTAAGAGTTGGAAACGACTGAGCGACTTCACTTTCACTTTTCACCTTCATGCATTGGAGAAGGAAATGGCAACCCACTCCAGTTTTCTTGCCTGGAGAATCCCAGGGACGGGGGAGCCTGGTGGGCTGCCATCTATGGGGTCGCACAGAGTCAGACACGACTGAAGCAACTTAGCAGCAGCAGCAGCACCAGCCAAAAAGCACAGTGCCATGCTCATTGCAGGCAATCAATAAATGTTTGTTGACTTGAAAGACAATAGTTAAGGCTTTAATTTATCTAACACAAGTCACTGAGTAACAGTCATTATCTACTTCATTTGTGTTGGTGAACACTGACATTTAAGGATGTTCTGTTGATACATACACCAGGACCTCCCAAACAGGAACACAGCCCTGCTCTCAAGCTTGACAGGGCTGTCTTTACCATCTGGTGCTCTCAATCCCAGAAAATCCTCCTTCTTGCCAAACATAGTCATTATGTCCTAGTGCACATTTTGGGGGCACTAAAATGTTGACTTTGAAGTTCAACAAAAGCCATTTTAGTTGCTTTATTTCTATGTTCTCTTTAAAGACACTACTCTGCAGTTAGCAAAATCCTGCTCAGATTGATAACTGCTGTCATGCTCTCCAATCTTGAGCATCCCCACCCCATACTACTCTGAGGGGGTGGAAAACTGTTGTGAGAATTTTTTCCTGAAAGGTAGGGCCTTCAGGGTATTTACACTGTATGTACATAAAATAGATTTTTATGTATGTGAAATCTAGTGTATATACACAGTAGAAATTGTCTTTAAGTAATCTCCATATACTGTAATTGAAACCTAAGTCATACTTAATAGTCACAACTAGTAAATTGCTCTCTAGAAAATACAAATGCAACTGCATCTTCAGTTGTATTTAGGCTTACCAAGAATTGATTAAATTTGTTTCCAAACTTTTTCATTTCACCGGTACTTGCTATTGTGAGTTTGTAATTTTAATTAGTGTTACTATATATCTGATGAAATGTAAGTGAGAAAACAAAACGATGTGGTCTAAAAATATATCAGATGCTTTAAAATAAGAACAAGTAGCTAACAAGTAATTTCTATTAAATTGTTTATGGGGAACAAAAATGTAAAAGACTGGAGAAAATTATAAAAATCTGGAAATTTTTTTGCCTCACAACTTCTTCAGATGTGAATTTTAGCTTTAGCTCCAGTTTTTACATAAATCAAAGCTAGAAATATTATATAATATATTATGGATGTGGTTTATGTAAAAGAAGAAATTTAATTATTGGAGCCATGTCAAAAAACATACCTCGAACCTACATAAAAAAAAACTGGTGAATGAAAATAGTTTTATATGTTCTTAGCCAAAATAAAAGATTTCTGTTATGTTAGTACTATTTTTAATGAATCTGTTCTTAAATATTTTTCAATTAATCAACTACCTATAGATCCCATTCACAAGGAATCAAAGCTACTGTATTTTGGTCCTAAATAAACTTATTTCACCCTCTTCCACGAAAAATGCAAACCAATAAAAAGTCTTCTTCTCCTTTTTTCTTTCAGAAGAAAGATGCTCTTTCACAGCATCATTCCATTCATTTGATGGTCAGTTTTGCAAACTACCACCCACCTGGTTGCTCAAACCAAAACCTTTGAGTTGTCCTTAATACACTGCTTTCCTCATCACTTATATCTAATCCATTAACAAAATTATTAATTCAGCTTCTAAGATATAAATCATTTCACTTCTCTACACTGGATTATAAAGGGCAAGGGGGAGAAAGGTTCAAAATGAAGATGTAGGTGGGGCTGGTCATGAATGGTCTTATAGGTCATGGCAAGTAGTCTGAATTTTGTTCTAAATATAATGAGAAACTATTGGATTGCCCTAATTATTTTGTGGAGAAATAATTATGAGAGGGTCCAGAAATGGGAACATGGGGAAAACAGTGGGCTACACAGACATAGTCTACAATGGTGGTTAATGTTGTATAGTAAATTTAGTAAAAATTTAATAACACTTGGCATATATTCTAAAGATTGAGTCAACAGAACCTTCTGAATATGGGGAGCATAAATGAAAGAGAATGGTAGTGCACACAATCTAGGTGTTTTAACCCTACATCTGGTTGAAAAGAGAAGCCATTTAATAAGGAATGGGAAAGGAGGAGGGAAGGGGGTTCGGGATGGGGAACACATGTATACCTGTGGCGGATTCATTTTGATATTTGGCAAAACTAATACAGTTATGTAAAGTTTAAAAATAAAATAAAAAAAAAAGAATGAAGAGGGCAAGAATGAAGAAGAACAAGCTTGGTGGTGTAGGGGTAGCAAGAGTAGGACATGTAGGATTAAGAATTCTGTTGCCATATCTCAAGGGATTAAATAAGCAGTTGAATATATGACTGCAGTTCAAAAAAGTTGGAGTTATAAATTTAGAAATCAGGATATATGTGGTATATAAAGCCACATGAATAGGTGAAATTACCAAGAGGAAATTCATATTTAGAACTACATAAGAAAAAGCCAAAAGAAAGAGTTGGCAAAGGAGATTGAGGATAATAGATGGAAATTTAGGAAGCTTTGGTATCTGGAAATCTAAGAGTTTCAAGGAGGGGAGAGATGTCAATAAAAGCTGAGAGAGAAAATAAAATGAACTCAGAACTGAACATTGGTTTGGTAAGATGGAAGGTGTTGGTGAGGTCACCAACACCTCGGGAAAGGAGACTACGGTGGAGTGAAAGAGAAAAATACTCCTTTGCATGGCTTACAAACAGAAAGGGAGGTAGGAAACAGAAGCATCAATAATACACAGCTCCTGCTTTACAGACTGTGAAGCTCTTGGTAATATTTGGATCAACAATTCTAAGGAACCCGCCATTACGGGTAAAAAAGACCCATATCAATATTATCATCATCAACAACGCAGACTCTGGCAAGTATACCACCACTGGACATCTCACCTGCAAGTGTAGGGGTATTGATAAGAGAACCATGAAAAGTTTGAGAAGGCAGCAGCAGAGATGGGCAAAGGCTTTTTCAAGTATGCCTGGGTGCTGGACAAAATGAAGGCAGAAAGAGAGTGTGGCTTCACCATGAAATCTCACTGTGGAAGTCTGAGACAACCAAATACGACATCACCATCATTGATGCCCCAGGCCACAGGTACTTAATCAAGAACATGATCACTGGCTCATCCCAGGTGACTGTGCTGTGGTCATTGTGGCCAACAACATGGGAATATCTGAAGTAGGCCTCTTGAAGTATAGGCAGATCTGCAAATACACTACTGGCCTACACAGTGGGTGTGAAGCCACTCATCATTGCTGCCAACAAGACAGACTCCACCAAGCCCACCCACAGTGCTGCATGCTTCCACAAGATCACCAAGGATGTGAGAGCCTACATCAAGAAGATCAGCTATAATTCGGCTGCCATGGCCTTCATGCCCATCTCAGGCTAGCATAGTCTAGCATCCACATGCCCATGTTCAAGAGCTGGAAGGTCAAGAGGAAGGAGGGAAATGCCACAGGGATGACTTTCCTGGACGCTCTGGACTCCATTTTCCCACCCATTCAACTGGTCAATGAGCCCCGAGGCTGCCTCTGCAAGACGTGCACATGATTGGAAATATTGGCCCTGTGTCTGTGGACTTTCTGGAAACTAGATTCCTGAAACTTGGGATGGAGGTCACCTTTGCCCCACCAACCTCACCTCAGAGGTCAAGGCTGGGTAGATGCACCAGGAGACCCTGCCTGAGGCCTTTCCAGATGACAGGTGGACTTCAGTGTGAAGAATTTATCTGTGAAGGACATTCATCATGGAAATATGGCTGGAATGACCCCTCCCCCACCAGATGGAGGCTGGTAACTTTATGACACAAGTGATTGTCTTGACACAATAGTTGGAAGATCCACCCCAACTATTTCCCAATCAGCCCACATCTTCTGCAAGCTTGCTGAGCTGCGGGAAAAGATTGACTGATGCTCAGGCAAGAAACTGGAGGGAACCCCAAGACCCTGAAGTCAGGCCATTGTGCAGATGCACAGATAGTCCCCAGCAAGGGCATATGTGTGGAAATGTTCTCTGGGTACCCACCTCTAGGCCATTGTGATGTGTGGGACATGAGACAAATAGTGGTCACTGGAGTCATCGAGGCAGTGGATAAGAAGTCATCCTCAGCAAGAAAGGTCACCAAGTCAGCAGTAAAGGCCAGAAAGAAACAAAGTATGACCCCTGAAGTTTCCTCAGCAATCTCACTACAAAATTATTTAATACTCTATGCATTCACTGAGTAAGATTAATAAAAATTAATTGTCAAAAAAATAGACCACTTCTTTGCATGTGGCTGTCCAGTTTTCTCAGCACCATTTATTGAAGAGACAATGCTTGCCCTCTTGAATGATCTTGCCTATTTTGTCATAAATTAATTCCTCTTTAAATATTACATACCATTTAAATTTGCTAAGAAAGCAGAATTTAAATGCTCTCACTCCCTTCCCCAGATAAAAGATAAATATGTTAGGAGATGAACATGTTAATTAATTAGATGGCTGAAAATTCTTTTACTATGTATATGCACATCAAATCACCACATTGTACACTTTAAATATCTTACAGTTTTACATGGCAATTATATTTCAATGAAGTTGATATTAAAGAATCAACAACTCTTGTAGAGAGTTTTGCTATAAAGGAGGGCAGAGAAATAAGGTAGGGGGTAGAGGAACACATGAAGTCAGAGAAGATGGTTTATTTTTAAGATGGGATTATTACACGGTGCCCTTGAGTAGAAAAGAGAAGACTGGCTTCCGTGTACAAGGAGATAACTTGACCTCAGGAAGGATAAAGACACCTTATCCTTGTGCACAAATGGGAAGAAAGAATATGTGGATATAAATCTACAAATCTGGCTGATAGATTTTTATAACAGAAAGATGAATTGTTTCTCTTTTGTGAATTGTGATGAAAGTGAGAAGAGAAAAGGGGCTGCTGGTACTCTGAGGAAAGAGAAGGTGGATCAGAGACTAACATGCTATTGCCAGGCAGTATTGTATCTACTTGATGTCTCTGAACATACTTTTAAGTAGAAACAAATCAATTCATAAATGTGTTTTCCTCCACTACATGCAAGAATCATATTTATTGTATATATTTATTATTTTTATTACATACTGTATATCTCGACTAGATTATAATCTTTAAAATATATCACTGCTGCCTCTACTTCTAAGACCTTTATTCACACTATCTGGCATGTAGTTGGTATTTCATTAATATGTGTTGACTGAATAATTCAGTATCCACAAGTTTTCAAAATATGCTTAAAATTTAACTCATTTTTATCTTGCCCTTAACTCTTCCATGTCCACATCTGTTCCTCTACTTTTTATTATATCACAGCTTATCCAACTAATTTCCCAATCCAGATATTTGGAAATCATCCTCTGACCTCCCTCATTTCATTCTCCATGACCCAACAATCAAGTTCAGTCAACTCTGCCATTTAAATATTTCTTGGAGCTCTTCAGTGTTCTCTTTCCTGTAGCCAATTTCCTGGTCAGGTCGCCATCGCCTCACCTGGATTACTGGAAAAGCATCATACCAGCTCTCCCAACTTTCATTTAACCCTCAGGTCCATTCTCCACATCTCTGAAACAGTATAAATCTTACTATGTCCTCCACAGCATTAAACTTTCCATTGATTCTTCAGCAAAGTCTTCAGGGTAAAATTCTTTTTTATGATTTATGACACTTTCTTAATCTGGCCTAGAACTCTAGTTGGCAAATTAAGCTAAGTTCAATTCTCTAATTAGCAGATCTCTATCAGCTCTTGGGTCTCTTTATGTACTTTTCCCTCCACCTGGAATATTCTCTTCACCATCTACTTCTACTCATCCTCTCTTTCTCAGTTTAGAAGTCACTTCCTCTCAGCAGTCTTCCCTCAATCATGACATTGGTTAGGTACTCCTCTTAAATGCTTCCAAAGCTCCCTATGCATGCTGTAGTTCTGTAAAATTCCTTTGCAGCATTGCTTTTATCCCAAACCCAGAAGTAACAAATGTTTACAGGGTAGTCTTATGGTTCTTGTAATGAATGTATCCCTCTATTCCTCTCCACAGTCCCTTAGAAATAAAGAACAAAAAAATGAAGGGAAAAAGAGGTGCTTATTTGCTGAAGGAAAAGAATCATTTCTACCCGAATGCCTCCAGAAGTGGCAAGACAGGTCTGAGCAATTCTGTGATCATGGGGTAATGAAAAAAAATGATGAGCACAATCTCTGTATTGCCTTTTTTCAAACATAAATTAGAATTTTCTCAGACAATTTGTAATCTGGGAACTGCTTGATATTATTTTGTTCTTCTTAGGAGTGAATCTCAAAGTATTTGTGTTTTGAATTTCTCTTGGGTATTTTTAATAACTAGCATTCATTTAAAATACTTAAGCAAATACTTGGGAAAGTGAGAAGTATAATTTTCATCTCTTCATGATGACTTCACAAGCATTATAGTAAGTTACAGGAAGTAAGAAGATAAACCATTCTAAAAAGTCAAAGTAGCATGACTTGTAGCAAAAGATCTGATTAATTTTAAGTGAACAAACACAAACTAACCACTACAATTCTGCAGCAAACAAAATCACATGCCTAGATTTAGAAGAAAAACTTACCAGTTTTCCCATTTGTGCCAAATATTTTGGCTATGAATTTTCAAGACAGAGGTAGAATGGTGATGACTAGAAACCATGATGGTTTCTAGTCATATTCAAAAGGTATAGGAATAGATGAGATGAAAGAAAGCAAAAAGGGGCCTCATGAATAAAATCAAAGCCTAAATTGAAATCACATGGCATTTAACCACATCTCATCCTCTATCTATGGCAACCCATTCCAGTACTCTTACCTGGAAAATCCCATGGATGCAGGAGCCTAGTAGGCTGTAGTCCATGGGGTTGTGAAGAGTTGGACAGGACTGAGAGACTTCACTTTCACTTTTCACTTTCATGCATTGGAGAAGGAAATGGCAACCCACTCCAGTGTTCTTTCCTGGAGAATCCCAGGGACGGGGGAGCCTGGTGGGCTGCCGTCTATGGGGTCGCACAGAGTCGGACATGACTGAAGTGACTTAGCAGCAGCAGCAGCAGCATCCTCTATCTAAAATGTCACTCTGAGTCTAATAATTTTTAAAGTAGCTTATGACTGTATTTCTTAGGGTACAATTATATAAGCTATATATGAAACATCATACAAAGATAAGCACAACATGGGGGGTTTGTCATCTTCATTAAACAAGCAGGCAGTCATTATATTTTAATCTACTCATTAGTAGACAGAAAACAAAATAGCTGCTCATGGAATTAATCTGTTAAATAAAGTCTTACAAAAAATATCACTCTAACAAATTGTATATGTGGTTGATCCTTTTGACCTCTATACATTATTAAATAATGCGTTATCTTTGGCAGTGTTTATTCCCATTGTACTTGCTTATGTTTTCACCATTAACTCATTAATTGCAAATCCCTGAGCTCAAGAAATTCTTTTGAGAAATAGTGTATACCAAGTTATAAGCATACTGTGTCTCAAGTCAGGATGATTATAAGCTCACTTTTTTTTTTAATTAATTTTATTTTATTTTTAAACTTTACATAATTGTATTAGTTTTGCCAAACATCAAAATGAATCCGCCACAGGTATACTTTTTAAAAATATTTCTACAGAACTATATTCCATCAAGACAGTTAAGATAGGGTTGCCAGATTTAACACACAAAAATGCAGGATATCACTTAATGGTGGATTTAAGTGACACATTATAAATGCCAAAAATTTTTTTTTAGTATAAATATGTCCTGTGCAATTTGGGGGGAAGTATATTGAAGATTAAAAAGTATTCATTGTTTATCTGAGATTCAAATTTAAATGGGTCTCCTGTATTTTATCTGGCAAACTTAGAACTAAAACTTAGCCAAGGATAACCTCCATCAGATGACTCAATTTCTCTGGTATAGATCACCACATCTAATGTCATTATCCAAGGGATAGGGTGGTCATAAGTGACAACTGAAGGTTAATTAACAGCTAATTATTGGTTGAACTGACAAGTCAATATTTCAATTCACCACTATAATAGCCATTTTAATCAATACAGATTTTTTAAGGAATTTTAAACAAATATGATTTTACAATCCTTTCCCTCTAGCAACCTAAAAACTCAATGGTGCTTATCTCATTTTCCTTGTGAGATTATCTCCAATTGTTAAGTTAAACATAAACTTTTGTTAAGTTAAAAATATAAACTCGAACTCTATGAAAGTCAACATAAAAGGTAAGGCAGTATATTTTTAATGACAAATAATTTGCTTGTATGTTTTAAATTTAATTAAAACTGAATTTACTATGTTGCCTCCCAAATCCATTTTTCTCTTTTTCTTCTCCCTGAATAACAGCATGGCCCTGTCTGATGGCCAAGTCAGAAATCTGAGTCATTCTCAATCCCCTTCATACAACCCACATATTTAAAAAAAAAAACACAAAAAACAATTATTTACTGTATTTACCAAGATTATCATCTTAAGTATTTACCATATCACTGTAATAAATTTTAACCTTCACTCTCTTGACTGTCAGAACAACCCAGTGAGATAGGAACTATCATGACTCGCTCTACAGATAAGAAACTGAAGCATAAAGAGGATTATGGTTCAGATTCAAACAGGTGAGGAGGAAGAGAGCCAGGACAAAAATCTAGGTTCATTTTAATCACTATGTTAACTCCACATATCCAACTGGTCACCACGGTCTGTCAATTCTCCTTCCAAAATATTTTTCAAATCCTTTCTCTTCACCCTGTCCCACCTTGGTTTAGGCCCTCATTGGTCCTCTTAACTGGCCTACAATCTTCAGTTATTTGTTTCATAAAAAAAACTACCACAAGTTGGCTCCCTTAAACAACAGAAATTGATTGCCTCAGTTCTGGAGAGCAAATGTCCAAAATTACTGTCACAGCAGAGCTGGTTCTTCCTGAGGGCTATGAGGGAACTATCTGTTCGAGGCCTCTCTCCTTGACTTGGAGATGGCCATCTTCTCCCTGCGCCTCTTCACATCATCTTCCCTCTGTGCACATCTGTTTCTGTGTCCAAATTTCCCTTTGTTAGAAGAACACCAATCATACTGGGTTAGGGAACCACTTGACTTCAGTATGTTTTCATCATAACTAATTACATCGGCAGTGACACTCTATTTCCAAACAAGGTTACAATCTGAGGGGTTAGGAGTTAGAAAATCAACTGTCTTTTTTGAAAGAGGACACAGTTCAACTCATAACAGATCTCTTTTAACCTGCTCTTCAGTCCCACCAAAGTGCTTTTGCTAACATTCAAATCTAATCCTGTTATTTCCTTATTTTCAAAGAGAAGACAGCCTCCAGAATAAAAGGCCAAATTTGGGAATGGGGAGATAACAGAATTTTTTACTATCCATTCTGTGCTTGCCATTCCATCTTTATCTCTTGCCACCTCTTAGTCTCTTTGCTCAGCCCTTGAACTTTAAAGTTCCAGATAGACAATAAACCTGGTCATTGGACTGTGAACTTCTTGAGGGCAGACATGGTATCTTAATCATCTTTATAGATACAGCACTTGGCACAGAGCCTTTGGCAAGGCAGTGAGGTCTAAATGTCTACAACACATGTGTAAATGATGCTTACTACACCACAGGAAAAATGGACCATTCAGCCCAAGGAGAGAAAAAGAACCTCTTTGAGCCTGATGTGTACTATAGCAGCTAAGAGCAAAGAAAAGCATGGCATAAAATGTTTGTAGAATATATGTTGTAAAGTACATGTTGTTAAAGTGCTAGGGTTCACAGTGAAGTCCACAAAAATACTTATAAAGGTTAAATATACATGTTGTCAAAGCACCTTGAGTCAATTTTGGACAAAATTAATATTTTATCTTTTTAATATAATCATAAAACTTTTAGCAGCCTTTGGGAACATTAAGCATAAATCCAGTTGAAATAAATTTGACAGGTAAGATGTCATTTCTTGGTTCTATTCATTTGGTGTTGCCAAATAAATATCCTATACTATATTGATGCCATCACCACCTAATTTGCTATGTAACATCATCTAACAAATAATTAAATAGCTCATGTTTAGTCTATTCTATAATACTGCAGGTTTTTAGGAAGATATTATATGTCATAAAACTGGGAAGTTCCTATTTTGTGAACTGTTATATGGCAATCCCATATTGACAAGACATAAATATGACCTATTCAACCCACTCATTTAATGAGTGACATTTAATTTCAAACATCGAGTAATCCTTTAGGGATCTGTATCTACCCCAGGGGTGACTCTAACTTGCCCTGCTTGGGTTAGGTGCACATCCCTGAACCAATCACTGTGCCCAATGAGTTTGTGAATGGCAGCTTCACCAGAAGAACAAACTAGGGAAGCCAGGTGGACAAAACATGAGGGAAAGACAGTGGAGCACATAGAAGAAACGTAATGGAGAACCAGAGGCTCTACAACCATCTGGGTAGACTCCATTCCTCCCTCACAAAATTAAAAACAAGTCCAGTTGCAATTCTCTTTGAACCAATAAGAAACAACATAGAAATCTGCTTATCTAAATGATAAACATTCTACTTCTTTATGGAGGTGAATAGTGTTTGTCTGGAAGAGAAAGTCTGTGTGACTCCTTCCAAACACATAGGACTTCAGTGCCTTCAGAAGAAAAATTGGGAGAATTTTCTCAAAGTGAGGCTTTAGCATTTTTAAAATCACAACACCAAGAATCAGCTGACGACTTTCTGCTCCCAGTGACTACAAACAAGGTGAACTTTGATTCTTTTTCAAATATCTACTAATACCTGCCAGATAAAATCCAAACCCTTTAGCAGCTTTCAGTAAAAACATTGAGTATGCCTCTAGCTTCATCTCCTCTACCCCGTAAATGAGCCCTGATCTACAGCAATACAATGTCTATGAATCACCATGTACTTCCATGCTTTATACCATTAGTAATATTGGTAATCTTTATTAAGCACCTACTATGTGCCAGGCACTATTCAGGTGCTGGAGACATAGCAATGACCAAGACAAACCCTTGCCCTCATGAAGCTTACATTCCAGTGTATGTCTTGGAGATGGGGGGTGGAGGTTGGTAATCATTATGTAACTAAATAAAGATCCTGGCTGGGGTAAGAGGTAACTTTAGAAAGGGTGGTCAGGAGGTGACCTGAACCACCCCAAAGAATCTCTATGAAAATATCTGTGCTTGGCACTGGGTCTGGGAATCATATACCTTTATCATGAATCCTCCCAGTGATTCTTGTTCAGACTGCACAGCACAGACCTCAAATTCAAGCCTGACCAGTTCCTCAGCCCCAGTCTTAGTCTTTAAGTCCTTTCATTCTGATTGAAATGCTCTTTCTGACACTCTTAGACAGACTCTTCCTTAAGGTCAGTTCAAGGCCATTTCTTACTCATAAAGGTATTCCCCCATTCTTGCTCAAGGCCTGGGACATTGACAATACTTAAGAATTGTTTATGGAACAAATGCTGTTTGGCTACAGAATTAAATAGAAGTGTTATGACTGCTCAAGACTCAATCCTGATGAGAGACGCTGCTACTGGGAATGCGGAAACAATCAAAGACCATGGGAAAAAAGATCTTGGGTCCTTCTCTGGAGATGAGTGGTGACATTAAGACTGGAGAGATCTTTACTGTGCTCAGAAGTATACAAAGGTGGCCACTACTGAAAGTAAAAATGACTTTTTAAAAATATTTTTTTAAAACTTCAGCTATCTGGGTACTTTAAAGTTTTCTAAAACTAGCATCACCAAAAGATTCAATGGGAATGACATTTTCCCCTTCTGCACCTAGAGTAGAAGTAATTTCCTGCCTTGAGCATTTTGTTCCTACATATTTCCACATTGATACAGATGCTTTGTTTATAGAACTATTTAATTAGCAAGACCTTTATTTTTTTTTTTTTTTCAGGAAAATCTCATGCTTAGGAAAAGGAACTTTTAAGTAGTGCAGGAAATTTTTATTTTTAAAAATGGGAGTTGAAGTGCATGGCATAGAGGATGTTGTAAAACAGGCAGTGCATCATTACCACCACCTACTCAAAGCGATTTTAACTATAATCTCTGTATTTGGGTAGTTCATCTAATTAACAAGCTGGTATTACTATAAAGATGAGATTGCCATGTTATTTGAAGTGGTTTTTAACAGTCTTTAAGTGCCAACCACTCAATTTATTAACAGTTTATTCTACCTTAAGTGAAGGAAATTACATAATTATTGTGAGCCTAGAAATGAGAAGAAATATATACATATATTTTATCATTACATATAAAGAATGCCAAAATTAAAGTTTTTAAATACAAGTAAAATTCCTTAACATGCATATTAACAGTTTGATGCCACTGGGTTTTTTGGGTGTGTAACCATCTTCCTTACATACTTTTGTTCAACTTTTAGCTTGATGTGATCTAACAAAAATAGCACCAAAGAAGAACAAAACATATTTTGGAAGCAGAATAAGAAGCGGTTTAAAATGTGAACCTTAAAATCAGATTGGCTGTCTTCGAATCCTGGCTCTACCACTTACCAGTGCAAAGAACTTAATTAAGTCTTGGTCTTTCTGTGCACCTTTTCTCACCTCTAAAATACAGATCTTAATAGTGATAATAGGGCTCAACTATGGGGTTGCTGTGAGAATTAATGATTTAATACATGTAAAGCACCAGAACACTCAGAAAATATTAACTATCATTCATTCAGTCTAGCCTTCCCTGTAATAACGTACTTCCCCAAGATAATATTTCACAGGATGATTTCCCTATATTTCCAAGCATTAGGAGCTTTTTTCCAACTCTAAAAATTTCTCAGAACATATCATGATAGCAGTTTTATATTTTTATCCACTACATGAGAATGTAAAAATCATAAAATTTATTCTGGATTTACTCATAATTTTAAACAAATGAGTATTTTTCTCTACCATAAGGTACTCAGAGGTGGCCTTGGATGATCTTGTAGCATGCAAGGGTTAAATGGTCTAAGTTGGGGAAGAAAGGTCATCATGATAGAGCTTCACAATTTGACATTTACCATCTGCTCCCATCTGAACAGGTTATTTCAACTAGCTATATTTTGATTGATTTGACAGGGAAAGGTTGCTATTATCATTCCCAAATATGGATTCCTGAAGACCTCTGGGTAAAATTATTTATTCATTCATTCATTTATTTGATAAAATGTTATTAAAGGTGCCTACATATTGGGCAGTATGTTTAGAGCCAAGAGAATGCCTCTCAAGTGTCAGAGGTCTACTTTTTTTTCACAGACAAGATGAGGAAATGGGTACCCAGGGCTCAGGAAAGAAGAAAACAGGGAAATGAGTAAGGGTAAAAGAAAAAGGCAGACTCAGTTCCTCTGATTCTCAGTTCAATGATCATCCTAAAACTTGAACCTGTTTTATAGTGTAATAAACTCACCCCCAGCAATGGGGAAGGATATTTGTCCTTGAATGCCAATTCTCAGGATAGAATCTAGAATGGAGTTGGTATTTAATAGTGAATGAATGATGTATGTATGTACAGATGATTAATGAATAGGTGAATAGATGGATGGGCCTTTGGGAATGGTTAAAGATTTCTTAGTTTTAATCTCCCCAATTTTTTCTTTGGATTAAAAAATAAATGCTTTACAGCCAGTTCTCCTGGGAAATGTAGAAAGATACTTTAAAATTTTTTTGGAAGATTAAAAAGGAAGATACATAGTAGAATGAAGGGAATGAATGGATAAATGACATATCACCTCAGGCAGTTTACTTAGAGAAGTCATGCTTACCGAGATTGACATTAGAATCTTATAAGTGTCCACTGCCCAAATCTCTGCTTTTTCCCCCCCTCTTTACCAGCATCTCACCTTCTCATTTTAAAACTATGTATTTTTTCTCTTAATTTAACCCAGTTAGTGACCCACACCAAATTATAAAAACTACTTTGACATCATAAATACTCTCGAGTAATCCTTAAAATCACTTGATTGAGCTCCTGGAAATGATATCAGGTGTGTGTCTGTGTGAGTTTGTGTACACCTATATACGTGTACATACATTTTCATAAATAATTCTTAAAGAACAACCTGTTCTTTTTTCCAGTGAATGCTATGCTTCTATTCTCTTTAGTACTTAGGTCTGTATTTGTCTGGGATGCAGGGACACCAAATTGAGAACTGACATCAGCAAGTAAATGTGGAAGCAGGAACAGGCTTGGAATCAGAGTGCTCCATAGAGATTAAAAAGGCCACTGGCCTGGGAATTATGAGTGAAGAGCCCTACCAGTCACATTCAGGAAGCCATTTAGGAAAACTTGTAAGCAGACAGGTGATGGGACCCGATTTACATCTTTACAAGTAACGAACGTGAAGTCACTCAGTCATGTCCGACTCTTTGCGACCCCATGGACTGTAGCCTACCAGGCTCCTCTGTCCATGGGATTTTCCAGGCAATACTGGAGTGGATTGCCATTTCCTTCTCCAAGGGATCTTCCCAACCCAGGGACCAAACCCGGGTCTCCTGCATTACAGACAGACGCTTTACTGTCTGAGCCACCAGGGAAGTCCATTTTCACAAGTAAAGAAGTAAATAATTTTGTATGCCAAGTGAAACGGTGATCAGAGGTCACAAAAAGCATAAGGCGACTATAATATGTAACTTAGGACAAAATTGAAAGAAATTTAAATTAAGTACTTTTTCCATTAAGCTTCAACAATTATTAAACCATTTTAATCTAATCCCAGTTTTTTTCATCTTACTTTGAGGTAAAAGCCTTAAATGTCTCATACTTTGGATTCCAGCATCAAGTAACCACAGAACCAGGCACGTCCATATCTTTCTGTTGTTTTTGATCAAGTATTTCAAGGTCTTGGAGAGTCTTGACATCTATAGCCTTTAGAGCTCTCCTAATAGTTATCAGAGAGAAAACATTGCTTTGTCCTCCCACTTCTCTATTGAGTTTAAGCTTATTGTATCTTCCTGTTTCAAAGCACAACTACTTGGTACAGACTGAATGTGTTTTTAATTGGAGTATAGTTGATTTCCAATGTCATGTTACCTTCATGTGTATAACAAAGCTACTCAGTTATACATGTACCCACTCTTTTTTAGATTCTTCTCTCATGTAAGCCATAATAGAGTATTGGGTAGACTGAATGCCCGTGTTCTCCCAAAATTCATTTGTTAAAAATCCTAACCCCCAATGTGACAGTATTAAGAAAGTAGGGCCTCTGTGAGGAGAAGAGGTCCTAAGGGTGGAGCCCTTATGAATGATATGAGTACCTTTTAAAGTGACCCCAGAGAGCTCTCTGCCACCTTCTGCCATATGAGGACATAATAAGAAGGTGACTGTCTATGAACCAGGAAGCACGGCCTCCCCAGAAATCAAATCTGCCAGTACCTTGATCTTGTACTTCCTAGCCTCCAGAACCATGAGAAATAGATTCCTAGTGTTTATAAGCCACCCTGCCTATGGTGTTCTCCTATAGCAGCCTGACCAGACTAACGTAGCACTTGCATGGAGCTTTGTTGCTTCATTACTTCTCTCCCTTCAGCAGTCTGTCATGATACCATCAGCCCCGTATTTCCACCCTGCTAGACCCCAATGATGGAACTCCCACACTCTGCCCAGCACACCACCTCCCCTCAGTCCACACAACCTCCAGTCTGCTCCAATCCTCAGCATCTCTCTTCAGTGGTGCTGCAAGAACCTCCTGACATGTTTAATGCACTGTGGGATAGACAGCTGGAAGACTGCTTTCAAATACTGGAAAAAAAAAACCAAACACCTTGTTGCCTTGTTGGACCGAAAAGAAATCACTTTGATCAGTGAAATCTCCATTGCCAAGTGTGTCATGTCTTAATGTTAAGAATCACAAGAGACTTCAAATGTTTTTTTAAAAATACAAATCTATAACAAATTTTAATATAAAGAAATAGCATATTTTAAAAGACTATAAAGTCATGTGGATTAAGTAAAAGAATATATATTTTAAAAAAGAATACAATGTTAACTGTACTTATTTCCGTTTGCTAGGATCATGATTTCTCTCTATATATATAATTTCTCTAATTTCCAAGTTTTCTATGATGAGCATACCTTTGATATTGTAGATAGTTATATTTTTAAAAGTAAACTGATATCTTACATAAACTTTTAAATTAACTTTTATGATTCTAAGATATTGTATATTCTTGTATATTCTATTTTTAACTAAAAACTCTGTGTGTGTACACAAGTACCTGAGCATAATTTTTACCATAAGAATTAACTAATGAAATACTAGGAAAATGAGAACCAAATAATCAGTGATTCCTTAAAATAGATTCTTATTTCCCTAAGACAGATTCTTAGTTTCTCTTGTATTCTTAGGGTTAAATTTATCAGACTCCTCTGTAGTTTCAAAAACAGACCAAAAAATTGTCTTTCTACTATATGCCTACATAAATGCCTCCTGTACATTACCTCATTTAAATTTTTCTCTTAATATTCATAATAACTATTCCTATGGTAGTTAAGAGCCATTACGAATCAAAGGCTTTGTTGAAATCCCATTTCTACTACTTACTGGCTCACTGTCTCAGGTGAAGGACTTAACCTCTCAGCCTCAGTTCTTTCCTCTGTAAAATGGGGATAAAATAACATCACCTGTCCTACTGGGTTATGGAAAGATACAGTGAAATAGCCTTAAAGCACTTAGTACAGTGCCTCGCACATACTAACCACTGGATTTTTTTTTGCTGGTATTTGCTCTTATCCCATCTTAGAGATGAGAAAATTGAGGTTACGAAGATTAGTCACAGTTTCATTCCAGGATTCTCTGACTTCAAATCCATTGTAAACTCTTAATCATGTTACAGTTATACCAGTTACAGTCTAAATGACTCCAAAGCCTCAAATGGAACCATTCTAACATGTCACAAACTGAACTTCAAGGTAGTTCTTAGTCCTTCTAAGAACCCTAACCCTTCCCTAACCCTAACCCTAAATGTAATATGCTATGAGATTATAATGCTCAGAGTTTGTAGCTCCTGAGTTTTCTCTTTACCCAGAAGAGCTTTTGATTTTGTTAAGAATCTTGCCTTAAACATATAAATATATGGTTCTGCTTAATAAGCAAAATCAGGGAAACAGCACTGGGGATCCTGGGATCATCACCCTGAGCAATAGCCAGTCACCCCACAGGATTGTACCCGAACGCTGTAGACATGCTGAAGCTGGCTTTAACTTAAAAGCCCACAAAATGCAGGAAAAGGGATGTTTTTGTTTTTTTGTGTGACTTGCCAATGAGAGTTTTGTTATTCTCCTATATAACAGTCCACTTTGTGTAGAGGTTAAGAACAAAGGCTTATGAATACAGTCGGAGAAGGCAATGGCACCCCTCTCCAGTACTCTTGCCTGGAAAATCCCATGGATGGAAGAGCCTGGTAGCTGCAGTCTATGGGGTCGCTCAGAGTCCGACACGACTGAGCGACTTCACTTTCACTTTTCACTTTCATGCATTGGAGAAGGAAATGGCAACCCACTCCAGTATTCTTGCCTGGAGAATCCCAGGGACGGGGGAGCCTGGTGGGCTGCCGTCTCAGGGGTCGCACAGAGTCAGACATGACTGAAACGACTTAGCAGCAGCAGCAGATACTGAGTTGGAGAAGGCAGTGGCATCCCACTCCAGTACTCTTGCCTGGAAAGTCCCATGGACGGAGCGGCCTGGTAGGCTGCAATCCATGGGGTCGCTCAGAGTCAGACACGACTGAGTGACTTCACTTTCACTTTTCACTTTCATGCATTGGAGAAGGAAATGGCAACCCACTCCAGTGTTCTTGCCTGGAGAATCCCAGGGACGGGGGAGCCTGGTAGGCTGCCGTCTATGGGGTCGCAGAGTCAGACACAACTGAAACAACTTAGCAGTAGCAGTATGAACACAGTGAGAACAGGAGAGGGTGGGACGAATAGAGAGAGCAGCTTTGAAATGTAAACATTACCATATGTAAAATAGATAACTAATGGAAAGTTGCTGTATAACACAGGGAGCTCAACCTGGTGCTCTGTGACAACCTAGAGGGGTGGGTTGGGGTGGGAGGTGGGAGTGAGGTTTAAGAAGAAGGAACATACGTGTACCTATGGCTGATTCATGTTGATGTGTGGCAGAAACCAGCACAAAATTGTAAAGCAATTATCTTCCAATTAAAAATAAATTAATTTTTTAAAAAAGAACAAAAAGGCTTTGGGACTTGAAAAGACCCAAATCCAGGCCCCTTCTCCATTCTTTCTGGCTACAGGATCCTGGAACATGTTAAGTGCTTTGAATCTGTTCCTGTTTCAGTGTCATAGGAGGACACCATACCCCACCTCCTAGGAAAGAGGAGGAAGGAGAAATCTACCAAGAGAACATGTTTGACATACCTAGCACAGTCCAGGTAAAGAATCAGCCTTAATCAACCCTAGCAGTTTTATTAAAAAGAAAATGTGTTTTCAGATGTGAGAAAAAAAAACACAAGACTTCCTATTTTAGGCAACATGTTCTAGAAGAAAGAAGTGAGTCAGGAGATGTGGCTCCTATTTTGGGCTCAAGAACTCTAGTCAGAGAAACCAGCAATTTTCCCCGAGAGTTTGTGAGTTGATTGTAATATGAATAAAGTAATATTTTTACTTACCTGCCTGGATGTATGTAATATAACTTTGTCCTCCTAAGAATGAACTGTGTACTATGTAATTTTTCCCATCATGCAGACCTTTTTCATTGAGAATGGGATCAGAAGAGAATGCTGAACCACTTTCTGTTGTGCATTTCTCTTTAAACTCTATATGCGCATGTCAAATTGTCAACAGCCAAATCTAGTCTACAGATGCAGAGTAAACCCTGCTTTAGAAGCTATGAAAGCTATGCAGAGATGCTCTTAGCCACCAGGAAACAGCAAAACTTTGAAATCAGCAAAAATAACTCCTGAAAAATTCCTCCCATCAGTACCTTAACACCCTGCTTCCCTTTCCCTGTGCTGTGCATACTAAAAAGAAGAGGGGGGGCAGAAATAATGGGTTTTCTGGATTTCCTTTTGAGAATATACTCAGAAATGGCTGTTCTGGGGCCTAATGAGATATTCTTTGCAGGCTGAATAATATGAATTCAAATCTAACTCACCTATTAAAGCATAATTTCAAGGAACCAATAATATTACTACTACTCTTCCCTTTCTCATACTTATCCCAGACTAATGCTTTTGCTGAATAATTTGAAAGCTTTTCCTTCCTGATGAAACTTTAGTTTTATAACAATCTTATACAGTAACCATAAAAATTAGAAATTTATTATACTGTTAGGGAAGATGCCCAAGAGACATCAGAATTAAAATATTAGTCTTTAATTTGACTTTTCAAGATTCTCTCTTACAAAATTATAACAGTTCTACCCCTGAAAATGGGAGCTCTTTGTCATGTCATCATTTCAGAGTGTACACTGTGCTGCTTCTGTTCACTCAGCTGAGTAGTATTTCTAACTTGTGAATGCATCAGCAGGAACAGAAAATAATACTAGGAGACTGATATTAACAACAACAACAAAATACAAAATAATAATTGAGAAGTCTGAACATAACCTGCTCTTTTCTCAAGGAACCACCAGCAGCAAGCTGCATAAACCATGTATCTGTCATTTTATATTTGCCTACAGTGACACCTGCTGGAAAACCCTGTTGAAGCTATACATGAAACACATTTTAAAATAAAATAAAAACCAAGCTTTGAAAACATCAGCCATATGTTATTATGGTTTTACTAAAAACATATCACTTACACTTCAATTTAATTTCTTATTCCACTTTTGAATTTTCTTTTTTTTTGTACAAACTGAGAGATAAAGATTCAATTCCACTTGATGAAATAATTATTTTACTGGTATGAGAGAGCTGGAATTAACTCTTACATGATGCAAACTATTTTAAAATGGAAGCATTTTTAAACAGTTTAAGTGCATTAAACTGTAAAACTGTAAAAATTTACATACCAACTGCAACATGACGGTAAGTGATTTAAAAAATCTTGCATAAGACTGAATATCAGATATTGAATACTTTGAAAATATTTAATAGCTAGCACTTTCCTCAGCAGCATTAATGCACAAAACCATGTTATGTTTGGGGTTTTCAGGATGCTTTTTAGCATGCACTAGATGTCAGCCATACTATGCATTAAGCAACCAATATGGATCTTATGCAAGTTACCTTTGATTTCAACACACTTTACATACTAAAGGATCCCATCTCTCAATGACACAGAGAAGGTTTTGCACACCTAAGTCTCATTGTCTTTAACATAACTCACCCACAAAAATTCTGGCTCATTAAAAAGGTGCAAGTTTTTACATGAAAATGGATCTTTTATAAAGTCAGCCTCACCCAGGATTTGGTATCTTACTCTTTTCACCATGGGACACATCTGCAAATCAGTATCTCTATTCTTGATTTCAGTCACTTCAGTCTTTCCACAATAATTTCAGTATGGTCTATAAGCTACTGGTGGCAATTTCTTCCATTAAATTTTTTTTCAAAATATAAAAACTATCATCAGAGTTCCTTTTTAATACATCTATATGGGATTTTTAATAAAGCAAACTTCTGTAAGTTCTGGTTCCAGTTCATTTTTTGTAACTATATCTCTACTTCTATAAGAACTACTTCTAGCATTAGAGAAGATTTGAAACTTCAAAACAAAGGCCTGATAGCTTCATGCCAACCACAAAGCTGATTCTCCATTTTACCATATCTGTCCTTATGAGAGAAAAGGTATCTTTGCTTAAAGGTAAAAATTCACAGGGAAACAAATTTTTTCTGATGTCTTACTTTAACTTCTATATTTATCCACAGTTTCATTCCTTCAGCACTAAAGACCATGTCTTATAAACCAAAATAAAGATACCAAGGATTTGTGGAGGTGATATAGCCCACGTATCATTCTATATATGAGAAAACTTTGGCTAATAGAGGTGATAAGGTGTATGAGAAGTGCTTGCTGAATTAGCTAGATATTCTCAGTGCTGTACTACAACCTCTGAAGCTAAGCAAAACCATTAACCTTCATTTTATTGCTGTCCCTCACATCCTGAAGCAGGCTTCCCAGGTGGTACTAGTAGTAAAGAATCCGCCTGCCAATGCAAGAGACTTAAGAGACAAGGGTTTGATCCCTGGGTCAGGAAGGTCCTCTGGAGGAGGGCACGGCAACCCACTCCAGTATTCTTGCCAGGAGAATCTCATGGACAAAGGAGCCTGGTGGGCTACAGTTCATGGGGTCACAACGAGTTGGACACAACTGAAGTGACTTAGCATGCACACACATCCTGAAGTGGTTACACCTATCTTTAAAAAAGAGTTTTCTTAAGACAGTTTTGTCTTAATAAGTTTTGTCTATATACTTTTAAATAGTTAAGAGTATCTCAAAGATTTTTCTCAGTTCCTAGGACTGAACTTCCTAAGCAGTACAGTGAATTTCTCTAATCTTTTAACTCCACCCCTAATTAATTCACATTATAGGTGAGGGGAGACTGAGGTAAGATATAGAAAAGAGAAACCTGACAGTCCCAAGTATCAGAAAAGCTATTCAGAGAGACTTGGATTTCTTACCATACGGAGGAGAGAGTCCAGAAAAATGGATTTAAGTAAACCAAATAAAGCTGGAGCTCTTGTGGACATTAAGTTCTGAACTTGACACATACACTTAGATTATATTTGTTTTCATTCTATATTTCTGCTAATATTTGCTTTTATAAATTTCAGGTTGGATACCAAATATGATACTCAATTTATTAGCAGATTTAAAAGCACTCAGATCATTAGAAAACTATATTAATGAAATCAATTATTGCATGTTTATTCATGCTTTAGCTTGTGCTCCGTCATGTATGATTCTTTGCAGCCGTATGCACTCTAGCCCACCAGGCTTCTCTGTCCATGGGATTTCCCAGGCAAGAATACTACAGTGGTTGCCATTTCCTACTCCAGGGGCTCTTCGCAATCCAGCAATTGAACCTGCATCTCTTGTGTCTCCTGCATTGACAGGCAGGTTCTTGACCACTAGCACCACCTGGGAAACCTCAATCATGTTTTAAATAGTCCTCAATGGCATCTGGATAGATTAAGAGGAGGGACGGGTTCCTGGATGTTTCCTCAAATATTTTAATCTTGAGTTATCATTGTTATGACAGTTCAAATTAAAATCATCTGAGTATCTGAATGACCTGCTAGTACTGAGAACTGTAATGTCATTTCAGTGACCATGTTTCTTTCAAGTAACTCTATTGCAGTATTACAGTCTGGCTGAAAGAAAGATTAAGTGAAGACCCAATGTGTAAATGAGGAATTTGTACCATATCTAGTGAAGAACAAGTCACATAATGGTAACCAGTGTCCAGACTAAGATTTTTCAATAGGTTCTATAGAGAAAAGTAGCGGGGAAATTGAGTCTTTCCACAATGGTGTGGATAGCTGTAAGAGTTTTTCTGTCTTGCAAGTCTTCCTTTTGGTAGTTTTGATAAGACTAAAAGTCAAGAGAGCTACCATCTTCTTTTCTTGGAGTTAGACATAAGATCTGAGCTGACTGATCAAAAGATTCAGTGATTGGTTCAGAGGAGCATGTGATCTAAGCAAGCCAGTTAAAAGTCCTTTTTGGTTGGTGGTTACGGATACTGGGAAGGAACCGGAGGATCTTTTTTCCAGGACAGTCTTGATCTGTAAAGATGAATTTGTCTTGGAGCTGCCTATGGGCCAACTTTGCTATAATATGGACTGAGAGAGAGAGTCTGAGAATGAAGTTCTCATGGAAGAAACTAAGGGCAGAAGTAGAGACAGAACTTAAATAAAAGAACTAAAACCCCTGGGTCTACCCATTTGTTACATACTGGTTTCAACATTCCAGATTATGTGTGTGTGGTCCATTATATTTCCCAAAGTTATTTTTTTGTTATTATCTTGCTTAGGTTAGTTTTAACTGAGTTTCTGTCCCTGTAACCAAAAGGGTCTTGATCAATATATCTGGCACACAATAGCACATTCATATGTAATGTAAAAGAAGCTGAGCGTTGCAACAGGCAGTACCATATTCACACTCTCAAGTGGCCATTTCATTGCAGAAAAATTTTCATTTCAGAAAAATCATTAACTATAATAAACTGATTTCAAATTGTATTGGGTTTATAGTTTATTTATACTTAATATGTATATTTGCTTTTACAGTTTTATAAAAACTATCCTCCAAGCTAGGCTTCACAGTATGGGAACCAAGAACTTCCAGATGTACAAGCTGGATTTAGAAAAGGTAGAGGAATCAGAGATCAAACTGCCAACATCCACTGGGTCATAGAAAAAGCTAGAGAATTCCAGAAAAACATCTACTTCTGCTTCATTGACTATGCTATAGTTTTTGATTGTGTGGATCACCTCAAATTGTGGAAAATACTATATCACCTTACCTGCCTCCTGAAAAACCTATATGCAGGTCAAGAAGCAACAGTTAGAATCAGACATGGAACAATGGACTGGTTCAAAATTGGAAAAGGAATACGTCCAGGCTGAATATTGTCACCTTGCTTATTTAACTTATAGGCAGAGTACATCAGAGAAGGCAATGGCACCCTACTCCAGTACTCTTGCCTGGAAAATCCCATGGATGGAGGAGCCTGGTAAGCGGCAGTCCATGTGGTCTCACAGAGTCAGACACAACTGAGCGACTTCACTTTCACTTTTCACTTTCATTCATTGGAGAAGGAAATGGCAACCCACTCCAGTGTTCTTGCCTGGAGAATCCCAGGGACGGGGAAGCCTGGTGGGCTGCTGTCTATGGGGTCGCAAAGAGTCGGATACGACTGAAGTGACTTAGCAGCAGCAGCAGAGTACATCATGTGAAGTTCAAGCTGGAATCAAGATTGCCAGGAGAAATATCAATAATCTCAGATGTGCAGATGACACCACCCTAATGACAGAAAGTGAAGAGGAACTAAAGAGCCTTTTGATGAAGGTGAAAGAGGAGAGTGAAAAAGCTGGCTTAAAACTCAACATTCAAAAAATGAAGATCATGGCATCCTGTCCCATCACTTCATGGCAAATACATGAGGGACTGAGCTACTGAACAGCAACAATAAATAAGTGTAAAAATTGATATTATATATAGTTTAATGTTTTCTCATATTTAAGCAATAACATAAGTCATTTAAGTCAACACAGGGAGTCTACAATAATTTTCTCCCTTATAAGTGGTCTGTCCTGAAATCAAGATTGAGAACATATTCTATTGGTGAGTCTAAGAAAAACAAGCACTCTCATATATTACTGGTAGGAATGCAAAATGCACAATTACATACAGAGGGTAATTTCCCTGTGCCTTTAACCTTTGAGGTTTATGTCAGATATACCTTTTAGAATCTATACCAAAGATATAAACAAGCAAAACAAAATTTCTATGTGCAAAGGTGTTTATCATGGCACTATTTGTAATAGAAAAAGACTGGATAGAGACAAAATGTCCATGAACAGGGGACTGGCTGAATATATTATGGCATCACTACACACTAGAGTACCATGCAGCTGTAAAAAGGAATAAGCAGGATAAGGCAATGGAACCCCACTCCAGTGCTCTTGCCTGGAAAATCCCATGGACGGAGGAGCCTGGTGGGCTGCAGTCCATGGGGTCGCTAGGAGTTGGACACGACTGAGTGACTTCACTTTCACTTTTCACTTTCATGCATTGTAAAAGGAAATGGCAACCCACTCCAGTGTTCTTGCCTAGAGAATCCCAGGGACAAGGGAGCCTGGTGGGCTGCCGTCTCTGGGGTCGCACAGAGTCAGACACGACTGAAGTGACTTAGCAGCAGCAGCAGCTACATACTAATAGCAGAAGGCAATGGCACCCCTCTCCAGTACCCTGGCCTGGAAAATCCCATGGACGGAGGAGCCTGGTAGGCTGCAGTCCATGGGGTCACTAAGAGTCGGACACGACTGAACGACTTCACTTTCACTTTTCACTTTCATGCACTGGAGAAGGAAATAGCAACCCACTCCAGTGTTCTTGCCTTGAGAATCCCAGGGACGGGGGAGCCTGGTGGGCTGCCGTCTATGGGGTCGCACAGAGTCGGACATGAGTGAAGCGACAGCAGCAGCAGCAACATACTAATAAAGATTGGTCTCCAAGATATATTAAGTTTTTTGAAAAGCAAAATGTAGAGTAATATTTGTGGTATGGTCTCCCTTTTTTTTAAGAAAGGTAAAGGGAAATACTACTGTGAAAATAATTTTCCTTATATTTTTAAGAAGAAATAATATAGAGCCAAACCAAACACTAATAAAAACTGGTTTCTATGGGGAAGAAAAGAGGAAATGTGGAGGGGGCAGGGGTGAAAACATTTGTTTACTGTATCTTTTTACATAGGTTGAACTTGGAATCATGTCATTGTCTTACATAATTAAAAATCAAAACAGAAAAGAACATTTAAGAATTAAAATAAATGAAAACAAATAAACTGAACTGTACATCAAGTTGGTGGCATAACTACATAGAGAAATACCTCAAATAACTTCAAAACAGAATATTGATTATAAATCTCTCATGGAATATATTATAAGGACACAAAGTCTCAAAGATAAATTATATTCTTTAGTCTTACTGTTAGCACTAATATTGGTATCATTATTAGTGTAGCTATTATAGGTTTATTGTAGCATAAAGCAAATAAGTGATTATTCTAATATTGTGAAGAGCAAGATTTTTAGTGGAAGAGAAAAAAATACAAGCATAAAATATAAAACTTCAGCAAAAATCCATAGTTTTCCATTTAAATTATAATATTAGCATAAACACATGATGTTTTTCTCTAATTACTATATTATTATCTCTAAATACCATTTCCAAAAAAGGAACCAGGGATACTAGGGAAAATGGCTGATTCTAAGTGGAACAAGAAATGTATGAGAGTTTCCAGTATCTATTGTGACAAAAAAATAGAAATTTATCAAAGACTAATGACCTGCCTCTTGAGAAACCTGTATGCAGCTCAGGAAGCAACAGTTAGAACTGGACATGAAACAACAGACTGGTTCCAAATAGGAAAAGGAGTATGTCAAAGCTGTATATTGTCACCCTGCTTATTTAACTTCTATGCAGAGTACATCATGAGAAACGCTGGGCTGGAAGAAGCACAAGCTGGAATCAAGATTGCCGGGAGAAATATCAATAACCTCAGATATGCAGATGACACCACCCTTATGGCAGAAAGTGAAGAGGAACTAAAAAGCCTCTTGATGAAAGTGAGAGGAGAGTGAAAAAGTTGGCTTAAAGCTCAACATTCAGAAAATGAAGGTCATGACATCTGGTCCCATCACTTTACGGGAAATAGATGGGGAAACAGTGGAAACAGTGTTGGACTTTATTTTGGGGGGCTCTAAAATCACTGCAGATGGTGACTGCAGCCATGAAATTAAAAGATGCTTACTCCTTGGAAGGAAAGTTATGACCAACCTAGATAGCATATTCAAAAGCAGAGACATTACTTTGCCAACAAAGGTCCATCTAGTCAAGGCTATGGTTTTTCCAGTGGTCATGTATGGATGTTGAGAGTTGGACTGTGAAGAAGGCTGAGCGCCGAAGAATTGATGCTTTTGAACTGTGGTGTTGGAGAAGACTCTTGAAAGTCCCTTGGACTGCAAGGAGATCCAATCAGTGCATCCTAAAGGAGATTAGTCCTGGGTGTTCATTGGAAGGACTGATGCTAAAGCTGAAATTCCAATACTTTGGCCACCTCATGCGAAGAGTTGACTCATTGGAAAAGACTGATGCTAGGAGGGATTGGGGGCAGGAAGAGAAGGGGATGACAGAGGATGAGATGGCTGGATGGCATCACTGACTCGCTGGACATGAGTTTGAGTGAACTCCGGGAGTGACAGGGAGGCCTGGCATGCTGCAGTTCATGGGGTCGCAAAGAGTCGGACATGACTAAGCGACTGAACTGAACTTAACTGAATATGGTTATGTTGGAAGAATAAAGGAGTTAGCTTAAAGGGCTCTCACTGGCCTTAAGGGAGTCAGTTTGAGCATCAAAAAGAATAATGATTGTACCTGAATTAATTTTATATAGACACACACACAAGTTCATAATGATACTAAAAATGTTTCATTGGTCACCATTGGAGGTTGCTAGAGTACCAATCCATTACCATGAAAACTGATAATTTAGATTAAGGAATCAAACAAGTATCTTGCCCTACCTGTGCAAACTGTAGTAGTTCAGGGCTAGTGAAGGAAATTTATTTATGGAAGAATTCCAGCTAATGCAAAACAAATGGTCATATTACAAAATCACCATTTTCTAACTCTTAACAAAATAATTGACCTAGACAATGAATATTAATGCTTGATAAACTATTAACAAAATATTGATGGGAACATTTATAATGGAAGGATCTGGCCAACATACCACCACAATCACTATAGAAACTAGTAGAACAACTAAATATAATGTGATTCATGGTGTAAGACAATAGGAAATAAGAAAAAAACTTTCTTCAAAAAACAAAGTGAAACTGAATTTAATTAAGCTTCTAAATTTAATTACCAATTTAAAGTCGGTACAATGGACTTGGGAACAATATCAAGAACATAAACAACATTGTAAAGATGCAATCAGCCAAATGCAAAATGTAGGAAATTCTACTGAGCAAATGGCCCAGTGTCTCCAAATGTGTTATGGCATGCAAGATGAGGGTGGAGGGAGAGGAAGAATCAGGAGAAAATGTTACAAAATAACTGAGATTTAAGACACAAAACAACCAAATGTAACATGAATATGCTGTTTGGATGCTAATTTGAACAAATTAAATATAAGACGTTTTTGAAGTAATCAGGAAAATGGACAGGATATTAGAGAATACTGAGTCACTATTTATTAAGGATGATAATATCACTGTTATAGTTTTAAAACCCTTATTATTGGAGATACATACTGAAAAATCTAGAATTGAAACCCCAGAATGGTTGATTCTTTAAATATTCATACAAACAACAGTAACATTGAGGAAATAGGTGAAATTAAACTGGCAAAATGTTGAAAATTATTGAAGTTATATAATGAATATATAGTTATTAATTGTAGTATACTTTGTGTTTGACATTTCTCATAATAAAAAATTTGGTAAAATAATTATTATATGATTAAAATAAGGAGCCTATACTTTATTCAATTTTCAGAAACTTTAAAAAATTATATTTATTTTTAATTGATGATTGTTTTACAATACTGGTTTGATTTCTGCCATACATCAACATGAATTAGCCATGGTGTACATATGTCCCCTCCCTCGTGAACCTCCTTCCCACCTCCCACCATTTCCTACTCGCTCTAGGTTGTTACAGAGTTCTGGTTTGAGTTCCTTGAGTCATATAGCAAATTTCCATTGGCTGTTTTACATATTGTAGTGTATATGGTTTCATGCTACTCTCTCCACTCATTTCACCCTCTCCTTCCCTTCCTCTCCCCCGCCCTTGTCCATAAGTCCATTCTCTATGTCTGCATCTCCACTGCTGCCCTGTCAATAGGTTCATCAGTACCACCTTTCTAGAATCCATATATATCCATTAACATATGTCATTTGTTTTTCTCTTTCTGACTTACTTACTTTGAATAATAGGCTCTAGATTCATCCTCTTCATTAGAACTGACTTGAATATGTTCCTTTTTATGGCTGAGTAGCTTCCCTGATAGCTCAATTGGTTAAGAATCTGCTTGCAATACAGGACACCGCGGTTTGATTCCTGGGTCAGGAAGATCCCCTGGAGAAAGGATAGGCTACCCACTCCAGTATTCTTGGACTTCCCTTGTGGCTCAGCTAGTAAAGAATCTGCCTGCAATACGGGAGACCTGGGTTTGATCCCTGAGTTGGGAAGATCCACTGGAGAAGGGAAAGGCTACCTACTCCAGTATTCTGGCCTGGAGAATTCATGGACTATGTAGTCCATGGAGTCTCAAAGAGTCGGACATGACTAAGCGACTTTCACAGTGTTCCATTGTACCACATTTTCTTTATCCATTCATCTGTCAATGGCCAACTCTTGATGCTGTAAAGCCTCTTGATATAAATTAAATCAACATCTAGCAATATTAGTGAGGGTCCATAGGGAAATGTACCACTATCTTCCAATTTCCTCAAGCAAATTTCTTTCCCTGTCTCTGAATCCACTGTTAGGTTCTATAATTATTTCATCTATTATATTTATTATATCTACATTATGTCAAGAATAAAAGCATGGATTTTTGGGTTCAGAAACACTTTGTTTCAAGCCCCAGACCTGTACTAATTATCCATGTAACCTCAGGAAAAAAAATAATTAACCTTTCTAAGCCTTAGTTTTTCTCATCTATAAAATGAACAGAGTACTATCTGTTTTCCTTCAATCCAAAAAACTTAATATCTGAATAAGAATCCTCCATATTACATTCCTTTTGCTATTCTCTAAATGGCAGTAAAAATTACCTTTATCTCTTGTCATTGTATAAACTCTTTCCAGAACAAAAAATCCAACTTTCTCCTAATATTTACTCAAAATTCAAAATTAAGAATGGGACTGTTCTCTGCCAATTAGCTCCTCTTTTCTTCTGTTTTTTCTTTATAGTTTATTTATCTATGTTATTGAAGTGTATTTACTATGTTGTGTTCATTTCTGGCATACAACAAAGTGATTCAGCTATATATATATACACACACACGTATATACATATATATACACACGTATATTCTTTTTAATATTCTTTTCTATTATGGTTTATTTACAGGATATTGAAATATAGTTCTGTGGCTATACAGTAGGGCCCTGTTGTTTATGTATTATATATATAGTAGTTCATATCTGCTAATTCCAAACTCCTAATTTATCCTTCTCCCACACCGTTTCTCCTTTGATAAATTTAAGTTTGTTTTCTGTGTGAGTCTGTTTCTGTAAATAAGTTCACATATCACTTTTTAGATTCCACATATAAATAGTATCATGTGGTATTTGTCTTTCTCTTTCTGGCTCATTTCACTTAGTATGATAATCTCTTGGTCCATCCATCTTGCTGTAAATGGCATTATTTCATTCTTTTTATGGCTGAATAATGTACCAGTACACACACACACACACACACACACACACACACACACCACGTCTTCTTTATCTATTTATTTGTTGATGGACATTTAGTTTGCTTCCAAGTCTTGGCTACTGTAAATAGTGCCACTGTGAACGTTGGGGTGCATATATCTTTTTGAATTAGAGTTTTCATCTTTTCTGGATATTTGCCTTGGAGTGGGATTGCTGGATCACATGGCAACTTCTCGAACTGTTCTTAATTCTTAAAATATAGATTAGAATTGCTATTCTATGTTAGAATCTATATTAAAGAATCGATATAAGATCTAAATTAGATAGCGCTCTATGCTCCAGTAAGAAAACTACTCAATTCACCATACTATTTGTCAGGTTTCCAAGAAACTGACACACTTTGTAATGAAACTTCCTTTCTTCGGTCAATAGACTGACCCCTAAAACTATAGTCCTTGCAGGCTGATGCAGCCTTATCATATCACAGGAGTCTGTATTTGAGCCCAAATGTAATGTTTGAAATGTGTGTGTGACTGGTATTTAACTACACATTTTAAGGGGAGTGAGAGGTCGTTTTGATCTGGGCATTCCAGATCTGGTCTACTACTACCGATCTGGTCACTTAAGGATGAAGACTACATTTACTGACCTTATAACAGAAGACACTGATGGCTTCCCCTATAAACCAACCTAAAAGGACACATGGTCACTGCTATGTCTATACCACTGCTTCAGATCAGATCAGTCGCTCAGTCGTGTCCAACTCTTTGTGACCCCGTGAATTGCAGCATGCCAGGCCTCCCTGTCCATCACCAACTCCCAGAGTTCACTCAGACTCACGTCCATCGAGTCAGTGATGCCATCCAGCCATCTCATCCTCTGTCGTCCCCTTCTCCTCCTGCCCCCAATCCCTCTCAGCATCAGAGTCTTTTCCAATGAGTCAACTCTTCGCATCAGGTGGCCAAAGGACTGGAGTTTCAGCTTTAGCATCATTCCTTCCAAAGAAATCCCAGGGCTGATCTCCTTCAGAATGGACTGGTTGGATCTCCTTGCAGTCCAAGGGACTTTCAAGAGTCTTCTCCAACACCACAGTTCAAAAGCATCAATTCTTCGGCGCTCAGCCTTCTTCAGAGTCTAACTCTCAATATCCATACATGACCACTGGAAAAACCATAGCCTTGACTAGATATACCTTTGTTGGCAAAGTAATGTCTCTGCTTTTGAATATGCTATCTAGGTTGGTCATAACTTTCCTTCCAAGGAGTAAGCGTCTTTTAATTTCATGGCTGCAGTCACCATCTACCCACAATAGGCTGACAGAAGGGCTATCCCTCCTCTGACTGAACAAGAAAGGACCCATTTTCCCCAAGGATCTTTCAACTGCTGGGAATTCCCTGGCATCCCAGTGGTTAGGACTCCACACTTTCACTGTCAAGGGTTCATGTTCAATCTGATCAGAAAACTAAGATCATGCAAACCATGAGAAGCAGCCAAAAAAAAAAAAACCAATTAATTAAAAAAAAAATCTTTCCACTATTGGGATAATTCCACCCACTCTCTTCCCCTCTGGCACAAAACTCTGCTTGGAGTGAGTAGAAACTAAAACCTGCTAAGCTTCTGTAGTTAGAGAACCTTCCTTTATCCTGGAAACATGGAGTTAGCGACGCTTACATATACATTACAGCACATGTTTCTCTTCATACCTACATCCTAAAAGACTCAAGATTTTCATGCTAATTTCATATTAGAGAAGAGGTCATGTCAGATTAATACACATCCTTGACTACCAGCTTGTCTATTTCTATTTTTCTGTTCTTGCTTTATGGAATAATTTCATCTCATGCCTTCTAGAGAAATAGAAGTGTCTAAGGATTGCTATTTATGTATCCCCACTTCCCATTCTGATAGTTCAGTTGGTAAAGAATCCACCTGCAACGTAGGACACTCTGGTTTGATTCCTGGGTTGGAAACATCTGCCAGAGAAGGGATAGGCTACTCACTCCAGTATTGTGGCCTGGAGAATTCCATGGACTGTATAGTCCATGGGGTTGCAAAGAATCAGGCACAACTGAGCGGCTTTCACTTTCACTTCACTGCCCACTAGATAGGTTTTTTTTTTCCCTAAGGACTTGGGACTTGGCTTCATCACAATTCTCCAAAGCATTGGGAACCATGTTCTGGCCCCAGTAGTTACTCCATAAACACTGATGACTGAGTTTTGTTTATTTTGCTCTGATTTTCTATTAAATAAATATAAAAAGGAAGTGAAATACAGCCAACACTGAACAATATGACAAGAGAAGATATTTGGGTAAAAGCTCTGGGGGTACTGACATGAAATCTCAGTCTACTATTTCCTGATTTTGATTGTTTAGCATCCAAGTCAGAACTTCATTTTTTCCTCATATTTGTTTAATTACAGTCAATGATGTAGGGAATGTCTCAGATAATTGTGGTTTTCAAATTTTAAAAAATTGGATGTACACGTACCATGTATTCTAACCTCTGTTTAACAAACCCCAAATGAAATGACGAACAGAAAAATATATGACCACTCCCCTAATTATACACCCAACCAGCTCACTGAACATGCCTAAATATTAAGGGTCTAAAACCAAATACATTTAGGAATTTGACATGAACATCTCTCTAAAATAATAGGAGCTAATTACTACCAGATATATCAATGTTTAAGTAAAATACCCTTTATTTCCCTTTCAAATTCCACAAATACCTTAATAGAATAGATAATAAAATATAGAAATGATTCCTTAAATTCACAAAAGTCAAAGAACAAGTCTTTATTGGTTTCCTCATCTCCAAAATGAGAAGAAAAATGATAAACATCCAGAAATGTTTTTTGCAATGAAGAGCCAATTAAAGTATTATAGTTGTAAAGGACTTGTGAAACAAAATATGATAAAAATATTTTAACAATTATTATAATTATAAAAATCATAATTCAGCAGTTGGGGAATAAAAGATTTTTCTTTTAGGGCTCTTAATTAACTAACCGTATTGCTGAATTATCCAGCCATGAGTTTACTGTTAACTGCTCTGCAGACAGTACTAGGAGGTCTTGGAACTGCCGCCTAAGCTTGGTTGGTCATGATTTATCTCTGCCACTGACCGTCAAAGCAGCATGTGAATCTGGCTCTGGAAGAAAACCAGATGCCACTACATTTGAGGCCCCATTTCAATATACAGGATTGAATAAAAGAACTTGAAAATTATACTACTACTTTACTCAACAGCAATTAAATCCTTAGGATAATGCCTAAATCTAATCTGGATTGTAAGGAAAATAGTTGGAACTTTTTTTGTAAATTCCAAATTAGATTGAGACAATATAACATTACCATGCAGATTTGAAGGAAATGAAGAATAATCCAGGCACCAAATGAAGATGAACCTCATTAATTAAAAATAAAATTAACTACTAGAAGTTTCAAATCATTTGGGGAAATAAAGCAGATAAAAATTATGAATAAAAATTTAAATTTCCCAGGGAGTTTATAAAACTTCACTTATTGAGACATTTAAGAATAAAGCCTTTTTTTTTTTTTTTTTACAATTATCACATGGGATAATTTTGAGTGAAGGCAATGGGCTTCCCTGGTGGCTCAGATGGTAAAGAATCCACCTGCAATGCAGGAGACCTGGGTTCAATCCCTAGGTTGGGAAGATCCCCTGGAGGAGAGCATGGTAACTCATTCCAGTATTCTTGCCTGGAGAATCCCCATGGTCAGAGGAGCCTTGAGGGCTACAGTCCATGGGGTTGCAGAGTCGGACACTACTGAGCAACTATGCACAGAGCACAATGATTAGACTACAAAGGTACTTCAAATTATTTTTGAGTTAGTATATTTTTTACCTTACATCTACAAAGTGGTATCAATCCTCCCAACTACTTATCATTCTATTTGGTAGACTTCCACAACTCTTAAACCAGAAAATAATCTTCTGAACTTTGTGCTTGATCAACCAGATTTAATCTAGAAGCCACTGCCTTCGCTTTCTTTCATATTTTTTAAGATAATGATTACATCATTTTGCTTGAGAAAAATCCATCCTCCAACCCAAACCTACTATTTATTTTCAACACCCAATAAAAATACAAGTTAAGTTGCAGTATACTAATTGCTAACAAGACAAAGCTGAATGAGAAATTAAGATGTGTCAGATCAGATGTGTAGTTCCTGCCATTCAGAAGTCCACTGTCTAGTGGGAATACAAAGTCAATAGATACAATCAGTTCATTAGATGAGCTGGGTTCTTAAGACTGAGAGAAGATACCAACTTTGTTCTCCTCCTTGAATGGAATTTCATGCCTACTTTGTCAAATCTCCCTTCTCCATTGTAAATATTTCAGGTAGCAACCTCAACTCCTACATTCATCTTTGTACGCATGCATGCTCACTCAGTCATGTCTGACTACTTGCGACTGCGGGGGTTGTAACCCACCAGGCTTATCTGTCCATGGAATTTTCCAGACAAGAAAACTGGAGTGGGTTGCCATTCCCTACTCTGCTGCTGCTGGTGCTAAGTCGCTTCAGTTGTATCCGACTGTGCGACCGCACAGACGGCAGCCTACCAGGCTCCCCCATCCCTGGGATTCTCCAGGCAAGAACACTGGAGTGGGTTGCCATTTACTCTGCTGCTGCTGCTGCTGCTGCTGCTGCTAATTCGCTTCAGTCGTGTCTGACTCTGTGTGACCCCATAGACGGCAGCCCACCTGGCTCCCCGTCCCTGGGATTCTCCAGGCAAGAACACTGGAGTAGGTTGCCATTGCCTTCTCCAATGCATGAAAGTGAAAAGTGAAAGTGAAGTCGCTCAGTCGTGTCCGACTCTTAGCGACCCCATGGACTGCAGCCTACCAGACTCCTCCGTCCTTGGGATTTTCCAGGCAAGAGTACTGGAGTGGGTTGCCATTGCCTTCTCTGCAATTTACTCTAGTCATCTTTTAATAGTCTTAGCTCTGGGAAAGTCCAGTTCAATCTTATAGTGTATCTTCAGTATCTTTTACTGTTTCTTAACCTTACACTTGTACTCCAAAAATAGTATCCCCATTTTATAGATGAAGAAGCTGACATACAGAGGAGTTAGGACTTAATATAAAGATCACAGAGCCAGTAAATGGCAAAGCAGGGACACAAATCTGAGAAGTTTTCTGTTAGAACCTCTGCTGTTAACTTATGTACAGTACTATCTCTTCTATTAACCAAGTTGGTAAAATGATAGATATTTTAGAGTGGCACATTAAGTCGTGTTTTCATACTGGTAATTATAATGGTATAGTAACCCAGAGAATGACTGTAATGGTTGAACTTACGATGCGCTGAAGACATTTGCAATTAGAAAAGGGACTGTGGTCTCCCCCACCCCCTTCTCCCCATATCACCTACAACATCCATATAGTTGGCAAGTTAGCATCATGGGCAGATGTACATTTCCCTAAAGGATATTTTCAATAATTCATTTTATGCAGTTACTTGGGTAACCTTCTTCTCAACTTCCAGTTGGTCAGCCAGTGCTGTTACACATACAATTCAACGTGAGCACACTCTGCTTAAGACATTCCATATCCAAAATATTTTTAGATTATCAATGATTCAATATCTTCAGAGGTAAGTTTACATTTTTATACAGTACTTCCCAGGGTGTGTTTCATGGAAGATTTTCCCCTTTAGGTTACTCCATGAAAAGAATATTTCTCAGTCACCTAAATTTGAGAAACTGCACATATTGTTTCTCCTTGTTAAAGGCCTGATATTCACATTAGCAATATTTTAAATTGTGGGGAGAAATAAGCTAGATAAAACTATAGAACTTTGGTTAGAATTTCCGAAGTTTGTTTAACGTGAGTCACATTTTTCTCTTCATAAATCTCTAATAAATTTGCATGGAACTAGTGTATCTCTAATGTGCCTTAAGACAGAATCACTCAGGCCATTGGCTGTCCCTGAACCACACTGAGAATTTAGGAGACAACTAGGAAGGAACCAGACTGGAGTAAGGAGGCTAAAACTCTGCCTTGATTCAATGCTTCTGGGTTCTTCAGCAGGTCATATTACTGCTCTAAGGAATAGGTTTTACATCTACAAATAAGAAAATAAAATATACTGTGAGTGTGCATCATCAGTCACTGAGTTGTGTCCAGCTCTTTGCAGCCCCATGGACTTCTTTGTAGCCCACCAAGCTCCTCTGTCCAGGGGATTTCCCAGGCAAGAATACTGGAGTGGGTTGCCATTTCCTCCTCCAGAGGATCTTCCCAATTAGAGACTGAATCTGAATCTCTGGCATCTCCTGCATTGACAGGCAGATTCTTTACCAATAACGCCACCTGAAAAGCCCATAGTACACTAATGATTTTTAAACTCTTTGTTTTTTAGCTAAGAAATGCACCGTGCAAAGGAATCTTACCTGAAAGTGAAGCTATTAATACTACGTATTTGTGATGAGGATAAGAATAAGGTCTGCAGCTCTCCCTGCTCAGACCTTCATTTCTATCCCCCAGAACAGTATGAAACTAATAAACTATAATTTCCATCATCCCTTATAATCCTAATTAATTCTATGCTTTAAACATGGCTCCCTGCCTATGTAACAAAAAACATCTGAGGATATTTAAAAGCTGTGAGACACTGAAATGAATGAATAGTGGTTAGATGGGATTTTATCCCTTTGGAACTTTTTCAGAATAAGCATATCAGCTTGACATATGAGGGTTTTTTGTTTTAATATAAGCCAAAACTCTATTTGGCCTGTTAAATGTGCCCTGACACCATCCAAATATATCTAGGGCACTCTTGTCACCATGAATCACCCCCACCTTCTGTCAAAGCTCCTGAATCACTGGAACAAGAGACCACAATCATATGACAACAGAAAACTCAGAAGTTCCTCCAAAGTAGATTCACACAAAAGCCAAATCAACAGGTTCCTAGACAGGAAAGAAAGCTCATTGAGTGTCCTTTAGGATTTCTGCCTAAATGTGATCAAGACCATCCTATGCAGGATGAGTGTGCCTTGGGACGCTTTAGAGGAAGTGCCCAAGCCAGGATGCTGAGGTGACCAGATGGCTGGGAACTGATTGAAGGAAACAACTCTTAGGGGAAAGGAATGGTTTACATTAACCGGTGTCAGCTCCAGGGGGGGCAGAGTCCATGCTCACAAGTGTTCTTGTTCAGAGCCCTGCATGTGTCACCCACAGTCATTCCTCCTGAGAAACAAGAATTCATGTGGATTTTCATCCAAACCTGCTCTTCTCTGCTGCCTACAAAACTGATGCCTGGGCAGAGAGCTAGATTTGCTTGTGCTCTAATGGTCTGACCACTCAGCATGGTCCCAGTTCCCAAAGCTCGACACTCATCGCCAGTGGGACTCACCTTTGGTCTCCATGGCAATGCAGACCTCTGACAGCAGAAGCACCCTGTCTCCTTTTGCTGGTAACAGGCAGATGCCTCCAGATCCAGGTCAGAACACAATGAGAGACAAAGGTGAGCTTTTCATTGTAAATTTGTATTTTTCCAGAGAAACCAAAGCAACAGGATGTGTGTGTGTGCTCACGCATATGTAATTTATTATAAGGAATTGGCTTGCATGATTATGGAGGCTGAGGAGTTCTAAAATCTGCAGTCTGAAAGCTGGAGGCCCAGAAAATCCAGCAGTGTAGTTCTGAGAACCAGAAGGTGGATCATGTAAGTTCCAGTCAACGGCAAGGAAGACCAATATTCAAGCTCAACCAGTCAGGCAGACAGAGTAAACCCCCCATTCCTCTACCTTTTCATTTTATTCAAGTCCTCAACAGATTGGCAAATGACCACCCACATTAGTAAGGTAATCTCTTCCACCCAGCCCACTGAATCAAATGCCAGTCTCATCTAGAAACACTCACAGACATACCCAGAAGTAATGTTTAATCTGGCACCCAGTGTCCCAATCAAGATGACACATAAAATCAATCATCAAAAAGCCCCACCCCCAAAGCTTAGTTTCCTAACTAACCAACCTCCAGTCAAGGGAAATGTTAAGGAGCTTTCCTGCTAGGGCCAGTGACCCAAGAGACTGGCTCCTTGGAACAGCATATGGACCACTCAAAGAAGCTGCTGTTAACTACCACCTATTATCCAGATCAGTGGTAAAGAATCCACCTGCCAGTGCAGAAGACACAAGAGAATAGGGTTTGACCTCTGGGTTGGGAAGATCCCCTGAAGTAGGAAATGGCAACCTACTCCAGTATTCTTGCCTGGGAAATTCCATGAATAGATGAGCCTGGTGGGCTACAGCCCATGGGGTCCAGAGTTAGACACAACTGAGCACAACATTATTCAGATCAACACTTTATTTTCAGGCACTCCTTAAAGGATTCTCATAACCCTGACATTTTTAAGAAGATTCACATTACAATCCTTCTCAGAGTTAGGCACCAGCTTTGCCTACATATCCCAAAATTCCTCCATTCCAGCCATCCTTCCCTAACTCAAAATCCCAAGCAAGTAATTCCCCCATAGCAGCAGCATTCGAACCTAAAGTTCTAACACTAAAACTACCCTCCAAATTGAAGAGGTTCCAGGCCTACAAGAAAAAGGAACCTAAGATGGAGACATAGATAACAGTGTTACTGCTGACCTCGTGAATATCTAGCACGGTGACCCTGAGAACATTCAAAAGGCTGCCTTTAGCATCAGCCTCTGGGACAGGCCCACAGCAGCTCATTTGCTTACAAACCAAACTCATTACTTTCTGTGTTAGGCCTCTGAGTTTCCATATCCTTTGCTTGATAACCTAGCTCATATATTTATGCTTTTCATTTTGTAACACATCAGACTCTTAATTTCTTTTCTCCTCAACTGTACAACGCACACCTAGCTTCTGTTTTTATCTTGAATACATTGCCTGTTTGGTTTTTAATTGGATTGCATTTCTGGTTAAGGTTCCAAGAACAGACAATCCCTTAGCCTGCCTGAAGTTTGCAGCACACAACTGCCTGTTCCTTCAAGGTGTATCAAGAGGTCCATTGGCAATTCATGGCAGCAAAACTCCACTGTCCACCAAGCCTGTTCACCCATGAAAACCCTTATTGCCAGTCCTGAGAGAAGAGCTAAGAACAAGTCTCTGCCAAACTTCAGCTCTATTTTTGTGAGTAATCAGCTTTTCTTTGGGAAATAGTTCTAAAATATAAAATTAATGCTGAAAAGACTTCTTGATACTACTTCTATAATTGCCTGATGAAAAACTTCCTTTAGCAACCCCCCAAAGAAGAGTAGGATTGCCCTGTCCTCTTTGAAATACTCATTCAAAGTCAACATATCCATTGAACTCAATTCTATGCCCCCAAACATAACCCTTCTTTCTTGTTCTCTCTCATTAAATAGCACACTTTTTTTTTTTTTCAAATTGCCTACAAAAGACTCTTGAGTCCTTCTATTCTCTTCCTTCTCTCTCATTCCCAATATCCAGTCACCTTATTCTATCAATTCTGTCTCCTATATCTCCCTCAAATCTACTCACCTCCTTATTTCAGGCACCAAAATCTTTTCCCAAAAGATTATTTAAAATATCACAACCAAATCCTGCTTTCCATTTCTATCTGTTCCCACTTCACCTGAAATGAAGCAACTAAGGCGATCATGATGTAACTAAGGTAATCTTTCTAAAATACAAATACGTCTTCTGTTCAAAATACTTACATATCTCCTTATTACGCTTAGAATAAATGCCATACTCCTTAACGGGATATACAAGCTAGTCATGATTCAGGCTTTACTTTTCTCTCCATCTTTCTTTCTCCCCGCTCCTCTCCTATCACCATATAACACTCTGTGAGTGAGTCACATTTTTTCACCATTGGGACTTTGCACATACTGTTTCTGCTTCCTGAAATATTCTCCCTTCCCTGCCATCTCTTCACCTGTCCAACACTACTCATTATTCAAATATCAGTTTCACCCCTACTTCTTCAGGACATCTCCTCTAAACCATCCCAATGCACCTCCAGACCTGGCTAAATGAACTTCCTGTGTGTTCCTGTTACACCACTGGATTAAAGCTATGGTAGTACTTATCCTACTATATTATCCATAAAACCAGGAATTACTTGTAATTTTAATCACCTCTCACCCCTAATGTGTTAAGAACAATTTCTTATTCCCTGCTTCATCCCTGGCATCTCAAAGAATATCTACATCAAATAAGCACTCAATTAAAAAAAAAAGTTGGTGAATAAATGGATGTTGACATTTATCTCCTAGAGACTGCCCATAATGATCACTGAAACCTGATTTCACCACTGTAAGAGAAGTTGGACAGGGTCACACTGGGTAATTTGCTCTAAGGACAGGATTTCACTGCAGGCAGACTAACTAGCATGTTTATTTCTAAGAATTATGATTAGTACTTCCTTTTCAGGTATTAGAAGACACACCTCTTTGGGATGAATCTAAGTCCAAGGCAGTGCCTAGACTTGATGTTCTTAAAAATGTAATCAGTTGCCTAATCCTGATGGAATATTGACTAGACCACACTTCTGAATTTTTTCATTATTCATAAATCAGGAAAAAATGTACATTATTCTCTTCCCTACTTTAAAATATATCCAGCCTGGAGAAATTAAGGAGAGCACCAATTCAAAAACAATCTGGTTCTACTATGAAATACTGTGGTTTCCCAAGTGGTGTAGTGGTAAAGAACCCACCTGCCAATGCAGAAGAAGTAAGAGACGTGGGTTGGATCCCTGGGTCAGGAAGATCCCCCAGAGGAGAGCATGGCTATCCACTCCGGTATTCTTGCTTGGAAAACCCCATGTACAGAGGGGTCTGGCAGGCAACAGTCCATAGGGTCACAAAGAGTCGGACATGACTGAAGCGACTTAGCATGTAAGCATGAAATATTTTCTCTAAACTCCCCTATTTTATATGATGAGCTACTTAATGATACAACTCAGGAATATGCCTCCTGAAATACCACAGAATACAGCATTGCTCTGAATTTTTGACAGTACCTTGGTATGATATATCAGCAATTCATTCCCTAGCTCTGAAAGATTGAAGATCAGTAACTAAATCATGTAAGTGCTTATCAAGTAATTATGTTATTAAAATGACATAAATCAGTCAGTGCATATCTCGCTTTTGTCTCAGTCTCTTTGTCTTCTCCATTTAACAAGTCAAAACACTATTTTCAGCACCATTGTCAGGAATTAAGAAAGCTATATTTAAATAATGTTAATAGGAGTGACATAAACCTGCACGAAGTAATCACTGAAGTCTAAGACTACACTCCCTTGAAGTTAGCAAGGAAAAATAGGCAGCAGCAGCAGCCTGAGCTTGGAATTCTAAGCTTTTGTTACAAAGCAGCAACATTTATACTTTATATATCATTTTTTTCCCTTATCACTGGAACTTCTTACTCTTATTTTTACTCTCATATGATAAACATTTATCAAGAACAAAAATAGTCAAAAAAATAAAAAATATACTTATGGAGCCCTGTAAAGACTCCATAAAGTGTTTTTTTCATCATCAATTAGAATTGTAAAAAGGTGTTTTTACTTTTTCAAGTTTAATTCAGAAATATTTAAAATTCTAATTTTCAACTGAATTTGAGTTTGGGGAGGTTTAAAGGAAATGACCTTTAAAATGACCAAAGAAAGCATTTCCCAAAAGTCATTTATTTAGATTTCCTAACTGTGGTAATAACTTGCGAATTAGATTTAGAGAAATAGAATTGTGTGTATGTTTGGGGGTCGGGGAGCAGGGAAGGAAATAACACTGACTTAGAAGTCTGTCCTTCAGGGAAAAGAACCTTACCCATACTCAGAAAGCCATTTTCTGACCATTTAAAACCAGCTGGAAAATGTCAAGACACTTTTAAAGACAGCTGTTAGAAATGCAAACAGAAAGTTGTCTCTGACTCTCATAAGCAAAGTAAAGAAAACAATGCACTTTCTAGAAGATATTTTGTTAGTTCAAAAAAAAAAAAAAAAGCCTATCTTGCTTCAAAAGTATTTCAAAGATGATCTACCAGCCTATGGATAGTTATTGCCAGGAAAGATGAGGCTCACAGATGAAAGAACATTCAATTTCTCCAGAAGGAAGTCATTAGAACTTCTTTGGTAAGTACAATTTCAGTGCAGAGGATAGTGAGAAAGTAGTTGAGAGAAGGTCAAGAAGAAAGTCAGAGGTGAGGAAGTGATTCAAACATCTGATGGGTTTGGAATAGACTGAAGGAAAGGTTTTTAGTTGAAGAATGAAGAAAAGTTAATGGTTTTGGGGGTGGTGGAGTTTAATAAGAGTAAAGGGAATTAAAGTTAAAAGATAAAGGAGAGTTTCCAAGAAAAGTTATGGGAAAGGAATACCACAGGGAGAAATTTATTCATCCAGAATTCTAGAAAAGAGAAAAGCAGGAATATGAAGGTACAAATAAGAGGAAAGATAGAATTAAATCAGAGAGAAAATGAAAGCAGCATAAAGGAATAAAGAAAAACAGAGAAAGGTAGGATGAAGAGAGACTATTCTGGAGAACTTAATAATGTCTTAAACGAGCATCTTTTAAAAAGTAACAGTAAAAACTATAAAATTTTGGTAGAGAGTTGGAGGGAATGGTAAAAGGTCTTGGGCTAAAGTTAAGGGAAGCAAGTGGGATAGGGGTGTGTTGCTGCACATGATTACAACAAAAGCTGCAAGAGGAAAGAACAAACCTTTACTGAAGGGTTTCGTCCAGAAAAATGCACTTCCATCCCCCCACACAAAGGGAAAACAAAATGCAAACAGGTAGATGAAATAATGACAGTCCAAAGCTAGGAGTGGCTACAGCAAACTGGGAGAATGGCATTGAAACATGTGTAATATTATGTATGAAACGAGTTGCCAGTCCAGGTTCAATGCACGATACTGGATGCTTGGGGCTGGTGCACTGGGACGACCCAGAGGGATGGTGTGGGGAGGGAGGAGGGAGGAGGGTTCAGGATGGGGAGCACATGTATACCTGTGGCGGATTCGTTTTGATGTTTGGCAAAACTAATACAGTGTTTCAGGTTTAAAAATAAAATTTAAAAGAAAAAAAAAGACAAAATGAACAAGAAATTTTTGATAAGAAGAGTGGAACACTTCGTGCAGTGAGCAGAGGTCAGGGATCAACGGAATGGAAGGGCACATTCAGGGCAGAGAGCAACAAGGATTAAACTTCCCTGAAACATACAGTTACTGAGTTCAACTTGTTGTTCAGTCGCTCAGTCGTGTCTGACTCTTTGTGACCCCATGGACTGCAGCACGCCAGGCTTCCTTCATGATCTCTTAGAGTTTGCTCAAACTCATGTCCATTGAGTTGGTGATGCCATCCAACCATCTCATCCTCTGCCTCCAACTTACCTTGGGTAAAATCTTTCTAAACAAGAAAGAATTTAACCATGACCTATAATGATTTTCTCCCTTACAGGTTAAAATAGCTTGAAACACAGGGCACAATATTTCTGTACACTACTTCCCCTGATAGTGTGTACTTTTCATCTGGTGTTTATAACAAACTTATCATATGTCTCCAGGATGAACAAAGTCAACAAGCAATTTCTTTTTCACTGCCATTAGTGTTTACTCACCTTTCTGGTTTATAACTGTTCAATTTTAAGACTACCTCCAAGGATTTTCAAAATATTCCATAATTCAACACCTGAGTGTTAAGTAATAAAGGAATGTCTTGGAACTCTTCCCTAATATTATAATACTACATAGATAGCCTGATATACGTTCATAAGAAGCTTTTTTAAAAATTATTTTTAAATATAAATTTATTTATTTTAATTGGAGGCTAATTACTTTACAATATTGTATTGGTTTTGCTATACACTGACATGAATCCGCCACGGGTGTACACGTGTTCCCCATTCTGAACACCCCTCCCACCTCCCTCCCCATACCATCCCTCTGGGTCATCCCAGTGCACCAGCCCCGAGCACCCTGTATCATGCATCAAACCTGGACTGGCAATTCGTTTCACATTCGATAATATACATGTTTCAATGCCATTCTCCCAAATCATCCCACCCTCGCCCTCTCCCACAGAGTCCAAAAGACTGTTCTATACATCTGTGTCTCTTTTGCTGTCTCGCATACAGGGTTATTGTTACCATCTTTCTAAATTCCATGTATATGCATTAATATACTGTATTGGTGTTTTTCTTTCTGGCTTACTTACTTCACTCTGTATAATAGGCTCCAGTTTCATCCACCTCATTAAAACTGATTCAAATGTATTCTTTTTAATGGCTGAGTGGCATCCGGTCCCACCACTTCATGGGAAATAGATGGGGAAACAGTGTCAGACTTTATTTTTCTGGGCTCCAAAATCACTGCAGATGGTGACTGCAGCCATGAAATTAAAAGACGCTTACTCCTTGGAAGGAAAGTTATGACCAACCTAGATAGCATATTCAAAAGCAGAGACATTACTTTGCCAACAAATGTTCGTCTAGTCAAGGCTATGGTTTTTCCTGTGGTCATGTATGGATGTTGAGAGTTGGACTGTGAAGAAGGCTGAGTGCCAAAGAATTGATGCTTTTGAACTATAGTGTTGGAGAAGACTCTTGAGAGTCCCTTGGACTGCAAGGAGATCCAACCAGTCCATCCTAAAGGAGATCAGCCCTGGGATTTCTTTGGAAGGAATGATGCTAAAGCTGAAACTCCAGTACTTTGGCCACCTCATGCAAAGAGTTGACTCATTGGAAAAGACCCTGATGCTGGGAGGGATTGGGGGCAGGAGGAGAAGGGGATGACAGAGGATGAGATGGCTGGATGGCATCACTGACTCAATGGACGTGAGTCTGAGTGAACTCCAGGAGTTGGTGATAGACAGGGAGGCCTGGCGTGCTGCGATTCATGGGGTCGCAAAGAGTCAGACACGACTGAGCCACTGATCTGATCTGATCTGAATACTCCATTGTGTATATGTACCACAGCTTTCTTATCCATTTGTCTGCTGATGGACATCTAGGTTGCTTCCATGTCCTGGCTATTATAAACAGTGCTGCGATGAACATTAGGGTACACGTGTCTCTTTCAATTCTGGTTTCCTCAGTGTGTATGCCCAGAAGTGGGATTGCTGGGTCGTATGGCAGTTCTATTTCCAGTTTTTAAAGGAATCTCCACACTGTTCTCCCTAGTGGCTGTACTAGTTTGCATTCCCACCAACAGTGTGAGAGGGTTCCCTTTTCTCCACACCCTCTCCAGCATTTATTGCTTGTAGACTTTTGGATCGCAGCCATTCTGACTGGCGTGAAATGGTACCTCACTGTGGTTTTGATTTGCATTTCTCTGACAATGAGTGATGTTGAGCATCTTTTCGTGTGTTTGTTAGCCATCTGTATGTCTTCTTTGGAGAAATGTCTGTTTAGTTCTTTGGCCCATTTTTTGACTGGGTCGTTTATTTTTTTGGAATTGAGCTGCAGGAGTTGCTTGTATATTTTTGAGATTAATTCTTTGTCAGTTGCTTCATTTGCTATTATCATAAGAAGCTTCTGATAATCTACCACTACCTTTTATTATTTGTGAAGATGCTGACATCAACTTAAAAGAAATTTTGTCACAATACTAGGACTTCACACACAAAACAGTACTAGGACTTCACACATAGAGAGGTGGAAAGTATATGGGGTTTTACACAGACCAAATTCAAATCCCAGATTTATGATGCTGGGCAAGTTTCCTGTCCCCTCTGAGCCTCAGTTTTATCATCTATAAATCTGGGGTAATAATATTTACCTGCTTGGTTGCTGTAATATTTACCTTCCTATTGTTGTAAAGAAGATAGCATAAAATATGCTTTATAAATTGCTTGGCACCGAGTGCATACATGCTCAGTCACTCAGTCATGCAGTCATGAGTAGGCACTCCTAAATTACAATTATTATTGTTATTCACATTTCTGAGGCATAGGAATCTCATCTAGATGTAAATTGTCTTGCTCTGGGTCACTCCATGAAATTGTTACCTTTCCTGAGGCCAACATAATATATTAGCCATTTTGTAGAAACAGATACGGTTTATTTTGGGGAACATAATTTAATTTTCAAAGTTTAATTTTAATGTTACTGATAGTGTAAATGTTACTGATAGTTGGTGATGGACAGGGAAGCCTGGCATGCTGCAGTCCATGGGGTTGCAAAGAGGCGGACACGACTGAGGGACTGAATTGAACCTATAGTGTAAAATCATGTCTCTTTTATAGTTAGGCTATTCACTTCATTTCTTTCTCTGTTCTCACCACAGCTAATAAACTATAAATATCTTATTATTTTATTTTCATATATTATGCCTTTGCTATTGCTAAGTCGCTTCAGTCATGTCCGACTCTGTGTGACCCCCATAGACGGAAACCCACCAGGCTCCCCCGTCCCTGGAATTCTCCAGGCAAGAACACTGGAGTGGGTTGCCATTTCCTTCTCCAATGCATGAAAGTGAAAAAGTGAAAGGGAAGTCACTCAGTCGTGTCTGACTCTTAGCGACCCCATGGACTGCAGCCTACCAGGCTCCTCCATCCATGGGATTTTCCAGGCAAGAGTACTGGAGTGGGGTGCCATCGCCTTCTCCATATTATGCCTTAAAAGCATTAAAAATGACTAAATCTTGAACATAGTGAACCCCTATTTTGATTACAGGCTTCTAATTGATGAGTTAAGTCAATGCTTGTTTACAAAAAATATATATATATATAAACATACATTTAATATATATTAATATAGTACATTAGTATACTATATGGGCTTTCCTGAGACTCAGCAGGTAAAGAATCCACCTGTAATGCAGGAGACAAAGGAGATGCAAGTATGATCCCTGAATTGGGACGATCCCTTGGAGCAGGAAATGGCAACCCACTCCAGTATTCTCTCCTGGAAAATTCCCGAGGAGCCTGGTGGGCTATAGTCTATGGAGCTACAAGAGTAGGACATGACTAAACTACATATGTGCTATATCCATTATAAATGTTTATCATTATTATATGTAAGATACATAATATTTTAACCACTTTCTTATATACTATTAGTATGCTAAAATGTCATTTAAACATTTGTGTTTAGGGAAAAACTTTTCAGAAATTCAGGCATTCTATTTCTGGCTTTGATCACTTTTTATAATGTAATGGCACTTAAAAGGAGGCATATCAAACTTCCCATTTGGCTTCAAGGTGAAGAATGACAGATTCTCGCCTAAGAGTAAGCAGAACCAGGGGAGGCTCAAGCAGATGGAGAAGGGGCAGCAACAAAGAGGCCAGAGACTTGGGGCTCAGGAACGACCACAGACACATGTCCCCAACTTCACAATGTCACCAAGAACCACCTCTGCTAAGACATGTAAGGCTTTTGACAAGCAGGAATATTCTTTCCCTTTCCCACACTTCAGTAACAGTTGACATCTCTGTTAGCATATGTGTCACTTATGTGTGACAACTGTCTTCTCAGGAGATGATCTGAGTTACTGACTAGCAGGGACCATGCTGTTTTCTCTTAGAGAAGATGTTCAAGACCCTTTGGAGGAATGAATTCTTAGCATTAACATGACCTGACTACTGGGTAACCAGAACCACCTTCTTGCCAAACACAGTGGCCTTGCCTCATACTCTAAAGTGTTTGACGCTCAGACCCCTTCAGAAATCATTTTCTCCCTTACTTTTTGTAGCATATCCTACCCAGGTTCTCTTTATACTTGTTTGTCCATTGATCCCTTGTATCCTTCAGCTGACTCTTCTACCATCTCCCATTCCCTAATTAGAGAACAGACAAGCATTTACCCCTCTGCCCAACTAACAGCTTTTGTTAGACACTCTTAGCTTCTATGGACTTCCCTAGTAGCTCAGCTGGTAAAGAATCCACCTGCAATGCAGAAGACCCCAGTTCAATTCTTGGGTCGGGAAGATCCCCTGGAGTAGGGATAGGCTCAGTTCAGTTCAGTTCAGTTGCTCAGTCGTGTCCGACTCTTTGCGACCCCATGAATCGCAGCATGCCAGGCCTCCCTGTCCATCACCAACTCCTGGAGTTCACTCAAACTTACGTCCATTGAGTTGGTGATGCCATCCAGCCATCTCATCCTCTGTTGTCCCCTTTTCCTCCTGCCCCCAATCCCTCTCAGTATCACAGTCTTTTCCAATGAGTCAACTCTTCACATGAGGTGGCCAAAGTGCTGGAGTTTCAGCTTTAGCATCATTCCTTCCAAAAAATACCCAGGGCTGATCTCCTTCAGAATGGACTGGTTGGATCTCCTTGCAGTCCAAGGGACTTTCAAGAGTCTTCTCCAACACCACAGTTCAAAAGCATCAATTCTTCGGTGCTCAGCTTTCTTCACAGTCCAACTCTCACATCCGTACATGACCACAGGGAAAATCCATAGCCCTGACTAGACGGACCCTTGTTGGCAAAGTAATGTCTCTGCTTTTCAATATGCTATCTAGGTTGGTCATAACTTTCCTTCCAAGGAGTAAGCGTCTTTTAATTTCATGGCTGCAGTCACCATCTGCAGTGATTTTGGAGCCACCCACTCCAATATTCTTGGGCTTCCCTGGTGGCTCAGATGGTAAAGAATCTATCTGCAATGCAGGAGACCTGGGTTCTATCCCTAGGTTGGGAAGATCTTTTTGAGAAGGGTATGGCAACCCACTCCAGTATTCTTGCCTGGAGAATTCAATGGACAGAGGAGCCTGGTGGGCTACAGACCATGGGGTTGCAAAGAGTTGGACATGACTGAGTCACTAAGCATAGCTCAGCTTCAACAATATCCTTTTTGCTTATTACTCTGCAATCTACATCTTTAGCCCTAATCTCCTTACCAAGCTTTAGAGTGTCTCCACTCAAAGATACCTGGTTTCGAATTCAACATAGCTGCAAACAAAACTCCTTCTTTTCTCTTCAAAAGAGCTTCCTCATTTTTTGACCATGGCATCACAGTTTTCTGCATAATTTTCTAGAGTATGTGTCATATATCCATTCTTTCATGTGAGAAAGGGATACATGTTCAGTTAATTTGAAGGAAAGAAGAGTTAAGTACAATTTAAAAGGTTTCTTTTCTTCAGGACTTCTCAGAGCCTTTTATATGCTAATGTGTATTATGAAATCTCCAAAATGAGGATTGAGCATATACTGTTTACAAATATATTTGATTATGGGACTCTTTCTGGAAGGTGCTCTCAGAAAGAACCAGCTGCACCAAAACACACATAAAATCTTAGTCATCTTTGACTTTCCCATCGTTTATTTATGCTATTTCCTGTATCTAAGTAGTTAACAAATACTAATAATTCTGAAATATCTCTTTTCTTTCCATTCCTGCTATTCGCATACTAATGAATAACTCCCCTGATCTAAGCTTCCAGCATTTCATAACTTTAGAACAGTGTTTCTGTTGATTCCTGTTCTCAGCCACCAGACAAAACTTCCTAAGCCATTGTTTTTATTATGCCATTTCCTTTTTAAAATCCTTTGTTGCTCCCAGGATCAAGTCAAACCCCAAACCTGGAACTTGTTATCCTATTCACAGGCTTATTCCTTCCATGCCTCTGAGTTCTTCATCCAACCAGGTCCTGCCATAATCTATTATTAAACATAGCATGTGTGCAAGTGTGCTAAGTCACTTCAGTCATGTCCAACTCTTTGTGACCCTATGGACCATAGCCTGCCAGACTCCTCTGTCCATGGGGATTCTCCAGGCAAGAATACTGAGTGGACTGCCATGGCCTCCTCCAGGGAATCTTCCTGACCCGGGGATTGAATCCTTGTCTTTTACATCTCCTGCATTGGCAGGCGGATTCTTTATCACTAGTGTTACCTGGCGGAGAAGGCAATGGCTCCCCACTCCAGTACTCTTGCCTGGAAAATCCCATGGACAGAGGAGCCTGGTACGCTGCAGTCCATGGGGTCACGAAGAGTTGGACATGACTGAGTGACTTCACTTTCACTTTTCACTTTCATGCATTGGAGAAGGCAATGGCAACCCACTCCAGTGTTCTTGCCTGGAGAATCCCAGGGACGTTGGAGCCTGATGGGCTGCCGTCTATGGGGTCGCACAGAGTCGGACACGACTGAAGCAATTTATTAGCAGCAGCAGCAGTGTCATCTGGGAAGCCCCCTCCCATCCAGTACCCAAGGCACATTAATTCATTAATCACAACTCTTTCTGATCTTAGTTTCTACCTCAGAATATTTCTGAACACAGTGCTTTAGGAAGTTACTACTGACAAACCTATTGGAGTTGATACACAAAATAAAAAAGAAAAAGTCAATAGCCTTCTCAGCCATAAAGACCAGTTTCTCAGTTTATTCTGTGTGATTTTGGACTTTTGACCTCTATAAACTTTAGATTCTTCACCTCTGACTGTGTATAATGCTCCAATGGGCAGTTTGTTGCAAAGGCCAAATGAGCTGGTATGAGTGAGAGCCACTAAACAGGAACAGGGCAGATGACCAAGATCTATCTCTTTCCCCCTCCTCCTCCTCTTGCTTTATACCTACTAAACATCATATTTACACTCTTCAGGCCTGCTTGGCCAGGCTAGCCTAGGCTGACAAGCCTCTCTTCTTACTCCTCGGGCCATCTGCATTTCTATCCTGGATACTCTATCTAGCTGTGTTGTCCATTTGTGTTATATAATTTTTTGTAGGCCCCTGGCCTCAAAAGTCCTTGACCTCTCATCTCCAGTAATACCCAGCTCCACAACACCATACAATTCCTTACACAGTCCTACCTCATTCTCCAATACAGTTCACATCGCTTCTGCTGTCCTCTCTGACCATGGATATCTGTTCATCTCCCTTTGATCCTTGACTTCCAAGTCTGTGTCCTACTCTTAGGAACCTAATCATTTTAACCCTCCTGATTTTTTAAGTTCATCAGCCTCCTCCTATCTTTCTTTGCCTTCCTGTCAACCTGGGTCCCCTAGATGGTCATTCAGTGAAGCACTAACCACAAGTCTAGAATTCCCTGCCCCTGTATTTTCTGCCACTGCTTCCACGCCAAGTCCCAGACCACTATGGGCCCTCCTTGGCTCCCAGTCCTGTGCTGCTGAGCATTGCCTTGTGATTTGAGATCTGTGGACTCTGTTATTTTTTAGGGAACTGTTTATTCTCTATTTACTAGCACTGGCCTTAAGCAGTTGCCTCAGAATGGTATATTAAAACACACACAAAATTTCTCTCCCTTTTAAAATGCAAATTATTGGACCCCACCCCAATTATTCTGATTGAGTTGGTCTAGTGTAAAACCCAGTAATCTATATTTTAAGAAGTACCCAAAACAAGAGTGGGCAAACTACTGTCTATAGGCCAAACATGGCTCATTGTTTGTTTCTATACTATCCTCAAGCTATCCTCACTTTATATTTTTAAGTGATTTAAAAAATATCAAAAGAAGAAGACTATTTCATGACATGTAGATATTAACATTTCAATGTCCCTCATTTTGTCTCTTTTTAAGGACTTCATTTTTCTAGCAGTACAGTTTCAGGTTTACAGCAAAATTGAGAGGAAGATGCAGAGGTTTCCCAGATAGCCCCTGCCTCTATGCATGCACAGGCTTCCCCATCATCAACGTCAGTCATCAGAATGGGACATTTGTTACAACTGATAAGCCTACACTGACACATCATCATCACCCCCAAGTTCACAGTTTATATTAGGGTCCACTCTTGTGTTGTTCATTCTGTGTGTTTGGATAAGTGTATAGTATATAATGGCACTGTCCATCATGACATCATAGGACTATGTTCACTGCCCAACATGAATAAAATTCTCCTACAACACAGCTAATTCTCATTTATGCATTATCTATGGCTGCTTTTATGATACAACAGCTAAGTTGAGTAGCTGCAAGAGACCACACGGCCCACAGAGTCTGATATATTTACAATCTGTCACCTTACACAAAGTTTGCTGGTCCCTGAATTAGCAGATCCTGCTGTAGAATCCTTGGAGAAGGCAATGGCACGCTACTCCAGTACTCTTGCCGGGAAAATCCCATGGATGGAGGAGCCTGGTGGGCTGCAGTCCATGGGGTCGCTAAGAGTCAGACACGACTGAGCGACTTCACTTTCACTTTTCACTTTCACGCATTGGAGAAGGAAATGGCAACCCACTCCAGTGTTCTTGCCTGCAGAATCCCAGAGACGGGGTAGCCTGGTGGGCTGCTGTCTATGGGGTCGCACACGACTGAAGAGTCGGATACGACTAAAGCGACTTAGCAGCAGCAGAAGCAGCAGCTGTAGAATCAGACCTCACCTTGAGGTATCAATATGTAACAAGGTTCATTGAAATTCATGCTACCTCAACCTCACTTCTTCTCTTCATCTCTTACTGATGCACTAATGCCCTAGAGTTGCTATTTCAACTCATTTCTTTGTCTCTATAAGGACCTCCCCATTTCCGTCTCTCTTTACGGACCTCCTCCTTCTCAGCAGGTATCTAATCTCTCATTTTATAAAGAACATCAAGCCTGCACAGTAAGAATGCTTTCAAATTACTTCTCTTACTCTGTTACCCCATGGGAAACCAAAACTATTCAAAAAAACTTACAAGGCCTAATGGTATCTTTAGTATCTGATAAGCTTGTGCTCAAATCCCAGCTCTGCAGTTGCTAATATGTCACTGTGACCCTAGGCAAGACCTCAACCACTAGGTTTTATTGTGTGTATAACTGACTGATGACACCTGGCTTAGAGGGCTGTTGTGAAGGTGAAGTTAAACAACAAGGGCTTGCATAAAAAGGAACGCATCAGTCCTAATGAGGCAGATGAACATAGAGCCTATTATACAGAGTGAAGTAAGTCAGAAAGAGAAAAACATTGTATACTAATGCGTATATAAGGAATCTAGAAATATGGTACCGGTGAACACATTTGCAGAGCAGTAATGGAGACACAAATGTTAATAGACCTATGGGCATGGCTGCGTAGAGGGGAGGAAAGAGAGGGTGGGATGTATGGAGAGATTAATACAGAAAAATATATTACCATACATAAAACAAATGGCCAATGGGAATTTGCTGTATGACTTAGGAAACTCAAACTGGGACTCAATAACAACCTAGAGGGGTGGGATGCAAAGGGAGGATGGAGGGATGTTCAAGTGGGAGGGGACATGGGTAAACCTATGGCTTATTCATGTTGATGCTTGGTAGAAATCAACACAAAACTGTAAAGCAATTACCCTTCAATTAAAAATAAATTAAAAAAAAACAACATGGGCTTGGTATAAAGCAGATGCTCAATGACTGTTTTCTTCATTCCACTTGACTCCAAATTACTAATAGATCACATTTGTTACAGAACTAGTAATCTATCAGATACTTCATATTCATTACCTCATTAAATTCTGATAGAAATATCAAGATGGAAGATAAATCGTATGGTTGTTCTACCCAAAATTTCTTCATCAATTATCCCCTTTTCCTCAGTTTTCACCCCGATAACTCTATTTTTCTCTGCACATAGTTATACATATAAACTTCCTCAGTTTTCCTCTCAGCCCTGCCACAATCACAAATTAAGTTCTTGTCTCACCTTCCCTGCAAAAATAAAAAAGAAATCCCACTCACACCTTAACCCTTCGCAACTCGGTTTCTATTTTTTTTTTTTTTTTCTGATCAATCTACTAAAACAGCTATTCCCAATTGGGAACAAATGGTTCCCAAGAAAACCAAAAATTCTTAGCTCTCAAAAATCAATGGCATTTACTTGGTACTTATTCTGCTTTAGAGTAAATAACATTCTAACCAAGATTAAACCACCATGAAAGCTAAGCTCTCCTTGGCTGCCATAATTCACATTTGTGGTTTCCTTTGCTTATCTGACCACTTCTTTTTAGTCAGCTTCACTGGCTTCTAATCTTCTTTCTCATCCCTTTCTCCTGTCCTCCATACTCTTTTCTCCTTTTATAATTTTACAGTTGACCTTTGAGCATCTGGTGGTGGGTGGGGAAAGGCGTGTGTGTGATTTACATGTAGTTTATAGTTGGCCCTCCACATGCATGGTCGCTCTACATCTACAGATTTAACCAACTACCATGTGGTCTGTAGTGTTTACTATTGAAAAATAACTGCATGTAAGTGGACTTGTGCAGTTCAAACCCATCGAGTTTAAAGGTCAACTGTATTTTCTATGACTTTGGCTTCAACTGCCTGTTTTATACAAATCAAAACTAGCTGTATGTAGCCCTAACATTAAAGTTTTTTATTCTTTTTTCAAATCATAGGCTAAATATCTATTCATATTTCAAATTCAATCAAGAGGAAAACCAAAGATCCCTTAAAATTAAGTCTTTCTCCTGACTTCTCTATTTTGCCAAGTGATGTCATCATTCCCTGAGACTTAAAATCATAGAATCGCTCCTTTCTCTTATCTTTCATTACCTTGACCTCAGCAGCTACCATATGTTTATCTCTAAAATGTTTCCCCTGTCTCCCTGTCCTCAGTTCATCTCCCAATCAATCTTGAATCTATAACAGTTCTGCTTCAGTGAAATTGCCGCTGTTAACATCACTAACATCCTCCATGTTGAAAAACCAGCAGTCTTGAACCATTTCAGGACTCCTTTTCCTCTTTGCCTTTGGTTATAGCACTCTTTCTTTCTTGCAAGTCTTCTCCTTTGGTTTCTGGTTTCCTCTACACACATCTCTCTCCTTCCTGTGTAATATCTTACTGTTGAGTTTATCTATCTATTACAGAACTTATTCACATCACACATTTGGCTGAGAGCTCCTTGAGATTAAAAAACTCTATATCTGCCTAACACATAGTAAGCACGAAGTAAACATCTGTTGAATTAATGAGTGAGTAAATTCTGTTTCATTCCATTCCTTCTGTCACTACTCTGATTGAGACTCTAGTTCCCTCTTACCAGGTCTATTTTACAAGTTTCTTAACCAGCTTCCTTACTTTCAACCTACTCCAAACATTTCCAGGTGTGGTTGCCAAGTTAATTTTCCTAATGTAGATATGTGGAACATATCCTTATCTTACACAAAAACCTTCCAATTGCTCACAGAATTGAACCATACATATGAATTTGGAATTCAGCACCCCACAGTAAAAGTCCAGTGTGCCTTCCATGATCTTTTAAGACTATTGTATAACCCCAAACCTAATATGGCCTTTCACATTCTTTGTGTTTGGTTCCCAAACTCCTTCTGTTGTAATCTTTCATCCTTTCAAGGTCTGCTTTCTCCATAATACTTTTCTTGATCCCACAGGGGTGAATAACTTTTGATCTTTGATATTTTAATCAACATAGGACTATTTATACTACTTTGATGGGTCATAATATTTCCAGCCTATTACTGTGATTAGTGACTGGCCTTATTGAGTGACCTAGCTTGCAAACTTTCTTAGAGCAAGAACTGTGCATTCTTTATTTTACATTCCATCTCATAATGTATTTTCAATGAACTTTTAGTGAATTAATAGTTGGTTAGCTATATATATTAAATACTTTGCATTTAATTATCTCCTATCTAAAACACTTTCCCTTAATTCAAGAAGCAAGTTTCTTCATCAGCAAATAGGGCATGCTGAATGTGATTATTTCTAGGTGCACTCAGATTCAACACCCTCTTTCCTTCTGAGTCATATTTGATCAGCCTATTTTCTTAAAAAAAATTTTTTTAAACTCCCCTTAATGCTCAAGCTCATCTCTAACTTTGACCTAAACCCTTTGACCCAAACACTTCCCCAGTGAAGCTGCCTGAAATAACTGCCCATGGAATGGATGCAGTCTCCTCTCTCACACTTCCTACCCTCTTCTTAGCCTACCACAATCTGGTTTCCACATCATCCCTCTACCCAAAATGCTTTTGCAAAGTCAATCGCAATCTCTCTGTTGCTAAATACAGTGTGCTGTTCTCAGTCCTTAACATACTTGACACTTCAGTTCTAAGATGGTCCCAAGTTTTTGTCTTGAGCCCCAAACTCAACTTGAGCTCCATATTTATAGATCCCATTGTCTGCAAAGACACCTTCAACTGAATGTTAAACCCAGTAGAGTGCTCAATAATATTAGTTGAATGGAGAATACCTCCCAAGTCTGCTCTTCTTGGTCTAGGTAAGCATTTCTTAGCCTGTTTCATCCTGTACCCTCTTTATTATTAGAATATAAAATCTGATGGCCCCTCAGTACCAAACACATTCTGACACAGCTGCCCACCTTTCACCCAGAAGTTTTTGCAGCTTGAGCATGATTGTACATTTCCATCAGACCAAGATGATCCTGTGGAGCATTAGCTTCTGGTGTTTAAACTATTAAAATAATAGTACTTGTTGAATTTTCCAAATGTAAAATTATACTGTAATATTAAATGTATTCATAGACTTTTTGAAACAGTATACAGCCTCTGGAAGATTCTGCTGCCCATAGTGGGTTGAAGTCACATTTCCCTTCCTACTGCTCATCCCCCCAGTTGACAACCCCAGGGTTAGAAGCTCTTTAATACTGAGCAAAGCTAAAAAATTGTGCAACATTTGGTTATAAAGAGCTTAAGTGTTTTTGATCTCTGAATATTTGGGGCATTTTCCATTTCTTTCCCTCATCCTCTGTCCTCTAACCTCTGTTCATACTTCTAACCCCACCCCCCTTTTATTTTTCTTATTTTCACTGCATTGGTCATGGATTGTGCTATCCCTGTGGACAGCTGGACATTTCTTTTTTGGGAGGCCAGAAAAGCAACTTGTCTGTTTAGGAATTTTCTATGAATAAATGCAAGTGACCACGTCCTTGGTTATACATGGAAGTCCAAAAAAAGAAAAAATTTCTGAGTTGCTTTGGGGAAATCATCCAAGCATTGTTGAGAAGAGAGGCCTTCTTTCCAGATCTGGATTCCCAAGCAAACAAGAAAAATTCACTGAATTCATGCATAAGCCATAGCTGAATTCACATTTTTTGCACAGCAGAAACTAGAGGGGAAGTCTTAACATTCCTTCTGCTCACATCTTTATTTCACTGTGTCCTGCTTGCCCCTATCTTAGAAATGTTAAAATTGCTAAACTATAGGATAAAGTGCTTTGCCCTTCCTTCAGTTTATGAAAGAAATTGAAAATAACTTTGGGCTATTTTTTTCACAGTACATTTTTGCCATTTAACCTATGTATTTACCCTCATTGAGCTAGCTTATATATGTTAAGAAAGCTTTCAATGAAGGAAACTAAACATTATTAAATCTGTTTTTGTAACTGTCTTATTGTAAGAAAAAAACTACAATCTTGCTCTTGGTTTTGGAGCATTTTATAAGGAGTCTATGAATATCAAAAGGCATTTCTTTTAGCCTTCAATTTCCTCTTTGAAGGACATACTCATTAGACTATCACAACATAGGCAGGCAATCTTGAATGGCTGACAGATTGGACATCTTTGCCTAAGAGTTACACTGTTGACAGTCAAGTTTAAGGCTCCAAGAACCTTATAACACCAATTGCTTAAGCCAAAAAGCAGAAGCAAAGACCTAATCAACTTAAGAGAAAACCTATGCAGAAAGTATATGAGTGTGTAGGCAAAAGACTGCTAAAAGCTTTCTAAACCTGGTTTTTCAAAAGGGTTTGTCAAGTGTTTCTCAATTCTCACTCCACGCCCCAAACTCCAAATTACATGTGTTGAGCCATTATAGTTAATGCATGCACTACTTCCTTAAAATTTTCTAAAAGAGGCCAAACTGATAAAAGCCCTTGTACCTAATCATGTGATTTCATGTATTCTTGCAAGTCTATACTTTTGTGGTGTTAAAGCTCCGGACTTGGTTTCGGTGTCAGTGCCCTCTTTCTAGGCATTAACTTTCTATTATCATTTAAGTAGATTCTTCATTGATCATTTAATGTGCATATTAAGAATATAGTTTCTATTGCAGTATACAGTAGAATTTATGATACACAACTGAAAAAAGAGACTCAAATTCATGTCCAGCATATTACTAAACGAGTTATTTCTCCCTCTTCTATTTCTTTTCTCAGTCTTAATATTGTCCTTTCCTCCATCATTAACTTTCTGTTCAAAGTTCCATACAGATTAGCAAGGTTTGAGTTTTGCTTTAGCACCCTGGACTCATCCCCATGGGCAGCAACAAGCAAATGTGCGTGAAATTCCTTTTATGTCCTAGAATCATGGAGGCTGTCCTCTGCATCCTCCAAGAAGTCCTACTGAAAAATACTGTTTTCATAACTAAGTGCCTGACAAGCTAAGATACTGATATTTTTTTTCCCTCATGGAAAACGTGTAATGGTTTTTTTTTTCAATTGCTACATAATTCTCAAGACTATTAAGTAGGATAAGATCTACTACCTGGAAGACTTTGAGGGTGTGCTAAGCAGATCAATGGGCTTAGATATCCATCTTTAGTTTTAGGAGCTGGGCGAGTCAATGTGCCCCTGCATAATAGAGGTATGAGTAATTTAAAGATGGAAACAGAAGGCGGGAGCCAGGGATAGAAGAGCTAGGGAAGCTGGGTAAAGTATGAGGGAAGGGCCAGAGAAGAACCTTCAGTGTTGGCAAACGAACGCACTTTGCAGACCAGAATGTTTGAGTGGTTTGACGTGAGATATACATATAAACTATTCCCCTCATTTTTCCCTCAGTAAAATCTTCACTGCTCGCTCACTCTTCTGTGAAAGAGGGTTCTATTGGTGAACATAAGGAAAAGTTGATATCTGTGACTGTGGGTTGACCTTGGACAAAACCAGAAAGAGGTTATGCATGTGGCAGAGACAGCAGGGTCAGCTAATATCCGTGTTACCCCAAGAAGGCCCAGGTATCAGAGAGAAATTGTACAAATCTTAACTATGTTGAACTGGTTCAGGGTGATTTTCATGTCCACTATATCCTTCTACTTTTCTGTATATTCATTCTATTAATTTTCGACAGTCTGATATTGAAACACCAACTAAAAATCTTAATTTATCTGCTTAAGAAATAATTGTATTATATAGTATAACTATATCTAACTTTGTTCTGTATTTTCCAAGTCTCAGGTAAATGTGTTAATATACTTTCATAACTTAAAAAAGAAAGAGCAAAAAAAATCAGACTGGGACTTAATCCACATAGTCACATACTGCCTATATTAACAGTCACTGCATCTTTCTGATCCTGCAGTATCTCCACTATAAAATGGGCGTAATGATAGCAGGCTTTGGGGTTTTCAGAAGGATTACGGCTAAAATGTACAAAATACTCACTATATGGAAGTTACTTTTTTAATGATGTTTTTTCCCATTTTTGCTGTAGCTGCTGAAAACCCTGAATCAAGTCCATGACTCAAAAAAATAAAAACAAACAAAAATTGAAATGTAGTCTTCAGATGTATTGTATGTTTCTTCCTGAGTTTTAAACTAAATTTTATTTTTTCTACTCATAATTATATACTCATCCTATATCTATTCTGTTGTATTACAATCTGCAGCAAAACCCTTGTAAAAAGTGGTATTAAAGAATTTCTATCATCCTCCCCAGATCCCCATAGTGAATTTTAGCACATGAAGGGAATTGGAGCATGTTAAATGCATGCTTCTTCCATGTTAAATGCTGCTGCCCTGCCTATAATTTCATGGAGTTGTATGACCAATACTTGGAGTGACCATGGCATTGATTAAAAGCTGTCCCAAACTGTCTTGCCTTGTCCCCGTTATTATCTAGCATTGGCTCTAGCAATGAGGCATCATCTGTGGAAACTTGGTTTTATCTTCTTTATCTTTGCATCACTACCAACTAAGCTGATCAGACCCAACCATCACAATCACACCAAAATGCCTGCCCCATCCATAGGAGGCAAGAAAAGAAACAAGCAACAGATAACATTTCTATCACACCTGAGAGAAGCAAGGCCCAAAAATGCCAGTGATCAGTCCATCATCAATACAAAACTGCAATTAAAACCCAGCCAATCACCTTCCTGCATTCTCAGCACTACAGAAGGTGAGTGCTTAACACACTTGTTTACTCAGGCAATCCATAGCTTGTCAGGACATCAAGTCATGGGCACATTTATTTGATTCTACTGAAGACAATAGCATCTGATGACACAGCTTATGCAGGGGCCAGAGCCCCCACCCTGGAAAGATTAGAGCTATACAAGCTTCATCTCCACCTTTGAAATTTATTGCTAGTTCACGAAAGCATCAAAACCTCAATACCATCACTGTAATGGAAAGGTAGCATCCAGTTCCTAGTGCAAAACCCAAGGAAGTTTTAATTTTACACAAAAGAAAACAGAACTTTAAAATAAATCTCAGGTGCTTCAGAGTTCTGACAAATGTGTGCCCTTTTCCTTTCCTCTGATAACTTCTGAAGACAGCACAAAGACCAAAGTTTCTAAACTTTCCAGAAGTGGGTTTTCGCTTGTTTGTCTTTGGTTTTGTTTTGGCTTAGCAAATAGTACAGCATACGGCATATCATTTGTTATATCCAGGAACAGAAGGCTGTAAGCAAAAGACTTGCTTGCCCCAGTGGTTAGCTGGGAAATACCATGCTCTCCAATTTCCCCAAATCCAGGTGTTTACAGAACAGTGTTTATACCTATGTTGAGGGAAAGAGGAAACACTCATTTCTCCACTAGCAAGAGCTCTAGAGCAGGCAGTCCTTGACAAACCAAGCAAACAGGAACCTTCGCTGAATTTCAGACTGGATTATGTATTCCTTAGCAAGTCTTCACCGTCATCATTCTTTACAACTACACCAAAACAAATTACCTCTAGCCCTTACCACAAGTACTTCAAGATAACATACAAGAGCAATTTTGCAAAATGCTTACAAGATTGACTAGACATGAAATTAGTAAGTAAAAGACAAAGTATTATTGTTCAGGTACCAATTTGGCTTAGCAATAAAACTAAAATGACATCTAAATAATAAACTTACTCTTTAAGAACTAGCAACAATCTTTACCAAACAAGTTTAATTTTTAGAAAAAGGAATGAAATCAATATTATAAGAAAAATCTGTGTAACTGTTACCATTAAATACATCTTTCAAACAAAAGCTCTTTTATGTTGAGCTTCTCTATCAGTCTGAGATCACAGGCAGTGATTACAATGGTACAGTACAGAAGGTCTAGAACATGATGGTGTCTATGTAGATGACACAAAAATTCAACTTGCTTTCACAGGAAAAAACCACTTAGATGCATGAAAAAGTGTGCCAATTAGTTTTACTCTTCTCCCTCCCTCCCACCCCTCAGGTTTTAATCATCTGTTTTGTAGCAACTGTTGTAAATTATGGGTAACAACAACCTTGGAACTTCAATTCCAATACAAACCAATACCCACTGCCACCGTCTTGGCAGTCTGCCATGCATGCTATTTTACGGTTAGGCATTAGGAGGCAGCAAATGGCTCAAAACTGCAGGCAAAGATAAATGAGTAGGAAGTTGGAAAAGAGACCCAAAGCAGCAAAAACATAGAAAACAGATTTCATCTTAAATACAAACTTCCAGGAATTTAGTTTTGCTATGAGGAATAGTTAGAAGTGAAAGTGTTTGGCCCTCATAGAGACCTCTGTGAAACCTTCTGGATCCTACTTCCCATTTCATCATCTCTAAGAAACTGGTTACCTTAAGGGTTAAACAACATAGGTCTCGGTTTCATTTAAACTTGTTTTCTGGCTTCAGAGAGAAAGGTCTCAGGGTTGCCTGTGTGGAATTCTCAGGTCACACTCGGGTTGGCAGTGCCCACACTAATGAAGATACTGTTCATCTAGGAGACATTAGAACTGATGCTGCCCCATATCCCTTTGTTCCAATTTAAAGTATTTACATATTTTAAATATGCACCATAGTTATGTAAAAATGCCAATGCTCCATGTATGTTTAAAAAAAATACTTGTGACATGTGCTTTCATTAAAAGTAACATGTCTTTAAACAACACATGCCATTATTTTTAGAAAGCTGAAAATAGACTTTTCACTTTTCTTAAAAAGGGATAATCTCTCTCAACAAAGCTCATTGCAATTATAATACTTTATTAAATTACAGGAAATGTAATTTAAAGAGCCTTAAAAATGTTTGATTAGTTTATAATATCAAAACAACTCTTGCCTTTCTCTCTGGATATTTACTTTAAAGAAGTAAGCTCATGTAGCTTACACAAGAATTTTATTTCAAGCACAAGTAGAAAGGGCATGATTGATAGGAGTCAGAACTATAAATGTGTGAGGAAGACTGTGTGGTACATGGAGAAAAGACAGTTTTCTATCTTTCATCTCCAAGATAGTTCCCTGCAATTTTGTGCATTGTTTCTTGAATTGTTGTGCTAAGAATGCATACATTACATGCCACACAAAACTTAGCTATTACAGAATACACAGAGTAAAGTAGTAGTGAAAAAGATACTCATCAGCACAATATTGTGATAAACAGTTAAATCGAACCAAAAGTCATTCACATCAAATAACGCAAATGCTGCACAAAACGTATTTTCCTTCTGAGCATGCATGCTGATTCCAAACTCCTCCAAAAACCGAATTTCAGCTTTACTATGTTTAACTATTAACAGTAATTGAAAAAAATATCACACATTACTTACTATTTTGAAGACATCTATGCCACCCTTCTGAATTCAAAGGGGTGAAGAGGAATCACTGCCACGAGGAAATCTATCAGGCAAAAGGAGAGAAAAATAGCAAATATTAGTTGTCTGAAAATTAGCATCTTCAGGTTTTCTTGAAGTACTTCCCAAAGGATCCCAAACCAGTGAAGAAAAAGTTGGAGAAAAACATCACACACATCACCAGCCGACTTTCTCCACAAACCCATGCAGCTCCAAACTTTAAAGGCTAAATTGCTGAGCATCCTGAGTGAGCAAATATCCGACTTCCGTATCACTGGTTACATACACAATTTCAGTAAGACGAATGCATCTCCAAAATTGTGGTTACTTTAAAGTATTATCCAGATTTCCCCCTGTTTCTCTCCCTTTCTCTCTTTTCCATTCACATTTTTCTTCCTACAAATGCACATAGGTCTGTTCTTCCTTGTACCCGAGTCAGGCCTGGCTTTGAAATGCATTTCAATCTCTCAACACAGACTGCTTTCATTGCATTTAGAGTCCCACTAAGGCCCAGCTTTAAAAGCTACTGATTCTTTTTTTCTTTAGCCTTCCTCACAAAGGAAGGGTATTTTGTAAATTACCAGCTCGTTCAGATCAACAAAAGGTACTTTCATAGAAAGCCCCATTTGATTTTGCTCAAATTTGATTACAAGGATGGAGAAAAGGAAAGGAAGTCAAAAAGAAAAACCCCAGATGGCTTTTTCATTCATCTCAGTGAATGAGCTTTATCTGTGCCTTTTGAAACTGTAGCAGTGGAAAAGCATTTCTGTTGGCTTAAAAAACTTGACAAAAATTATTGGTTTGCCATTTCTCATGTAACAGCCATTGGGAACTGGATGAAAAGACTTTTTCATGGGATCGCCTGCTTGGATCAAAATAATGGAGATTAGGTATTTCATTATAAATTACAGTGGGAGATAGAGCAGGCTGTCATATTAATAGCAACCTGCTCATGGCCTTCAATGGTAGCTATTCTCCTAGACAAAGGACCAAGGGGGTTGTCTATTGAACTTGTACTTTAGGCCTGATCAATTTTCTATCATCAAGGCAAAAGGTGAGATGACTAACAAAGGAATTCACACATGAGTGACCTCATAAGCCTACAGATAAAACAGCTTAAAGAAGCAAAATACATCCTGAAATTATGGATGATAAACTATATAAAGAAGAAGACAGAGTGTGAGAGTGAGAGAGGAAAGAGCAATGGTCTGTAATTCTCCTCTCTTCTTGGCCAAATGGACACATTAAAAGCTACTTGTTTTCAGCTGCAGATAATTGCAACGTTTGGTTTGCAGTGGTCTGCTTTAAATCCTTCAGCTGACTTCTTTTTTTTCTTCAGCACAGCTCCAGTCATTTCATTCACTATTAACAACAGCATTGTGTTCAAGACAAAGCTTCAACCAAGAGTCACACTTAAAAATAAAAACTAGAAAGAATCCCAAGCAGCACAGGCTTTAAGATATTACACAGCTGAACATGCGTTTGTTATTTTGCTCCAGGTTACCAGCCTCTTGCCTGCCTCTCCGTGTGCACGTTTTTCTTAGATTTTAAATCATTTGAAGTCTAAGCTGGACCTGTGACTAAAAGAAATAGAATCTTAATGAAGCCTAATGAAACATGTGATTCTATGAAGATTCTTTTGAAGAAGAGTGATGATAAAATACAAATCAAAGAAGCAGTGTAAGAAAGGTGATTGATTTTCATCCAACCACAAGGAATAATTTAGATTCCCCATTGAAGTTGCCCAGATCACTGTAGAAATTGCTAAAATCTTCTTCCCTATTATACTTGCAAGGAAATTTCAGCTTCTCTTTAAAAAAATAATTGGAATTTCTTCCTGCTAGTCTTAGTGTTCCTTGAATTCAGGATGACAGTAGAGAATTCATGTCTCAGAGAGATAAAACCTGGGTTACTAAAGGTTATTATTACCTGGAAATGCAGATACATGTAACACTTTCTGCATATCACATAAAGCAAATGAAAAGCAAAAAGACATGTGAGCAGGATATATTTTTACTGTGCTATTTTTTAAACCAAAAGGTAGTATAAGATCATTAATATAAAAGGGCTTCCAACTGCCTGAAAGCTTGAGAAAGAACCGTAAATATCAAAAATTTGACAGCAGCTGTCAAAATAAGGCTACATTTTGAAAGGCACCCTTGACAGGTGTAATGACCCCCAAATCCTGGGCACAAGCAGTCTGAGTATACACTCATATATAAAGTAGTAATGACATACAGAAGGTCCCTTGTGTAAAGATCAAGAAAACAAGGTTATAGTATTATCTGAGGCATATACCCAAATGATTCATTTGGATAAAATTTTACCTCCTTTGTTTTTAGGGGACCCTTGATCCTTCAGCTATTTTAACCACTCAGAGAGACCATAACTTCAAGGCAATACAAGAGGCTCTAAATTACACTGGTGGAAGTCAGTGTGCCTGCAAGCTCTTCCCACTATTGGTGTAAATGGAAATGGATATGAGCTTTCCAAAGGGTAAACTGGACAGCATTCTTCAAGAGTTTGAAAGCCTTCATAACTCTTCATCCAGTTATTCCATCTCTAGGAATCTTCCTAGTACAAACTATCAGAAATGCAGATAAAGATTTTTTTCCACAAAGATAATTATACAATGAGTCAGACAGTTATAGGATAGTGATTAGGACTTCAAGTTGTAGAGCCAGACTTGCTGAGTTCCAATTTAACTTCGCCAGCTTCCAATGACAACCTCATGACTTTCATTACTAACCTCTCTATGCCTCAGTTTTCTCATCTGTAAAGTGGGGATCTCAAAAGTATATTACAAAAATTAAAAGAGTTAATATATATAAAGCACTAAAGCTGTGGCTGAAACATCATAAGTACTAAGTAGGTATTAGATATTTTTATTATAAATGCTTAAATTTAGAAATTATCAACTAAATTGTGATAAATACAACAGAATGTAGTATGCCCATTAGAGGTCCTTTTCTTACTGACATGGGAAAATATTCATACTAACTGAAAAGTTAAGGATATAAAGGATATATTAAAATATATATATATAAAAATTAAGGATATAAAGCTCCATATATTACGTGATTTCAAATATGTATATTTGAAATAGGCTTCCTTGGTGGTTCAGATGGTAGAGAAGGCAGGAGACCTGGATTTGATCCCTGGGTCAGGAAGATCCCCTGGAGAAGGAAATAGCAATCCCCTCCAGAACTCTTGCCGGGAGAATCCCATGAGCAGAGGACCCCGGTGAGCTACAGTCCATGGGGTTGCAAAGAGTTGGAGACGACTGAGAGACTAAGCACACAGATTTGATATATATAAATATATGTATATAAATATATATAAATACATATATTTATATATGTATATATTTGATATATATAAATATATGTATATATAAATAAATGTATGTGTTTTATATATATAATATAGATATGTACATTAAAAGTGGCGATAGTATTTATTCTCAGATAATGTAATTTCAAGTGACATTTATTTTCTTTTTACATTTCAATTTTTAAAGGAAATTAAACATTTTTTTAACTCTTATTTTTATGAGTTGGTTTATGAAGGAGGAGGAAAACTAGGAGGAGCACCAAACCACAAGCAGTATTTATGAAATAGAGGTAGGCCAGGCTAAGGGGAGGGCTTCCCAGGTGGTGCTACGTGGTAAAAAACCCACCTGCCAATTCAGGAGACATAAGAGATGCCAGTTTGATCCCTGGGTCAGGAAGATCTCCTGGGAGAGGGCATGGCAACCCATTCCAGTATTCTTGCCTGGAGAATCCCATAAACAGAGGAGGAGCCTCGTGGGCTACAGTCCATAAGGTTGCAAAGAGTCAGACACTACTGAAGCAACTTAGCACAGCACACAGGCTAAGGGGGAAGTTAGAATCTATGCCAAAGCCTGCTTCAGTGTTTAGCACTAAGATAAGGAAATGAGATGTGCTTCCACAACTGGGAATTGCTAAGCTTAAAGTTTAAAATACAAACAAAATCCAAACATAATGGATCCACAAAAATTCCTGCCCCAAGGAGCTGTCAGTACAGAGGCATCAGACAACAGGGGAAGATAGGCATGTACCAACATATACAGATTCTGTGCAACACAAACAACTGAGATCCAATCAGTTAGGGGCAGAAGACAAAGCCAAAGACTCCTAAGAAGTTTCAACAGGGCCCAAGTAGTAACCTAATCTGTTGCAGGTGAAGCTAAATATAGAGACTTGCAGGTTGCAGCCAAGGAAATGCTTCTCTATGGCAAATGTCTAGAAAAGGAGAGTAGAGACCAAGAGGTAGGCACTTGGCCTTTTTCTCCTTGTACCCATGGGGAGCCATAACATAAACACAGGAAGGGAGGTACATAGAAGAGCAGACCTTACCCCTTACCCCTGTTAATTGCTCAGTCAAGCTTGAACTGGGTGGGGGCGGGGGACGGGGGCGAGGGAAGGGAGGGAAAGTAAGAAGCCTAGAGTATTTAACTGGGTGCACCAGAATTTAGCAACAATATGTGACTAGAAAGTTATGGAATATCCCAAGATGTTATTAACTGCCAGGAACATGACAGAGCATAGTTGAAGGTGCAGAGAAGAGAACTAAATACAGATTACTCGGTATAGGAGTTACATATATATTATGCCTTGGTTACAAGGAAAAAACAATGGCAGTTTAAGTGCTAGACTTTGCAAGAAATTTCTGTTAATAAAAAGAAAACTTCTAGAATATGGAAGTGCCATACTAGCAATTCCACTTCTGGGTATACATCCAATTACGTATACTGCTACTGCTGTTGCTGCTGCTAAGTCGCTTCAGTCGTGTCCGACTCTATGCGACCCCATAGACGGCAGCCCACCAGGCTCCCCCGTCCCTGAGATTCTCCAGGCAAGAACACTGGAGTGGGTTGCCATTTCCTTCTCCAATGCATGACAGTGAAAAGTAAAAGTGAAGTTGCTCAGTCATGTCCATGGTGCTATTACCTTATACGCTTCAGTAAGGCATAGCTGTGTTGACAACAGGGAAGACCATGTGAAGAATAAAACAATGAGCTTGAAACTCAGACAGAAGGGTTTTCCCAGGGACTTGGTGGCCAATTCATTTACAAAGAGCACATAACCAACATTACCATTCATGTTGGTAAATAATCTAAATAATTATCCTTAATCTGTCCACATATCAGCCTGGCTCCCTTTCAAGGCATGTTGATACATATAGTGCCTTTCTGCAAATTAATGAAAGATGTTTCCTCTGGGAGGATGAGTTATTAAATGGCACCCTCCTCCCCACCCCAGGGCATACACTGGATCAGCATAACTCCTGGCTAGATTTTACCCCCTATTTGCCGCTCTGGCATCTCAGTGAAGTGTACAAATTTTAAAAGTGACTCAACATAGCAAGCCCCTAAAATAGACAAGAGTTCCCTAAAATAGACAAAATAACTCAAGGTCTAAAATATGTGTTCCTTTCAGAACTACAAGGAACCCAACTCTTACAATCACATCTCTGTGAATGGTATTTATTTTTTATTGAAGTATAGTTGATTTACAATGTTTCAGGTGTACAGCAAAGTGATTCCATCATATATTTATATGGATGTACATATACTGTAAAATTGTAAATATATATGTGTATATGTATTATTTTTTATTCTTTTCCATTATAGGAAAGAAGTACAAGATTTTGAGTACTTACTGTGCTATACAGTAGGACTTTATCTGCTTTATAGATAGCACTGTGGTACCTGTTAATTCCAAATTCTAAATTTATCCTTTCCCCCACCTTTATCCCCTTTGATAACCATAAGTTTGTTTTCTATGTTTGTGAGTCTATTTCTGCTTTGTAAATAAGTTCATTTGTATCACTTTTTAGATTCCACATATAAGTGATATCAGACTATATTTGCCTGATTTACTTCACTTAGGATGCTAATCTCTAGGTCCATTCATGTTGCTGCCAATGGCATTATTTCATGACTAATATTTCATTGTGTGTGTGTGTGTATATATATATATGTATATTCATATACACACTACATATATATATGCATATATATACCACATCTTTATCCATTCATCTGTTGATGGACATGTAGTTTGCTTCCATGTCTTGGCTATTGTAAATAGTGCTGCTATAAACATGGGTGCATGTATCTTTTTCAATTAAGGTTTTCTCTGTATAAATGCCCAGAAGTGGGATTGCTAGATCATATAGAAACTCTATTTTTAGTTTTTTAAGTAACCTCCAAACTGCTCTCCATAGTGGCTGCACAAGTTTACATTCCCACCAACAGTATTGGAGGGTTCCCTTTTCTTATAAATTTTATTGAAAATTTACATTTCCAACCCTGGCCTTTTATCCAAACTAATGCTACATTTCAGGTAAACTATGGGCTGCAAGGAGATCCAACCAGTCCATTCTGAAGGAGATCAGCCCTGGGATTTCTTTGGAAGGAATGATGCTCAAGCTGAAACTCCAGTACTTTGGCCACCTGATGCGAAGAGTTGACTCATTGGAAAAGACTCTGATGCTGGGAGGGATTGGGGGCAGGAGGAGAAGGGGACGACAGAGGATGAGATGGCTGGATGGCATCACTGACCCGATGGACGTGAGTCTGAGTGAACTCCGGGAGTTGGTGATGGACAGGGAGGCCTGGCGTGCTGCGATTCATGGGGTTGCAAAGAGTCGGACATGACTGAGCGACTGAACTGAACTGAACTGATGGGCTTCCCTGGTGGCTCAGATGGTAAATGATAAGACATTGCTATTAGGCTATGACACTGAAGCCTCAAATCAACATATCCAAATATCTTTATATGCCCTTTCCCACACACAAAAAAACCCAGCTCCCTCTCCTTCTGATTTCCCTCTGATTCTGTTCATGTATTATCATAAGTGCCCAGACCCAAAATAACAACAACATATCTGAATCATTCCTTTCTTTTGTGCTTCACAGGCAATAAATATGAGTCAATTTTCTCCTTGATCTCTATATTCAGACTTCCAGCTCTTTCCTAAGTCACATACAGTCCTAAAAATATAAGATATAATTTTTCAAGGTTCTGTAATTAACCCTCTCATCTTCTCTCTCCATGGCCTAATTCAGGAAAGCAGTAATTCTCTCCTTTGACTTACTGTCTGTTGACTCTCTAACTCACCTTTCCTGAAACTCTTTCTCCCTGGCTTCTTGGATTCTGACCACCTCCTTGATTCTCCAGTGCCTCTAATTCCACATTCCTGGCTCCAGCAATTTCATTGAGGGACTCTCCCTTATCCCTGAAAGATTCTATTTTGATCCTCTTCTCTCTACATATTCTCAGGCCACCTTTTTCTCTTTAAGATCACCTATGATCTGTATGCTGCTGCTGCTACTACTGCTAAGTCGCTTCAGTTGTGTCCGACTCTGTGAGACCCCATACACGGTAGCCCACCAGGCTCCCCCGTCCCCGGGATTCTCCAGGCAAGAACACTGGAGTGGGTTGCCATTTCCTTCTCCAATGCATGAAAGTGAAAAGTGAAAGTGAAGTTGCTCAGTCGTGTCCAACTCTTAGCGACCCCATGGACTGAAGCCCACCAGGCTCCTCCATCCATGGGATTTTGCAGGCAAGAATACTGGAGTGGGGTGCCATTGCCTTCTCCAATGATGTGTATGCTAATGGTTCCCAAATCCACTCCCCTGCTCTAGTCCTAAAGCCCGCTCATTATGTTAAAAAATTAACCTCATTGTTTTCCACAAGGCTTCAGGGAATGGGAGAAACAAGTTGTGGGGGCAGGAGCGGAGAGACAAAGGGGAGGGTGATAAGAGGAGACAGTGAGGGAAGGGGAGGGAAAGGAAAGAGAAGGGCAGCTCAAACAAACATTTTTCAGAGCAAATAATCTTCCTTTTCTATCTGGGCAAAAAGCAACACTTTTTCTCAAGAAATAAATCCCAAGCCCATGCTTGTTGGTCTTTCAGTCTCAACCCCTATTACTCACCAAAACCTCTGAATTACATCTTATAAATTCCTCTACATTTTCTCCTCTTCTTTTTAGTCAAATTCCTGTTGTTCTCATTTGGATCTGAAGCAGCTATGACTTAACCAACTACAATGTCCAAACTGGGTTCCCACTCAGATTCTCAAAATTTATTCTCTACCTGGACATTACAATAATTTTTCTAAAGGAAAAATCTACTCATTTCACTTCTGATTAAAATTCTTCAATAGTACCCCCATGATATAGAGCTGCGCTAACCAAAATACATCACCTGGGAGCTTGTTAGAAATGCAAAAACTCAGACCCCATTCCAGACCTCCTGAACAAGATCTGCATCTTAACAAGATCTCGAGGTGTTTCATGTGGGCATTAAATCTGAGACACACTGATCTAAAGAATAAAATATATTTGTGAGTTCACCAATGGGCTTCCCAGGTGACGCTAGTGGTAAAGAACCCTCCTGCTAAATGCAGGAGATGCAAGAGATACGGGTTCAGTCCCCATGTTGGGAAGATCCCCTGGGGGAAGGCATGGCAACCCACTCCATATTCTTGCCTGGAGAACCCCATGGAGAGAGAGCCTGGTGGGCTATAGTCCCTAGGGTCGCAAATAGTTGGACACAGTTGAAGCGATTTAGAACACATGCACACATGTGAGCTCATCACCCATAGGCCGGTCACAACCTTCACAAGCTGCTGCCCATGTATCTTTCCAGCTTCAGCTTCAGCCTTCACCCTTCCACACTCCTTTCCTGCCTCAGGGCCTTTGTAGAAGACATTCTTTTTCCAGATTACCCTTCCCTACCTCATCCTGCAATACCTGATTCATCTCACATCTTCATACAAGGTCTTAAGACCAAATGTTTTGTTTCAAGAAAATAAATGTTTTAAAGAAAACATATTAGAATAGTGTCTGCACTCGGCATGAGCTGTTTTTCCATGAAATATTTGTTTCAGTCGAACATTGTACTTTTAATTGCATGTGTACAAGTGTATTGGTCATGATCTAGAATGCATTTCTTATTGTAGGTATAAACCCCCAAAACTCTAAGTCCTAAAGTACCCTAAAATGCCTTCTCTAAGTTCAGAGGTCAGAAGGGCCTCAGAGCTTTGCCACGGTGAAAGTGAAAGTGAAGTTGCTCAGTCGTGTCCAACTCTTTGCGACCCCATGGACTGTAGCCTATCAGGCTCCTCCGTCCATGGGATTTCGCAGGCAAGAGTCCTGGAGTGGATTGCCATTTCCTTCTCCAGGGGATCTTCCCGACCCAGGAATCAAACCCAGGTCTCCCACGTTGCAGGCAGACGCTTTACCCATCTGAGCCACCAGGGAAGCCCCATGGTGGACATACCTTTATTATAAAACTAATTACATTTTATGAAAATAAATTTTTGCTTATCTATTTCCTCATCAGACCATGAGTTCTTTCTGGGTCGGGGCTATTGCTTCTCCATCTTTGAAAATCAGAATCCTAGCACAGTCAATGTTTTTTCCAGGAATGAATGAATAACAGCATTAATGAAATATGTCCCACTATAAATGCTAGTGTTGAGGCAGCAGAGGACCACACAGGGACAAAGTAATACCTTTGAGTGGTGGCCCAGAATCTGAGGGAAGGCTGTGGGCTTCAGCTAGACTGACTTCATTCATTTCTGAATTCCTACTTTGTCCTGTAGGACTGTGTCACCTGGAACAACCTACCTAACCTCATAGGTTTTCAACTTCCTCCTCTGAAAAATGAGTATGTGCTTAGTCACTCAGCTGTGTCTAACTCATTGTGACCCCAGGACTGCAGCCTGCCAGGCTCCTCTGTCCATGGGAATTCTCCAGGCAAGAATACTGGAGTGGGTTGCCATGCCCTTCTCCAGGGTATCTTCCCAACCCAGGGATCAAACCCAGGTCTCCTGCATTGCAGGGGGATTATTTACCATCTTAGCTACCAGGGAAGCCTAAGAATACTGGAGTGGGTAACCTATCTCTTCTCCAGGGGAACTTCCTGACCCCCGGAATCGAACCAGGGTCTCCTGCATTGCAGGCACATTTTTTACCAGCTAAGCTACCCAGGAAGCCCCCCAAAATGAGGATATTATATTTAATTTTCCAAGGGTAAGATAGGTGAGATAACATTGCATAAAATGCTTAACACAGTATCTAGAATGTGTGTATCTAGAATATACCTAGAATATAGTAAGTGCTCTGTAATATTTGTACTGGTGTAAGAATTAAATATGACAATATCTACCACACACATGCCACACGGTAGGCACTCAGGGATGGCAGTGATGATTACAGCTAGGCAATTTATTGGGATTTTTAATATAAGGGAATAACATTGTAAAATCTAACTTCTTATTTTAACTTGGGAGTAAAAAGGGGACTCCCCACATGAAACAGGAGAGTGTTTTACTTTGTCTTTAGCACATATCACCTTTAACGCTTATATCATCCTTAGCTGTATACCACATTTAGCATTTGTCCCCTCCACCAAAAATATAAGCTGCATGAATGCAGAAATACTGCATTCATGTCTGGCTTGGTTACCATTATTTATCAAGCACCTAAAATAGTGCTTGACAGAAAGTAGGGAGAATAAGCACTGAACAATTATTTGTTGAAAAAATGGAATACTGGCCAAGCCTTATGTCCTTCAAATCTGGACTTGCCTTGGTCTAAGGGGGAGGTGAGTCTTTTATGGTTTAAAAAAAAAAAAAAAAAAAAGAGAGTTAGATGGGCTGGGCCACTCCCAAGTCAACCCTGAACAGGTCTTTGTTTTCAAAGCCCTAGGCCTGTGGATATCATGTTGGAGTGTTTTGGAAGGGAAAACACCAAGGCTTCAGAGTTCCATGATTGAGGAGGGAAAGTGGCCTCACTTCTGCACGATTCCCCAAATTGAGCATAGAAAGGGAGTTTTCAACTCTAAGAATGGCAGTGTCATGAACTCAACACACCTGAGGTAGCAAAACTTCAAATGGTAATAGCCCCAGAACTAACTCAAGAAATGCTATCTGTCCAGCAGAGGACAACCCAAAATGCACCAGTGTATTCCTGAGGTTCATTATTATGAGGGGGAAAAATCTAGAGAAACTAGAGAAGGTCAGTCAAAACACCTTTCAGAAAAGAAAAATTTTGCTTCACATTTAAGTGAATGCAGCTCCCAAAACAGAGAGAGACAGAGACATAGACTGTGATGCAGGTGGGGAGTAGATGTGGAGGTGGGTGTCAATCTAGACGCGGGTGTAGAAGCAAATACCCACATTCTCTTGTGGGGAAGGGCAACAGATATGTCCTGCGTAGCTCTGTAAGTCAAACTGAAATTAATGAGTAAAAGCTACAGAGACTTTCATATCAACATAAACAAGTTATCTAGTTTAACATGATCCCTAATCAAATAAAGTGAGCTCATTTAGGGGTTTATCCCTAACACTTACAATGTTCAGACAGGCTGAACTACCACTCGGGTTAAAGATTATAGAGGGAACACATGTGTTGTTTCTGTCTGTCAAGAGCTGTGAGAGGCCTAACTGGAAGAGGGGTTAGTCTACTTCAAATGGATGGATGTTAAGTTAAGAAATAGCTACTCGGGATAACAATACAGAAAAATAAGCAAGTGCACAGATACTTTGCAGTTCTTCTCAGCTTCAATTTTTAAGCAGACATTTCATGTTGTATAACTTGAAGACATTTAAATACTGACTGAGAAGTTATACAATTATAAAGCTCTGTTATTGGTACTCTATTAATAACAAATGAAAGTAATTTGAACATAGAATAATACCTGTAGTATCTATTTTTAAAAGGATCTTATCAAGGAAATAATGTAAGCAAAACTGAAATGGATGCACTTAATTTACTGTAGAATAAAAATTTCAAAAATTATAGGAACATTCAATTAAGAATATTTGCAGTGCTAATTAAAACCATCTTATCAATCACTAAAGTGGGTCCTATGGTATCTCCTCTATTTGGCAGTATTTTCTTAGTCTAGTTTGAGATGCTCTATGAATTTCAAAGTAATAAAACTGATTTCCCTTGAAAAATGTTACATAACTCAAACTATTTAAGTCAATTTTGCAATCAGTCTGATTTTGCAAAATTTAGCTATCCTAATCAAAATTTAAAACACTTCTATTTATATTAATGGCTATTAAAGGCACTGATCAAGGCAGAGCTTTTTAAGCACTGGAACCACTTTGGTCCCAGAGAAAAATCAAATTGATTTGGAAACATAGATAACTATATGATAGTATGGTACATATACTAATCCTACCTGCATACATTCTAGATAAAAATGATTTGCTAACAAGAAGAACCATGACTGATTTCATGAGTTACACTTCTATTATTACTTTACAACATTGACATAATTCCTGATCCCTGCCTTTTCCTCAGACCCCAGATCCCATCAGTGGACAAGTCTTTTTGATTTTACCTTCCCCCAAAACAGCTGATCAATCTCTTTATAGGCTGTTGGGGCCCTAGTCCAGAAAACATTATCTCTGTCTGAACTGATGCCAAGGGCAAACCAACTGACCTCTCTCATTCCCCTTCTCCAACCAACAAGGCCCACTTCCCTCCCCAGCCCTTACAGCCATAACCCTGTTAAAAACTCCACAGTTTAAAATTATTCAAAGGCTTCCCACTGCATTTGGAATGAAATCCAAACTCCTTCCAAGGACCCGTCACTTCCTGCATGATGCAGCACATGCCTATGGCCACAAAACCATCTCCTATAGCTCCTAGACCTGTCCTCTTCCCTACTGACACTCTGGTATTTTTTGTCATCTTCTAACACATAAACATGTACTATACCCTCTAACTGGAATGTTCTTTCTGCAGCTCCTCTTATATCAGACTCATTCTCATCCTATCAATTTCTCCTCAATGTCCACCCCTTCCCCAGCTACCTTGGAACCCATCCTGCCCCATGTAACCTTGCTGTTCTCTGACTCCATCTCAGAATCTGGCTTGTGGTCCTCCTAGTACCTGACTCAACTTGCTGTTATTTTATTAGCTTGTTTTTTCAGTCTGTTTTCAGTTCAGTTCAGTTGCTCAGTCATGTCCAACTCTTTATGACCCCATGGACTGCAGCATGCCAGGCCTTCCTGTCCATCACCAACTCTCGGAGTTTACTCAAATTCATGACCATTGAGTCAGTGATGTCATCCAACCAGTCCATGGACCACCCAACCAGTCCAATGGACATGATACCTTCATGTCCATTGAGTCGATGATTCCATCCAACCAGTCTGTCTTCCCTGGGATTGGGTGATGCCATCCAACCCAGTCTGTCTTCACTGGGTTGTAAATTCCATGGGGAAGGAACATGTCTGTCTGGTTCACTGCTAGGCACCCAGGACTTGACTCAGGAGCTGGGCACTCAGTAGGAATTCAAAATATATTTGCTGAAAAAATTAACATAACAAAACCATAGACATTCCTAAATTTCAAAGGTGTTTGAAAATTTTGCTTAAATGTGTGTATGTATGTATATATATATATGAAAAATTTGCCTGAACCCATATAGTACAAAGTGAAATCGAGAAATTTAGATATTCTTTTAAGTAATTCACCAAATTATTCCTTCTGACAGCCAATAAATGCTCATAAAAATAAGACCCGCCTCAAATGGAAAACCTTTTGCTAATTCCTCCTGCTCAAGTATGTATAAAATGCCTGGGGTCCACTTACAGCAGAAGAGCCAGGTTAAAGAGATGGCAAGTTCAAGAGCTGGTAGGTAAGGTTAAGAAATGAAAACCATCCCTGCTCTGACAGAAAAACAGATTAAGAGGGCACAGTCTTCACCCTAGACATTGACAATGATCTTGATGATGATGATAGAAGCAGCATTTGACAAGCATTTGCCATGTGCCACTGTCTCTGTCTCAGTGCTTTGCATATATTCATTTAATCCTTACAATAACCTTATCACCATCCACATTTTACAGATAAGAAATTCCAAGGCTTAAACAGGTTAGTGTAGACAATTTACAAAAAGTCATACAATTAAGAAGTGCAAGAGTTGAGATTTAATCCTAGGTACTTTGATTTCAGATGCCCACTTCTATTTCTGCTAAAGAAAAAAAAAGTTGAGGTCACTCTTTTTACCACTGAATAAAAAACTCAGTCAATAACCAAAACTTGAACTGTCCTAATTTACTAGAAATGCTGATCATAAACAAAACTTAAGCTTTCTTCATGTCCTTACAGCAAGACTTTTCGGCTTCCTTGCTTGCCAGCTACAAACAAGTTAAGTGTAGGCAATCAAACGAACACAAAATTAACCAATCACAAGAGAAAACAATGTGCTTATTCATTCAGGCTTTATAAGCAAAAGTGTAACTACTGAAAGCCAAGGTCTAACCACTTTCCATTTGAAGTCTCTCTGTTAGCAGTTTGTTTCTCACACAATAAAATATTCACATTGAATAAAGCCCTCTGAATTTTCTTTTGACTTACTAAAGTATACAAAAATATTTTAAGACATACCAAAAAGAAAATGTACTTTATATGCTACTGAGCATTCAGTTCAGTTCAGTCACTCAGTCGTGTCCAACTCTTTGCAACCCCATGCACTGCAGCACGCCAGGCCTCCCTGTCCATCACCAACTCCCAGAGTTTACCCAAACCCATGTCCATTGAGTCGGTGATGCCATCCAGCCATCTCATCCATTGTTGTCCCCTTCTCCTCCTGCCCTCAATCCCTCCCAGCATCAGGGTCTTTTCCAATGAGTCAACTCTTCGCATGAGGTGGCCAAAGTACTGGAGTTTCAGCTTTAGCATCAGTCCTTCCAACGAACACCCAGGACTGATCTCCTTTAGGATGGACTGGTTGGATCTCCTTGCAGTCCAAGGGACTCTCAAGAGTCTTCTCCAACACCACAGGTCAAAAGCATCAATTCTTTGGCACTCAGCTTTCTTCACAGTCCAACTCTCACATCCATACATGACCACAGGAAAAACCACAGCCTTGACTAGACAGACCTTTGTTGGAAAAGTAATGTCTCTGCTTTTGTATATGCTATCTAGGTTGGTCATAACTTTCCTTCCAAGAAGTAAACATCTTTTAATTTCATGGCTGCAATCACCATCTGCAGTGATTTTGGAGCCCCCTCAAAATAAAGTCTGACACTGTTTCCACTGTTTCCCCATCTATTTGCCATGAAGTGATAGTACCAGATGCCATGATCTTTGTTTTCTGAATGTTGAGCTGTAAGCCAACTTTTTCACTCTCCTCTTTCACTTTCATCAAGAGGCTTTTTAGTTCCTCTTCACTTTCTGCCATAAGGGTGGTGTCATCTGCATATCTGAGGTTATTGATATTTCTCCCGGCAAGAATCTTGATTCCAGCTTGTGCTTCTTCCAGCCCAGTGTTTCTCATGAGGTACTCTGCATAGAAGTTAAATAAGCAAGGTGACAATATATAGCCTTGACGTACCCCTTTTCCTATTTGGAACCAGTCTGTTGTTCCATGTCCAGTTCTAAATGTTGCTTCCTGATCTAAAATGACATTAATAGTGACTGCCAGGTCTTTGCAGCCATAAGGGATATTCACATTTCTTCTCATTGGAGAAATTTGTATCAGTCTGGCTCCCAATACTAAAGTTACTTTTTATCAGAAGGATGAGAATATGACTCTCCTGATACATCCCAGAGGGCAGTCAACACAGAAACAGACCAAACTAAAATATCATAGCCAAAACAAAGGGTGTGTGGAAAAGAGAGAGGAAAAGAGGGAAGGTGAGAGAGAAGGAAAAGGTGTGCGTACCATGTGAGTCAATAAACAGAGCAGGCAACCAACATTCTACAAAACATTTTTGGAAAAAATGAAAACCACCTTGATAATACTATTGACAAAGATTTGAATTCAAAGGATTTGGGGATAAATAAGTGTCAGGAAATAGTACTGTATTATTTTCCCATGGCTACTGTAACAAATTACCACAAACTTGGTGCCTGAAGACAATAGAAATTCTTTTCCTACAGTTCTAAAGCCCAGAAGTCTGAAGCCAGTGTCACTGAACCAAAAACAAGGTGTTGGCATAGCTGCGTTCCCTCCAGAGATTCTAGTGGAGAAACGGTTCCTTGTCTCTTCCAACTTCCTGTGGCTTCTAACATTTCTTAATTTGTGGCCATATCACTTCAGTTTTCAAGGTCAGTATATTGAAATCTCCCTCTGCTCTGTCCTCATATTTCCATCTCTGAACAAAATCACCCTCTGCTTCCCTCTAATAAAGATACACATGATGGCACTTAGGATCCACTAGGATAAACCAGGATGATCTTCCCATCCCGAGTCTTAATCATATCTATAAAGATCTTTCTTCCAAATAAAGTAACATTTACGGATTCCAGAGATTAAGACTTGATATCTTTCTAGGGTGCAGGGCACATATTTCAGGCCACTACAAGAACAAGCTGCTCCAATGAAAGGAAGTAACTAACCCTGGCATAGACTATTGAGAGACACAGGAGCACAGTAGAACTCACAGAAGACCAACAGAACTTTGTACAAGAAAAGGAACCTCCTGGACCAGAAGACAAATCATATTCAATTAAGTGCTTTTCCTAGTGCTTTAATGAGATATTTGGGAATTAAAGTAGGCATAATTACTGGCATTTATGTGAAAAGAATTTTGCTTAACTTAATTCTACTGTAAATTGAATGTAATTTTACTCCATAATATAGGGGCAGTCAATCTTGGAAAATTCTTTGCTGTCTTTATGGAATTCTAAATTCAAATGCTAATACACTCAAGGAGGAGAAAAAGACAGAAGGGGCTCCCTTTCTAGTCTAGTATATAAGAATCCCAGGGAAATGCTCTAGTAGACAGTTGCAGGAGACAGCTTGCTCTGACTGAAGCAGGGAGAAAAATTCTTCAAAGCAAAGTGAAAGTGTTAGCCACTCATTAGAGTCTGACTCTTGTGACCCCATGGATTCTGTAGCCAGCCAGGCTCCTCTGTCCACAGAATTCCCCAGGCAAGAATACTGGAGTGATAGCCATTTCCTTCTCCAGGGGATCTTCCCAACCCAGGGATCAAACCTAGGTCTCCTGAATTGCAGACATATTTTTTAGCCTGAGCCATCAGGGAAGCCCCTTCAAAGCAAAAGGGAGGCTAATACCTAAAGAAGAGAGAAAGGTGTGCTGGGCAGATAAAAACTACCAAAGTCCACTGCACTTTACACCATCAACAGACATCTATTCTAACATAGCTATGCCAACATGTACACATACAGTAAAGGAAAGCACTCACTTCTCCCACAAGGAAAACAACCCAAAGCTGTGTATGTTTCTGCATCTAGCCAGAAGTTCTGAAGGTGCCATGACCTTATCTCCACTGGATCCAGACACGTCTCTTCTAGACCTTGCATCCTTTAAACTAAATGTCTAATCCAGTGGTTAAAAGCACAGGTCCAATCAGGCTGCCTGGGTCCAGATCATAGCTCCGCCTCAACAGTGTGTGGTTTGAGGCAAGTTACCCAAACTGTCTGTCTCCGTCTCTTAAACTGGGAAATGGAGATACTGATAGTATCCACTTCACAAAGTTGTTTTAAGTATTTAATGAAAGAAAATATATGACATGCACAAAGTAAGCATTCAATAAGTGTTAGATGCTATGGTTATGACTATTTTAGGTGCTAGAGACACAGCATTAAGCTAATAAACAAAGCTCCAGCCCCCAAAGAGTTTCAGTTGTAGCAAGGAAAATAAACAACAGACAATTTAAAAAACAATTAAATCTATTGTTAACATTATGCCTTTTCTTCAGTAATGGTAGCATACTGTTCTTTATCAAAAAGGCCTTTGCTTATACAAGCTAACAACTGCACTCCTTGTTATTCACCCAAATGAACTGGAAACAGATCTGCACAATAACCTGTACACAGATGTTATTCATAATTGGCCAAATTTAGAAACAACCAAGATGTCATTCAGTAAATGAGTACATGAACTACGCAACATCCATAAAATGGAATACTGCCCATTGCTAAAAAGAAATGAGCTATCAAGCCATGAAAAGACAAGGAGAAACCCTAAATACATATTACTAAGTGGAAGAATCCAATCTAAAGAGGCTTCATACTGTATGACTCCAGTTATATGACATTCTGGAAAAGGCAAAAGTATGGAGGAATTGAGGGAAAGAAGGAATGAACAGGTAGAGCACAGAGGATTTTCAGGGCAGGGTAGTAGTATGCTACGATGGTAGATAATGTGTTATCATAATTTGTTATAACCCATAGAATGGACATTGAGAATTAACCCTAAGGACTTCCCTGGTGGTCCAGTGGCTAAGAATCATTGCTTCCTCTTCAGGGGGCATAGGTTCAATCCATGGTCAGGGAACTAAGATTCCACATGCTATGTAGTGCTACCAAAAAAAAAAAAAAAATCCTAATATAAACTATGGTCTTTGGGTAATAATGATGTGTTAGTGTAGGTTCACTGATTGTAACAAATGTACCATGTGGTATATGGGAATTCTCTGTATCTGGCTCTTCAATTTTGCTGTGAACCTAAAATTAGTCTAAAATAAAGTCTTTTTAAAAAACAGAACATTTGTTTTAGGTACGTTTCAATTCAGGTTATGGTGAATTTGTGTTCTGTCTTTCCCAATCTCAAAATCACTCCACTTTTCTGCCCCTAATCTTGTACCACACACCAAGCACAAGCAAGCCTTAACAATAAAAGTGTGGTTGTTCAAGACATCTGGATAAGACTATTAACATGTTCCTTGCCTAGCAAGAGACTGAAACTGAACAGCCGACTTAATAATAATGATAAATGTGTACTACCACCTCAGTTTTTGCCCACTCTAACTTGATTTCTCTTTCCAGAACAAAATTACAACTTCTTCTTTGCCTTCATAACATACTCACACCCCAGAATGCAGATCACACCTACAATACATTTCTTAATATTGCCACAAGTCCTCAAATCGTAAACATACAGACTTTCAGTTTTATTTTTAGTTAAGAGGTTCTAGGAACTTGAAAAATCTGCTCCTATAGGCTTCAAGTCCTCAGCAATATTTTTAAACAGCATTATTGAGGCATACTTTATTCATAATAAAATTTTAAGGGTCAATTTAATGATTTTTAGTAAGTTTATAGAATTATACAACCATCACTATAAATATTTCCATTACCCTAAAGAGTTCACTCATATCATTTTGCAGTAAGCCCTCATCCCTACCCTCAGCCTGAGATAACCACTGATTTACTGTTTCTATAAATTAGCCTTTCCTGAAATGTTTATGTAAATGGAATCATATACTACATAATCTTTTGTGCATGACTGCTTTTAATTAGCCATTATTTTTTTCAGGTTTACCTATGTTGTAGCACATGTCAGTACCTCATTCCCTTTTATGGCTAAATAATATTCCATTGTGTGGATATACCACTTTATGCTTATTCATTTATCAGTTCTTAGATGTTTGCATTATTCCAGTGGTTGTCTATTATAAGTAATGCTGCTATGAATATTTTTGTACACATCTTTATATGAACATTTGATTTCAAGTATCTTGGGTAGCTTTCATGGAATAAAATTTTTGGGGGTTATATAGTATGTTTCTGTTTAACTTTTTAAGAAAATACCATCCTGTTTTCCAAAAAGGTTTTACAAGTTCATAGTCCTATCAGTTTATCCACCTTTTTCAACACTAGATACTGTGTTTTTAAATTTTTTTTTAATTAGAGCCACTCTAGACATTGTAGAGATATCTCAGTGTGGTTTCAGTTTTCATTTCCTTAATGGCTCAAGATGTTTTCATGTTTAGACACTTGCATATATTCTTTAGTGAAATATTTACTGAAATTTTTAGTTTTAATCAGATTGCTTTATTTTATTATTGAGTTTTGAGAGTTCTATATATATATTCTAGATATAAATCCTTTATCAGATATACAATTTGAAAGTATTTCTCCATCCTGTAAGCTTGTCTTTTCATTTCCTTAATGTCTTTTGAAATGCAAAAGTTTTTAATGTTGAAGAAGTCTAATTTATCAATTTATTTTTTATTGGTCATGGTTCTGTTGTATCTAAGATATCTGCTTGGCCCAAGGTCACAAATTTGAAGTGGTCAAACAGGAGACAGTAAGAGTGAACACTGACATTTTAAGAATCAGGGAACTAAGATGGACTGGAATGGGTGAATTTAACTCAGATGACCATTATATCTACTACTATGGGCAAGAATCCCTTAGAAGAAATGGAGTAGCCATCATGGTCAACAGAAGAGTCTGAAATGCAGTACTTGGATGCAAACTCAAAAATGACAGAATGATCTCTTGATTGTTTCCAAGTCAAACCATCCAATATCATGGTAACCCAAGTCTATGCCCTAACCAGTAATGCTGAAGAAGCTGAAGTTGAAAGGTTCTATGAAGACCTGTAAGACCTTCTAGAATTAACACCCCAAAAAAGATGTCCTTTTCATTATAGGGGACTGGAATGCAAAAGTAGGAAGTTAAGAAACACCTAGAATAACAGGCAAATTTGGCCTTGGAATACAGAATGAAGCAGGGCAAAGGCTAATAGGGTTTTGCCAAGAGAATGCACTGGTCATAGCAAACACCCTCTTCCAACAACATAAGACAAGACTCTATAAATGGACATCACCAGATGGTCAACATTGAAATCAGACTGATTATATTCCTTGCAGCCAAAGATGGAGAAGCTCTATACAGTCAGCTCACAATAAACTGTGGAAAATTCTGAAAGAGATGGGAGTACCAGACCATCTGACCTGCCTCTTGAGAAACCTATATGCAGGTCAGGAAGCAACAGTTAGAACTGGACATGGAACAACAGACTGGTTCCAAATAAGAAAAGGAGTATGTCAAGGCTGTATATTGTCACCCTGCTTATTTAACTTAAATGCAGAATACATCATGAGAAATGCTGGGCTGAAAGAAGCACAAGCTGGAGTCAAGATTGCTGGGAGAAACATCAATAACCTCAGATATGCAGATGACACCACCCTTATGGCAGAAAGTGAAGAGGAACTAAAAAGCCTCTTGATGAAGGTGAAAGAGGAGAGTGAAAATGTTGGCTTAAAGCTCAACATTCAGAAAACTAAGATCATGGCACTGGTCCCATCACTTCATGGCAAATAGATGGAGAAACAGTGGAAACAGTTGCATACTTTATTTTTTTTTTGGGGGGGGGGAGGGCTCCAAAATCACTGCAGATGGTGACTGCAGCCATGAAATAAAAAGACGCTTAACCCTTAGAAGGAAAGTTACAAGCAACCTAGACAGCATATTAAAAAGCAGAGACATTATTTTGCCAACAAATGTCTGTCTAGTCAAAGTTAACGATTTTTCCAATAGTCATGTATGGATTTGAGAGTTGGACTATAAAGAAAGCTGAGTGCTGAAGAATTTATGCTTTTGAACTGTGGTGTTGGAGAAGACTCTTGAGAGTCCCTTGGACTGCAAGGAGATCCAATCAGTCCATCCTAAAGGAAATCAGTCCTGAATATTCATTGGAAGGACTGATGTTGAAGCTGAAACTCCAGTACTTAGGCCACCTACCTGATGTAAAGAGCTGACTCATTTGAAAAGACCCTGGAGACTTCCCTGGTGTCTCAGATGGTAAAGCGTCTGCTTCCAATGCAGGAGAAACGGGTTTGATCCCTGGGTTGGGAAGATCCCCTGGAGAAGGAAATGGCAACCCACTCCAGTACTCTTGCCTGGAAAATCTCATGGACAGAGGATCCTGGTAGGCTACAGTCCATGGGGTCACAAAGAGTCAGACACGACTGAGCGACTTCACTTTCACTTTGTTGCTGGGAAAGATTGAAGGCAGGAGGAGAAGGGGATGACAGAGGATGAGATGGCTGGATAGCATCACCAACTCAATGGACATAAATTTGAGTAAACTCCGGGAGTTGGTGATGGACAGGGAGGCCTGGCATGCTGCAATCCATGGGGTCGCAAAGAGTCAGACACAACTGAGCAACTGAACTGAAGGTCACAAATATTCTGTCCTAGAAATTAATAATTTGGCTTTTATATTGAAGATACAATCTTTTACATTTTGTGTATATGGATATCAAATTTCCCCAGCAACATCTGATAAAAAAGACAATCCTTTGCTCCACTGAATTGCTTTGGTACATTTGTCCAAAATCAATTGACCATAAACATTTTAAACTCTTAGTCTATACTTATGCTAGTGCCACACTGTCTTGATTATTGTAGCATTAGAGTCATTTTTGAAAGCAAGAAGTTTAAGTCCTACATTTGCTTTGTTCTTCTATTTCAAAACTATTGTGGCTGTTTGGTATCCTTTGCATTCCCATGTCAAATTTCTGCAAAAATATGCCTCTTGAGATTTTACAGAGAAATACGATAGATCTTTGTATACTGGTCTTATATTCTGCAACATTGCATATTTATTATGTGTGTTAAGTCACTTCAGTTGTGTCTGACTCAGCACAATGCTATGAACTGTAACCTGCAAGGCTCCTCTGTCCATGGGATTCTCCAGGCAAGAATACTGGAGTGGGCTGCCATGCTCAACCCAGGGATCAAATCCATATTTCTTATGACTCCTGCATTGGCAGGCAAATTCTTCACAACGATGAATTCCTTAAGGTTTTATATCTTTTGCAAATACAAATTATTTACTTCTTCCTTTCCAATTTAATTTTATTCCTTTCTTCCCTTTCTCTCTCTCCCCTGACCTTTCTTTCCCTACCTTCCCTTTCCTTCCTATCCTTCCTTCTTTTCCCTTCCTAGCTCCCTGCCTCCCTTATTTCCTTACTTTCCAATTTCTTTTCTTTCTTCTTTCATCCTTCCCTCCCTTCCTTCTCTCTTTCTCTCTCCTTTCTTTCCTTCCAGAATGCTGTTGACCTGAACTGGTAAGAGTAAACATCCTTGCTTTATTTCCAAACTTACAGAGAAAAGCATTCAGTCTTTCATTGTCAAGTATGATTTTAGCTCTAAGGTTTTTTTTTTTTTTTAAGTACTGATGCATTTTATCAGGGCAAGGATGCTCCTTTCTATCCCTAATTTAAGAGTTTTATTATGAATGGAAGTTGTTGTTCAGTTGCTAAGTCGTGTCCGACTATGCGACACCATGGATTGCAACACTCCCGGCTTCCTTGTCCTTCACTATCTCCTGGTGTCTGCACAAATGAATGGGTGTTGGGTTCTGCCAAATGCCCTTCCTTTGCATCTATTGAAATGACCATGTGACTTTTTTCCATTATTCTTTTAAGATAGTGTATTACGCTAATTTTCACATATTAAATAAATCTTGCATTCTTGGGATAAATTCCACCTGATCACAAGGTATAACCTTTTTGTAGGTTTCTGGATGTGGTTTGCTAATATTTTGTTGTAGATTTTTTGTATATATATTTATGACATATATCAGTCTCTAGTCTTTTCTTATGATAGCTCTGTATTTGGTATCAGAATAACAACACTGACCTCGTAAAATGAGCTGGAAAATGTCCCCCTTTACTCTATGTTCTGGAAGAGCTTCTGAAATACTGATATAACTTCTTCTTTAGATATTTGATAGAATATGCCAATAAATCTATCTGGGCCTGGGCTTTCCTTTGTGGACAGATTTTAATACTAATTCAATTTGTATGTTTGTTACAGGTCTATTTAAATATTCTTTCTTTAATCAACTTTAGTAGTTTGTTTCTTTTAGGGAATTTGTCCATTTAATCCATGCTATCTAATTTGTTGGCATAAAATTGGTTTTTAAATTTTGTAGAAAGAAAATCTCTTTCAGTCTTGATTTTGGTAATTTTTGCCTTCTCCATTCCTTGCCAGGGGATGAAAGACTCAGTCATTTGTCAATTATGTTGCTGTATTTTCCTATTTTCAGCTTAACTGATTTGTGCTCTAACTTCATTATTTTTTTCGTTCCCCTTTCTTTGGCTTTTGGTTAATTGTTTCAAGTTTAAGGCAGAATCTAAAGCTAATTTAAATTTTTTCTTCTTTGCTAGTAAAGGCTTTTACTGATATAAATTTTCCTCTAAACATTGTTTTGGTATATACCTTAAATCTTAAATGTTGTATTTTTTTTTTCATTTAGTTCAAAATACTTTCTAATTTCTCTTGTGGGTTTTTCTTTTTCTATGACCCATGGGCTATTCAAAATGTATTTTTAAATTTTCAAAATTGAGAATTTTTCCAAGTTTCTTTCTATTGTTGATTTTTAATTTAATTCCACTGTGTTCATATTGTATAATTTTAATCCTCTTAAGTATATTAAGATTTCTTTTCTTTTATCGGCTAGTATAAGGTATCAGTTCAGTTGCTCAGTCATGTCCGACTCTTTGCGACCCCATGAATCGCAGCACGCCAGGCCTCCCTGTCCATCACCAACTCCCGGAGTTCACCCAGACTCACGTCCATCGAGTCAGTGATGCCATCCAGCCATCTCATCCTCTGTCATCCCCTTCTCCTCCTGCCCCCAATCCCTCCCAGCATCAGAGTCTTTTCCAATGAGTCAACTCTTCACATGAGGTGGCCAAAGTACTGGAGTTGCAGCTTTAGCATCATTCCTTCCAAAGAAATCCCAGGGCTGATCTCCTTCAGAATGGACTGGGTGGATCTCCTTGCAGTCCAAGGGACTCTCAAGAGTCTTCTCCAACACCACACTTCAAAAGCATCAATTCTTCGGCGCTCAGCTTTCTTCACAGTCCAACTCTCACATCCATACATGACCACTGGAAAAACCATAGCCTTGACTAGACGGACCTTTGTTGGCAAAGTAATGTCTCTGCTTTTGAATATGCTATCTAGGTTGTTCATAACTTTTCTTCCAAGGAGTAAGCGTCTTTTAATTTCATGGCTGCAGTTACCATCTGCAGTGATTTTGGAGCCCCCCCAAAATAAAGTCTGACACTGTTTCCACTGTTTCCCCATCTATTTCCCATGAAGTGATGGGACCAGATGCCATGATCTTCGTTTTCTGAATGTTGAGCTTTAAGCCAACTTTTTCACTCTCCTCTTTCACCTTCATCAAGAGGCTTTTTAGTTCCTCTTCACTTTCTGCCATAAGGGTGGTGTCATCTGCATATCTGAGGTTATTGATATTTCTCCCGGCAGTCTTGATTCCAGCTTGTGCTTCTTCCAGCCCAGCGTTTCTCATGATGTACTCTGCATAGAAGTTAAATAAGCAGGGTGACAATATACAGCCTTGACGTACTCCTTATCCTATTTGGAACCAGTCTGTTGTTTCATGTCCAGTTCTAACTGTTGCTTCCTGACCTGCATATAGGTTTCTCAAGAGGCAGGTCTACCCTGGAAAATATTCCACACAGTTAAGAAAGAATGTATCTGTAAACATGTGCATACTAAGTGAAAGTTTCAAATTTCTCACCATTAATTATGATGTTAACTGTAGGTTTTTGTAAATTTACAAGTTTTTTTTTATTTCCAGTTTTTTAAGGAATCTCCACACTGTTCTCCATAGTGGCTGTACTAGTTTGCATTCCCACCAACAGTGTAAGAGGGTTCCCTTTTCTCCACACCCTCTCCAGCATTTATTGCTTGTAGACTTTTGGATAGCACCATTCTGACGGGTATGAAATGGTACCTCACTGTGGTTTTGATTTGCATTTCTCTGATAATGAGTGATATTGAGCATCTTTTCATGTGTTTGTTAGCCATCTGTATGTCTTCTTTGGAGAAATGTCTGTTTAGTTCATTGGCCCATTTTTTGATTGGGTTGTTTATTTTTCTGGAACTGAGCTACTCGAGTTGCTTGTATAGTTTTGAGATTTGTTGTTTGTCAGTTGCTTCATTTGCTATTATTTTCTCCCTTCTGAAGGCTGTCTTTTCACCTTGCTTATAGTTTCCTTTGTTGTGCAAAAGCTTTACAACCCAGCAATCCCAGTGCTGGGCATACACACCGAGGAAACCAGAATTGAAAGAGACACGTGTACCCCAATGTTCATCGCAGCACTGTTTATAATAGCCAGGACATAGAAGCAACCTAGATGTCCATCAGCAGACAAATGGATAGGAAATCTGTGTGTGGTACATATACACAACAGAGTATTACTCAGCATTAAAAAGAATACATTTGAATCAGTTCTAATGAGGTGGATGAAACTGGATCCTATTATACAGAGTGAAGTAAGCCAGAAAGAAAAACACCAATATAGTATACTAACGCATATAGATGGAATTTAGAAAGATGGTAACGATAACCCTGTATGTGAGACAGCAAAAGAGACACAGATGTATAGAACAGTCTTATGGACTCTGTGGGAGAGGGCAAGAGTGGGATGATTTGGGAGAATGGCATTGAAAAATGTATAATATCATATGTGAAACGAAACGTCAATCCAGGTTTGATGCATGACACAGGATGCTCGGGGCTGGTACACTGGGATGACCCAGAGGGATGGTATGGGGAGGGAGGTGGGAGAGGGGTTCAGCATGGGGAACACGTGTACACCTGTGGTGGATTCATGTGGATGTATGGCAAAACCAATACAATATTGTAAAGTAATTAGCCTCCAATTAAAATAAATAAACTTATATTTTAAAAAGTTTTTTTTATTAATTTATTTATTTTTGCTTGCACTATGTCTTTATTGCTGTGCGTGGGCTTTTCTCTAGTTGCAGTGTGGAGACTTCTCATTGCAGTCGCTTCTTCTGCTACAGAGCATGGACTCGAGGTACACAGGCTCAGGAGTTATAGACTCTAGGGCACATGGGCTTCAGTAGTTGTGGCTGGTGGGCTCAGCAGTTGCAACTCCCAGGCTCTCAAGTGCAAGCTCAGTAGTTGGGACGCATGGGCTTAGTTGCTCCGAGGCATATGGAATCTTCCTGGACTAGGGTCAAAGCCATTTTCCCTGAATTGGCAGGTGGATTATTACTGTACCACCAGGGAAGTCCGGTAAATATTCTTTATCAAATTGAGGAAACTTCCCTTTATCCCTAGTTTGCTGAGAATTTTCATCATTCATGGATGTTGGATTTTTTCAGGGCTTTTTCTCCATCTACTGATATAATTATGTAATTTTTCTTCTCTAGCCTATTGCTGTGATGAAGTATATTAATTGATTTTTTAGCATGGAACCAGCCTTGTGTACCTGAAATAAATCTCACTTGGTTGTATGTATGAATATTTTTATACATTGTTAAATTTGATTTGCTATAATTTGAAGATTTTTACACCTATGAGAGATATTGGCCTGTAGTTTTCTTTTCTGGCAATATCTTTGCCTGATTTTGGTATGAGGGTAATGCCAACCTCACAGAATGAGTTAAGAAGTACTCCCTCTGCTTCTATTAATATCTTCTGAGAGAGTGTAGAGAACTGATGTAATTTCTTCCTTAAATGTTTGGTAGAATTCACCAGTGAATCCATCTTGTGGATGGGCCTTGTGCTTTCTCTTTTAGAGGTTTATTAATTATTAATTAAATTTCCATAGTAGATATAAACCTATTCAGATTCTCTATTTCTCCTTGTGTGAGTTTTAGAAGACTGTCTTTCAAGGAACTGACCCATTTAATCTAGGTTATCAATTCTGTAGGCATAGAGTTGTTCATAGAATTCACCTGTTATACTTTTAATGTCCATGGGATCTATAGAGATGACTTCTCTCTCATTTCTGATTTTAGTAATTTGTGCTCCTTTTTTTCTTAGCCTGACTAGAGGCTTATAATTTTATTGATCTTTCCAAAAAACTAGTGTTTGGTTTCATTGATTTTCTCTTGTGATTTTTTTTAAATTCCATTGACTTTTGCCTGATAGCTCATTAGTCTTTTCTTCTGCTTACTTTGGATTTAATTAGCTCCTCAATTTCTAATTTCATAAAAGGGGTGGTTAGATGATTCATTTTAAATCTTTCTTCTTGTCTAAAATATGCATTCAGTGCTATAAATTTCCTCTAAACACTGATTTAGCTGCATCCCACAAATTCTTATAGGCTGTGATTTTGTTTAGCTCCAAATATTTTCTTTTCACTTCTCTTGGCATTTCTTCTTTAATCCATGTATTATATAAGAGTATGTCATTTAACCTTGGGATTTTTCAGCTCTCCCTCTTATTAATTTCTAGTTCAATTTTATTTTAGTCTGAGAGCAGACATTGTAGGATTTCTATACTTTTAACTTTAGGTGTATTTTCTGACCCAGAATATAATCTTAGTGAACTTGAGAAGAATGTGTTTTCTGCAGTTGTTAGGTGAAATAACCTATGAAAAGTTCTATTATATCCAGTTGATTGTTGTTGGTGGTGTTTTGAGTTCAATTATTTCCTTACTGATTTTCTGCTGAATCTGTTGATTTCTAATAGAGGACTGTTAGCTGGAGATTTGCTAATAGTGGATTTTTCTCTTTCCTGGCAATGCTATCAAGGTTTGCCTCATAATTTGACATTCTACTGTTAGTACATATACATTAAGGCGTGTAATGTCTTTTTAGCATATTAATCCCTCTAGCATTATGCTATTAATTAAGGCCATTCTTTTTTTCTGATATTTTTCCTTGCTTTGAATCCTGCTGTCAGAAATTAACATACCTACTCTACTCCTACTCTTTTGATTATTGTTACCATGGATATCATTCTCCATACCTTTACTTTTAATCTATATGTTGTTCAGTCACTCATTCGTGTCCAACTGTTTGCAACACCACGGACTGCAGCATGCCAGGCTTCCCTGTCCTTCATCATCTCCCAGAGCTTGCTCAAACTCATGTTCACTGAGTTAGTGATGCCATCCAACCATCCCATCCTCTGTCATCCCCTTCTCCTGCCTTCAGTCTTTCTCAGTAGCAGGATCTTTTCCAGTGAGTCAAGTCTTCACATCAGGTGGCCAAAGTATTGGGGCTTCAGCATCAGTCCTTCCAGTGAATATTCAGGACTGGTTTCCTTTAGGATGGACTGGTTGGATCTCCCTGCTGTCCAAGGGACTCTCAAGAGTCTTTTCCAACACCACAGTTTAAAGGAATCAATTCTTCGGTGCTCAGCCTTCTTTATGGTCCAACTCTCACATCCATACATGCCTACTGGAAAACCATAGCTTTGACTAGAAGGACCTTTGTCAGCAAAGTATTGTCTCTGTTTTTTAAAAAGCTATCTAGGTTTGTCATCACTTTTCTTTCAAGGAGCAAGCATCTTTTAATTTCATAGGTGCAGTCACCATCCATGGTGATTTTGGAGCCCAAGAAAATAAAGTCTGTCACTGTTTTCATTGTTTCCCCATCTATTTGCCATGAAGTGATGGGACCAGATGCCATAACAGTTTTCAAGTGCTGAGTTTTAAGCAAGCTTTTTCACTTTCCTCTTTCACTTTCATCAAGAAGCTCTTTAATTCCTCTTTGCTCTCTGCCATAAGGGTGGCATCATCTGCATATCTGAGGTTATTGATATTTCTCCCTGCAATCTTGATTCCAGCTGTGCTTCATCCAGCCCAGCATTTCACAAGATGTACTCTACATGTAAGTTAAATAAGCAGGATGACAATATACAGCCTTGACATGCTCTTTTCCCAATGTTGAACAAGTCCGTTTGTGACCTGCATACAGGTTTCTCAAGAGGCAGGTAAGGTGGTCTGGTATTCCTGTCTCTTTAAGAATTTTCCACAGTTTGTTGTGATCTATACAGTCAATCTATATGGGTTAGTTAATCTACATGGGTCTTTATATTTAAAGTGGGTTTCATGAAGCCAATATTGTTGGGTCTTGTTAAATCCACTCTGACAATCTGTATCTTTCAATGGGTATATTTAGACCTTTGATGTATAAGGTGATTATTGATATGGTTAGATATCTGTCTCCCATATTTGTTACTGTTTTCTCTGTTACTCTTGTTATTTGTTCCTATTTTTGTACTCTAGGTTTTTTTTTCTCCCTTTTATGAGTTTGAGCATTTTATTTGCTTCCATTTTCTCTTCTTCCTTAGGATATCACTTGAACTTTTTTACTTTTTGGTGGCTGCCCCAAAGTTTGGGCTATATATTTGAAACTACTCCAAGTCCACTTTCACTTTACTGGTAGTGCAGGTGCCTTATTATAACAAAATATTCCTAATCACTCCACCTTGTATCATTGCTGTCAGTCATTTCACCTGTACATACCCATTCATAAGTATTCATATGCTATCTGTTAGATCAATTAAGAATAATAAGAGTAAACATTTTTAGTTTACCTTCACTTATGCATTCTTTGAAGTCCTTCCTTTCTTTATGAAGATCCAACTATCATTTTCCTTGCTCTAAAGAACTTTTAATATTTCTTGCAAGGCAGGACTACTAGTGACAAATTTTTACAATTTTTGTTTGCCTGAGAAAATCTATTTCTGTTTCACTTTTGAATGATAATTTTTCATGATGCAGAATTCTAGATTGGTAAATTTTTGTCTCTTGATTGCCAACTAGTGTTCTTGGAATGTAGACACAGCACTCTAATTTCTGCCTCTGTCTTCACATGGCACTCTATCATCCATGTCTGTTGTCAAATCTCCCTCTCCTTTCTCCTATAAGGATACCAATCATTAGTCCATCCTAAATCCAGGATAATCCCATCTTGAGATCTTTAGCTTAATTCTTTTTGCAAAGACCCTTATTCTAAATAAGGTCACATTCTGAGGTTTTATGTGTACATATCTCTTTGACCCACTATAAACACATTCAGATGTATTATATAATTGAGCTTGTAGGTAAGGATGACTAAGAATGTTTCCCACAAAAATACAAGTACAAAAAAATATATGTATCTAATGCTCATCCATGGTATTAAAATTTGTAGTTGGAAAGGTAAGAAACAATATAAAGGCGAGGCACTTAAGGGACTTATCAAAGATGCTATACTATGCAGATGTTAAAAAGGATAAAGTAAACTTGTGGGGGACTTTTCCTGGCCATCCAGTGGTTAAGACTCCAAGATTCCACTGCAGGGAGTATGGGCTTGATACCGGGTTGGGGAACTAAGATCCTGCATGCCAGTTCTGTGCGGCTGAAAAGGAAGGAAAGGGGATTATCTTATGATACTATTAAGTTGGGCGGAGGAAGTTAAAATAGAGAAAGCATTTATTTTATGGATTTATGTATTTTTTAATATTTTAATGGAGAAGGAAATAGTAACCCACTCCAGTATTCTTGCCTGGAGAAGTCCATGGACAGAGAAGCCTGGTGGGCTACAGTCCATAGGGTCGCAAAGAGTTAGACATAACTGAGCGACCAACGCTTTACACTTTAATATTTTAAATGCCATGTTTTACTTTTACAAATTTATATATATATACATATATATATACACACACACACACACACCTTTTTGGAAGAAACTATATGCTTAGGAGGAAGAAAAACAGCTAGGAAGAAAGATGTCATCTAACAATATGATTTTGAAAAAAAATAATCATAATGAAATTTAAATATAAGAAGCTGAAGAACTACATTTTTAACTCTCTAATACAAATTGTTGCTATACATTGAATAAATTCTGACAGTTAAAGAAATATTTTTAAGAATATTTCAACAACAGATTAATTTTCAGCAAAGAATACATTGACCATCTATCATTACATTGCTGATTTAGCTGGGCTGGACAGCAGGTTTCAGGCTTAGGCAAATGATTACAACAGTCTTACAATTCAGGCTCTGAATCACCATGACAACATGAACATATAATTATATACATGCATTGGAAGAAAACCAAAGAATGAGAAATACAAAAGCAAGCAGGGATAATTTTTGGGGGGGTTCTATAGAGGAAAACACAGAATAAAAATGATTTTTTTAATGTTTCTTACAAAAGAACACCATATTTGTGAAAATAGCTAATTAAATGGATTTAAGTGTAACATAACTTAAACACTATGACCATTTCCTTCTTTCAGCCCTCTCGATTTATCAACTCTCTCAATAGCACACTCGGGAGCATTCAAACAAAACTAAACAGCAATAAAGCTTTTCTAAGCTTTCTGTAATTTGAGTGACAATTTCTATAATTACAAGTATTTGACAACTTTTTAAAATCATTTCTAAATGATCGTGAATATCAGTGAGTTTAGAAGATTATATTTTAAAATGCATTTATATACAAACCTACCATAAAAAAAGCAAAATAAATTAAGCTATTACTGTGTTTAGTCTGTTGCTTTATAGTGTGATAATATATGAAATAAGAATTTTCAAATAAAGCTAAAGGAAAGGGTTAGTTACTGGATCTAAACACTAGTAGAACCAGCCTGATTCCCTTTTACTGGTGGCTCAGATTTGATAAAAATAGTCATGTAATTAGCCTTATCCAATTGGAGAGATATGGAAGGAAGACCTTTAAAATACATGTATCTGCATCAAAATTCAAGAATAAACAGAGGAAGGGGAAGGGAAATGATCAAATGTACCTGAAGCATGTATTAACCCCTCTAGGTCTAGGGAGACTAAGTAAATCTGCCAGCCCTCAAGAACCACAGGGGACTTTTTTGTTCAACATTAAAAAGCATTCATCAAGCATTGTGTTGAGCATTTGGAATAGGAAATAATCTCCATTATCAAATGGCTCACCAGCTAGTTGGGAAGACAAACAGGTAAGTAATTGCCATATCAAGGCATCTGTAGTTAGGAGGACCGCAGTTTCCACTGCGTCAGACAAATCCAGTTTACACCTTTTATTCTAGCATAATTTTTTAAGTTACTATTAATAGTTTTGACTTCAAATGTGTCCCAGGGTAGAAAATAAATTATGTGATCATATTCATAGGAATACTGTGGCAACCATGGAAAGGTACTTTCTCCAGCACTAGGAGGGCTTCCAGGAGGAAACACTGCCTGAGGTAAGTGATAAAGACTGAATTAACCAAAAGAAGAAGAGGGTGGAGGACCTAGCAGACATCCAAGTTGAGCTAATGGTATCTTGTCTCAAGTATTTTCCTAACACAGGTATTTCCTTTGCACTAAAATTGTGTAATGGCACACATGTGGAGGATACTGCTTCCTCAAATTCCTTTAATAAGCCTCTCTCAGATTCCAAATTCCAAAAGCACACAGGCAAATGCCACTGGGGCACTTCATAATTTCCCCTAAGCTATTTCCGCCCAGGTATCAGGCAGAATCGTGATCACAGTGGGGCCAATGGTCACAATTATGTTCTGGACCATTTCTTTTAAGTGCTTGTTCAGTATTTCTTTTTTTTTTTTTTTTTAAGAAAAGACTCCTCATCAACCAGGTGAGGATGTCGATTACCTAGCCCTACCCCTCCCACCAAGTGGGACAGCATGTGACCGCACAGTGTCAGAGTCTGCCTCAGAGGGTTGATCAGCATGTTAGGATTTTACTAAGCATAATTTTACTTAGCACAGGTTGCTGCTAAGTCGCTTCAGTTGTGTCCGACTCTGTGCGACCCCATAGACGGCAGCCCACCAGACTTCCCCGCCCCTGGGATTCTCCAGGCAAGAATGAACACTGGAATGGGTTGCCATTTCCTTCTCCAATGCATGAAAGTGAAAACTGAAAGTGAAGTCGTTCAGTCATGCCCAACTCTTAGTGACCCCATGGACTGCAGCCTACCAGGCTCCTGTGTCCATGGATTTTCCAGGTAAGAGTACTTCTTTACCACCACCTGTTAAATCCTGCCTGAAAGTAAAGTCAACACAAAATAAAACAGACCTGACAGATAGAAAGAAAATTCTGCAGATGTTTTTTGAATCCCTATAGGCAACGATGCCTGATATTCTTATTAGATTTTCCCAATATACAAGCTAACATTCCACCCTCAATTGTACAAAGAAAGCATCTTTATTTCTCTGTGATTGTGTAGTATCAGGTGGGGAAGGTAGGGTGGAGAATACACTAGTTTTATGTGGTAACCTCAGTTAAAACCATTAATTTAACTCAGTCTCTGTTTAAAAGACTTTGCAGTGTTTCAAAGCTCTGAGCTTTACCACGACTCTTTAACAAAGTATGTAGGTGTGTAAGAGAGAAATATGCCCTGGGGGCTTTGGAGGAGAACTAGATTCTCTCATCCACAAGTTGTTCCTGGAACTCGATGACTTCCACAGTAGAGTGGATGTTCTAGCTGCTCCACAGATTGCTGACCAGTTAGGTGTGACTAGTTCCATCCCTGATCATTCTGCAGGCACCTGATGCTGCTGAAGGCTACAGGTGTTCTCTGGGCTGAGACAATGTTCTCAGGGAGCACTGGTCACTTCTTTGCTGAACTAGGCCCCATCCCAGCTCTCACTGGGGCTATGATCTTCCCTAAAGTAGCCTGGGGACTCCCAGTTGGTCTCTGGTTCAGGTGTCTACACCACAGCCCTTGGCTATAGACTTGGTCCCCATCACAAGGAAAGACCCTTTAGATAAGCGCACCACCAGCTATCTTTCCTATCTCTCCATAGGGCACAAGTGAACTTCTGGATCCTTTCCACAATACATGGGATCTAAGGGAGACTCAGATCTAATAACTTGGATACTCTCTTCAACCGTGTTGAGCCAAAGTAACTTGGACATAGCCAGGCAGGCTGCTGAAGTAACCTGATTCCAGACTGCAAAAGGAGCTAGAGCAGAATCCCTGTATCTATGACTTCCCCCTGTAAGACTGCAGCATAGAAAGACATCTCATTACCAGTTTTCCTACCCTAACTCTAGGAGGGTAAAAAAAAAACACAGCTTTTCCTTTTTCCCCTGTTTTGCTAAGTCCCTTCATATTTAAAACTCTATAGTCAGAAAAGCAAAAGAAAACAAAAACTTCATGATCTGGTTTGCTGGCTTGCCTCTTCTGTTAAAGGAAGAGATGGAGTTTACAGAATTCTTTTCTTTAACAACCTACCCTCACTTTCAAGTCTGTCAACCTTGTATGCTTGAAAACTCTTCTTTGGAATAGTTAATTTTTTTTTCTTTTTCTTTACACCCCTACAGTTACAACCGTAATTTAATCCCCAACCCTCATCTCAGAGAAATGTTAATGAGATATTTAACACCAAACAGATACATAATTTAGAAAATACCAGAGAATGGAAGGCGTAATATATGTGAGTAATCATAACATCCAATCTGAGTACCCCCAAAATAAGTGAAAGCATATTAATTACTTAAAATATTATCCTAGATGAACAGTTCTCAAAGCATGACCCTCAGATTAGCATCATTAGAAATGCAGATTCTTGGATCTTCCCTAGACCAAATGAATCAAAAATTCTAGAGATGGGTACACAAAACCCTCATTTTAGGCAGCCTCCTAAGGAACTGTGATGCATGCTAAAATTTAAGAACAACTGCTTTATGTATATTTACTTAAAAGGACCTCCCACAAAATGATTAAGGTATTCTCACAGGTTTCTCCCAGTGTCATTGTAGAAGAAGCACTGTGGGTGGCCTCCTGACTAATATAGCATTTCCTGTTTAATGTTTCATTCTCTCAGAGGGCTAATGACATGGGAATGGGGGAGAAATAAGGGATAATACTCTGTGGACATGAGCAGCACAAATATAAAATAACTGAGGAACACAACATACCCAGTTGGTAAGACATGTAACACCAAAAAGATATGTAATTTAGAAAATACTGGAGAATGAAAGAAGTAATATGCATGAGTAATGATAACATCCATCTGAGCAGAGGCTTAGTTCTTATTTTAGCCTCATGGTAAGTCTATTGGTTTATCAACCCAGGTTGTAAGCAATAGAAACTAAATCTAGCTACCTTTTTGATGACTTGAAGAGAAGGCCGAAGCAGCATCTGTTCATCTGGGAAGAAATAAGAATAAAGACAATTCTAGGGATCCAAGTAGCAAGAACTGACAGATGCCTCTTCAGGAATTCACCACCAACATAAGCCAGAAATAAGACATGTTTTTTCACCTTTCTGTAAATCCTCTCAGGAAATACAGTCCCAGAGAAAGACTAATAGACTAGTTTGAATGTCCACTCTTTGGTGAGAGAAAGTCAGGACACCTTGAGAAATAGTCTCACTAGGGGGATGAATAAATCCCCAAAAGGATATTAAGCTGCTGTCTTTTTTGAAAAAAAAAAAAAAAAGAGAGAGAGAGAGAAAGAGATATTGGGAGGCCAATAAATGTCCATCACAGTAATATCAAAAAGCAAGTATTAGCTGAGGAACCTGAGAAGCTGTGTCCAAAATCCCACAGCCAGTGAAGCTCACAGAAAACCCAAACTTCTGACACATACATCATTTCTATTCCCTTTTTACCCCACTCATCTGATTTTCTGACATTAACCTCTCACTTCTATTCCCTTTTACTTCACTCATCTGAATTTATGACTTTAACCTCTAAAACAACCTTTAATCCTGAAATAATGAAGTCAGCATTGAGAAAATAGTAAATATGAGCAGGAACTATTAAAAACCCCAAAACTTCAGAGTCAAAGAGTGACCCTACTAACATACTTCTCCCCTATTTTCTTCCCTTTTCCTCTGATGTGCTCAAAGTGAGCTGTGCTGTACCCCCAGAAAATGAACTGGGCTTAAGTAAATTGTCTTAGCTTTGCCACAGACTAGCTTTGAGACATTTGGCAGGTTATTTAACATCTCCAAGCATCAGTTTTCTCATCTGAAAAATGAATGAATGGGTTGGATATTATCTCTAAAACCCCAATTCCAAGACCAGAAGCAATTAAAATGAGATCTATTTACTTCTAAGGCCACTGATTTTGTCTATAAACTCCTAGAGAGCTGATACTGTATCTTCTTGTTCACTGCAACTTTTCCAGTATATATAAAATGATTCCCCCAAAAGTTTGTCTAATGCCACCATTTGCAGAAATCATAGTCAAACAACAAGGAGATCTGGCCCTTGACTGAAATTACAGAAAGGAAGGTCCTTCCGGTTTCCCAGTGCCTGGGTTAGCCTGCTCTCTTCCACCACCTCAGATACAAAAAAGGAACTTTCTAGTTTTTAGTTTAAAAATGTTTAAACTAAATCTATGTATATGCTTATAAATGTAAAATAGAAGTGTTTTAATAATTGCACAAGAAATAGCCTTACATGCATCGCTGATTGTTTAATTCAAATTATGTCACAGAGAAGTATACATTTTTAACTATAAATACATCTACCTTTCATTGCACTGCATTGATCTGGCCCTTTATGTAAAACAATACTACTAATTCCTATTAAAGCTTCCCTGAATAAAAAGCTATTTTGTGGACACAGAAATCCACTTTTTCTAAATCTCATTTCTTTTTATCTTTGACACTGCCATTCTGCTCTCTCTTTGTGAAAAAAGAGTAAATCCTTTCAGAGCCTACAGGCTCAAACACGATAGTGACTGAGATTACCATTCCTGACATCCTAGCTGAATAAACCTTAAGGGGCATTTCTTCTCACCTTTCACCTTGAAATAATCACAGCACTGAAAGTGTAGGCTCTTGGGTGACAAATGACAGGAAAATCATCCCTCACACTTTAGCCTTGGAAATTGACTTCAGTAATGGTTTATAAAGCTACCCTTTAAAAACTAAATTTTGCCAGGAATAATGTCAAATTTAAAAAGAAAAATGTGTATAAACAACAGAAGCTACTTATTTTTGCACTCATTCTCAAGTGCTTCAAATCTTCTCCATGCTTCCACATTCCCAAAAATATTTTCACTTATGATTTTATATTTTTAAAGCATTGGATGAAAGTTTTCTTTATCGTATCATCACTAATTTGAGAGTCACTGAACTCTTCCATGGCTAAAACTCCCATCTTATAATCTCTGCATGGTAATTTAAGTGTGCTGCACATAGTAGGTTTTTAGATACTCAAATTAATTTAAAATTCCTTAATAAATTCAAGGAGGCATATAGGTACAACCCAGCGTCTTTCTGGCAATGAAGACTTAATCGGCTCAAAACTGTATTCCAAACTCATTTTTTCCCATTTCTCCTCACACCCCCACCTTCCCATCATCTTGTCACCAACTTCCTTATAAAAACTTCCCCAATAAAATACCCTTTGTCACATTTAACTCCTCTCTCACTCCTTATTCTAACTGATTTCTAAATCTCATAGTAGCTACCTCAGAGATGTCTCTGAAATGTGCCCCCTTGTCCAAAAAGGCCTTAATACAGACCTTCCTCATCTCTTGTGGGAACTACTATAATAGTTACTTCTCTTTAGTCTTCTTGATCCTGTTTCTTCCCACTACACTCTAAGCTTAGCACTGTCAGCCACCATCTTCCCAAAACACAGTGATGGTCATATCAGCCTCCAATTTATCATTCCAGATGTAGAGAGACCAACCACTGGCAGAATGATGTGGCAAAGCTGGGAGGGAGCAGAAAAAGAAATACTCCACTGTCTCTCTCCTCCTATCCTCTAACCTCCTGCTATAATCTCCAATTGCTGAATCCAAATGGAAGCCAGAAAGGATCCTGGCTGATGCAGACTCTGAGGGATAACTTCCAAGAGTACACAACAGGGCAGAGCCCAGTAAAGAATTGATTGAGAGGGGCACATGTAGAATAACCTGCACAACCCTACCCTTCCTTCATCTTCCTCTCAACCAATAAGATCTGGCTTTAAAGGTACCTTCCCAGGCAGAGTTACTTACCCTCTTCTCTATTTTTTCTCATCTCTCTCTATATATATCACCTACAACATTTCATTGCAATTTATCTATTGCTTTTCTCAAAAGCTAGAACACTATCTAATGTTTAATTCACACGTTACTGATGTATTGTTGACCCTCCATGTTTGTGAATGGGTTGAGATGCAAACAGGGAAACAGGGCTTCCCCAATAGTTTCCAAAGGAAGAAATAATCAAAATTAGGTACCATATACCTAATCCATAGACCCTTCCTGATGCCAGACTGAAGTCCCCTGTGTCCACATGGCCTAAAGGAAATGCATGGGGAATACCACAGACCTGATTAAGAAAGGGCTCTTTAATGAATTAATGGATCAGGAGACTTTACTTCCACCACTCATACAGATTCCCTGTCTTCGTCCCCTTAGGAACCTATAGCAAAATCCCACAGACTGGATGACTTTATAAACTACAGAAATTTATTTCTCATAGTACTGGAGGCTGTGTAACATTCAAGATTAGGTGTCAGCATATTTGGTATCTGGTGAGAGCCCACTTCCTAGTTCATAACTGGCCATGTTTATTTACTATATTGGCAATGGCAACCCACTCCAGTACTCTTGCCTGGAAAATCCCATGGGTGGAGGAGCCTGGTAGGCTGCAGTCCAGGGGGTCATAAAGAGCCGGACACGACTGAGCGACTTCACTTTCACTTTTCACTTTCATGCATTGGAGAAGGAAATGGCAACCCACTCCAGTGTTCTTGCCTGGAGAATCCCGGGGACGGGGGAGCCTGGTGGGCTGCCGTCTATGGGGTCGCACAGAGTCGGACATGACTGAAGCGACTTAGCAGCAGTAGCAGCAGCACACAGGGGAAGGGTTACCAGACTATCTGGAATCTCTTTTGTGCTTAGTTGCTTCAGTCATGTCCGACTCTTTGCAACGCCATGGACAGTAGCCTGCCAGGCTCGTCTGTCCATGGGATTCTCCAGGCAAGAATACTGGAGTGGGTTGTGAAGCCCTCCCCCAGGGTATCTTCCTGACCCAGGGATTGAACCTGTGTCTCTTATGTCTCCTGCATTGGCAGGCAGGTTCTTTACCACTGGCAAGTCAAGGACTCTAATGCCATTTACAACAGCTCCACCTTCATGACTTAATCATATCTCAAATGCCCCACTTCCAAATACCATTATATTAGGGATTAAGCTTCAACACAAGAATCTGTGGGCCATGGAGAACACAAACATTCAGTTTATGGCACTCTCCTAAAGCCTCTTAGAGTCTCTTCTCATGGCGTCTCTGGTGCCCTCTGCACACACTAACATTTACCTTTTTCACTGTGGTATAACATGTGCTATATATGTCACGCTCACACAGCATAACTTCAAAAATCCCATCTCACTTGAAATTGAGACAGTGTTATATTTGTGCACATAAACTCTATGTGTAATTTTCTCTCTAGAAAGTATTCTTACAATCTCTCCTAGATTTTTTGTCTGCATTTTTAAAATAAGGATGTATAATTTACATGGACAATTATCTGTTATGGTATAGCCACAAGACAGAATAACATGCAGCAATTAAAATGTTTATAGAGACATTTAATGACATGAGAACACGCTTATGATAAAATTTTAAATAAGCAAAAGGAAGCTACAACATTGAATATGATTTCAACCAGGTAAAACAAAACATACTTTAAAGGACAATATAACAAAATATTTAATAGTGGTTATCTCTGATTGTGGGACTATGATTTTTATTCTTCTGCCTATACTTCTCTGTTTGCTATGATTTTCTAAAAAAGTCATAAGTATTTTTTAAATCAATTTATTTTGCAAGTCTCTATTGTTGATGAGGAGTCCAACAGAGCACAGTGAATTCTGGTACAATTTTCATACTGTCACAGTCTCTTAGAATCAAGTTATATCTCAGTTTCTAAAACAGTTCTCTTAATTCAAGACTAAAAATGGCAGATACACTTTTAAAGCTAAATTATTTTGGTGAGGTCTTAATATTACTCCTCAATTCATCACCACCGCCAAAGCAAAGTTTCCTTCTTGCACTATTTTATCTCCCTAATACAAAGTCATATTCTTCTTCCTATCTACCCAAAAACCTTGGATATATTAATTTCTTTATTCACTTGTTCATCCAACTAGCATTTATTTAATACCTCCTCGATACCAAACACTAAGTGTATATACTGGCAATAAAAGACACCCTGACTTTAGGGAGTTTTGGGTTCGGTGAAAGGAGACATAAACAATTTTAGTATAAATATGATCACTGAAGCCAGTTTATAGTTCGAGTTCTATTTCCACCTGGGGAGTCAGAAAAGATTTCACAGAGGAGGTTATGCTTATTTGACATCAGGAAGATCAGTAGCTGCTTGTCAGATAATCCAGCAGGGAGAAGCTCATATACTCAAGGCAATGGGTGGGATGTTCTGGAACTGCAAGGGACTCAGTTTGGCCAGAGTGTAAATCTGGAGCAGGGAGATGAGGCCACACTGCTAACCAGGGAACAGATCATAAAGAGACTTCCTTATCCAGTCCCTCCCTCATCGGGAAGCTTCCACAAGCCTCTTATCCTCATCCATCAGAGAGCAGACAGAAAAAAACCACAGTCACTGAAAACTAACCAAACTGATCACATGGATCATAGCCTTATCTAATTAAATGAAACTATAAGCCATGACATGTAGGGCCACCCAAGATGGACAGGTCATAGTAGAGAGTTCTGACAAAACGTGGTCCACTGGACAAGAGAATGGCAAACCACCTCAGCATTCTCGCCTTGAGAACCCCATGAATAGTAAGAAAAAACAAAAAGATATGACATTGAAGGATGAACTCCCCAGGTTGGTAGATGTCCAATATGCTGCTGGAGAAGAGCAGAGAAATAGCGCCAGAAGGAATGAAGAGGCTGAGTCAAAGCAGAAACAACACTCAATAATGGAAATGATTGGTGATGAAAGTAAAATCCAATGCTGTTAGACAAAATATTGCATAGAAACCTGGAATGTTAGGTACACGAATCAAGATAAATTGGAAGTGGTCAAACAGGAGATGGCAAGTGTGGACACTGACATTTTAGCAATCAGTGAACTAAATTGGACTGGAATGGGTGAAATTAATTCAGATAATCATTATATCTACTACTGTGGGCAAGAATCCCTTAGAAAAAATGGAGTATCCCTCACAGTCAGCAAAAGAGTCTGAAAGGCAGTTCTTGGGTGCAATCTCAAAAACAACAAAATGATCTCTGTTCATTTTCAAGGCAAACTATTCAATATCATAGTAATCCAAATCTATGCCACAACCACTAATGCCAAAGAAGCTGAAGTTGAATGGTTCTATAAAGACCTACAAGACCTCCTAGAATTAACACCCAAAAAAGATGTCCTTTTCATTATAAGGGACTGGAATGCAAAAGCAGGAAGTCAAGAGATACCTGGAGTAATAGGCAACAGGAGTACAAAATGAAGCAGGGCAAAGGCTAACAAAGTTTTGTCAAGAGAATGCACTGGTCATAGCAAACACCCTCTTCCAACAACACAAGAGAAGACTCAACACATAGACATCACCAGATGGTCAATACTGAAATCAGATTGATCATGTTCCTTGCAGCCAAAGATGGAGAAGCTCTATACAGTGAGCAAAAACAAGACCAGGAACTGACTGTAACACAGATCATGAACTACTTATTGTAAAATTCAGATTTATACTGAACAAATTAGGGAAAACCACTAGGCCATTCAGGTATGACCTAAATCAAATCTCTTACAATTACACAGTGCAAGTGACAAATAGAGTCAAAGGATTAGATCTGATAAGAGAGCCTGAAGAACTATGGACAGAGGTTCATGACACTGTATAGGAGGCAGTGATCAAGACCATCCCCAAGAAAAAGAAATGCAAAAAGGAAATAGTAGCTGAGAAAAGAAGTGAAAGGCAAAGGAAAGGAAAGATATACCGATCTGAATGCAGCGTTCCAAAGAACAGAATGGAGTGATAAGAAAGTGTTCCTAAGTGATCAATGCAAAGAAATAGAGGAAAACAATAGAATGGGAAACACTAAGGTTTCTTCAAGCAAATTAAAGATACCAAGGGAATATTTCATGCAAAGATGGGGACAATAAAGGACATAAGTGGTATGGACCTAACAGAAGCAGAATATATTAGGAAGTGGCAAGAATACACAAAAGAACTATGCAAAAAAGATCTTAATGACCCAGATAACCACAAGGGTGTGATCACTCACCTAGAGCCAGATATCCTGGAGTGTGAAGTCAAGTGAGCCTTAGGAAGCATCACTATGAACAAAGCTAGTATAGAGGTAATGGAATTCCAGCTGAGCTATTTCAAATCCTAAAAGATGATGCTGTCAAAGTGTTGCACTCACTATGCCAGCAAATTTGGAAAATTCAGCAGTGGCCACAGGACTCGAAAAGGTCAATTTTCATTCAAATCCCAAAGAAAGGCAATGCTGAACAATGTTCAAACTACTGCACAATTGCACTCATTTCACATGCTAACAAAGTCATGCTAAAAATTCTCCAAGCCCGGCTTCAGTGGTATGTGAACCAAGAACTTCGAGGTGTTCAGGCTGGATTTAGAAAAGGCAGAGGAACAAGAGATCAATTGCCAATATCTGTTGGATCATAGAAAAAGCAAGAGAGTTCCAGAAAACATCTGCTTTTGCTTCACTGACTACACTAAAGCTTTTCACTGTGCAAATCACAACGAACTGTGGAAAATTCTTCAAGATATGGGAATACCAGACTACCAAACCTGCCTCCTGAGAAATCTGTATGCAGGTCAAGAAGCAACAGCTACAACTGGACATGGAACAATGGAGTGGTTCCAAATTGGGAAAGGAATACATCAAGGTTGTATATTGTCACCCTATTTAACTTACATGCATCGTACATCATGAGAAATGCCAGGCTGGATGAAGCTCAAACTGGAACCAAGATTGTGGGGAGAAATATCAATAATCTCAGATGTGCAGATAACACTACCCTTATGGCAGAAGTGAAGAGGAACTAATGAGCCTCTTGATGAAGGTGAAAGAGGAGAGTGAAAAGGCTGGCTTACAACTCTATATTCAAAAAACAAAGGTCATAGCATCTGGTCCCATCACTTCATGGCAAGTAGATGGGGAAACAATGGAAACAGTGACAGACTTTATTTTGGGGGCTCCAAAATCACTGTAGATGATGACCACAGCTGTGAAATTAAAAGACGTTTACCCCTTGGAAGGAAAGTTATGACCAACCTAGACAGCATATTAAAAATCAGAGACATTACTTTGCCAACAAAGGTCCATCTAGTCAAAGCTATGGTTTTTCCAGTAGTCATGTATGGATGTGAGAGTTGGACTATAAAGAAAGCTAAGCGCCGAAGAATTGATGCTTTTGAACTGTGTTGTCGGAGAAGACTCTTGACAGTCCCTTGACTGCAAGGAGATCAAAGCAGTTGATCCTAAAGGAAATCACCTTGAATATTCATTGGAAGGACTGATGCTGAAGCTGAGGCTCCAACACTTTGGGGACCTGATGTGAAGAGCTGACTCCTTAGAAAAGACCCTGATGCTGGGAAAGATTGAAGGCAGGAGGACAAGGGGATGACAGAGGAAGAAATGATTGGCTGACATCACCAACTCGGCGGACATGAGTATGAGCAAGCTCTGGGAATCAGTGATAGACAGGGAAGGCTGGCATGCTGCAGTCCATGAGGTTGCAAAGAGTTGGACGTTCCTGAGCAGTTGAACTGATGACCCTGCAATCCCACCACTGGATATATACCTTGAGCATACCATAATACAAAAAGATATACCCCAATGTTCACTGCAGCACTATTTATATTAGCCAGGCCTAGAAGCAAACTAAATGTCCAATCATTAATTTTTAGCATAGAAAAGTATATCAATATGTTAACAATTTTAAGGTAAAGAAATAAATTCTTTTCAAGCCATTAAAAGAGGAAAAGGAACAGAGAAATAATTTCATCTAGGCGGTAAAATCAGGATAAGATATATATGTATGTATATATACATGTACACCCTTTATATAAAGTATTATAAAATGCAAACATAAAATAAGATGGTAGAAATAAGACCAAATATATCAGTAAAACTAAAGATTTTACTTCTAGCAATATGCTACTTATGATAACAAAAGTTTAAAAAATAAAATATAGATAAACATATGTCAGGCAAATCACAATAAAAGAAAGCATGTGTGCCATTATTAACATAAAAAAGTAAAAATTCAAGTCAAAAAGCATGAAACGGGATAAGGAAGGTTTATAATGAAATAAGCTGTAATTCCCCCAGGAAGATAGCTACAGTCATGAACCATCAGAACCAAATAGAGTACCATCAAAATATAATGCAAAAACTATTAGAAAAAGATGGATTTAGTCACAAAGTCAAAATTATAATAGAAAACCTTAACTCATCTCTCTCAGAAAAGGACAGGATAAGTAGACAAGAAATAAAGAAGTTTACAAAGAATTTAAATGTCCATCTAGTCAAGGCTATGGTTTTTCCAGTAGTCATGTATGGATGCGAGAGTTGGACTGTGAAGAAAGCTGAGCGCCGAAGAATTGATGCTTTTGAACTGTGGCATTGGAGAAGACTCTTGAGAGTCCCTTGGACTGCAAGGAGATCCAACCAGTCCATTCTGAAGGAGATCAGTCCTGGGTGTTCACTGGAAGGCGTGATGCTAAAGCTGAAACTCCAGTACTTTGGCCACCTCATGTGAAGAATTGACTCATTGGAAAAGACCCTGATGCTGGGAGGGATTGGGGGCAGGAGGAGAAGGGGACGACAGAGGATGAGATTGCTGGATGGCATCACCGACCCAATGGATGTGAGTTTGAGTGAACTCCGGGAGTTGGTGATGGACAGGGAGGCCTGGTGTGCTGCAATTCATAGGGTCGCAAAGAGTCAGACACAACTGAGCAACTGAACTGAACTGAAATTTATTTAAATTCCTCAAATTCAGTAGAACTGGAAACTAAAAGAACATAAAATACAAAGTATTTTCATTAAATCTAGAGACAATATAAGGATGCCCACTACCCACAGCTATTACTCTTTGGTTCTAGACTATAAAATTAATCAGGAACAAGAAATCAAGAGCATAAATATCAGAGACAGAACTATATGATTGTTGACCCAAGGCAATTCAAAAAGAGAAAAATCAACTGACAAAATAGTAGAAATAATAATTTACTTCTATTAGGATTTTGGATATAAGGTAAATATACCAAAAGTTAATAATTTTTATAATAATCCTATAATCTTTTAAAATCTAATTTACAAAACAGATACAAAATTTTCATAATTTTATAACAAAATTTGATTAAGAATAAGTTTAGCAAAAAATATACAATTTGGTTAAGAAAAGTTTTCTTTATACAATGCATAAAGAAAACCATAAAATTTTGCTGAGAGAAAATAAAACTTCCAGTGTGGAGAAATATACAACATTCCTGGATGGGAGAGTTCAATATGCTAAGGATATTTATCCTTTAGTTACTCTACAAATTCAAAAGTGCAACAAAAATCTCACTGATATCAACACATTTGCTTTAAAGTAAAAAGACTTTCCCAAAGAATAAATGCAGGATTATACAGAAATTCATGAAAAATGGAGCCTGGTCCAACCCACTCAAAATATGTCTTAATGTTATATTAAAAACAAAGTGGTCCTGCTATAGGAATTGAAAAATAGGTCAGCGAGAAGAGAACCCAGAAATAAAACCAGGCACATATGTGAACATAAAAGTTGGCATCTCAAATCTGCGAGGAAATGATGGATCACTCATGATATAATATTAACATAACTATATGGGGGAATATTTTAAGAACATAGTTAGATTTAAGGCAGGATCACGATGGCAGAGTAGGAAGGTCCTGAGTTCACTTCTTCCCACAGACACACCAAAACTAGACTCCAAGACTGGATCACCTCAGGCCAAACAACCAAAACTACAATTACATATAAAACAATTCTCTCTGAGAACAACATGAAGACTAACAGAATAGCTCTTTTGCAATGAAGGATAGAAAGAAAGAAAAAAGTCACACTGAAATGGGTAAAAAGAGAAAAGAAGCGATTTAGTTAGGACCCACACTCCTGGCAGGCAATTCAAAAGAGGAAAAGGATATCACAAATTCAGAGCTTCTCCCTAAGGGGTGAGGGGAACCCCAGTTCTAAGAACCAGCAACTAGAAGATAAATCCCCTCATTTGGTTTTGAAAACCAGCAACACTTATTACCTGAAGAGCCACTGAGTTTTAGAAAAAAGACTCAGCTCTTAAAGGCCATATATACAAATTTACCTGCTCTGAGTCCCAGAGCAGAAGTAGATAGCTACCTGGTACTATCACCCGCTTGCCATGCCCACACCAGTACACTCTCAGCCCATACCTAACTCCAGATCCAACCCTACCCTACCAAGGCAGCAGCCCCCAGTGCACCCTAGGAGAAGTCATGGGCTTTGCCTCCAGCCCCACCCTAGTTCCCCAGTATACTCAAAGGGAAACTCCAGCCTGGGCCAGGCTCCATCTCCAATGCCCCTCCAGCTCCAATTCCCCTTTCCCCAGTACACCTTGGAAAACCCACAGTCTGCATTTGTTTCAGCTCCAGCCTTCTTCTGCTCTTGCCAGAGCCACCTGGCAGAAGCAACATGCAAAGGGATGATCCTACACAGAACAGGCTTCAAGACTTAGAGAGGTAACTTTTGCCAAGTTCATAGAGATAAACACAGAAAATCAAAGATGATGAGAAGAGATAAGTGTATGTTCCAAAAGAAAGAACAAGATAAAACTCCCAGAGAAAAATCCTAGTGAAGCTGAGCTAAGTAATTTATCTGATCAAGAGTTCAAAACATCAGTCATAAAAAATGCTCACCAAACTCAGATGAAGAGAGGAACACAGTGAGAATTTCAATAAAGAATGCCAGTCCAGGTTCGATGCACGATACTGGATGCTTGGGGCTGGTGCACTGGGACGACCCAGAGGGATGGAATGGGGAGGGAGGAGGGAGGAGGGTTCAGGATGGGGAACACATGTATACCTGTGGCGGATTCATTTTGATATTTGGCAAAACTAATACAATTATGTAAAGTTTAAAAATAAAATAAAATTTAAAAAATAAAAGAAAACAATTGCATCAAAAAAAAAAGAAAACATTAAAAATCAGAGTTGAAGAATAATTGAAATGAAAAATATACTAGAAGTAGTCATCTGCAGATTAGGTGATATGGAAGAACACATAAGCAACCTGGAAGACAGAATAGTGGAAATCACCCAATCAAAAGATAAAAAGAATTAAAAAAAAATGAAGATAGTTTAAGGGATCTTTGAGATCATCAAGTGTACTACCATTTACATTATAGGGGAACCAAAATAAGTGAGAAAGAAAAGGGCAGAAAACATATTTGATAGAATAATAGCTGAAAATTTACCATACCTGGGAAGGAAACAGAGATCCAGATCAAGGAAGCACAGAGAGTCTCAAACAAGATGAACCCAAAGAGATTCACACCAAGATGTATCCTAATTAAAATGGCAAATGTGGGGGGAAAGAAGGAATTTTAAAGGCAGCAAGAGAAAATAGCAGAGAGTCACATACAAACAACCCCCCATAAGGCTATCAATTGATTTTTCAGCAGAAACTTTGAAGGTCAGAAGAGGGTGGCATGATCAAGTGCTGAAAGGAAAAAAAACACAACCAGGAATACGTAACCCAGCAATGTAGCAATCAGAACTGAAGGAGACAAAGAGTTTCCCAGACATGCAAAAACTAAAATAACTCAACAATACTAAATTGGCCTTCCAAGAAATGCTAAAGAGTCTTCTTTAAGTGAAAAAGAAAAGGCCATAACAAAATTCGACAAAATTCAACATCTTCTCATGATAAAAATTCTCAAGAAAGTGGGTTTAGAGGAAACACACCTTAACATAATAAGTGACATTTATGACAAACCCACAGCTAACATCATATAATAGTGAAAGCCTAAGAGTTTTTATATCTAAGATTAATAAAAAGATAAGGATGCCCATTCTCACCACTTTTTCACAATAGTATCAGAAATCCTTCCTATAGCAATTAGACAAAAAATAAAATACATCCAAATTGAAAGGAAAGAAGTAAAACTCACTGTTTAAAGATGGCATGATGCTACATACAGAAAACCTTAAAGAAAGACTCCACTCAAAAACTACTAGAACTAATCACTGCATTCAATAAAGTTCCGGGATAAAAAATTCATATACAGCAACCTGTTGCATTTCTATACACTAATAATGAACTATTGGGAAAATAAATCAAGAAAACAATCTCATTTACAATCACCTCACAAGAATAAGATATCTAGGAATAAATTTAGACAAGGAGGTGAAAGACCTATACTCTGAAAACTGTAAGAAAATAATCCAAGAAACTGAAGACAGCACAAATAAATGGAAAGGAATGTGCTCATGGATTAAAGAATTAAAATTGTTGAAATGTCCATATTATCCAAAACAGTCTCCAGTTCAGTTCAGTTCAGTCACTCAGTCGTGTCCGACTCTTTGCGACCCCATGAATCATAGCACGCCAGGCCTCCCTGTCCATCACCAACTCCCGAAGTTTACTCAGACTCACGTCCATTGGGTCGGTGATGCCATCCAGCCATCTCATCCTCTGTCGTCCCCTTCTCCTCCTGCCTTCAATCCCTCCCAGCATCAGAGTCTTTTCCAATGAGTCAATTCTTCACATGAGGTGGCCAAAGTACTGGAGTTTCACCTTCAGCATCATTCCTTCCAAAGAAATCCTAGGGCTGATCTCCTTCAGAATGGACTGGTTGGATCTCCTTGCAGTCCAAGGGACTCTAAAGAGTCTTCTCCAACACCACACTTCAAAAGCATCAATTCTTCGGCGCTCAGCCTTCTTCACAGTCCAACTCTCACATCCATACATGACCACAGGAAAAACCATAGCCTTGACTAGACAAACATTTGTTGGCAAAGTAATGTCTCTGCTTTTGAATATGCTATCTAGGTTGGTCATAACTTTCCTTCCAAGGAGTAAGCGTCTTTTAATCTCATGGCTGCAGTCGCCATCTTCAGTGATTTTGGAGCCCCAAAAAATAAAGTCTGACACTGTTTCCACTGTTTCCCCATCTATTTCCAATTTAGTGATGGGACAAGATGCCATGATCTTCGTTTTCTGAATGTTGAGCTTTAAGCCAACTTTTTCACTCTCCACTTTCACTTTCATTAAGAGGCTTTTGAGTTCCTCTTCACTTTCTGCCATAATGGTGGCTTCATCTGCATATCTGAGGTTATTGATATTTCTCCCAGCAATCTTGATTCCAGCTTGTGCTTCATCCAGTCCAGCGTTTCTCATGATGTACTCTGCATAGAAGTTAAATAAGCAGGGTGACAATATACAGCCTTGATGTGCTCCTTTTCCTATTTGGAACCAGTCTGTTGTTCCATGTCCAGTTCTAACTGTTGCTTCCTGACCTGCATACAGATTTCTCAAGAGGGAGGTCAGGTGGTCTGGTATTCCCATCTCTTTCAGAATTTTCCACAGTTGATTGTGATCCACACAGTCAAAGGCTTTGGCATAGTCAATAAAGCAGAAATAGATGTTTTTCTGGAACTCTCTTGCTTTTTCCACGATCCAGTGGATGTTGGCAATTTGATCTCTGGTTCCTCTGCCTTTTCTAAAACCAGCTTGAACATCTGGAAGTTCACGGTTCACATATTGCTGAAGCCTAGCTTGGAGAATTTTGAGCATGACTTTACGAGCATGTGAGATGAGTGCAACTGTGCGGTAGTTTGAGCATTCTTTGGCATTGCCTTTCTTTGGGATTGGAATGAAAACTGACCTTTTCCAATCCTGTGGCCACGGCTGAGTTTTCCAAATTTGCTGGCATATTGAGTGCAGCACTTTCACAGCATCATCTTTCAGGATTTGAAATAGCTCAACTGGAATTCCATCACCTCCACTAGCTTTGTTCGTAGTGATGCTTTCTAAGGCCCACTTGACTTCACATTCCAGGATGTCTGGCTCTAGGTGAGTGATCACACCATGGTGATTATCTGGGTCATGAAGATCTTTTTTGTACAGTTCTTCTGTGTATTCTTGCCACCTCTTCTTAATGTCTTCTGCTTCTGTTAGGTCCATACCATTTCTGTCCTTTATCGAGCCCATCTTTGCATGAAATGTTCCATTGGTATCTCTAATTTTCTTCAAGAGATCTCTAGTGTTTCCCATTCTGTTGTTTTCCTCTATTTCTTTGCATTGATCACTGAGGAAGACTTTCTTATCTCTTCTTGCTGTTCTTTGGAACTCTGCATTCAGATGCTTATATCTTTCCTTTTCTCCTTTGCTTTTCACTTCTCTTCTTTTCACAGCTATTTGTAAGGCCTCCCCAGACAGCCATTTTGCTTTTTTGCATTTCTTTTCCATGGGGATGGTCTTGATCCCTGTCTCCTGTACAGTGTCACGAATCTCATTCCATAGCTCATCAGGTACTCTATCTATCAGATCTAGGCCGTTAAATCTATTTCTCACTTCCACTGTATAATCATAAGGGATTTGATTTAGGTCATACCTGAATGGTCTAGTGGTTTTCCCTACTTTCTTCAATTTAAGTCTGAATTTGGTAATCAGGAGTTCATGATCTGAGCCACAGTCAGCTCCTGGTCTTGTTTTTGTTGATTGTATAGTCAAACAAACTCTCCAAAGATGGAGAGTTCCTCCATCTTTGGCTGCAAAGAATATAATCCATCTGATTTCGGTGTTGACCATATGGTGATGTCCATGTGTAGAGTCTTCTCTTGTGTTGTTGGAAGAGGGTGTTTGCTATGAGCAGTGCATTTTCTTGGCAAAACTCTATTAGTCTTTGCCCTGCTTCATTCCGTATTCCAAGGCCAAATTTTCCTGTTACTCCAGGTGTTTCTTCACTTCCTACTTTTGCATTCCAGTCTCCTATAATGAAAAGGACATATTTTTTGAGTGTTAGTTCTAAAAGGTCTTGTAGGTCTTCATAGAACTGTTCAACTTCAGCTTCTCCAGCGTTACTGGTTGGGGCATAGACTCGGATTACTGTGATATTGAATGGTTTGCCTTTGAAATGAACAGAGATCATTCTGTCATTTTTGAGATTGCATCCAAGTACTGCATTTCGGACTCTTTTGTTGACCATGATGGCTACTCCATTTCTTCTGAGGGATTCCTGCCCTCAGTAGTAGATATAATGGTCATCTGAGTTAAATTCACCCATTCCAGTCCATTTCAGTTCGCTGATTCCTAGAATGTCGACGTTCACTCTTGCCATCTCTTGTTCGACCACTTCCAATTTGCCTTGATTCATGGACCTGACATTCCAGGTTCCTATGCAATATTGCTCTTTACAGCATCAGACCTTGCTTCTATCAGCAGTCACATCCACAGCTGGGTATTGTTTTTGCTTAGGCTCCATCCCTTCATTCTTTCTGGAGTTATTTCTCCACTGATCTCCAGTAGCATATTGGGCACCTACCGACCTGGGGAGTTCCTCTTTCAGTATCCTATCATTTTGCCTTTTCATACTGTTCATGGGGTTCTCAAGGCAAGAATACTGAAGTGGTTTGCCATTCCCTTCTCCAGTGGACCACAGTCTGACCAATGGCATTTTTCACATGACATGAACAAATAATTTTGAAGTTTGTATGGAACCACAAAAGACCTTGAATAGCCAAGCAATCTCGTGAAAGAGCAAATGTAGAGATATCACACACCCTGACGTCAAACTGTGCTACAATGCTGCAGTAATCAAAACAGTGTGATACTGGAACAAAACCCGCACCTGGACTATAGGGACAGGACAGAGAGCCCAACACAAATTCACACGCACATGGTCAATTAATCTACAACAAAGGAGTCAGTAACATACAATAAGGAAAAGATAAACTCTTCAATATGTGCTGTTGGGAAAACTGCCCAACTACATATAAAAAATAGAAACTAGACCATTTCCTCACACAATATGCAAAAATAAACTCAAAATTGCTAATAGTTTCCTTTGATGTGCAGAAGCTTTTAAGGTTAATTAGGTCCCATTTGTTTATTTTTGCTTTTATTTCCAATATTCTGGGAGGTGGGTCATAGAGGATCCTGCTGTGATGTATGTCAGAGAGTGTTTTGCCTATGTTCTCCTCTAGGAGTTTTATAGTTTCTGGTCTTACATTGAGATCTTTAATCCATTTTGAGTTTATTTTTGTGTATGGTGTTAGAAAGTGTTCTAGTTTCATTCTTTTACAAGTGGTTGACCAGATTTCCCAGCACCACTTGTTAAAGAGATTGTCTTTAATCCATTTTATATTCTTGCCTCCTTTGTCAAAGATAAGGTGTCCATATGTGCGTGGATTTATCTCTGGGCTTTCTATTTTGTTCCATTGATCTATATTTCTGTCTTTGTGCCAGTACCATACTGTCTTGACATCTGTGGCTTTGTAGTAGAGCCTGAAGTCAGGTAGGTTGATTCCTCCAGTTCCATTCTTCTTTCTCAAGATGGCTTTGGCTATTCGAGGTTTTTTGTTTTTCCATACAAATTGTGAAATTATTTGTTCTAGCTCTGTGAAGAATGCTGTTGGTAGCTTGATAGGGATTGCATTGAATCTATAGATTGCTTTGGGTAGTATACTCATTTTCACTATATTGATTCTTCCAATCCATGAACATGGTATATTTCTCCATCTGTTAGTGTCCTCTTTGATTTCTTTCACCAGTGTTTTATAGTTTTCTATATATAGGTCTTTAGATTCTTTAGGTAGATATATTCCTAAGTATTTTATTCTTTCCGTTGCAATGGTGAATGGAATTGTTTCCTTAATTTCTCTTTCTGTTTTCTCATTATTAGTGTATAGGAATGCAAGGGATTTCTGTGTGTTGATTTTATATCCTGCAACTTTACTATAGTCATTGATTAGTTCTAGTAATTTTCTGGTGGAGTCTTTAGGGTTTTCTATGTAGAGTATCATGTCATCGGCAAACAGTGAGAGCTTTACTTCTTCTTTTCCAATTTGGATTCCTTTTATTTCTTTTTCTGTTCTGATTGCTGTGGCCAAAACTTCCAAAACTATGTTGAATAGTAATGGTGAAAGTGGGCACCCTTGTCTAGTTCCTGACTTTAGAGGAAATGCTTTCAATTTTTCACCATTGAGGATAATGTTTGCTGTGGGTTTGTCATATATAGCTTTTATTATGTTGAGGTATGTTCCTTCTATTCCTGCTTTCTGGAGAGTTTTTATCATAAATGGATGTTGAATTTTGTCAAAGGCTTTCTCTGCATCTATTGAGATAATCATATGGTTTTTGTTTTTCAATTTGTTAATGTGGTGTATTACATTGATTGATTTGTGGATATTGAAGAATCCTTGCATCCCTGGGATAAAGCCCACTTCAAAGGAAACTATTAGCAAGGTGAAAAGACAGCCTTCAGAATGGGAGAAGATAATAGTAAATGAAGCAACTGACAAACAACTAATCTCGAGAATATACAAGCAACTCCTACAGCTCAACACCAGAAAAATAAATGACCCAATCAAAAAATGGGCCAAAGAACTAAATAGACATTTCTCCAAAGAAGACATACAGATGGCTAACAAACACATGAAAAGATGCTCAACATCACTCATTATCAGAGAAATGCAAATCAAAACCACTATGAGGTACCATTTCACACCAGTCAGAATGGCTGCGATCCAAAAGTCTACAAGTAATAAATGCTGGAGAGGGTGTGGAGAAAAGGGAACCCTCTTACACTGTTGGTGGGAATGCAAACTAGTACAGCCACTATGGAGAACAGTGTGGAGATTCCTTAAAAAACTGGAAATAGACCTGCCTTATGATCCAGCAATCCCACTGCTGGGCATACACACTGAGGAAACCAGAAGGGAAAGAGACACGTGTACCCCAATGTTCATCGCAGCACTGTTTATAATAGCCAGGACATGGAAGCAACCTAGATGTCCATCAGCAGATGAATGGATAAGCAAGCTGTGGTACATATACACAATGGAGTATTATTCAGCCATTAAAAAGAATACATTTGAATCAGTTCTAATGAGGTGGATGAAACTGGAGCCTATTATACAGAGTGAAGTAAGCCAGAAAGAAAAACACCAATACAGTATACTAACGCATATATATGGAATTTAGAAAGATGATAACAATAACCCTGTGTACGAGACAGCAAAAGAGACACTGATGTATAGAACAGTCTTATGGACTCTGTGGGAGAGGGAGAGGGTGGGAAGATTTGGGAGAATGGCATTGAAACATGTAAAATATCATGTATGAAATAGTTGCCAGTCCAGGTTCGATGCACGATACTGGATGCTAGGGGCTGGTGCACTGGGACGACCCAGAGGGATGGAACGGGGAGGGAGGAGGGAGGAGGGTTCAGGATGGGGAACACATGTATACCTGTGGCAGATTCATTTTGATATTTGGCAAAACTAATACAGTTATGTAAAGTTTAAAAATAAAATAAAATTTAAAAAAATAAATAAATAAAATAAACTCAAAATTGATTACAGTGTTAAATATAAGACCTTCCTAGCAGAAGACATATGCAGTATGTTCTCTGAAATCAGTCTTGGGCAATATTTTTATATATGTCTCATCTGGCAAGGGCGACAAAAGCAAAACTAAACATATGAGACCACATCAAACTAAAAAGCTTTTGCACAGTGAAGGAAACCATCTACAAGATGAAAAGGTAACTTACTGAATGTGAGAAAATATTTGCAATTGATATGTCTGATAAGGATTTAATATCCAAAGTATATCTTTAAAAAATCATACAACTTAACATCAAAGAACAAACAATGCAATTAAAAATGGGCAGAAGATATGAATAGACAGTTTCCCAAAGAAGACACTCAAAGGGCCAACAGGTACATGAAAAGGTGCTCAACATCACCAATCATGAGGGAAATACAAATCAAAAGCACAATGAGACATCACCTCACATTTGTCAAAATAGATATTATCAGAAAGACAACAAATAAGTATTTAATGGGAATGTGGAAACAAGGGAACACTCATACACTGTTGATGGGAATGTAAATTGGTACAGTCATTACAGTTTACGGTTTGAAGACCATTATGCTTCTTCGAAAAATTTAAAATAGAGCTACCATAAGACCCAGCAATTCCACTTCTGAATATTTATCCAAAGAAAATAGAAACACTAATTCAAAAAGATATACACACTCCAATGTTCATTGCAGAACTATTTATAATAGCCAAGATATGAAAGCAGTCTGAGTGTCCATCAACAGATTAATGTATAAAGATACATACACATAGAAATATTACTCTTTATTAGTTATTGGAAAAAAGATAATATCTTACTGTTTGAGACAACATGGATAAATCTGGAAGGTATTATGCTAAGTGAACTAAGACAGAGAAAGGTAAATACTGTATGTGTTCACTTATAAGTGGAATCTAAAAAGCAAAACAAATGAACAAATATGTGTGTTTGTGTGTGTGTGTTCAGTCACTCAGTCGTGTCCAACTTTTTGTGACCCCATGGACTGAAGTCAGCCAGGCTCCTCTGTCCATGAGATTCTTCAAGCAAGAATACTGGAGTGGATTGCCATTTCCTCCTCCAGGGGATCTTCCTGATCCAGGGATCAGACCCATGCCTCCTGCATTGTAGGCAGATTCTTTACCACTGAGCCAGCAGGGAAGACCACAAATTCAACAAAATAGAAACAGACTCACAGGTACAAACTAGTGTTTGCTAGAGGGGCAGTGTGGTGGAGAAATGAGCCAATAGGTGAAGGGGATTAAGAGGTACAAACCACCAATTATAAAATAAGTAAGGGATGTAATGTATAACACAGGGACTTTGCAAGGTGCATAATCTGTAAAAAATATTGAATCAGTATGTTGTACTTCTGAAACTAATATGTGAGTCAACTATGCTTCAATAAAAATAATAATAAACAAATAATACATTTGAAAATATAACATTGTCATGATTTTCCTGACTTGTGTAAAGAAAAAGCAATGGTCACACTGAATGTTTCTACCTTATGCAAGCTTTAGTTTGTAATGTATCATTTGAGTGAATAAATGAGAAAAAAAAAAAACTTTGTATTTTGAATTGATTTTTATCAAAAGAATGTCGTAATTTTCAGTGGCATTAAACTTTTTTTTTGTAAGCAAGATTAAGCAATTGAGCTATGTAAAGGAAACCCCTCCTTCGAATGGACTAATCCTCGGAAAGCTCTGTGCAACAGACTTTCACTTGGGCCAAGAGAGGTAACTTGAGAAAACACAATGAAAACATTGAGCCATGGCCTTAGGCTCAGACTGCCAAGACTAACTTTCTTCATCTATAGTATTCTATGACTATCCAAAGCCTCATCCCTTCTCCTCAGGCATTTCAAACAGGAACTATCTTTCAGGAAGATCCTGCCCTCCAGTTTCTGATGCCAACCACATACATCCTACAAAAGGGTACCAAGACTTTTGACAGTATCTGTCCCTGAGGGCTGGGAGGGAGAAGATAAGAGTTGCTTTCTTTTCTATGCTCTTGCTTTAAAAGCCCAGGGTTTCTAAGAACTTCTTATGGTTTGTTGACCATTAGAGAATTACAGTGCAACAACAGATGACCTACTGCTATGGTTGAAACTGTTAGAACTCCCAGTGGACCCACAATGCAGATGAGGGCCTAGTTATTCCATCCCCAGGAGGCCAATCTCATGTCTCCAAGGCCAGTTAAAACCTAGTGGATTACTGGGTCCCTGGAACAACCCAGAAAGTAATAATATAACATTATAAGGCTTCTTAGAGAAAGTCAGTATACAGAAAAAACTTTCCTGGGTATCTCCCATAGTATACCTGCTAACTTCAGAACATGCCCTGTCTTACTTATGTTCCGACTGAGTATTGCACCATCTTTCAAGCCAGAAACTGGCTCTCCATTCCTCTAGATGCAACACATGGAAAACAGCACAAGTTCCAAGGATTTCATTCCATGTACCAAAATTTTGCTGCTAAGGTTCTAACTTGAAGCAATTAGTGAGGCTGAGAACTGTAGGCAAGGAGTATTTAGACTCTGATTCAAGCCAATGACAAGACCAGTTCAAAAGATAGAGGAAGTGTGAAGCAGCATGGGCTGCAGCTGAGGATTACTAATGACACACAGCTCAGCCACAATTACACTTTGCACACAAATACAAATGAAATACAATCTGGATCAGGCAGACATATCTACACCAATCTAAGGATTTCACTACTTTCCAAACTAGAAAAAGACATTTAAAGTTTTAGGAATAGTTTGTTGGTTATTACAACTTTAATAAACCTTATACCATTCTTTCATAGCATCATTTCAACCATTCTCAATTATTTCTTTCTGGTATCTTTATTTTAAAAATCCCAAGTAAGAACAATTTTAGAAAGACACATCTGAACCAAGTGAATTCAAATGACAATTAAATGAATTCAAAGCCCACGGTCAGAGAGCAGGTAAGTAGCCCCATATTCTCACTGAATAAAGACCTATTCCTATCTGGGTATGCCACAAGTACTTCATTTACTACTCCAGTTACTTTTTCTTCTTTTACAAAATGCTAAAATTATCCCTACTCCACCTGTCAATGTGAGAGCTGGACAATAAAAAAGGCTGAGTGCCAAAGAATTGATGCTTTTGAACTGTGGTGCTGAAGAAAACTCTTGAGAGTCCCTTGACTGCAAGGATGTCAAACTAGTCAATCCTAAAGGAAATCAACCCTGAATAGTCATCGGATGGACTGATGCTGAAGCTGAAGCTCCATTACTTTGGCCACCTGATTCAAAGAACCATTTAATTTTACAATGAGGCAACTAGAGGCTCAGAGACATAAATAAATTACTCAAGATCACAGTACCAGTAAGAAGCCAAATTGGGATTCAAACTCAATTTGCAGTTTGAACACTACCTGACTTCAAACCTCAAGCTTTATACTACAATTAATCCACCCTTATCTGCACAAAAACTTGTATTAAGGGCTTGTTACAGGTTGACTGGAGTGTCCCAGAAAGATGCTGGAATCCAAAGTCCTCAAGTATCTGTGAGTGTGACCTTATTTGAAAATAGGGTCTTTGCAGATGATCGAATTAAGATGAGACTCTTAGGGTGGGCCCTAATCTAGAGATAACTGTGTCCTTATGAAAAGGGGGAAATTTGGACACAGAGACTTAGAGGGAAGACAGTGTAAAGCAAGACACAGGGAAAGGGTCATCTACAAGCCAAGGAAGCCAGGGAGAGGCTACCAGAAGCTAGGAGAGGGAAATGAAACACTCTCCCCACAGCCCTCATGAGAAACCAACTTGGCCAACAACTTCATTTTTAACTTCTATCCTCTAAAACTGCAAGACGATTTCTGTTGTATAAGCAACAGAGTTTGTGGAACATTGTTACTTTAGCCCCAGGAAATTAATACATGGTTCATTCTAAAACATTTCTGTGGCTCTCTCACTCAACCTCAACTCTATGTTTAAGAACTCCAGTTTCCCATCTTTAATATGCCTGATATTCTCTCAATATTCCCTGGGTTTCCAACATTTCTTGCATGACAATTTTATATCCTAAGAGTTGCTTCCTGCTTGTGTTTCTGTTTTTCCAACCATAGCAAAATTCCAAGTTGTAACCTGGTAATGCCATTTTTTTCTCTTCCAGAGATATCTCATACTTCAAACTATACCTAAACAGGACGTTGTACGTGGTAAGTATGCAACCATATCTGTTTGCACTCATTTATTTTTGTTATATAATTGCCAAACCACTTAGGAAAGCAATTTGGCAACATGTATCAAGAGTTCAAAGGGCTTTTACTGTTGAACTTACTATTCCCATCTTGAGGAATTAATAAATAACTGGGTAAATAAGTGAACAAGACAAAACTTACATGTACTGCAACATCATCTGAAAGTGAAAATTTGCAAAAAAAATCTAAAATATTCAAGTAGAAGAATAATAAATAAAGGTACCTAAATCTATGGAGCTATCATGGATTCATGACAGAAGGTATTTAGAAATAATATACAGAAACATGGGAAAATACTGTGCATATTAAATGAAATATAGCAAACAAAACTTAAAGCATAACTGAGACACAGATGTAAATGCTCAAAGACTAGAAGAAAATATGCAAAATAAAAATAGACAAATGATTTGTATGACGTTTCTGTTTTTATGATTTTAAAAAGTTAGGGAGGAAATCTGTTTAATTAATTTCCAAGTATATCCCTTGAGTCCTTCACAGGAACCAAATTGTGACCTCTGTATCACAGAGCAATCAAGGTGTGCTTCGCATTTTGTCTAGTTGACATCCTTCAGCAGTAAACCCATGAGGATCAACTATGACTGCAATCAGTTTAAAAGCACTGAAATTGGGATTTTCAGCTGCTTTTCTCATTGATGACTCTAAGCACGCTGTTTATTTCTCAGCTAAAACAATGGGAAGGACGTGAATCTAAAATGAAATATTAGTCAAACTCTGCAAATAGATGCCACAGCTGCAAATCAAAGGGCAGCCTTAATATAAACAGTGTAGAAGCGCCTGTTTCAGCGTCCATTTATCAGTCCCACCTGAACATATGCATACTGAAGGCTCCTTTGCGTGTCTGTGTGTGTGCAGCAGAGGGATGATGTCCATCATCTATACCACATGAATTCTTTTGCGGAGGTCCAGACATTAGCTCTGTATTCAGAAAACTGGGTTCTCTGTGCTGTTCTTGCCTCTCTCATTATCAACTCCTTCCTCATAATACTTCATATAACCAATATTTTTCTTCTCATTGCCACAGAGGCAGTTTAGGATCGTGTTATTTCACGACTGGAACATTCTAATAGTCCCTAACTCCACATACGCCTGTTTAGCCTCTGGGCCATCACCAGACTGTATATTATGTTCACACTTATATACTGTATACATATATTTGTCAATATATAGTCCACTAGTGGTGTGGATATATATTTACATACATATTGTTGTTGAGTCACTAAGTTGTGTCCAACTCTCTTGTGACTTCATGGACTTTAGCCTGCCAGGCTCCTCTGTCCATGGGATTTCCCAGGCAAAAATACTGGAATGGGTTGTAATTTCCTTCTCCAGAGGATATCCTGGCCCCAGGATCAAACCTGTGTCTCCTGTACATGTCTCCTACACTGCAGGCAGATTCTTTACCACTGAGCCACTAGCAAAACTCTTACAGTAATATACATACATATAATTTATAATCTTTTATTGAGTGGCCACTGGTTGCTGTACTAACCACTGGAAATTCAATACTGAACAGACTCTGCATGGTCTTAATACTTGTATACACCCAAATTCATAGGTTGAAGCCCTTACCCCCAGTGTGATGGCTCTAAGCAGATGAGGTCTTTGGGAGGTAATTAGATTTAGATAAGGTAATGTGAGTGGTGCTTTCCTGAAGGGATTCATCCCCTTATAAGAAGAAAAAGAGTCATAAGAACTCTCTTGCCATGTACATGCACCAAGGAGAGGCCATGTGCAAATATAGCAAGAAGGTGGCCATCTACAGCCCAGGAAGTTAGTGGGTCCTCATCTGACACCAAGGGCTTCTCTGGTGGCTCAGTGGTAAAGAATCTGCCTGTCATGCAGGAAATGTAGGTTCGATCCCTGGTGGGGAAGATCCCCTGGACGAGGGCATGGCAGCCCACTCCAGTATTCTTGCCTGGAGAATCCCATGGACAGAGGATCCTGGTGGGCTACAGTCCATGGGTTTGCAAAGAGTTGGACACAGCTGAAGCAACTGAGCACACACACACACACACACACCAGACACTAAATCTGACCACAACTTGATCATAGACTCATCAGCTTTCAGAATGGTGAAAAATAAACATCTACTGTTTAAACCACCCAATCTATGGCATTTTTGTTATAGCAGCCTGAGCTAACTAAAACAGACTCAACCCTGACAGAGAACACAATCTGTGGAAGAGACCAGTGTTAATAACCAAACAGATGAATGAACCTTTTCAACTATAATAAAAAGCTAGAAAACCAAGATATATGGTATAATAGGAGAGGAACTAACAGTAGGGCAAGAAAGACTTCCCTGAAGAAATGGAGATCCAGTGGAAATCCAAACAAAGATTAGGAGTAAAAGCTGAACACACCTGAGAAGGAAGTAAGGCCTCAGGGCAAAGGACCTTGTAGGCTATGTTAAGGATTTGGCCTTATCCTAAGGACTGCTAGGAGATCCAACCAGTCCATCCTAAAGGAAATCAGTCCTGAATATTCACTGGAAGGACTGATGTTGAAGCTGAAACTCCAGTACTTTGGCCACATGACGCAAAGAGCTGACTCATTTGAAAAGATCCTGATGCTGGGAAAGATTGAAGATGGGAGGAGAAGGGGATGACAAAGGACGAGATGGTTGGATGGCATCACTGACTCAATGGACATGAGTTTGAGTAAACTCTGAGAGTTGGTGATGGACAGGGAGGCCTGGAGTGCTGCAGTCCAAGGGGTTGCAAAGAATTGGACATGATTGAGCGACTAAACTGATACTGATACTGAAAGGTGATGGGAATGCCTATAAGCACTTTAAGTTTGAAAGATTTTTTTTTTTTTTTTTTTTTGTAACATAAGCATTTATTTATTTTTTTTTTTAATTTTATTTTATTTTTAAACTTTACATAACTGTATTAGATTTGCCAAATATCAAAATGAATCCACCACAGGTATACATGTGTTCCCCATCCTGAACCCTCCTCCCTTCTCCCTCCCCATTCCATCCCTCTGGGTCGTCCCAGTGCACCAGCCCCAAGCATCCAGTATCGTGCATCGAACCTGGACTGGCATCTCATTTCATACATGATATTTTACATGTTTCAATGCCATTCTCCCAAATCTTCCCACCCTCTCCCTCTCCCACAGAGTCCATAAGACTGTTCTATACATCAGTGTCTCTTTTGCTGTCTCGTACACAGGGTTATTGTTACCTTCTTTCTAAATTCCATATATATGCGTTAGTATACTGTATTGGTGTTTTTCTTTCTGGCTTACTTCACTCTGTATAATAGGCTCCAGTTTCATCCACCTCATTAGAACTGATTCAAATGTATTCTTTTTAATGGCTGAATAATACTCCATTGTGTATATGTACCACAGCTTTCTTATCTCATTTTCCTATAGAAAAAATTCCCTTTGGTTGCTGAGTAGAAGTTTTTCTGGAGGAAAATCAAAGTAGTTACAAAAAAAAAAGTTCAAAAGTGACTCCAGAGGGCACCCAAAGCCAGTGCTCTATGACAACCTGGTGGGATAGGGTGGGGAGAGAACGTGGACGGGGCTTCAAGATGGAGGGGAAACCTATGTCTATGGCCAATTCATATTGATATATGGCAAAAAAAAAAAATCACAAAATTGTACAGTAATTAGCCTCCAATTCAAATAAGTACTTGTTTTAAATGAAAAAATAAAGTGACTGTGGCAGCTCTGGGGTGAACTGCCCACAACATGGACTAGTGAGGATAGAGTGAGTGTATATGAGGGATATTTAGAAGGTAAGGTAAAACCAATATAAATTGGTGAAATATATAAATTGGTAAATATAGAAGTCAGTTAAACTTGGTGATGTGTTGGGCATGGTGGATAAGAGGATAGGTTAAGACTCAGACTTTCAGTTTATGTAAGTAAGTGGATAGTTGGGATCATTCACTGAAACAGAGAAAACTAAAGAAACTAGGTTTGGGTTGGAAATTGTAAAATCATAAGAAACATATAGACTTCAAAATTCCTTTCAATCAACCAAGTGAAGATATCAACTGAATACTTTAATCTGGAGCCCAAAGGACTGACAGGGTCATTCATTCAATTCAGACGTGATTGAATGCCTTCAGTGTGGCAGACAATGTATTAAAGACAGTGAACAGAAAAAGATGTTATGAGACACCATCTCTTCCTTCCAAGAGTAATACCTCCCCATTTCCTACGAGGTCCACACACTTTTTATGGGTAATATTCAGGTTACTTCACAACCCAGCCTTGATTTATATCCACTCTTATCAGTCAACCCTCAGGTTCCCAAACTCTCCAAGCCAGTTGAGCTGATCTACCTACTATCCTCCCAGCTAAAATGATGAGTCCTTGCCTCTACACTTTGCCTATAAAACACCCTTCCTCTATCTCCCAACTTAGGATGCCTTCCTTTCTTCCCTCTATCTATGGAAAATCCTTCAAGAGGTGGGTCAGTCCAAGTCCTTTTTCCTCAACAGATCCTCTCAGGAGTTGAATGTGAAGATGACAGTTTTCATTCACTACAAAATTCACATGTATATTTTCAATGGGAGCCCCTCCTCCATCATTTAATTTGACTATTTTTGGCAAAGACAGCATTCCTGGTCAGCTGGCTTTACAATGGGATAGACATTGTTGATAATGACATTAAGACAAGTGTGAATTAGAGCTTCCCCCTAAGAGAAATTTATCCCTTTGACTTTCTTATCCTATATCTATGTGCTCAGTCACTCAGTTGTGCTGGCTTTTTGAGACCCCATGAACTGTAACCCACCAGGGTCCTCTGTCCATAGAGTTTTTCCAGGCAAGAAAACTGGAGTGAATTGCTACTCCATTAGATACAGTCATGTATATAGACTCTTCCTTTTCACTATCACAATATTCAGAATTAAAATTTTTTCTTTTACCTCCCCAGTGCTTCCCCTTTTCTAGGGGAGTGGGAGGTCTAGAAAAGTAAAGCATTTAAAAGAACTTGCTTTTACTTTAAAAAAAAAAATGGTGCCACCATTGTAACATAATGTTTCGTAACTCCTCTATGAAGTTCCAGAATTTTTGGGTAAAAAAATCTGTGTACTACTTTATCAATGTATATTTTAATGCTTCTGGATAACTGTAATTCAAATGGCAAATAAAAAGCAATATATGCTCAAACTTGTTATATAATAAATTATGTAATGAAGATTATAAACTTTAATTGGTTGACAAAAAGCCATAAAGTGTGAATCTTGAGGAATTTAAAGTATGTGGCCAAGAGCATCTCCATGGATGTAAACCGAGTAAATAAAACACAATAGTTAAAGGCAGGCGGCATACCCATAATTAAAAGAGGAAACTCCACAACAGGATGACAAGCTAATATCATGGCTTTGCACTTGAGAAAAGTCTTTCTACGACAGTACTTTTCAATGGTATTTCACCAGCTTACACAGAGGGAAATCATTTCACTCACTCCTGAAATTTATTTATCAATTGAACAAAATGTGACTCAATAATACAGCCACACTGCAATGTATAGGATAAGAAGTATACATGTTTCTCTTCAGAATCAGAACCATTCATCACAAAGGTTAACAAACAAGACAGCCTTCAAAATACAATTAAGAAAGGCCCCATGGGTGATACTTCATAGACTAAAAATGATCTTTCCAAGATGACATGCTGTCTCCTCCCATACAGAAAAGCTCTGGGTAACTCTTAAATGGAGGTCTCTCTTGCTGAAGCTCCCACTAACCTGGTATTTGCTGTGCTTAGTCACTCAGTCATGTCCGACTCTCTGTGACCCCTTGGACTGTAGCCCACCAGGCTCCTCTGTCCATGGGGATTCTTCAGGCAAAAATACTGGAATGGGTTGCCATGCCCTCCTCCAGGGGATCTTCCCAACCCAGAGACTGAACCCAGGTCTCCTGCATTGCAGGCAGATTCTTCATCATCTGAGCTGCCAGGGAAGCCCAAGAATACTGGAGAGGGCAGCTTATCCCTTCTCCAGGGAATCTTCCCAACCCAGGAATCGAACGATGGTCTTCTGAACTGCAGGCAGATTCTTTACCAGCTAAGCTACCAGGGAAGCTGCTAACCAGGTATAAGATGATACAAAGACTGTATTAGGAAAGAGAATAACTAGCTTTGCCCACAAGAATCAATAAAACATAAAAGGGGTAATTTGAACTGAGTCTTCATGGATAATAAGAGTTCACCAAGCCAAAAAGAACTTTCTTGGTAGAGAGGAGAGGGTGCACAAGGCAGAGAGAGATGTAAGAAGACAGAATATGCAGGCATGAGAACAAAGGGCAATTAGAAAGGAAAGACACCAGATTCAGGAACGTAAGTAAAGAAGTATAAAAGGCATTCTAGGATGACTGCATTTTATCCCATGCTGTGCTATATTTAGTCAATCAGTTGTGTCTGACTCTTTGCAACCCCATGGACTGTATGTAGCCTGCCAGGCTCCTTGGTCCATGAAATTCTCCAGGCAAGAATATTGGAATGGCTTGCCATTCCCTCCTCCAGGGGATCTTCCCAACCAGGGGGATCGAACCCAGGTCTCCCGCATTGAAGGCAGATTCTTTTTTGTCTGAGCCACTAGGGAAGCCCATGGGAGAGAAGGAATTATTCAATGTTTAGCAAACAAGGTGCTGAATATACTCAGATGCATATTTTAGAACAATGACTGGGACCTATGTACTAACAACCATTTTTTCCCTATATTGGGCGAAATAAGAATTCTTAGTTTGGGAGCCTGTGGGAGGATGCTAAGGAAAGAATTGTGCAGAGAGACGTGGGCTGGAGAGAAATCACACTGTCTCCAGAGCTGTGCAGCAGTGGCCCTTCTGCAGCGCAATAGACTTGTAAGGTTTATGTTGAGGTTGTATTCGTGTCGCGGGATGCAGGAATGCTAGCCATCCAGGCAGAGCTCAGCCACCTTCCAGTGGGAAGGACAGGCAGGTTTGTGCCAGACATGATATAGGAACCAGGGACCTGGAGTGAGGCAGCAGTCACATTCATCAAGATTAGTGTTTCATGTTCAGCTGTAGGACATGTAAAATGACAGCTAACATCAGTTGAGCTCTATGCACTAGGTACCATTTTGAGTGTTTTACATGCATTAATTTATTCTTCATAACAACCCCATAAGTAGACACTACAATATTATCAATTCCATTTTACAGATGAGGAATCCGAGCCACATACAAGTTAGGAAACTTGCCCAAGATCTCACAGCTAGTAAACAGAGGCACTGGCATTCTAACCCAGGCTATTTTGACCCTACCACAACACTAAAAGTGAGCTCAAGTTCCTATAACAAGGTACTGTAGACTGGATGACAAACATTTATTTCTCACATTTCTAAGAACTGGGAAGTGCAAGATCAAGGTACTGGCAGATCTGGTGTCTGATAAGGTCTCTCTTCCTGGTTTGCAAATTTGTCTTCTTCCTGTTTTCTTACATGGTGAAGAAAAAGCACGTTCCAGAATCATCATCTTGAAATGACAGTAAATACACCGTGGAGGCTCTACCCTCATGATCTTACCTAAACCTATTTATCTCCCAAATATCTACCTCTGAATGCCACTGCACTGGGGGTTAGGGCTTCACTCTTTGATATCAGGGGAAAGGGAGTTGGGAACATACCTTCAGTCCATAACAGCTTGCATGTTCCTCTCTCAGAAGGAAATACCATAAGCTTACTCCCTGTCACAAGCTGTGATCAGGATATGAAATCTCAATACTAAAGAGGTATGGGGATGGAGTAACATTCAGAAGACATGGAGAGCAGACAGACCTGAAGGAAGAAGACCAAGCTCTAGTCTTTCTGGGCATAAATGACATATTCTGTGGAAAGGTCAAAACTGCCTGACTTTTCTAGTAGAGCAGAATTTTGGAGTTGTTTTCTGAAAAAAGTTTCTGAAGACAATTGGTTGAGGAGATATAGGATACCATGAAAACAAAGCGTGGGGAATTGTGGTAGCCATAATGCTAAAGAAATGTTGAGAAAGAGCAGGAATGGAGCCATCAGGTGATGGCTGAGGTAAGTCTTACAGACCACACAGAAGTTACCCATGCAAAGGACTTGGGGAGGCACTCCAGGGACTCCTTTACCAAGAGAAAAGACTAAGTAGACAAAAAGTAGGTCAATACGATGGGCTTCCCTGATAGCTCAGTTGGTAAAGAATCTGCCTGCAATGCAGGAGACCCTGGTTCCTGACCCTGACCCCTGGGTCAGGAAGAGCCCCTGGAAAAGGGATAGGCCACCCACTCCAGTATTCTTGGGCTTCCCTTGTGGCTCAGCTGGTAAAGAATCTGCCTGCAATGTGGGAGACCTGGGTTTGATCCCTGGGTTGGGAAGATCCCCTGGAGAAGGGAAAGGCTACCCACTCCAGTATTCTGGCCTGGAAAATTCCATGGACTGTATAGTCCATGGGGTCGCAAAGAGTCAGACACAACTGAGTGACTTTAAATGTAAAAAAAAAAAAAAAAAGATCAAAGACAATGAGCAAATCAACTAATGTCTAATGTCTTCTAAAATCGTAAATATCCAATGTCCAAGTTTATAAGCTGGACAGTATTTCTCTAATTCATAAAAATGTTTTACAACATGAATTAGGTTCTCAAAAACCACCCTTTGGGTTTCTTCCAGGAGGATAGATAGATATCTTATGGACAAATACAAGTATTCTTGTCCATAATTTTTTGGACTTTGAATCCATCAATTAAGTAATGATGCTATAAAAAATGCAATTCAGGATGAGTCTAGAAGTGACTGATCCCTGGGATGTGACCCAAGGAGGTAGATTCTTATATCCCTAATAAATATTCTGATCTGTATCATTCTTCCGAGTTGGCAGTTCTGAAAGGTAAAGATATAGCAAGAAAAATGAGGGGAAAGAATTGTTTGCTTTGGTGCCATCTGAAGCTTACACACTACATTCTCACAGATGCTTTGCTGCTGCTGCTAAGTCACTTCAGTCGTGTCCGACTCTGTGAGACCCCATAGACGGCAGCCCACCAGGCTCCCCTGTCCCTGGGATTCTCCAGGCAAGAACACTGGAGTGGATTACCATTTCCTTCTCCAAAGCCATGAAAGTGAAAAGTGAAAGTCAAGTCTTTCAGTCGTGTCCGACTCTTCGCGACCCCATGGACTGCAGCCTACCAGGCTCCTCTGCCCATGGGATTTTCCAGGCAAGAGTACTGGAGTGGGGTGCCATTGCCTTCTCCACACAGATGTTTTAGCAATATTTAAACTGCTAGGATTAAGTGGCTCCAGCTGGTGATAATTAGAACCAGGGTGAATGGGGGGAGGAGAGAGAGAGAGAGAGAGAAGGTGGGCAGCTGGAAAGAGCTCCAGCACCCACCAGGAAGAAGCTGGTTTTCCATTTCATTTGCCTCCACTACCATCACCATCCACCTGTCACTCATCTGTGTGCACCCATACTTCTTCATCGGCAATGAGAGGCTGGTGGTGCAGCAAGGTTAATTCAACCTGCCTTTTGTATCTGATGTGCTGTTTATGCTGATTCTTGCCGTAAACATGAAACTTTTATATTTTCATGAATATAAAAGTGAATATTTTTACTCAACAAATATTGTTTTAATTAACTTATTTATTTATTTTTCTTTACAATATTGTATTGGTTTTGCCATACATTGACTTGAATCCACCATGGGTATACATGTGTTCCCCATCCTGAACACCCCTCCCACCTCCCTCCCCATCCCATCCCTCTGGGTCATCCCAGTGCACCAACCCCAAGCACCCTGTATCCTGCATCAAACCTGGACTGGCAATTCATTTCACATATGATAATTTACATGTTTCAATGCCATTATCCCATATCATCCTGCCCTCGCCATCTCCCACAGAGTTCAAAAGACTGTTCAATATATCTGTGTCTCTTTTTCTGTCTTGCATACAGGGTTATTGTTACCATCTTTCTAAATTCCATATATACGTGTTAGTATACTGTATTGGTGTTTTTCTTTCTGCCTTACTTCACTCTGTATAATAGGCTCCAGTTTCATTCACCTCATTAAAACTGATTCAAATGTATTCTTTTTAATGGCTGAGTAGTATTCCATTGTGTATATGTACCACAGCTTTCCTATCCATTCATCTGCTGATGGACATCTAGGTTGCTTCAATGTCCTGGCTTCAACAAATATTGTTGATTTAACATATGCCAGACAGGGGGTTGCTGAGGTTGTAGTAGTGGAGAAAGTAAATTTGGCCTCCCATCACAGAGCTTAAATCTAGTGAGTAATACTGACAAGAAAAGGTGCTGTAAGAGCTATAAAGGCAGAGATACAGTATATTAGATGAGTGTGTGTATCTGTGCTCAGTCTGACTCTTTGTGACCCCATGAACTGTAGCCTCCAGGCTTCTCTGTCTGTGGAATTTTTCATCCAGGCAAGAATACTAGAGTGGGTTGCCATTTCCTACTCCAGGCTACAGGAGTATGTAAACATAGAAAATAGAGGCCCCAGGGTGGTCAAGAAGGGAGTAGGGGAGGGATAGTTCAGAGAAAAGGGAGTGTACAGTCATTAAAAAAAAGAAAACATATTCCAAGCAAGGAATTGAAAATAAATCAATATAACAGAAATATTCAGTGGAAATATTTGGACTATAAAGAAAGAGGAGTGCCAAAGAATTGATGCTTTTGAACTGTGGTGTTGGAGAAGACTCTTGAGAGTCTCTTGGACTGCAAGGAGATCCAACTAGTCCATTCTGAAGGAGATCAGCCCTGGGTGTTCATTGGAAGGACTGATGCTGAAGCTGAAATTCCAATATTTTGGCCACCTGATGCAAACAACTGACTCATTGGAAAAGACCCTGATGCTGGGAAAGATTAAAAGCAGGAGGAGAAGGGGATGACAGAGGATGAGATGGTTGGATGGCATCACCGACTTGATGGACATGAGTCTGAGCAAGCTCCAGGAGTTGGTGATGGACAGGAAGGCCTGGCATGCTGCAGTCCATGGGGTCGCAAAGAGTTGGACATGACTGAACTGAACTGATTCAGTGGAAAATTTCTTTGTGTTGAGGGATGTTCCCATGTAAGTTTGAAGTGTATGTACAATATAAGTGTAGACATCTAGTGTGTGTGTGTGTGTGTGTGTGTGTGTTCAGTGGTTTCTGACTCTTTGTGACCCCATGGACTGCAGCCCATCAGGCTTCTCTGTGTATGGAATTTTCCAGGCAACACTGGAGCAGATGGCCATTTCCTCCTCCAGGAGATCTTCCCAACCTAGGGATCGAACCCGTGTCGCTTGCACCTCCTGTATTGGCAGGGGGTTCTTTACCACTGTGCTAGCTGGGAAGGAGAGGCATTTATGGGCCTGAGGCCCAGGAGAAAAGTCACAATTATACACAAACCTTTCTCAGCTCTATTGTGGCATTTTTCTTCCTCACAATATTCTTTAAAAATTACATTTTTAAGGCAATGAGAATACTTCATGGTATTTTAAAAGAATTTCCACTAATGAGGAAGTTTGAGGCTAGAGGCATAAAATTTTATTTTTCCTGCTGTTGAATTATTTTGTCTTCTTTTATTGATGGTCTACTCTGCAATCAACTGAAACCTAAATGAGGGTTCATCCCTTGTCTGAGCAAGTAGTTATAAAAAAAGTTAGTTCTTTATGATAACAAAGGCTTTTATTTTCTTTGTCATCATTTTCTAATTGTAATTGCTATTTACCCACTAACTTGAAAAATAGGATTCAGTGTTAGGTTAATGCTAGAAGTTAATATTCCCCAATTTAAACCCTGCATCACAAAATTACAAACAAAAATAAATTGTTATATGCTTATATTAAAAGTTCATGCTGTACAACAATTACAATGAAAATAAATTTACACACTTTTAAAATATTCTGACAAGCAAAAAACAAGTTAGAGACTAACAAAGAGGTAAAGAGCCTCTTGATGAAAGTGAAAGAGGAGAGTGAAAAATTTGGCTTAAAGCTCAACATTCAGAAAACAAAAACCATGTCATCTGGTCCCATCACTTCATGGCAAATAGATGGGGAAACAGTGGAAGCAGTGGCTGACTTTATTTTTGGGGGCTCCAAAATCACTGCAGATGGTGACTGCAGCCATGAAATTAAAAGATGCTTACTCCTTGGAAGAAAAGTTATGACCAACCTAGGCAGCATATTAAAAAGCAGAGACATTACTTTGTCAACAAAGGTCTGTCTAGTCAAGGCTATGGTTTTACCAGTAGTCATGTATGGATATGAGAGTTGGACTACAAAGAAAGCTGAGCACCAAAAAATTGATGCTTTTGAACTGTGGTGTTGGAGAAGACTCTTGAGAGTCCCTTGGACTGCAAAGAGATCCAACCAGTCCATCGTAAAGGAGACCAGTCCTGGGTGTTCATTGGAAGGACTGATGTTGAAGCTGAAACTCCAACACTTGGCCACCTGATGCGAAGAGGTGACTCATTTGAAAAGACTCTGATGCTGGGAAAGATTGAGGGTAGGAGTAGAAGGGGATGACAGAGGATGAGATGGTTGGATGACATCACCAACTCAATGGACATGGGTTTGGGTAGACTCTGGCAGTTGGTGATGGACAGGGAGGCCTGGTGTGCTGTGGTTCATGGGGTCGCAAAGAGTCAGACACGACGAAGCAACTGAACTGAACTTGTATTTTCTATCCAAACCAGAGTCAAGGCCTGTCTGGTCTCCTTTTTTACGTTAGAAAAGTCCTGTTTGCCTCTTAGTAGTTTGCAAACATCTTATGTCTTTCCAAAGTCTCATAGATTTAAGCACAAACACCATCAACAACAATTATACTTTAACTGCATCCTCTCATCCCTAAAACTCTAATGGTTTTTCAACTGATGGAGCTTCAAGAACTGTATCTTCTTCCTCTTGTGATCGCTAATCTTTACCTAGTTTTCTTTCCTGCTCTTTTTGACTACACCTTTTTGCATGATGTCCCAGACTTTCAGAAAAGTATTCTCTAGATATGCAACTACTTCACTTTTTTAAAGCTGAGCATAAAGTCACATACAAATAACAATCCAATGAAGAAACAGCAGATATTTACATTGTAAATTTTCAGTCTTACTCTCTTACTAGCATATTGATAACTAAAAGAATGAAGCTCCTTTCAAAACGGGAAGATAAAGAAAAAACTACTTGAAGTCAGTGAAATAAAAGTATTTGTTTAGAAGCCATCACTTATTAATGTAATAAATATTCACTAAGTTGCTCTTTGTAAGATTTCATATCTTACATATGAACAGAAAGCTGTAGGGTCCCTACCTTATTCTTCCATTCTAGAATAACTCTTGCACCCAGAGCAAACTATCTTTAATTCCTGAAAAGCAACTAAGCTGTCCTTAAATGATGCCACCTGGAGAAGGCAATGGCACCCCACTCCAGTACTCTTGCCTGGAAAATCCCATGGATGGAGGAGCCTAAGAGTCCATGGGGTCGCTAAGAGTCGGGCATGACTGAGCGACTTCACTTTCACTTTTCACTTTCATGCATTGGAGAAGGAAATGGCAACCCACTCCTGTGTTCGTGCCTGGAGAATCCCAGGAACGGGGGAGCCTGGTGGGCGGCCGTCTATGGGGTCGCACAGAGTCGCACACGACTGAAGCGACTTAGCAGCAGCAGCAGATGATGATGCCACCTTGTGGCTAGCTTACAAATCTGTAAAAGGCCACATCTCTTCAAGTTCTCCATCTCAGGCAGCAACATTTTTATATTTCCCTTCCCAACTCTTTTCCAACTTTTGCCCTGTTATCTAATATCTTCTTACTACCTTTTCTATTCTGTTAAATTTGTCAGAAAAATAAGTAAGCATACCAGCCCAATCATGGCAAATAAGAGAATATCATTATATATATATCCAAGTATCAGTACAAAAGAAAAAAAAAAAAAAAGCCATGAGATGGATGACATGAACAAACAGTCACAACAGACATTCTCCACAAAGGCCTAATCAGGTACTTTTTTCGTGTCACCCAGTTCTACAAGTGTTCTGTACAGCTCTCACCCACACAAGTCTCTGGTCAATTTGTCTAAAGACAACTATGTAACATAAATATACTAATCATAAACACTGTACACAATAAATATTCATAATGCTAGGACTGTAAGGGAGGGAGGGTATAATTATAGTATCTAGAATTGGCTGAAATAATGATTTCAAATCATTTACTGAATTTCTCAAATTCAATAAAAATGGAAGGAGTCCTCCATATTCAGCAGTCAATGCTGGACTACCTCTGGAAGAATAGTTAAGAAGTGCTGACAATCTCTTGACTAGTCAAGAGGGGGGTTGGGGCCTCGTGGACTCATAAAGATAAGGTCCCTACTGGACCTACCATACATGAATTATCACAGGGAAATTTAGGATGGGCAGCAAGTATTGTATGAAACCACATGATCACTTTCAGAATATGAAAGCAGGAATTGTAAAGGCCATAAAAATCAGTTCCACAATGGACAAAAGGCCCATCCTTGAGAAGATGAAGTTACCAAGAGCTATAGATCCTCCCTTCATCTCTCAGCATGGAGCACATCTGCGTATTTTTTGACCAACTTCCTCCCTGTTCTCGACACTTGCATCCCAGAGAAACTGATAAAAAAAATGGCTGGTCTCAGGTGACATTTCTAATGTAAACCATTTGATTCCTTTTGAGTATACCACTACTGAACTCATAGTTAAGAGCACTGACCAAGGAAACTGGAGACATTTACTTGACACATGGGGCCAGTGACTCTGAGGAACTCTGAGCTGAAAGACCTGCCAGTCTCAAACCAAAGACAGAACACTGACAATATTGTCACCTCTAAAACTAATCTCAGGCTGACACATGGGAAGCTTTTCATTCTAAAAGGAACTATCATAATAGAATAAAGGTTATCAATTCAAGTATTTATAAACTATTTCTAAATTGGATTTACAGTATATGAAACTTGCTAAAAAGTTGGTCTACAGGGCAGGAATCCTTGTTTATTTTATTCAGTGATATGCTTCCTATGTGTTAGGCTATTTTTAATTTTTAATTCTAAGAAAAATTGATATTAGAGGTGGGAAAACATCATAGAAAATCTACTGCTCAGTCTTGTGAAGTTTCATTACAGAAACATGAGCTATTCAATAAATCTTCATGTTTAAAAAACATACGTATCTATATGATTTAAGGAAAAGCAAAAGAAATGCTCAAAGGAGCAGTTCTTAGCTATATATTTATGGCTAAAAAGTGAGTTGTATTTATTGAGAGAAATAAAAAGAAACACCCACAAGCACATACAATCCTTAAAATGTGTCTCACTAATGAATTCTTAAAAGAACACACAGTTAAACTAGTCAAGCTTCTATATCATCTAGCTATGCCAAATCAATTTCACCCTTAACTCATTGACCTGATACTTCAGTCCCTAAAAAAAATCTCAAACTTTAGGATGCATCTGAATCACCTGGAAGGCTTGATAAAACACAGATTATTGAGCATCATTTCAGAGATCTGATTCAGTAGGTCTTGAGTGGGAATCAAGAATTTGAATTTATAGTAGGTTCAAGGCAATTCTGATGCTGCTGATCAAGGGACCATACTCTGAAAGCTTCTACCCTGGAATATTCATCTTTAAACACACATTCATTTTCAAAATCTCAGACTCCAGTAAGTTATCCTTAGGCTTATGTATTTGATTATATGAATAGCAGGTCACATGTGAGAGAGGCTAAAGTCAGCTTATTCATATATGCTTTAGGTAAAACTCATCTAAAAGTATTTTTTGCTTAAATAAATTCTTCAAAGAAATTCATTTCTATCTTTTTCTAAAGCATATTTAAATTGAGATAAATTCCTTCTAACAAATGGTACATTGTCTTGAGTTTTGAGATCTTTCAAATGCTTACTCTGTGTCTTTTTGAAGTCATGTAATCTTAATGCAGCTAAATATTTTCACCTTAAAGACTCAGAGGAAATTTTATAATAGAACATCAACTACTCTAAAAAACTGTAGAACAAATTGACCATGGCTTCTATATGGCAAACTTCATGTAATGTGTCAGTTCCTTCAAAGCATAATAACTGGGTAATGTTAGAAGAAGATTTCTATCTTTAAATCAAACTAAAATGAAGCAGTATTATGTTATAGATACTCAGAATTAACATAGTCATTTACAGGGGTTATAATCATAAATTCAATAAAATCATTTTAAACAATAAAAATATTTAAATCTTTTGTTAATATTGAAGACTCACTGTCTTTTGAAGACTTACTTTCTTCTGAAGTATTTAACAAATTTGTATAGAGGGACACCAAGCAGAATCACAGAATTACCTCTGTCTCAGTACTCTTGCCTGGAAAAATCCCATGGACGGAGAAGCCTGGTGGGCTGCAGTCCATGGGGTCGCTAGGAGTCGGACACGACTGAGTGACTTCACTTTCACTTTTCACTTTCATGCATTGGAGAAGGAAATGGCAACCCACTCCAGTGTTCTTTCCTGGAGAATCCCAGGGACGGGGAAGCCTGGTGGGCTGCCGTCTGTGGGGTCGCACCGAGTCGGACACGACTGAAGTGACTTAGCAGCAACAGCAGCAGCAGCAGCTCATTGCAGGACCTCTCCTGAGGGGAGTTTTGACTTTGGGATCTTATAGGAAATACACAGATGAAAGTTATAATGCTATTTTTTTGTTCCCAAGAGTCAGAAATCCCCAAACCCTTTGTAATTTTGTAGATATCATTCCTATGAGATAATAATTCTCATACTATGATGAATACTCAGGTCCATTTCCAGAATATATGACCATATATTTCTCTAATCTTCTAAACTATCAGGTACCCCTAAACTCCTCATGAATGACTCCAGTAATTCCCAAGACAATATTCACCTCAATAATTGCCTTTTATCTATGTATAAAAGATCAACTGTACCAGCTATTTATAAGTTCCAAACTACACATTCACCATTCAAAGCTTTATCAAATTCTTAAGTTAGCAGAAAGAAAAAGAAACCAAAGATTAACTCAATTATTAGAATTATCTTCATGATTAAATTGGCCTGTGAGTTATTAGATTATTTGCTTATGATAGTTGGTTCAAAAAGCATCCACTGATATGGCTTACTGTATATACATTACAAGTTTGAAACTGAATTAGAACACTAGCTAGGTATGTCAGCTAGAAAAATTATTTAAAATAATTTGAATTATTTAAAATATCTTTGAGTAATCCTGAAAAGAAGTCAAGTTTAAATGCACAATCTATATAATCCAGTGATTCTCAACCTTGACCTCATGTCAAAATTATCTGTGAAGGTTTTAAACATACTGATACCTGTGCTCCACCTCCAGAAACTTTAATTAGTTTATGGGTGATCTATATGTGATTCTGATATCCAACCAGAACTACTAACTTACCAGAGGATATTTAATTGTCAATCAAAAACTTCCATTGTCCTTAAATGTCAAAATGAATAATTGTTTCCTAATAATTTATATATTGAATGAAATTGGCTTATGATAGAATGACTATAAAATTAATTCTCCAACCCACAACACTTTTGAAAGTGAAAGGAGTTACTATTTGCAATTGACCTAGGACAACAAGGGTAAATCAGGACTGTCCTGGGCAAAACAGAGTGCCCTATGGTCACTCTACTCATAGAAGAGTTACTGGATATTTTTAATTATATAATTTATGTTTAACATATTTTATATACTATACAGTTACATATGCCAAAAGATTGAGGTTTTTAATGACAGAAGACAGTTTAAATAATACTTGAAAAGTTAACATTTAGAGTCTCAATCCACTGGATAAATGCCTATTTACTTAGGATCATGTGTAAAGAGAAGATTTTTGGACTAAATTAAGATTTGCTGGGAGAGCAAACTAAAATAGTAGAGATAATATTTTAAATATCATTAATTTTCTGTGCCAACCCCATTTCAGTGGATAATCACATGCAATAATGCTGACTCTCAAAATGGTAGATTAAAATAATTCATTTCTGTTTTTAATTAAAACTGAGAAAGTAGGAACTAATAATATAATATGTGTCAGAGCCACATGTGTGCAGTATCAAAGATAAGAAGGGGATTGCAGCAAGGGTTTGCTTCTTGAGTTCCTTGACAGTTTACAAGGAAAGCAGAAAGCATGGAAGCTGGTGGCTGCCATAGAGATACATGATGACATGCAAAGCAGCTCTTTTGTTGGCTGAGTTGCTGGAAGCCGTTGCATTGGTCCTCTAATTGCTCAAGGTCACCAACAACCTTGTCCATGTACATACATCCAGTGTGACAGCCTCTACATCCCCCAAGGGATCTATGGATGCACCAACTTTGGGAGGCTTTTATTGGTAATCTCTAGTATCAGATCTTAATGCCAGCTGGGCTTGAAGATGATAGAAAAATCATCCTATTCTGCACAGACTTAAATGAAAGGGTGATGGGTCTTTGGTGGCCAGGCAGGGAGTGGGGGTGGAGACACAATATACTCCTCTATAAATAAACCCCACCAGATCTCTAAATAAGATTGACTCACTGTTTCCTCCATGCCCTTCCTGAATTTCTGAAGTCCTCAGAGTACAATGAATAACTGCTTGCTTCCCTATTTAACAAAATGTGTTACCAGAATGCCCCTCTGCACAGATTATAGAGATCTCTGCTGCTGCTGCTGCAGCTGCTAAGTCGTTTCAGTCATGTCTGACTCGGTGCGACCCTACAGACGGTAGGTAGCCCGCCAGGCTTCCCCGTCCCTGGGATTCTCCAGGCAAGAACACTGGAGTGGGTTGCCATTTCCTTCTCCAATGCATGAAAGTGCAAAATGAAAGTGAAGTCGCTCAGTCGTGTCCGACTTTAGCGACCCCATGGACTGCAGCCTACCAGGCTCCTCCGTCCATGGGATTTTCTAGGCAAAAGTACTGAAATGGGGTGCCATTGCCTTCTCCGATGGAGATCTCTAACTCAGTACAAATCTCAGTTTATAGGAGCTTTACCACTTGCACCAGAATTCCTTCTATTTATCAGTAGCACTGTGCTGTGATTACAGTTATAAAATTGAGTTCCATGGTAGACTTTGTCAGAAATTGAAACAACAGATTTTAAGAGTATTTCAGGGGACAGAATATCCTAAAAAAAAAAAAAAAAAAAAAAACAAGCTCACACAGATTTTTTTTTTCTTTTTTTTTTGGTATCCCAGGACCATGTAGCCCTTAAAAAGGCTCTCCCAAAAGTTAGCCTTCATATCACCAAGTGCTTGAAATATTTATTAGCAATAACCCAGAACTATGGTTTCCTGATAAATAATTTTGGATAATGTTGAATTAACAAAGTTAAATGGATTTTATCACAGCAGCCTCTTCAGGGTATAAAATGCACTGAATTTCAATAAAAGCAATAGATGATACGTGTTTTCATGAAATCTGATATCATGAAGTTCTTTTTGTGTTAGGGAAGCCCATGAATTAGCTCTGCAGAATATACTGTAGGATATGCTGCATCATGATCAATAATTTTTCTAATCAAACATCTTTCCTAAACCTCCCCAGTACAACTTAAACAAATACCTTTGTCCCAAACTGTGTGAAAACAGAATATTAAACACCAACCAAAAAGTCTATAGCTAGTACCCTTTAAGAATGAAAGGGAAATATAGATATTAACAGACAAATAAAAACTGAGTCATCTGACTTGCCTGGTGGTACAGTGTCTCCTGCCAATGCAGGGGACACAGGTTTGATCCCTGGTCTGGGAAGATTCCACATGCAGTGGGCAGCTAAAAGCCCATGCACCACACCTACTGGACTCACAAGTGCTAGGACCCAAGAGTCGCAACTACTGAAGCCATTATGCCTAGAGCCTGTGCTTGGCAATGAGAGAAGCCACCACGATGAGAAGCCCTGCACTATATCAAAAAGTAGCTGCTCAGCTTTCTTTATGGTGCAACTCTCATATCCATGCATGACTACTGGAAAAACCATAACTTTGACTAGATGGACCTTTGTTGGCAAAATAATGTCTCTGCTTTTTAATCATAGGTAGCTGACAGCTATCATATGTGGCTGATTCTTGAACAACACAGGCTTGAACTGTGTGGATCCACATACACGTGGATTTTTGTAAACAGTAAACTCTACAGTACTACACAATCCAAGGTTGACTGAATCCATGAATGTAGTACCATGAATACAGAAGAATCATGGCTACTGAGGAACCACATATAGTCAGTTATACATATAAGTTATACTCAGGTTTTCAACTGCAGAGAGAGGGTCAGTACCTCACCTCCTATCTTGTTCGAAGATCAACTGTATATTTTACTTTTTACTTAATTAGTATTTTTAATAATGAATAAAAAATGAAATATACATTTTTCAAATATACATGGAATAAAAAAGCAAAAGAAATGAGACAGTATTCAAAAAGATTTAAAAAATAATTATTCACAAAATAGTTATAGACAGAAAATTCAAATGAATCTACAGATAAATTATTAGAATCAGAACAAATAAGATTGCCAGATATAAAGTAAATATATGGAAATTGATTTATATATGTTGGCTACAAGTAGTATGTAAAAAACCTTAAAAGGTACTATTTGCAATAATACAAAAATACAAAATAATCAGTAATCAATTTAACAAAGATTTAAGACTTGTAAACAAAATCTAAACTTTATTGGGAGAATTTTTTTTAACTCTAAATGAATTGATTGACATACTATGTTCAAAATTGGAATATTCAGTATCATTAAAATGACAATTTATCCATCAGATCAGATCAGTCGCTCAGTCACGTCCGTCTCTTTGCAACCCCATGAGGGAGGCACACCAGGCCTCCCTGTCCATCACCAACTCCCGGAGTTCACCCAAACTTACGTCCATCGAGTCGGTGATGCCATCCAGCCATCTCATCCTCTGTTGTCCCCTTCTCCTCCTGCCCCTAATCCCTCCCAGCATCAGAGTCTTTTCCAATGAGTCAACTCTTCACATGAGGTGGCCAAAGTACTGGAGTTGCAGCTTTAGCATCATTCCTTCCAAAGAACACCCAGGGCTGATCTCCTTCAGAATGGACTGGTTGGATCTCCTTGCAGTCCAAGGGACTCTCAAGAGTCTTCTCCAACACCACAGTTCAAAAGCATCAATTCTTCGGCCCTCAGCTTTCTTCACAGTCCAACTCTCACATCCATACATGACCACAGGAAAAACCATAGCCTTGACTAGACAAACATTTGTTGGCAAAGTAATGTCTCTGCTTTTCAATATGCTGTCTAGGTTGGTCATAACCTTCCTTCCAAGGAGTAAGTGTCTTTTAATTTCATGGCTGCAGTCACCATCTGCAGTGATTTTGGAGCCAAGAAAAATAAAGTCTGACACTGTTTCCACTGTTTCCCCATCTATTTCCCATGAAGTGGTGGGACCGGATGCCATGATCTTCGTTTTCTGAATGTTGAGCTTTAAGCCAACTTTTTCACTCTCCACTTTCACTTTCATCAAGAGGCTTTTGAGTTCCTCTTCACTTTCTGCCATAAGGGTGGTGTCATCTGCATATCTGAGGTTATTGATATTTCTCCCGGCAATCTTGATTCCAGCTTGTGTTTCTTCCAGTCCTCCAGCGTTTCTCATGATGTACTCTGCATATAAGTTAAATAAACAGGGTGACAATATACAGCCTTGACGTACTCCTTTTCCTATTTGGAGCTCGTCTGTTGTTCCATGTCCAGTTCTAACTGTTGCTTCCTGACCTGCATACAAATTTCTCAAGAGGAAGATCAGGTGGTCTGGTATCCCCATCCCTTTCAGAATTTTCCACAGTTGATTGTGATCCACACAGTCAAAGGTTTTGGCATAGTCAATAAAGCAGAAATAGATGTTTTTCTGGAACTCTCTTGCTTTTTCTATGATCCAGCGGATGCTGGCAATTTGATCTCTGGTTCCTCTGCCTTTTCTAAAACCAGCTTGAACATCAGGAAGTTCAGAGTTCACATATTGCTGAAGCCTGGCTTGGAGAATTTTGAGCATTACTTTACTAGCATGTGAGATGAGTGCAATTGTGTGGTAGTTTGAGCATTCTTTGGCATTGCCTTTCTTTGGGATTCAGTAAAATTCCATTCAAAATCCTAACAGCTTTTGTGTGGAAACTGGCAAGTTGATTTTAAAATCACATGAAAAAAATAAAAGTGGTCAAAATAACCAAGAAATTCTTGATGTGGGAGACCTTATTCTACCAGATGGCATACATAGCTTATTACAAAGTTGTACGAATTAGGACAGTGTAGAATTGATATAAGCATAGATATATACACCAAAGTAATAGAGCGGAAAAATAGATCCATATTTACATGGCTACTTGAATAATGTCAAATAGAACACTTAGAGCAGTGGGAAAAATGATCAACTCTTCAAAAAAATATGCAGGGTCAACTATTTATATAGGAAAGAACAAAATTTGGCCACTTCACATAGAAAATAAAAATTCAGTTTTGGGTGATTTCAAGATCTAAACATGAAAAGTAAACAATGAAACTAAGATTAGGAATATATTCCTGACCTTTGAGTAGAAAAAGATTTCTTAAACAGATTACAAAAAGCACTAACAATACAAAGAAATTTCAAAAATTTGATTACATTAAAATTGTTTCCTACTCATCAAAACTCAGATCATGGCATCCAGTCCCAACATTTCATGGCAATTAGATGGGGAAAAAGTGGAAACAGTGCCAGATTTTATTTTCTTGGCCTCTAAAATCACTGTGGATAGTGGCTGTAGTCATGAAATTTAAAAACCTTGCTCCTTGGAAGAAATCCTATGACAAACCTAGACAGTATATTAAAAAGGAGAAACATCTAAATTAAAAGGAGAGGAAAATAAAGAATCTTTTTAAACAACTTAAAAAAAGAGAGAGAGACATCACTTTACCAACAAAGATCTGTACAGTCAAAGCTATGGTTTTCCAGTAGTCAAGTATGGATGTGTGAGTTGGACCATAAAAAAGGCTGAGCACTGAAGAACTGATGTTTTCAAACTGTAGTGCTGGTGAAGACTCTTGAGAGTTCCTTGGACACCAAGATTAAACCAGCCCATCCTAAAGGAAATCAGTCCTGAATATTTATTGGAAGGACTGATGCTGAAGCTCCAATACTTTGGCCACCTGTTGTGAAGAGCTGACTCATTGGAAAAGACCCTGATGCTGGGAACAATTGAAAGTGGGAGGAGAAGGGGATGATAGAGGATTAGATGGTTGGATGGCATCACTGACTCAATGGACATGAGTTTGAGCAAGCTACAGGAGATGGTGAAGGACAGGGAAGCCTGGTGTGCTGCAGTCCGTGGAGTTGCAAAGAGTCAGACACGGCTTAGTGACTGAACAACAACTAATCAAAACACAGACAAGAGTAAAATGTCAAATTTCTGTGGAAAGATATTTGTGAAACATAAAAAGAAAAATGAAAAAATAAAGAAATTTGACCAAGTTCTTCACAAAAATGAAAATGACCAATAATTTTTTTTAAATACATTGCCTTATTTACTTATTATTTATCATAGATGTTAGAATGATCATGGCTAATACTAATTTAAGCATGTACAGAATACCATTTAGATCCAATATTGGTATATTAAATCAAAGTATCACAGAACCTGATTTTAAGTAATCAGATTATAAAGAAATTTAATTCAAAATCAGTGGCCCATAAACTTCAGAAAATCGACTTAAGGGTAATGGTTAATTTTATGCATCAATTTTATTGGGCACACAGAAACCAAATTAAGTATTATTTCTGGGTATGACTGTGAAGATGTTTTCAGATGATATTAGCATTTGTATTGCCCTTCCCAGTGTGGATGAGCATTATCCAATCCCTTTTGGGTTTGAATGAAGTGGTGGCGAAAGGAGGAATTTGCCCCTTTTTTCCTGTCTCAACACTTCAGCTGGGACTCCTCATCTCATCTTTTCTGGCCTTAAGACTGGATTTACACCATTAACTCCTCTAGTTTTCAGGCCTTCAGGTTAAACTGAATTATGCCACCTTTCCCAGGTCCCAGTTCATAGATGGCAGATCATGGGACTTCTTAGGCTTCATAATCACATGAACCAATTCTTCACAATAAATAAATGTATATTTATAGATGCATTATAAAATAAAAAATATAAATATAAATATTATATATGCCTTACTGGTTCTGTTTCTCTCGAGAACTCTCACCAGTGCGTTAACCTTGACAGTAATCAAAGAAATGAAAATTAAAATCATAAGATCTACACATTCATAGAAACATCTAAAATGTAAGACTATCAATCCCAAAGGTCAAGAATTTAGAGCAATGAAAATTCTCATCTACTACCTATGATTATGTAAATTAGCAAAAATCACTGCAATGGACTGAACATTTCTGTCCCCCCCAAATTCATATGTTGAATCCTAACCCCTAATGTGATGGTGAGGTCTTTAGAAGGTGGGCCTTTGTGAGGTAATTAGGCAAGAGCCTACATGGTGGGATTAGTGCCTTTATAAAAGGGACTCTAAAGAGCTCCCTTGCTCTCTGCCTGCCACATACAAGTATAGCAAGAAGTTGGCAGTCTGTAACCCTGTAACCCAGAAAAGAAACCTCCCCAGAGCCTAACTAATGCTGGTAACCTAATCTCAGACTTTCAGTCTCCAGAACTATAAGAAATAAATTTCTATTGTTTATAAGTCCATGATACTTTGTTATATTCAATAGCAGCCCAAACTGACTAAAATAACCAATTTGGAAAACTGGTAGACATTCTACTAAATTTATATGTATACGATGATCCAGCAACCTCACACTTAGGTATATGCTCAGTATAAAACTCTTAATAGTAGGCTTCTTAGTAGTTTTAATACTTTTGAGTCTCTTAGTAGTAGGCTTCCCTGGTGGCTCAGATGGTAAAGAATCTGCCTGCAATGCAGGAGACCAGGGCTTGATCCCTGGGTTGGGAAGATCCCCTAGAGAAGGAAATGGCAACCCAGTCCAGTATTCTTGCCTGGAGAATTCCATGGACAGAGGAACCTGGCAGGCTACAATCCATGGGGTCACAATGAGTCGGCCACAACTGAGTGTCACTCACTCAGTATAAAACTGTGCACATGTGCCCCAAATATATGCCCAAAAATGTTCACAGAAGCACTATACTTAAAAACCCCAAACTAAAACCAACCATAATGTGGACTAAGAGTAGAATCAAGGCATAAATTGTTGTGATATACAAGAGTATGCTGCTGCTACTGCTGCTAAGTCGCTTTAGTTGTGTCCGACTCTGTGAGACCCCATAGACGGTAGCCCACCAGGCTCCGCTGTCCCTGGGATTCTCCAGGCAAGAACACTGGAGTGGGTTGCCATTTCCTTCTCTGATACAAGAGAATACTAACTATTAAAATGAAAGAACTACAAGTAATGACATGAACAATCTCTTAATATTGAGTGAAGGAAGTTAGATACAAAATACATAGTATATGAGTTCACTTACATAAAGTTCAAAAACAGGCAAGACTAAGAAAGTTTAGTCTTGTTTCAAAAAGTGAAGAGTATAAAGAGGTCATGAGGAAAGCTTTTGGGGCGCTGGCAATATTCTATCTCTATGCCATATAGTGATTACATGGGCATGGGCACCTAGTGATAATTCACTGAGCTCTAAATTCTTGATTTGTGCTTTTTTTCCTGCATGTTTTCACTAAATTTTTTAGTGTCCTTAAATTTTTAATGTCCTTAAATCATTTTTTAAAATGTATATTTTAAAAATGAACAATGAATTATTATTACTAATTCCTAAAATCTCAGTTTAATCTGTTTGTGGCTCATGAGGGAAGCAATAAGTTAAAGAAAAAGAAAATATATATGAGCAATTGAAACAACTGCTGCCATGATTTCAGTAACTAACCAAAAACTTTCAGTTGAGACTAGTTGTGATTATCCAATTGTGCTGCTGAGGAATAACTAAACAAAAACTACTATTAGCAGGACTAGGCAGCTCTTAAGTATTTTGAGAGAGATGCAGTAATTTATCAGACAAAAATCTCAGTGTGGAATTGAGATAAGAATGGATCACTTTGAGTCCTTTCTTAACATGATAAAATGTTGAATTTGGAAGCAACCTGAGAGATTACTTACCAAGTCTGAGAGATGGAAAACCTGACGCCAGAAGAGGCTGAATATCTAGTCAAGATTAAGGTCATCCATGTGGACGCAAAGCTGGGAGAATAACTCACAACTATTTCTAGGGCAGAGCGTTTTCCATTTCTCCAGGCCACTTCCCCACCCTACCTGCTTTCTGTTGTTATCGTTGGGGAATACTTTTTTTCCCTTTTTTAAAACCTCAGAATATTGGAAGTAGGAAATTGTGCAACTTTTGTCTTCACCAGCTTTTAAGAACAGATTCTAAGTTTTTGCTTTTTTTTTTTTCTGTGACTGCCAGTGTACCTCATTCTCACAGCAGTTCTTCCAGAATTGATAACTTTGGGAATGTAGTAAGTGTTTTTACCTAGATATTAACTCCACTGTTTACTGCAAATTTGGTTTTCAGAAGATAGTTTAATGTAATTCCAAAGTACGTAAAGACATACTTAGAGAAAAGTACCAGCTACCCAATAAGTATATATCTACCTTTTATATCCAGGCCCTGTAAGTTTCCAAATAACCCAAAGGAAACAGTGGTAACAGTGAATGTCCTTTGTGGAGGAAATCTGCTCTAATTGTTCCACGTTAGTTCTCTATACATTTTTATTTCCATTGTGTCTATTATCTGGTAACCATGGAAACATACATGACAGACACTGCAGGAAAAACAAATCTAAAATACACACATTGAAACACATCGGTACAAATGATGCCCTTTTCAATAACCATTATACTTGGATTCTTTTCTCTTCAATGGATTTTAAGTCATCAATTGTATGTAAATTATGCCTAATAAAAAGGGTTTTTCTTACAGTAAGGTATCACATAGTGGAGTTAATATTGACATCATATATCACAAATGCCTCTAAGTTTAACTAAACTACCCAATGTATTTCTCTGGAAGTGTCTTTATCATTAATCATTTATGTAAAACAAACTAAATATTTATTGTACAAAATATCTCTGGAAGGATTCACAAAAACTTGATAATTGTGGATACCTCTGAGAGGGGAATTTTGAGAGAAAAACAGGGAGAACTTATTTTTACAGTCCTTTTTAATGTTTAAGTATTTATTTTGAATTTTAAAAATGAAAGCCACAAGTTTACAAGTTCATTTTAAATTAAAAAAATAAAATATCATTATATTTCTCCCTATCTCTCCCTTCCATCACAAACACCTCCCCAAACATCCACATACACAGGAGCCTATGATTTCCTAACAAATATATTCTGGCACTAAAACTAATTTTCAAAAAGGCAGCAAGGACAATCAGGTACTCATCTATTCCCACCTTCGCTCCAAAAGCATCCTTCATAGTATCCACTTTTAGATACTCAAAGCATAAAACTTGGGAATTACATCTCTTTTCCTGGGTACTAAGGGCCCCTAAGTGTATGCCTGCATGTGTCTAGCCTCCTGGTCTCCAGGTGGCACACTAAACCTTTTCCCCATCAAAAGGGAGCTGCTATCATATTCTCTTAAGAACACCAAAGTGACTCTGGCAGCTACAATGCTAGAGAGGAAAATTTTCAATTATGACTCCCTGTATTATAACTGGAGAAGGCAATGGTAACCCACTCCAGTACTCTTGCTTGGAAAAATCCTATGGATGGGGGAGCCTGGTAGGCTGCAGTCCATGGGGTTGCTAAGAGTTGGGCACGACTGAGCGACTTCACTTTTACTTTTCACTTACATGCATTGGAGAAGGAAATGGCAACCCACTCCAGTGTTCTTGCCTGGAGAATCCCAGGGACGGTGGAGCCTGCTGGGCTGCCATCTATGGGATCGCACAGAGTCAGCCCCTCACATCTCACCCTGGAGGTTGGTCGAGTTAGTCACTTGGTGGACCAGAGCAATCGGACCAAATTTCTCAGTTCAGTGAAGCTGATTTAAGCCAAAGTCCCAGGTGGGGAACATCGGATCTCAACCTCCTTTTTGCTACACCCAGCTCAGTGGGAAACATCAACATTAGAAAGTGTTACTGCTTAGAATACTGAAATCTATCATCAATAAAACTGATAAGATTTACTCTCCATCTGATTTCTATTGTATTACTTTTTAATTGGTTTTAAGTAGGGATAGAGAAGAGAGGTTCTTTGAGGGAGTGAGGGTCTTTTAATCAAGGAAACAGGATGTATCCTTATAACCCAAATAATTCAAACTCATCCTCCCTCCACTACTGAATTTCTAATTCTGGCATCCCTTATTATCCAAAACCTAGCCACTGCTGAAAGGATCTTTAGTAACAAAATCAGATTGTAGTAGATCATATTTCATTGTCTTAAATGAAAAAAAGAATAATGCATTCCCAACCCAACCAAAAATACACACACACAGACACGTGCACAGGGCATTACCCTTTGACTCACTGCCAATCCCCCTCACTCGCTCTACCCCACCACTCTGAACAAGCCAGGGTTACTCCCACCTTAGAGTCACTGCACCAGCTGTTCACTCTGCCTGGCAAAGTCTTCCCTCAATATCCACATGATTCCTGTCCTTTTTAAGATTTCCCTACAATATCATTTTCTCAATAAGGTCTACCCTGAAACTATAGCACCCTTCTCCCCTGCTACCTCCCTGATCTCTGTTTTATTTTTCCACGGCATTTTACACCCTCTAGTGTACTTCAGATTGTGTAGTGTATACTGTCTGCTGCCTGTCTCCCCAAACTGAAATGTAAAACTTCATGTGGTAAGGATGTGGGGGAATGTTGTCATTGTTCACTGATGTATCAAGAGCCTTGAACAGTTCCTGGCACATTACACAAAGAAAGAAAGAAAGTGAAGTCGCTCAGTCGTGTCCAACTCTTGTGACTCCATGAACTGTAGCCTGCCAGGCTTCTCTGTTCATGGGATTTCCCAGGCAAGAATACTGGAGTGGGTTGCCATTTTCTTTTCCAGGGGATCTTCCCAATCCAGGGATTGAACCTGGGTCTCCCACACTGCAGGTAGACTCTTTACTGTCTGAGCCACTATGGAAGCCACATTATATAAACTCAATAAATATTTGTTGTTGAACTAAACACAGTCTCCAGGCCATCTACTGCCACATCAGTGGTTATTCCTTGACCTTTTAAAGTATCTCTGGATCATATTACTCATTGAGAATCTGATAAAAAGCTATGAACTCTCCCCCCAGGAAAACATATTCAGAGGAATGTTCATGTGTAGACAATTTAAACAAAATGTATATATGCATACACATTTAAACATATTCTTTTATAGTTTCAGTGGGTCTCTGGACTACCAGAGGGCCATGCATGGAGACCTAAACCCACAGGTTGTATAGAGTACGGAGGTGTCATCAGTAGGCCATGCAAGACACCATGAATGAAGTAAGAGTTTCTACAATGCACAGGGAGAGCACCAGATGTCTGTTTTTATGTCAAGTGCTGGAAGAGAGGATTCCAGGAAGAGAGCTTTGTGGAAGGAGAAGCCAGAATAAGACTGTCCTGGGGCCAGAGCAGTAAGTAGGTGTGAAGACAGCCCTGGTGCTTCCTCTTCCCTTCCTCCATGCTACTCTCTGGCTGACCATTCACCCCCACCCCACACCCACACCAAACCCTATCCTGGGTTGCATTAAGTTAGATCAGGAAGCAAAAACTGGCCTCCCGTAGGGTGAGGAAGGGCCACGGCAGCTTTGGGGTCAACACAGGTGGATGTGAAGGACACTATCCAGTAGAGGCAGTTGGAAGAGGAAGAAAATTCTAGTGGCCTCTCATCTGGGCCAATCATTCTCATTTATATTCATTCATTTATGTGTGAGTGTGACTGTCTCAGAGACTCCCTGAACAAACAGAAAGAAGAAAATGTTTAGGGCTTTTTATGTCTCTTCAGGGAAAAAAGAAACACTCTACAAATATGTAATCAAAATCAATCAGTATTACAAAAGTACTAAGAAATGGAAAATGTTTGTTAGAACACAAAAGATGTTTTAGAGAAAATGAATGGTCTCAATGATATTTAAGAATAGTAGACTGCTAATTGAAAATTATCATACTGAACAGACTGATGATGTCTGGAAAACCTGGCCTCCGTTGTTCCATTTGCTTTCCTGCAACAGAGAGAACTCAGGTAAATAGGAGGAGGAGCCGAGATGAGTGGAGGTGGAACTCCAGGAACTAGGAAGCAGACAAAAATTCAACCAAGCTCTCCTTCAAGTGAGCTAAGACTGTAGCTGTGAGAGCAGAGTAATGACACTGAACAGGATAATTTCTGTAAATGTCTGCTTAAAGGGCCAGTGTAAAGAGGAGGGGCCTGGAAAACTCCACCGATGCAGAGAAAGCAGCATCTGTCAAGTGAGGAGGGGGTGCAGCTAGAGGAAATATGCAAAGCAGGGAGGAAATGTCTATTGAAAATGGTTGATTTCATCTGTTAGAACTCCAAAATGACTGCCAATATTGTGGTCAGGGCTGCTGGGTGAGTAGCAACAGTGTGGATTTTCTCAGGACCAGATGTGTAAAAGCTGTGCTGAAAAAAATCCCCACAGACTGAAGAGAAATAGATATTGTGTGTATTGTTGTGCTTATTCTATCAGGAAGTGACAGACACAGAGCCTTCTCTCCCCTGTGAATGACCCTGAACACTGCTCACACTTACAGACAGACCCAGAATAGCATTTGCTAGGAACAGGAACTCACATCCTTGAGGAGCCACAGGCCCTTCACATCCACAATTTCAATGACCTCAAATAGCCTGTTACTTGGTGGTATGTTTGCAAGACAAGGTCACTGAGCTCCCAGTATAACTTCCCCAGATAACCTGAACTGTCCTGACTGCCACCTCCAAAATAAATAGGTCAGAGAACTCCATTAATGCCCTATGTCTACTGTCTCTGCTTCAGAGCTGCAGACTTAGAGCCCTAGTGAAATCCTACAGGGACAAAACTCCATATGGTTTCCAAGACACTATCCTAAGAAGCTTCAACTCCACGGACCAGCTGGGCACTGTTTGCTTCATGTTCCTAGACCCTTTGGAAGTATTCCAGGTCTTCAAGACTAAAGAGGGAGCTATAAATACAAAATGTCTTCAAAAGCAAGTTTTGCATATCCTGGAAAGTTCAGGAGAATTTGGTCACAGCTGACCCCCTTACTGCTTCCTACATTCTCATGGATGTAGAATCCTAGTTTCCTGTGATTTAAACATGACCACTTCCTATATTTGCTTTTATTTCAACATCTCTTCCCATCCCTAATCATTCAGTCTCTGCTTAAAACTCCCTCCACAGAGCTCCTGCATTAATCTTAAATTGAAATCTGACCACCTATCTCTTCTCTCTGCTATTATAGGGAATAAATCTAAGTGTCTTCATAGGAGAGTATAAGATATTTAACAGAGCTATCAGACACATAACCAGTTAACACAAAATAAGACAAACACACTTAATTAAATATCAGACTAAACAAAATATAGTTAGCAAAATAACATTAGATTTATAGCTTGCAATTATAAACATATAATTACAAATGGATAACTCACTCTCTTCAAAGTAGGTGCTTTTCAGCTTTTCCCATGGTACGTCTTCACTAGCAGTCTTAGCCTTAAATGAGTTTATCACCACTTTGGGCTGCATTCCCAAACAACCTTGAACCTCAAAAGACCCAAGCCAGTTCCTACAGATTCTTAACACCCCAAGATATAGAACAATAAGCTCAACCTGTTCTCTCATTAGTCCATAGCACTGGCTGCACATTAGAATCATTGGGATGCTTTTTTAAAAAAAAATCCTGTTGCTTGGGTCCCACCCCAAACCACTTGAAACAGAATTTCTAGGGGTGTGGGAGGAGGAGTAGGTATTGGCTGCTTTTTAACTCTCCACATAATTCTAATGTGCATACAGGGATGAGAATTGTGCACAAACCAGTGGTTCTCAAACATTAAAATGCAGGAGACTCACCTCTGAGACGGAATCTGTAGTTCCCGAAATGCAGAGAATCTGCTTCCTCAGAGTTGGGGCTGGAATCAAGGATCTGCCTTCTTACCAAATGCCGGGTGTTACCGAATAAGGCAGTCCTTTTAAGAGCAAGGCAGTCCTTTTAAAACCATCTTAAAGAAACCCTGCCTTAGGTTTTAGATCAGTGGTTCTTAAAGCATGGCCCCCAAACCAGAATCATTAGCAACAGCATCACCTGGAACCCATTAGAAATGCAAATTCTTGGACCTGCACCCGAGACAGTGAAACAGAAATAGTGAGTCAACCAGTATTTTAACAGCCCTCCAGCTGATAGCAATGATCACTCCAGTTTGCAAAGCTCTGACCCAGACAATTGCGTTTGTCAAGTAAAGAGGGGAAGGATCCCAATGAAGTAGATATCAGGTCCTATTGGCACACCTGGGGTTTTGCATCATGTCTTAAAGGGAAACATGTCTTTGGAAACAACCTAAACATTTTTGTGTAGTTGTCAAAAAGGCTATTCTAAGTCAAAATCTACAAAAAGTAGCAAATTAGCCACCAAAATAAAACCATAATATTATTAAAGACTGAACAGGATATGCCTAAGAGTAAAACTAAAGGACAACAACAAAACAAATATTACAAACCAAAGAACAAAATTTTAGTGGCAAACCCTCAGGTTGATTTTCTGGAAAACTTCTTTTCCCACTGCTGGGCACAAGCCTTTACAGAGTTACCAGGAAAATCGAGTAACAAGCTCCCCCTCAGAAATTCCAAAGAGCTCATGGTGGAACAGCATTCACGTGGCACCACACTGGTGGTGAGGCATGTTAACACTTCATGTTTGGTACTACCCACTACCTACCAGGGAAGGTAGGATGGAAATGATCAGCCTCATTCACATAATATTGGTGCCTATAAAACTTTATAAACCTATACAAATTGACAAGATTACCTATTTAATAGGAGGCAGAGCCAGGATTAGAACCTACAGTTTATACTGCAAATGGATTGCTCTCTTCCTAATCTGTACTGATTCCTACAACCTATTCGGTCTTTGCCTCAGGGCACGTGACTGGGAGGGCACCTGGAGCATCTTGGTGAGAAGGGCCCCTCCACATTAAAGTCTTCTACAGCAGCACAGATTAGGGGCAGGCAACAGGAGAGGGAATGATGATGACCTACTTTCGTAAAATTCATCCTGACATGATTAGAATGAGAGCATTTTAAATTATGTCCACAGTTTTTCTGTTACAGAAAATAGAAATATTCTTCATATTTAATGCCAGAAATTTATTTTATTATTTTCTTTTCTTTGTTGCAATTTTACCTCTTCAATTCTGTTTCTGCAGCTTAATATTAGGCTGCTTCCCAGGTGCTCAGATGGTAGAGTGTCTGCCTGCAATGTGGGAGGCCCGGGTTTGATCCCTGGGTCGGGAAGATACCCTGGAAAAGGAAATGGCAACCCACTCCAGTACTCATGCTTGGAAAATTCCATGGATGGAGGAGCCTGGTAGCTTAATATTAGACTTAATTTCTATTAAAGAAATGTAAGCAAGTTGGTGGGAAGGGAGAAAGTCTCAGAAGCCTACTCAGGGGCTGGGAGAGTTCAGCCTTGGATTATTTGCCTCAGATAATCCTTAAGCAGATAAGTACATATAAAGAACACATATTTCAGAAATCTTTGATATTTCCATGAAACACTCTATGAGTTAGTTCCTGAGTTTTCTGTGCAGAAAACATGTCAACCCAGGGTACGGACATCATGTATACATTATACTACCATTTGCATTAGAAATGGATAAAAATAAAAATACATATTTGTATTTACTTGTATGTATGTAAAGGAACTCTGGAAAAATGCATAAGAAACTGATATTCCTGGTTTCCTGCCTGTGACTCTGGGAAAAGGAGACTGAGCAGATGAAACCCAGAGTAGAGAGAGACTTCATTGTACAAGTTATTATATATTTTGATTTTGAAGTATGTGATTGTATCACACATTAAAATACACTTTTTTAAAAATAAAATTTTTAATTGAAATATGTATTATGTCTTTAAATTTCAAACCATGTAAAATTCCACATGATCTTAGGAATTACAGATTTTATTAGGTTAACTATTAGAAATATCTAAGTTAGTTGAGTTCTAATTAAGAAATCCTAGAACATATCTGAATCTTATAAATTTCTTTTGATAAATCCTTTTTAAAAATCCTATCAAGTCATTTTTTTATACTTCTAACAACAGTAAATTGCCTTAAATCATTAAATTTCCTTCAGGTTTGGCAATCATAGATTTTAAATTTCCTAGGAAGAATAATCCTAATTTCTTGTCATTTCAATAAATTTTTTAAAACAATAATGTTATATCTTAACAATACTTTTTATAAAAGTGTATACGTAAGACAGAAAAAAAATCTTTTTCAAGATATATGTCCTGTATTCAGTTTTTAAAATAGTCACTTTTTATCACAGATTCCTTTCATCAGACTTTTGAGTCATTTCAAAAGATCTATGAATCATCTCTCTTTTCGCCATTTTAAATGTAGAAATATAAATTAGTATTCTATTCTCACATGTCAAACTCCATTTCAAACGTACTGGTTATATGGAATACTGGGTTAATAGGAAAAAATTCAGCATTAGGCACCGGAGCAGCACTTAGTCTAAGAGGTAAACAAGGGCCAGTATCCCCATGCCGGGAGTTGGAGTCTAACCCTTCCACAGATGCAAGAATTACTAAAGAATTTCAGGTAGAGAAGTAAAATGATCAACTCTATATTTAGAAATATCACTTTCTAAATATAGGTGCAAGGTGGATAATGGGTTGCAGGGTGGATAATGGAATGGCCAATTCCCAGCAATCATGGCAGTTATTAGATAGTTCAGATGGGAGTATGAATCAAGGAAGGGCCAAGGGAGTGACAAAGAGGAGGCAGATGTAAGAGACAATCAGGAGGCAGGACTAAATTCTGATGTGGGTAATGAAGTGACTGATGCCTGCGAGAAGGAAAAATGATGTGGGAGTAGATTTGAGGGTGGACAAGGCTGAGAAATGTATTATTTTATTTTGTTAATGCCACTTTCGAGATTTGTATCCTGATGTAGATGTCTGGTAAGGTGTTGCATATAATGGTCTGGATCTTAAAAGAGAACCATGAACTGAGGTTACAGATTCCCCAGACATCAGCAAAAAGGAGAAAAGGGAAGCTGGGACAGGAGACTGGTGATGAAACCGGATCCTCTCTGACATGAGTGACATGGGAAATAGTTGGCAATAACATTGCTGTTCAGAAATTGGTTGTATGTACTTGTTTGTCTCAGGGGCAAGGTTGATAATTCAAAAACTACTTTTTGAAAAATTATAAACAATTAAAAGGGAGAAGGATGAAAACACTTCTATAACTAATACCATTTAAAAGAAATTAGAAGATCTAGCATGAGTGAGAGGCTCACTAATGCACTTTCAAAATGCAATCTATGGACTATTCTTTTTTTACTATATGTGTATATATATATATATATATATATAGGCATGGCAACCCGCTCCAGTATTCTTGCCTGGAGAATCCCATGGACAGAGGAGCCTGGGGGCTACAGTCACAAAAAGTCGGTGACCATAGGGTCACAAAGAGTCGGATACAACTGAAGTGACTTAGCATGCATGTATACACACACACACACACACACACATCAAAGATTTTTTACAATTTAAAAAAATTAATGCATAAAGTACAGTCTAAAGAAGGCACACTCTGACCTCTCCAGGAAAGGGATGTATAGGAAACACTCTACACAAATGATACCACTTTATTTCTTCCTGGCTGGAACATTGAGCCCCAATACACATATTTTCTTCAGCCCTGAAGGCCTAGACTTGAAATAAAGTCAATGATCTATTTTCCACTTTTAAGACCTAAGCCAGAAGTGGCCTAAGATGCCAGCATCATGCCCTTTTCTAAGGCTTCATTCTGGTCGTGGCCCTCTGTATCTTATTACTCGGCCTGAGGCCTCAAGTAGAAGGAAAATATCCTCACTGTCTTTCCATTCAACCTCAAAACTAAGGAATACAAAAGCTCTGGCACACTCTCTGCTTTTGGAGCTCTTACAGCCTAATGATCCTACTGAGCTACAAAGCTCTGGGACGAATGATTTTGACTATTGGAGCCCAAGCAAAGGGAGGCAGATTGCACCCATAGATGCTTCTGGGGTTTTGGACTCCTTGCTTCCCTAACACAGATACTAGATATATTCCTTCTGAAAAGTAACTATTAGCTTGCTGTTAGGACCTTTTCAGAATTTAACTTCTGACCCATGGAGGTCTTATGACTTTCCACCCTAGTATTCTCATTTTGAGGTTGAGCAAACTCACTGGAAGGACTGATACTGAAGCCAAAGCCCCAGTACTATGGCCACCTGATGAGAAAAGCTGACTCATTGGAAAAGATCCTGATGCTGAGAAAGATTGAAGGCAAAAGAAGGGAGCAGCAGAGGATGAGATGGTTAGATAGTATCACTGACCCAATGGACATGAATTTGAGCAAACTCTGAGAGATAGTGAAGGACAGGGGAGCATGGTATGCTGCAGTCCATGGGGTCTCAAAGAACTGGACATGACTTAGCAACTGAACAACAACGAACAACAAACTCAGACTTAATGACTAACATGTTGCAACAGGCCATCGAGCTTCACATGTCAAATGTGAATAGTACATCCCTATTGCTGGCATAGCCTTAGCTGCATCTCAGCTATACATGAAAAGGTACTAGCTATCCCTCTGGGAGAAACTTTATCTCCACTCTGCCACCTGACACAACAATTGTAAACAACATTTTTTTCCAAGAGTATCATATGTGTCCCTGGACTGTTTCCCAATTGCAACTTGTGTGGAAGCTGAACACTGACTTCCCTCTCACACAGGAATCTATATCTAAAAATGCAAAGCTTTTAAATATTTAAAGAAATATAACTAGTAGATCATGTAATCCCCAGATAACTGAAAATATCTCACCAAAATGAGACCTCCTTTGGTTGCTCTAAGGAGCTTTCAAAGGAATAACCAACTCATTATTTATATTCACCCTACAAGCAGTTTTTCTTTAATGAAAGTCTTCCAGTTATAAACCTATTCTTGACTTTAGCTCAAATGATCAGTGATACCATATTGGCTCTGTATTCAGATCAGGTTCATTGCATTAGCTAAGGTTATTACAGGTGACAAAATTATCCTAAACTTTCTCCTCACATCCCTGAGTGGAGTCTATGGATTCATTAACACAACGTGCTATACCTAAGTAGAGTACTTAAGGCTAAGTAGAAAAGACAATATAGAAATTTAAAATGAAAGTCACCTAGCTTTATATAGTAAACTTAGATGGTTTAAGGGATTGGTTCTGATTCGATTATTTGTTCTTATAAGTAGAAACACTCATAGCTCTTGTTTTCAGAACTACCTTCAAGGATGTTTGTATAATGAATAGTCTTGGAAGACAGAGAGATTGTCTGCCTCCATAGCAAAGGGCAACTTTGTTTGCTTCCCATTATTATTAAAGATCATGTCTCCTTTGGTAACAAAGGACAAACTTATTTGTAACCCAAGACTGGATTCCCTAAGCTTAGGATTCCTCTACTGTAATACAACCTACTATATTGGAAGTGTATGACTACTTGTTATATTGCCCTATGAAAATTGAGGCTTGGGGAACTGGCACAAGAAAATGATGATACTCTAGGATTGCTATTTCTGTGAGTAATAAACCATTCCTTGTCTTTGACCCAGTAATCATATGTCTTCTGCCAAATTCATGGTAACACAAAGAAGTTGACAGACCTAGCAGGAAATAGCAATTAAGTGGACAAGAAGGTATAGATGAGCAGAGGTTTTTGCAGCCTCAAGGAGCTGGAGAGACATAAATTAGGGTTCAGAGCTACCAAGGCAGTCAGAGCTTAAAGGAATGAAGTTCCAGAGAGAAAGGAAGTTTAGAGACATGAGACCAAAAGTTTAAGTCATTTTTCTTCTCAAGGCATTCACCAATTCATAAATGGCATAGGTCAACAGGCAGAAAAGTATATGGTTTCAAAGAGACTGAGATGCTAAGAAGAGTTTCAAGTAGTCTCACAGGACTGGGGAAATAAAAACTTGAGTTCATGATTTGCCTAAGAAAAAAGACCTTGGTAAAAATTCCAAATTTTCACCTGGGAGTCCTATAAAATTCTACCTTAGAAGTAACAATGATGTGGAAATAACCTGAACCTTACAAAGACTGCAATCCAAATCTTAATCATCCTAATAACATATTAATAGTAATAATATTATAGTCAAAATGATCTGCTTCTATTCTAAATATCTACCAGCAGCTGAAGAAAACCCCTCTCTGGAAACCAGTCAGGAATTCTATGATTTTTAATACCAAGAGTAAGGATAAAAATATTTAAATATCCAATAGGAACAGAACCACAGATAATCCAGGTATTAGAATTGTCAGACACAGACTTTAAAATCATTGTGATTAATACATTTAGAAAAACAAATGCTAAGATGAAACATTTCACTAGAGAACAAGCATCTATGTCAAATAATGAAATGAAATTTATAGCAGTTAATAACAAAAGAAATAAAATTAGTAATGCTGTGAATAGGTTTATCAAAAGATTAGATACAGCTAAATCAGGGATTTGTGATCTGAGAAATAAGTTAGTAAAAATATCCAGACTAGGAAGATAATGGAAAATACAGAAGACACCTTAAGATACATATGAGATATGATGAAAACAACTACCGTATCTATAACTGGTGTACAGAGAGGAGAGAAAGAGAATGGGGGAAAAATAGTATTTGAAAAGATTATGACCAAAAATTTTCTAAAACTGAAAAAAGATGTCAACTATGATTTCCAAGTATGATAAATACAAAGAATAGCACACCTGATGACATCATAGTAAACCTCTGCAAATAAAAAACAGAGAAAATTGTATTCTTATTTTGGTGAGTGAAAACAGACATTATCTTCAGAGAAGCAACTTTCCTGCAGAAACGATGAAAGATGGAAGTCAGAAGACAATGGAATGACTACTGTTAGGTGTTGAAAGAAAATAATTGCTGTTATGAACTAATGGGTGTTTCCCTCCTCCCCACCTCCCCGCCCCGCCAAAAAAAAAATCATATGTTGAAGTCATATCCCCCTGTGGGACTGTACTTGGAGAAAGGCCCTTTATGGAGGTAATTAAGGTCAAATGAAGTCATAAGGGTGACCCTAATCTAATAGGACTAGTGTCCTAATAAACAAAGAAAGAGACACCAGAGAGTTCTCTCTCTACACACACACACATAAGTAAGGCCATGCTGCTGCTGCTAAGTCAGACTCTGTGCAACCCCAGAGATGGCAGCCCATCAGGCTCCGCCGTCCCTGGGATTCTCCAGGCAAGAACACTGGCGTGGGTTGCCATTTCCTTCTCCAATGCATGAAAGTGAAAAGTGAAAGGGAAGTTGCTCAGTCGTGCCCGACTCTTAGCGACCCCATAGACTGCAGCCCACCAGACTTCTCCATCCATGGGATTTTCCAGGCAAGAGTACTGGAGTGAGGTGCCATTGCCTTCTCCAAAGTAAGGCCATATGAGGACACAAAAGGAAAGAAACAATCTGCAAGCCAAGAAGAAACTCCTCACCAGAAATCAACCCTGGGAGCATTTTGATCTTAGACTTCTAGCCTCTATAACTTCCTGCTGGCCTTTCTATGCAGATGAAAATCAGAATTTTAGCAACTCCTAGCAGATGGTAAGAAGAAGGCAATGGCACCCCACTCCAGTACTCTTGCCTGGAAAATCCCATGGATGGAGGAGCCTGGTAGGCTGCAGACCATGGGGTCTCTAAGAGTCAGACACGACCGAGCGACTTCACTTTCACTTTTCACTTTCATGCATTGGAGAAGGAAATGGCAACCCACTCCAGTGTTCTTGCCTGGAGAATCCCAGGGACGGGGGAGCCTGGTGGGCTACCATCTATGGGGTCACACAGAGTCGGACACAACTGAAGCGACTTAGCAGCAGCAGCAGCAGCAGATGGTAAAGTCCTTTAAAATGAATGAAGATTTCCAGATGGCAAAGGGAAAAAATATTAGTCAAAACATAAGAAAGAAGACAACTCAGAAAATAGGTGTGCCCTGTTATTAAAAAAATAAAGCATATATTCATTCAATAAATTATTTCTGAGGACCAACCATTGCTTTATGCACTGAGAGACAGCAGTGAATAAAAGTCTCTGATCTTACAGTGTTCACATTGTAGAGGAGGGAGAGAGACAAAGAACAAGTAAGCAAACAACTTTCAAAAGCATCAGAAGTGACCAAATGTGCGAAAGGGACCTGGAGGGACAGGAGCAAGTCTAGTCTTCAGCAGGATGAAATAGGAGGCCTCTGCACTGCTGCCTCAGGCAGATGAGGCCACTAAGGCTCTGGAATTGAGATTTTCAGAAGAAAATTAGAATATTATTCATAGTTTAAGGTATGCACTTAAACATGTTTTAAATTGTTAATTCATTAACAATATCACAGACAAGTTGACAGAGACCTCAAACAAATCACAGAACTAAGCCCTACACCTACAGTCTCACACATTGGGTTCCCTGATGGCTCAGTGGTAAAGAATCCAGGGGCAATTCAGGAAATGCAGGGGACGTGGGTTCGATCCCTAAGTTGGGAAGATCCCCTGGAGGAGGAAAAGGCACCCCGCTCCAGTATTCTTGCCTGAAAAATCCCATGGACAGAGGAGCCTGACAGGCTACAGCCCAAAGAGTTGTAAAGAGTAGGACACAACTGAGCGACTGAGCGCATACACACAAGTCTTACACTGAGAGCCTTTAGGAAATTACTGACAAGGAAAAATGGCAGTAGTCACGACTTTAAATTCTAAGTCAATGGGGAAAGACAAGTTACTCAAATTGGTCTTTTTAGCTCTAAGATATTGTTTAAAGCAAAGTCTTTCAATATTACTCTTCCCAACTAGCGGAGTCTCTAAATAAAGATCCATTCATTCAGCAAATAGAAGGAAGTTCATTACCATGCTTGCTGAAGAGCTTCCTGAGAGCACTAAACCTACAGAGCAGGTTCCTTCCCTTCCTCTCACTCAATTTTAATTATGTCAAATCTCACCACAAAGAAACACCTGTTGCTTCTAAGAGGCCATGTAAAATGAAGGGAATAATATTAATAAGACTGAAGGAAAGATTTTAAAAGCACACAAGCTTTAATAATAAAAACAAAACCATATCTTTTAAGAACAAGAGAAATAAAGATAGGTATGTATATTGGCAATTGAAAGATCATATTTTTAGCTTAGCTAAAAAGAATAAATATGAATGAAAGAAAATAATTGATTAAACTTTACATTTCATTGAAGTATACTTGACTTACAATATTATATTAGTTTCAGGTATATCATAGAGTAGTTCAATATTTTATGCATTCTGAAATTACCACCACGACAAGTCTAGTTACTATCTGTCACCATACAAAGTTATTACATTATTGACTATATCCCCTATGCTGTACATTACATCCCTGTGACTTATTTATTTTACAACTGGAATTTTGTACTTCTTAATTCCCACCCCCCATTTCAACCATCACCCCTCTAGCAACCACCAGATGGTTCTCTATATCTGAGTCTGTTTTTGTTTTGTTTTTTAATTTGTTTTGATATCTACAAATAAGTGAAATCACATGGCATTTGTCTTTGTCTGACTTCTTTCATTTAGCATGAAACTCTCTAAGTTTACTCATGCTGTCACAAATGGCAAGGTTTCATTCTTTTTATGGTTTAGTAATATTCCATTTTATATATGCTTCCCTGGTGGCTCAGATGGTAAAAATCTACCTGCAATGCAGGAGACCCGGGTTTGATCCCTTGGTAGGGAAGATCCCCTGGAAAAGGGAATGCTGCCCACTCCAGTATTCTTGCCTGGAGAATCCATGGCCAGAGGAGCCTGGAGGGTTACAGCCCATGAGATTGCAAAGAGTTGGACACAACTAAGCAAGCACACACACACACAAACACACACACATAAACATATGACATCTTCTTTATCCATTCATCTACAATGTGTACTTAGGTTGCTTCCATATCTTCACTATAACAAATAAAGCTGCAATAAACATTGGAGTGTGTATATCTTTTTGAATTAGTGTTTTCATTTTCTTCAGATAAATGCTCAGAAGTGCTAGGTTGTATAGTAGCACTGTTTTTAATTTTTTGAGAAAATTTCATGCTGTTTTCCATAGTTGTATGAATTTGCATTCCCACCAACAGTGTATGCAGGGTCCTTCTTTTCTACATTTTAATCAACACATTATTTCTTGTCCTTTTGCTAGTGGCCATTCTGATAGGTGTAAGGTGATATCTCATTATGATTTTGATTTGTATTTCTCTGATGGTTAGTGATTTTGAACATCTTTTGATGTGCCTATTGGCCACCTGTATGTCTTCTTTGGAAAAATGTCTATTCCGATTCTCTGCCCACTTTTAAATCAGATTGTTTGTTGTTTGATACTGAATTTAAGAGTTTTTTTTTAATATATTTTGGTTACTAACCCCTTATCAGATATATCATTTGCAAATAATTTCTTCCATTCAGTAGGTTGCCTTTCCTACATGTCTTTTGCAGAGTGAAAGAAACCATCAACAGAATGAAAAGGCATTAAAGACTTTGAAAGACAATTATTCTTTTTCAGAACAAAACAAAAGCAAATTTAAAGTCCAGCAATTTTTCAGAGGAATAAATAATGAGGGATGCAAATTTTAATGTATATTCCAAAGTGTAAGTGAAAGTCACTCAGTCATGTCCGACTCTCCTGTGACCCATGGACTCTACAGTCTATAGAATTCTCCAGACCAGAATACTGGAGTGGATAGCTTTTCCCTTCTCCAAGGGATCCTCCCAACCCAGGGATCGAACCCAAGTCTTCTGCATTGCAGGTGGATTCTTTACCAGCTGAGCCACAAGGTAAGCCCAAGAATAATGGAGTGGGTAGTCTATCCCTTCTCCAGGGGATCTTCCCAACCCAGGAATTGAACAGGGGTCACCTGCATTGCAGGCAAATTCTTTACCAACTGAGCTATCAGGGAAGCCCATATATTGAAAACTAATCCTTAATATTAGTCATGAATTTAAATTTATCTGCAAATTTCATATAACATTAAAGAAGAGTGTGAAATTTTTTTATTTCTTAAGAAAAAGCATTTCCATACAAATTGCGAAATTATTTGTTATAGCTCTGTGAAAAATACTGTTGGTGGCTTGATAGGGATTGCATTGAATCTATAGATTGCTTTGGGTAGTATACTCATTTTCACTATATTGATTCTTCTGATCCATGAACATGGTATATTTCTCCATCTATTAGTGTCCTCTTTGATTTCTTTCACCAGTGTTTTATAGTTTTCTATATACAGGTCTTTGGTTTCTTTAGGTAGATATATTCCTAAGTATTTTATTCTTTCCGTTGCAATGGTGAATGGAATTGTTTCCTTAATTTCTCTTTCTGTTTTCTCATTATTAGTGTATAGGAATGCAAGGGATTTCTGTGTGTTGATTTTATATCCTGCAACTTTACTATATTCATTGATTAGCTCTAGTAATTTCTGGTGGAGTCTTTAGGGTTTTCTATGTAGAGGATCATGTCATCTGCAAGCAGTGAGAGTTTGACTACTTCTTTTCCAATTTAGATTCCTTTTATTTCTTTTTCTGTTCTGATTGCTGTGGCCAAAACTTCCAAAACTATGTTGAATAGTAATGGTGAAAGTGGGCACCCTTGTCTTGTTCCTGAGTTTAGGGGAAATGCTTTCAATTTTTCACCATTGAGGATAATGTTTGCTGTGGGTTTGTCATATATAGCTTTTATTATGTCGAGGTATGTTCCTTTTATTCCTGCTTTCTGGAGAGTTTTTTTTTTATCATAAATGGATGTTGAATTTTGTCAAAGGCTTTCTCCACATCTATTGAGATAATCATATGGCTTTTACTTTTCAATTTGTTAATGTGGTGTATTACATTGATTGATTTGCAGATATTGAAGAATCCTTGCATCCCTGCCAAAGCAATCTTGAGAAAGAAGAATGGAACTGGAAGAATCAACCTGCCTGACTTTAGGCTCTACTACAAACCCACAGTCATCAAGACAGTATGGTACTGACACAAAGACAGAAATATAGATCAATGGAACAAAATAGAAAGCCCAGAGATAAATCCCCGCACCTATGGACACCTTATCTTTGACAAAGGAGGCAAGAATATACAATGGAGAAAGACAATCTCTTTAACAAGTGGTGTTGGGAAAACTGGTCAACCACTTGTAAAAGGATGAAACTAGAACACTTTCTAACACCATACACAAAAATAAACTCAAAAAGGATTAAAGATCTAAATGTAAGACCAGAAACTATAAGACTCCTAGAGGAGAACATAGGCAAAACACTCTCCAACATAAATCACAGCAGGATCCTCTATGACCCACCTCCCAGAAGATTGGAAACAAAAGCAAAAATAAACAAATGGGACCTAATTAAACTTAAAAGCTTCTGCACAACAAAGGAAACTATAAGCAAGGTGAAAAGACAGCCTTCAGAATGGGAGAAAATAATACCAAACGAAGCAACTGACAAACAACAAATCTCAAAAATATACAAGCAACTCCTGCAGCTCAATTCCAGAAAAATAAATGACCCAATCAAAAAATGGGGCAAAGAACTAAACAGACATCTCTCCAAAGAAGACATACAGATGGCTAACAAACACATGAAAAGATGCTCAACATCACTCATTGTCAGAGAAATGCAAATCAAAACCACAATGAGGTACCATTTCACGCTAGTCAGAATGGCTGCTATCCAAAAGTCTACAAGCAATAAATGCTGGAGAGGGTGTGGAGAAAAGGGGACCCTCTTACACTGTTGGTGGGAATGCAAACTAGTACAGCCACTATGGAGAACAGTGTGGAGATTCCTTAAAAAACTGGAAATAGAACTGCCTTATGACTCAGCAATCCCACTGCTGGGCATACACACCAAGGAAACCAGAATTGAAAGAGACACGTATACCCCAATGTTCATCACAGCACTGTTTACAATAGTCAAGACATGGAAGCAACCTAGCTGTCCATCAGCAGATGAATGGTTAAGAAAGCAGTGGTACATATACACAATGGAGTATTATGCAGCCATTAAAAAGAATACATTTGAATCAGTTCTAATGAGGTGGATGAAACTGGAGCGGATTATACAGAGTGAAGTAAGCCAGAAAGAAAAACACCAATACAGTATACTAATGCATATATACAGAATTTAGAAAGATGGTAACGATAACCCTGTATGCAAGACAGCAAAAGAGACACAGATGTATAGGCCAGTCTTATGGACTCTGTGGGAGAGGGAGAGGGTGGGATGATTTGGGGGAATGGCATGGAAACATATATAATATCATATAAGAAACAAATCCCAGTCCAGGTTTGATACAGGATCCTTGGGGCTGGTGCACTTGGATGACCTGGAGGGATGGTACGAGGAGGGAGGTGGGAGGGGGGGTTCAGGATGGGGAACACGTGTACGCCCGTGGCAGATTCATGTTGATGTGTGGCAGAACCAATACAATATTGTAAAGTAATTAGCCTCCAATTAAAATAAATAAATTAAATTTAAAAAATAATTAAGAAAAAGCATAGATTAAAAGGTCCCAGTCCAGATCTACCAATCCAGAACCACTGGTGATCTCAAAGCAGCTTTTAGGAAATATTGCTGAAAGGCACCCAGTTAAATACACAGCACACCCAAATATGATAAGAATATTTAAAATCAATCATTTTAAAACATTTTAAATGTTGATATGTCACAAATATTTATAAAAAGCAAGCACACTAGAAACTTCCTCCTTTCAGAGTTGGTGGTGTTTGTGGTGGTTTAGTTCTCAGTCACGTCTGTCTCTGTGATGCCATAGAGTTTAGCCCACCAGGCTCTTCTGTCCATGGAATTCTCCAGGCAAGGATACTAGAGTGGGTTGGCATTTCCTTCTCCAGAGGATCTTCCCGACCCAGGGATCAAACTGGGTCTCCTGCACTGTAGGTGGATTCTTTACCATCTGAGCCACCAGGGAAGCCCCCTTTCAGAGTTAATTATAAATAATATTATTTCATGTTTACATTGTCAAACATTTCTCAATGCTGATTTTATCATGTTTAATAGATAAGAATCCCAGGTTCAGAAAAGTTAAGAAACTCTCTGAAGATTGCTCAGCTGGCAAGGGACAGAGAAAGACCCCAAATCAAAGCATCTCATGCCAAGTCTAAGGCACTTTCTACTACTGTAACACATGGTTCCCATGGAGAAGGCCAAGAAACAAAGCAGTACACAAGTGAGGGAGTCTGGAGAAAGCATCCTCTGATACCAGACTCCCTTTCCCACTCACTGAGATTATCTTTGAAGTATATCCCTTTCATAAATATCCACTAAGGATCTCATTGTCTCTGTAGATTATGATTGCATTCAATTATTCATTTATGTTATCTTCTTTTTAATTTACTCTGAATCCTGCCTAATACTCTGAATAGTGGAAAAGTTCAAGAGATATATGTACTCTGGACTGATTCTTTATGACAGTAATTTGTCGTGAAAATTGGGACTATACCTCATATCTATTTAACCTTGGTGTGGCAAATCTCTAGATGTGCCATTCTAAAATCTCTGTGAAGCTTTTATGTTTTCTGGTTAAAAACTCAAGGGTTTCCAAACTTGAACATGCATCAAATCACCTGGGAACCTACTAAAAGTGCAAGCCCTTGAGGTCTTCTCAAATATACTGAAACATGTCTTCTGGTGTCCTTGAACTAGTCTTTGGAAAACATTGCCATAAGACAGCAGTGGAAATACACAATGCAATGCTTTATAAAACAAGCTATTCTGTTCTTAGATTTTAATGAGTTCAGATTAGTTAGTTTAACACAATTTAAAACAATCAAAACAGATCTAGGTACATGGAGGCATCCTGTCCTTGACTGGACCCAGGCACAAAATACAAAGTGTTAAAGGAAAAATTACGCCTATCCATGAAGTGATGGAACTATGCACAGGGTAGAAATCAATAATCTCAGATCCAGAGTCAGCTCCGCCTCTGTGCAAGTCATAACAGTACTGCTGGCCTTAGTTTCTCTTGGTTTCTGATGCTGCTGTTTTATTCCTTCTTAGTCTCCTTTGCCTTTTGTTCCCTCTGTATGTCCTTTTTTTTTAATTTTTTTTAATTTTTATTTTATTTTTAAACTTTACATAATTGTATTAGTTTTGCCAAATATCAAAATGAATCCGCCACAGGTATACATGTCCTTTAAATGCAACTGTACTTCAGAGTCCTGTCATTAGTTACACTAAACCTGGCTCAAATCATCAGAGCCCCACATCTTGAATGACCATCTAGATGTGAAAGTCTTCCAAATTGGCATCTTCACCAGTGTCCTCAGTTACATTCTAATGTACAAGATCACTGGGTTGTTCAGGAGATCCTAGACTTAGAGAGGTAATAGATATCTCATGGAATTTCCTCATCATCAACCTATTTTCCACCAGTTAAACTGGAACATTTTTAACTTTTCACTATTCCTTTCTGAAATATCTGCTTTAGAAAGTTAATTAAGCCAGATCTACCAGCAATAGGGGGCTTCCCACTGGACATGGAACAACAGACTGGTTCCAAATAGGAAAAGGAGTACGTCAAGGCTGTGTATTGTCACCCTGCTTATTTAACTTATATGCAGAGTACATAATGAGAAATGCTAGGATGGATGAAGCACAAGCTGGAATCCAGATTGCTGGGAGAAATCTCAATAACCTCAGATATGCAGATGACACCACCCTTATGGCAGAAAGTGAAGAAGAACTAAAGAGCCTCTTGATGAAAGTGAAAGAGGAGAGTGACAAAGTTGGTTTAAAGCTCAACATTCAGAAAACGAAGATCATGGCATCCATCACTTCAGGGGAAATAGATGGGGAAACAGTGGAAACAGTGGCTGACTTTATTTTGGGGGGGTCCAAAATCACTGCAGATGGTGATTGTAGCCATGAAATTAAAAGGCAGTTACTCCTTGGAAGGAAAGTTATGACCGACCTAGATAGCATATTCAAAAGCAGAGACATTACTTTGTCAACAAAGGCCCATCTAGTCAAGGCTATGGTTTTTCCAATAGTCATGTATGGATGTGAGAGTTGGACTATAAAGAAAGCTGAGCACAGAAGAATTGGTGCTTTTGAACTGTGGTGTTGGAGAAGACTCTTGAGAATCCCTTGGACTGCAAGGAGATCCAACCAGTCCATCCTAAAGGAGATCAGTCCTGGGTGTTCATTGACAGGACTGATGTTGAAGCTGAAACTCCAGTATTTTGGCCACCTGATGTGAAGAGCTGACTCATTTGAAAAGACCCTGATGTTGGGAAAGATTGAAGGCAGGAGGAGAAGGGGACGACAGAGGATGAGATGACTGGATGGTATCACCGACTCAATGGACATGAGTTTGGGTAAACTCCCGGAGTTGGTGATGGGCAGGGAGGCCTGGCGTGCTGCGGTTCATGGGGTCACAAAGAATCGGACACAACTGAGCAACTGAACTTAACTGAACTGGTGGCTCAGATGGTAAAGAAACTGCCTGCAATGCTAGAGACCTGGGTTCAACCCCTAGATTGGGAAGATCTCCTAGAGAAGGGAATTGGCAACCCACTCGAATGTTCTTGCCTGGAAAATCCTATGGACAGGGGAGCCCATGGGCTACAGTCCATGGACTTGCATATGCCAGCAATAGAAAAATGTTTAATTATGATGCCTATATTTAATGGATAGTTACACAGTCATATAAAATAGTAGTGCTGGATATTATTCAGAAATATGGGGAAATAGAGTGTGTGTCACAAAGATCATACTAAATTTTATCTATATTATAATTACAATTACATGGAACAGTCAAATGCACACAGACTAGGGTAAGGAATATGAAATATGACAGTTTTTTGTTATCTGGAATTCTGGTTGTTTTTTCCCATTAAACAATTTCTTTTAATGTTATTATTATATCATTTATATAAATATGTATTTGACATATGATGTAGTCTGCTCTTCATAATAAGCATGTGGAGCTATATAATAATATAACAGCTGCTTGTTGATTCTGTAAACAGTAAGATGCTGTAAAGCAATGCAGCCTGCTCTTATAAAATATGCTGCTATATTAATTAACAACCACATCAATCTGCCCAGATCTCAGGACACTTTCCCAGGAGTAGCACAATCTTCTACACTAGTATATGATTATGCTTAAAAAATAAATGGTATTAGGGCTCCCCTGGTGGTCCAGTAGTTAAGAATCCATCTCACAATGCAGAGAACACTGGTTCAATCCCTGGTCCAGGAAGACCCCACATGCCACAGAGCAATTAAGCCCGTGGGTCGCAACTACTGAGCACATGAGCCACAACTACTGAAGCCCATATGCCGAGAGCCTGGGCTCCACAAGAGAGGCCACTGCAATGAGAAGCCCACACACCACAAACTGAGAGTAGCCCCTGCTCTCCGAAGCTAGTAAAAGCCCATGCAGCACTGAAGATCCCGCACAGACAAAAATAAACAAGTCTTTAAAAAAAAATTTTTTTAAGAAATAAGTGGGATTATTATAACTACTTTAAAAATGGGGAAACTGAGAAACAAGAAAGATCTGAGGACTTATTCAAAGGCAAACCACAAGTCAGAATGAATGACTTTAGATACTTACTTGACTAACACCATAAATATATTTCAGATTTCTAGACCAACTGTTCCTCACTTTTAATACACACATAATTTGCCCAAGTAAAGAAACATTATTATTTTGACTCATTGATGTCCTATCTTGCAACATACTCCTTCTTTCTATCTGCTTAGGAAATTTTCTTAAACTCTCATATGTTCATTTATACATGATGAATGACTTTCAAAGACAGCACTCTAATCTCTGATTTCAGGAGCTCAGTTTATATGCAAAATAACAAAATTGAAATTGAAATGCAGTTACACGAATTCTCACTTATTTTCCTACTCAATAGGATAATGACACTTTGACAAGCTAATTCTGATATTATCATCACTGCAAGTTACTGAGATTTATAAAATGACCCCAAAAAATCACTAATAATTCAATAGGCAATACATGTCTAAGCCAGAGTTCTTTTGCATTACTTGGTCTATTGACTTTGGATTTCAGCAGATGAATGGATTTCAAAGATATGAAAACCAAGGCAAGACTAATGCTAAACTGCCTTAGATGCAGCACCCTATCATTTAAAAATAACATTAGTCTGACTAGCATTCAGCCCTTCTAGACTTGTCATTTCATGTATGCTAAATATTCAACCACAAGATTTCCTCTGTAAACACGCAGGTCACGAGAGCTCTGAAAATTCAAAAAGTGTTTGTTTCTTTGATCATTTCCTGAACCCTAAACAAGCTGGTTTTAGAAAAGGCAGAGGAACCAGAGATCAAATTGCCAACATCCACTGGATCGTGGAAAAAGCAAGAGAGTTCCAGAAAAACATCTATTTCTGCTTTATTGACTATGCCAAAGCCTTTGACTGTGTGGATCACAATAAACTGTGGAAAATTCTGAAAGAGATGGGGATACCAGACCACCTGACCTGCCTCTTGAGAAACCTATATGCAAGTCAGGAAGCAACAGTTAGAACTGGACATGGAACAACAGATTGGTTCCAAATAGGAAAAGGAGTACATCAAGGCTGTATATTGTCACCCTGCTTATTTAACTTCTATGCTGAGTACATCATGAGAAATGCTGGGATGGAAGAAGCACAAGCTGGAATCAAGTTTGCCGGGAGAAATATCAATAACCTCAGATATGCAGATGAAACCACCCTTATGGCAGAAAGTGAAGAAGAACTAAAGAGCCTCTTGATGAAAGTGAAAGAAGAGAGTGAAAAAGTTGGCTTAAAGCTCAATATTCAGAAAACTAAGATCATGGCATCTGGTCCCATCACTTCATGGCAAATAGGTGGGGAAACAGTGGAAACAGTACCAGAGTTTATTTTTATGGGCTCCAAAATCACTGCAGATGTTGATTGCAGCCACGAAATTAAAAGACGCTTACTCCTTGGAAGGAAAGTTATGACCAACCTAGATAGCATATTCAAAAGCAGAGACATTACTTTGCCAACAAAGGTCCATCTAGTCAAGGCTATGGTTTTTCCAGTGGTCATGTATGGATGTGAGAGTTGGACTGTGAAGAAAGCTGAGTGCCAAAGAATTGATGCTTTTGAACTGTGGTGTTGGAGAAGACTCATGAGAGTCCCAGTCCATTCTAAAGGAGATCAGCCCTGGGTGTTCTTTGGAAGGAATGATGCTAAAGCTGAAACTCCAGTACTTTGGCCACCTCATGCGAAGAGTTGACTCATTGGAAAAGACTCTGATGCTGGGAGGGATTGGGGGCAGGAGGAGAAGGGGACGACAAAGGATGAGATGGCTGGATGGCATCACTGACTCGATGGACGTGAGTTTGAGTGAACTCCGGGAGTTGGTGATGGACAGGGAGGCCTGGCATGCTGCGATTCATGCGGTTGCAAAAATTCGGACACAACTGAGCAACTGAACTGAAACAAGTACAGACTTAAGAATGAGAGACATGTTATTCCCTTTAGCCCTAAGTTGAGAGTTTTACTCTCCTGTCAATAAACTTACAGCTCCCCCTTTTTTTCTTTATGGACCTAAGTGTTGAGAAATTCTACAGATGGGTATAACTGTTTGGGAATGTTTGGAAACACCATCTACCAATAGTTTTCTGCAAATTTAAGGGTCCCAATTCTAGTCCCTTCTTGATGAAAGCCACAATAATGAATCTTGTTTTACTCTTCTACTACTATGGTACTACAGTTAAATTTCGTTTTACCCTCTAAACCAGAAGCACAAACTGGTAATTTTCAGACTTTATTCAGGCCACTAACTTATTTTGGTTGGCTCAAACAAAGCTTTTAAAAATTAAACCAACATACAAAAACCAGTTAAATTTTCAGAAAAGTCCAAATAGTCCAGATATCCAATTTCTCTTGAAAAATTGGAAACTTTGGCAACTCTGGGCCTGCATTCCTATGTGGTAATAATTCAGCTGATAGGAAGAAGTGGTGCCTCATTTACAGAGCAGCCAGTCTCCAGTTGACCGTAGTCCCTGCTTGCCAATTTCTAAGCCTATTGTGTCCCTGACACCAAGATCCTTGTTATACCCAGCACATTTCATATAATTATGCTACCTGCCTGTTTTCTTAAGCATTTGAGTTCCTTACCTCTTTTGAGAAAATATTTTCTATTGTATTTCATTAGCATATGTTGCAGACCCACTGAATGAAAGTGGGGAGCAGTAAGGAATAGGAGGTTACAGTTTCCTGAGTTCAGGGAACCCAAACTCTAGCAGCTTTCTTGTCCGACTCTTTGCGACTCCATGAATCGCAGCATGCCAGGCCTCCCTGTCCATCACCAACTCCCAGAGTTCACCCAAACTCACGTCCATCAAGTCGGTGATGCCATCCAGCCATCTCATCCTCTGTCGTCTCCTTCTCCTCCTGCCCCCTATCCCTCCCAGCATCAGTGTCTTTTCCAATGAGTCAACTCTTCACATGAGGTGGCCGAAGTACTGGAGTTTCAGCTTTAGCATCATTCCTTCCAAAGAACACCCTGGGCTGATCTCCTTTAGAATGGACTGGTTGGATCTCCTTGCAGTCCAAGGGACTCTCAAGAGTCTTCTCCAACACCACAGTTCAAAAGCGAGTGAACTGAACTGAACTGAAACTCTAGAAGTAGGGACTAAAATGCACTCAGAGTGATAATGCAAGGTGTTTAGCATTGAATTACATACAATGATCTAAAGCAGGGTTGTCCAGTAGAATTATAATGTGAGCCACATACTTAATTTAAAATTTTCTAGTAGCCACTTTAAAAGGTGAAATTAACTTAATAAAGTTTTATACAAACCAATATAGCCAAAAGCTTATTTTAACACAGAATCAATGTAAAAAATTACTAATGAAATATTCATATCCTGTTTTTTGTATGAAGAAGTCTCTGAATTTAGTGTTTCATTTATATTTAACAGCACATCTCAATTTGAACTAGCCACATATCTCAAAAAATGTGAACAAGCTACTTTTCAAGTGCTCAAGACTCACGTCTGGCTAGTGGCTACATTGTGTGGCAGCACATGTCTAAAGTAAGCAAAACTCATAGGAGAAATGAAAGAAGGCTTCACAGTGAATATACCATGGGAAAATAAATAAGGTGCTGACAAGTGGAGATGGAGCAGTTTGGGAAGCTTTTTATAATGGTGGGAAAGCAGAACTAAACCAAATAAAGTGACATATCTACCTAGGGAATTAAAGAAACTCAAACATCAGGAGACACAAAACAAGGGGAAAACAGAAGGTTAAGAGGAAAAGGGGTGTCTGAAGCACTTACCAAGGACATTGATCGCTAGGCTAAGGGAGTAAAATTTTATTCTGCCAAGACAATCTGAGCAAGAAGTGGTTTCTCACATATATGTTTTAGGATAGAGAATATACAACACTGGGTTAAGGTAACTCAAATCGAAGTAGTCAGGTCCAAGTTCATGCAAATAGGGTTAGAACACAAAAACGGAAGCTCCAGAAGGCTGACATCAGTTCAATACAAAAAATAATTTTCTGAATTGTCAATATTGCCCAAAGGACTATGTGCTGCTCTAGGAAGTTGCAAACCCAACTTTGGAGATGTAGAAGCAGATGCTAGATAATGACTCTTCAGGCATCAGGTGAAGTGGAGAAGCTCTTTTGTCCCCTGCAATACACAGATAGCACCCTACACTCCATTCCTTTTGAACAAGTTGTATAACTTCATGCCTTTCTCTCCCATTCAAGACAGCATAATGGAATGCAAGGGAGAGAGACAGTGCTATTATTACTGAGATAACCTTGAATCTGTTCTAATTTATTTTTTAAAAAGAAAATAAATCACTCTTGACCTTTGTTACTTTATTATTAGGGGGGTTAGACGAAGAACATTTTATTCTCTCGGCAGCTGGTATGAGAATTTCTCTTAGTGAGAGAACTGCCTTTGTTGGAAAATGCTTTAGTAGCCCTGCTTATAGTAGGTGAGCACTGCAGAGGAGGAATACGACCTGAGGCCAAGGATTCAGAGGAGAGGGTGAAACTACAGGGCAGAAGCTAGAGAGAGAGAAATCTTGTTTGCTTTTAAGAGGGAAGGAGTGGAAGAAAAGAAAGTCAGGGCAGGGAGGGAAGTGGTAGGGCTAGTGAAATTGTTGGGAGGCTGAAATATTCAATCAAGTTATAAACTCAGGAAATGCTTGATGTGAGTAGATACGGGGTAGTAAACTAGTGGAGGCATTGAATTTTGCATCCAAGTGGACAAAAACAAAACAGAAACCATTCACAGATTCCAAACACTAAGCCAGAGGAAGCCTAAAGAAAATAAGTCCATAGAAATGTAAAGAAATAAGGGGAAGCTCCATGGACTGGAGCTCAAGTCCCATTAACTTAGAACCCCAGGAGCAGGGAGACACCACTGGTCACCTTAGTGGCATTGTATTTGTCCACATGGCTTGTAGGAGAGCTTCCATCCCTGTCCACACACAGGGACCTCATGTGGCTGTGACTGAAAGCAGCCACTAGAAAGTGTGGTCAGTCCTAGACTGAAGGTTGGCAAAGACTGCCTTCTGCACCCTCTTACCCCTGACCTCGTATGACAATAACTGTTTTAAGTGGCCTTCAAATATTCTAAACCATATCAATTTTATTTAGCCAGTTCTCCTCCAAGTGAAGTCCGTTAAGATGGTATGCCAGAGATACCTCATAGTTGTAGACAATAACACACTTTCATTTGACAGTAAATACTAAAAAACCTTGTCACTTTAAATAAGCATAAATAAATAAGCATAAATAGCATAATTGCTATTAGATTATTAAAATAACCACTTAATTTTAAGATAAAACCTGGAGACTTCAAAGTATAGCATTGCTTCATCACTCTGTGCTTTCTCACCAGATTGCACGTGCATATGTGTTGCTGTCTACAGCTGGAGGGAGACTTCAGTGGACAAGTGTGTGAAGCCCCGGTCTAAATCACACCAAAGTGAAGTCACTAAGTCGTGTCTGACTCTTTGCGACCACATGAACTGTAGCCTACCAGGCTCCTCTGTCCATGGGATTTTCCAGGCAAGAATACTGGAGTGGATTGCCATTTCCTTCTACAGGGGATCTTCCCGACCCAGGGATGGAACCCAGGTCTCCCGCATTGTAAGCAGATGCTTTACTGTCTGAGCCACCAGGGAAGAGAAATCACACCAAAGACTTGCTCAAATTTGCTCAAACAGAGCCCTAGCGATAACTGTTCCATCACAGCTATCTGCAAGTTGCCTTTTATTATGCCAGTTTCCAGGGATAACTATTGCAGCTCCATTGGACTGTATATATCTACTTACTTTAAAAGGTGCTAGGAAATTCCCTGGTGGTCCAGAGGTTAGGACTTTTTGCTTCCATTGCAAGGGTAATGGGTTCAATCCCTGGTCATGGAACTAAGAGCCTGCATGCTGCACAGCATGGCCAAAAAAAGTACTGATGACTTATTTGCAGTGCAGGAGCAAAGAGGAAGAGGTAGAGAGCAGACCTGTGGACACAGCGGAGGGGAAAGAGGGTGGGATGAATTGAGAGAGCAGCATTGACATAAGGGTGACATAAGGGTGTCAATGCTACTCTCTCAATTCATCCCACCCTTATGTCCATTTTACTCTCTCAATTCATCCCATCCTTGTGTCAAGCTACTCTCTCCATTCATCCCACCCTCTATCCCCCCTGCTGTGTCCACAAGTCTGCTCTCTACCTCTGCCTCTCTGTTCCTGCTCTGCAAATAGGTCATCAGTACTATTTTTCTAGATTCCATATATATGCATTAATATACAATATTTGTTTTTCTGTTTCACCTTACTGTATACTACCATGTAAAATAGGGCTTCCCTCATAGCTCAGTTGGGCGAAGAATCAGCCTGAAATGCAGGAGACCCGGGTTCAATCCTAGGATGGGGAAGATCCCCTGGAGAAGGAAATGGCAACCCACTCCAATATTCTTGCCTGGAGAATCCTATGGACAGAGAAGCCTGATGGGCTACAGTCCATGGGGCTGCAAGAATTGGACATGACTTAGCTACTTAGACTTATGTGTAAAATAGATACCTAGTAGGAAACTGCTACATAACACAGGGAGCTCAGCTCAGTGTTCTGTGATGACCTGTGGGTTGGTTGGGGGGATGAAATGTTGGCTCAAAAAGGAAGGGATATATGTGTACTTATAGCTAATTCACACTGTTGTACAGCAGAAAATAATACAACATTGTAAAGCAATTATCCTCCAATATTAAAAGAATCTGGCATTTCTATATGCAAATAGCAAATTATCAAAAATAAATATTAAGAAAGCATTGTATTTAAAATTATATCAAAAAATAGTAAATGCCTGGGATTAAATTTAACCAAAGAAGGGAAAGACTTGCTCTCTGTAAACTATAAGATATTGAGAAAAAAATTGAAGGGGACACAAATAAATGGAAAAATGTATCATACTCGTGGATTGAAACAATCAATATTGTTAAAATTCCATACTACTCAAAGCAATCTATAGATTCAATTCAATCTCTATCAAAATACCAACACCATTTTTCAAAGAACTAGAAGAAATAATTCTAAAATTTGTGTGGAACCACAAAAGACCCTGAATCCATTTTTTAAAAATGGGCCGAGAAACTGAGTAGACATTTTTCCAAAGAAGACATACTGATTGCTAACAGGCACATGAAAAGAAGCTCAACTTCAGTAATCATCAGGGAAATAAAAATCAAAACCACAATGAGATGTCATCTCACACCTGTCAGAATAGCTATTATTAAAAAGACAAGAAATAGCAAGTGTTGGGAATGATGTGGAGAAAGGGAACCCTTGAGTACAGTTGTTGGTGAGAATATAAATTGGTGCAGCCATTATGGAAAACACTATGGAGGTTTTTCAAAACACTAATTACTGTGTATGTGTGTGCATGTGCATACTCAGTCGTGTCCAACTCTTTGCGGCCCCCTGGACTGTAGCCTGCCAAGCTTCTCTGTCCATGGGATTTTTCTGGCAAGTGTGCTGGAGTGGGTTGCCATTTCCTCCTCCAGGGGATATTTCCGACCCAGCAGATCAAACTTGTGTCTCCTGCATTGCATGTGGACTCTACCACTGAGCCACCTGGGAGCCCTTCTAACTACCATACAATCCAGCAATTCTACTTTGATATTTATCTGAAGAAAATGAAAACACTAATTTGAAAAGACCCTGATGCTGGGAAAGATTGAAGGCAGGAGGAGAAAGGGACGACAGAGGATGAGATGGTTGGATGGCATCACTGACTCAATGGACATGAGTTTGAGCAAGCTCCAGGAGACGGTGAGGGACCGGGAAGCCTGGCATGCTGTAGTATATGGGGTCACAAAGAGTTGGACACAACTTAGTAACTGAACAAGAGCAACAATTTGAAAAGATATATGTACACCTATGTTTGCTGCAGCACTAATTACAATAGCCAAGATGTGGGAAAAAAAGGAACACACACATATATATACATGCATACATACATACAATGGGATATTATTCAGCTACTAAAAGGAATGAAATACTTGCATTTGCAACAACATGGATGGATCTAGAGGGTATTACCTTAAGTGAAATAAGTCAGAGAAAGGCAAATACCATATAATTTCACTTATAGGTAGAATCTGAAACAAAACAAACAAAACAAAAAATAGAAACAGACTGGTAGATACAGAGAACAAATTGGTGATTGCCAGAGGGATGGGAGGAGAGGAGAAAAGGCAAAATAGGTGAAGGGAATTAAGATGTACAAACTTCCAGCTATAAAATAAATATCATAAGAATGTAAAGTTCAGCATAGAGAATACAGCCAATAATACTGTAATAATTCTGTACTGTGATAGATGGTAACCAGACTTTCTGTGATCATTTTTTAACATACAAAAATATTGAATCAGTATGTCATACACTTTAAATTACTATAATATTATATGTCAATTATAATTCAATTTGAATTTAAATTTTTAAAAATTTAAAGTACAATCATATTGTTGTATAACCACCTCACTATTTATTTCCAGAAGTTTTTAAAAAAAAACTCACATCCTCACCTCTTTGCCCCTGGTAACTACTACTCTACTTCCTGTGTCTATGAATTTGCCTTACTTATTTAGCTCACTTGGGGCTTCCCAGGTGGCGCTAGAACCCGCCTGCCAAAGCAGGAGGTATAAGAGACAAGGGTTCGATCCCTGGGTGGGGAAGATCCCTTGGAACAGGAAATGGCAATCCACTCCTGTATTCTTGCCTAGAGAATCCCATGGACAGAGGAGTCTGGCAGGCTACAGTCCACAGGGTCACACAGAGTCAGACATACTTGAAGCAACTTAGCATAAACATGGCAATTCTGTGTTCAATTTTTTGAGGAAGCATTAAACTGTTTACCACAGGGGCCACACTATCTCACATTCCCATCAGCAATACACAAGGCTTCTTATATTTATATAAGAACAAAAGATTGGAAGCAACCTAAACATTTATCAATACTAAACTGATTAAATAATTTATAGCACATTCTCACAATGAAATACCATGCAACCATAAAAATAGAGCAGGGATTCCTTTTTTATATGAATAAAGAAAGGATTCCAACTTGTATTAAGTGAAAAAGCAAGATGCAGAACAGTAAGTATGTTATGCTATCACTTATGTAAAAGAGAATAAAAAGTATATAAATTTGCTTGGAAAAATATAAAATATCTCTGGAAAAATAACAAAAGAAATTAATCAGACTTGTGCTTCTTGAATGAGGAATTCCATGATGGGAGGTCCAAGGAAGACAAAGGGTTTTCACTGTATAATCTTTCATATATTTTGAATTTTGAAGAACAAGATTATAGAATCTATTTGAATATTAAATTTAAAACATCTTTTAAAGTAGTGGATTTTCTAAGATACATTTGATACTTCCTTACATTGAAGGTCCACACCATCATCCTTAGAAGGGGAAATGTAGAGGATCTCTCCTCTTGCAGCATAATAGGCATCTCTTAGAAAAGATGCTCCACATTTTCATTCCACATCTACTCCCTTCATTTTCCCTATTTTCTAAAACAAGTATTTGAACCCCAAATTTAACCTGCTTCCTCCAGATCCTTCCTGTTCACCTTCCCATGGGGGAGAGAGGATCTCAAAATGACTTTTGAAAGCCAGAACTCCACTCTGGAAACAACCTTCCCCCCAAAAGTAAAGACACAAAGTGAAAATGTCAATCAAACACATGAAAAATAGAGATGTCTCCTAATATGGTAAAATCACAGCTTTAAAGTAGAAGCTTGGGAAAATATAAAAGTGAATCCATCACTCTATCTTTAAAACACTTTACCATCTACACGTGTCTGTGACCCTGATGTCTTTTTAGCACTCTAAATTGGGAAATGAGGATAATGTCTTTTTCAGTATCTTTGAGTAATAGAAAAGCATAGCAGCTCATCATTATAACAAAGATCATAACAATGGGAACAAAAAGTCCAATGTTTTCCTTTCCTTGATCTAACTGTACCAACTAGTTCAACAAATATATGTTTTTAAAATATATATTAGTTACTTCCCGGGTTTCTATTTAAGTTAATGCAGCAATATTCTCAATTTGGGCTCCTAGTTAACTACTTCTAGTCCTTAAGGCGGAGAAGGCAATGGCACCCCACTCCAGTGTTCTTGCCTGGAGAATCCCAGGGACAGGGGAGCCTGGTGGGCTTCCGTCTATGGGGTCACACAGAGTCGGACATGACTGAAGTGACTTAGCAGCAGCAGCAGCAGCAGTCCTAAAGGACTACAGTCCTCCATTAGTTACATATGTTTTTAGTCATTTGCCTTTTTGTGTCTCTCTTGAAAATACGCAGTTGATAACCACAAGATTCAAGCTGAGGTAAAATATTGTCAGTATTTTTAAGCACCAATTGACCGAAAACATTGCTTGGGGACACACACATACACATATGCTAATGAGTCATACAGTAGCATGTTATTTTGAGACTTTCCTGCCCACCATAACACAGCCAAACATCTGGCCCATCTTCAAAATGGTGACTTGCTGGAGCAGGGTTCATGCTACTCTCCAAGGCCAGTTGGCATTAATGTAAAAGTAATATATCCCTTCCAGCTACCTGCTTCCAGAATTCACACAAGAAACATAAAAAATAAATAAGTAAATAAAGCCAATGCAGAAAACATGCTTTCATAATCTTAAATAGGCTTTAAATTATTTGTTGGTTCAATGAATTTAATTGATGTGAGAAATAGTAGTGCAGTTATTTGGAAAACAGATTTGAAGATTTTAATACTATCACTTAAAGTTTTAATGAAAAGGGCAGGTGGTAGTAATCAGAAAAAAAGATGTAATACAATACTTTCTGTAGTAAAAAATGTGCAATAAAGATTTTAAGTGGTTCTGAACAGTGAAAAGTTTGCTGTTAACAGATTCAGCTGGTGTTTAGCCAAAATTTGCTCTACATATTTTCATATCAGGAGTGTTATCTGAATCAACATAAAATAATACATTTATAAGTCCTCAGTATTTCTATATTACTCACCTGGAAAAACTGCATTTTAAGGGCTTTCATTTTCTCCCAATAAAATATTTTTTAGTTATAGGATGTCAGTAAACAAATGACAAAATATGATTGATGTTTTTATAAAGCTAAGTTTCTTATTTTCCATGTGCATAA